>NC_067473.1:149856418-150521418 GCF_947179515.1 Apodemus sylvaticus | reverse complement strand
TTCAGTCACTCTTTTGATAGAAGGCATTACAAGAGAAACTGGGTATAGAGAGATGGGGAGCCCGGAATATGGCTCAGCAGTGAAGGTATTCGCTGTGCATGCCTGGCAGTCAGTGTTCGATCTCTGGGACCCACATAATGGTCTGGAAGGAGAAAAACAACTCTGCAAAGTTGTCCTCCTGTGTCACATGAACCCCCTCCCACATTACACATGAATAAACACAAATTGTAAAAAAGAGACCTATAGGAATATCTTTTCTTTAGAACAACAAAAAAAGATAATCTGTTAAGTACCTACTCATATTGGAATTTCTTCCTTGGCCATTAAGACAACTTAAGTATAGACCCAGCCTTCTGAAACTAATTATAAGATAGATATTCATCTGGACAAGCAGATAAAGATGGTAAATCCCAAAGTGGGGCTTCCACACAGATAAAGAAGATTAAATATTTGTACAAGTGATAGTTGATGATGTGACTCTCTAGAGTCACTCTGCAATCATCATTAACCAACAGAACCGCATGCCCGCTGTGTGCCCTGCAGGATTCAGAATAATGCATTACTGAAGGACAGAAATTTGAGGGCCTAGGAGAGCTGCAGGTCGCCCCATGTGGCTTGCAAGCATAATCTGAATATCAGTGGTTTACATTAGATATGTGTCAAGGACATGTCCATAATTATTTGATCTTAAAATGATTTTTTAAAAAAAATTAGTATAGTCAGCATTTCCCTGGATCCAGCTTATGGCCAAGGGTAGTCCCATGTCTCTATGGTGACAGAGGTCTGTGGAGCATTGGGCTCAGGGCTCAGGAGACATAATGCTTCCACTGTTTTCCTTGGTGCTCTTTCCTGAGCACTCAGAAGTGAACATGCTCTAGAGGCCACCCTGACCTCACACTGCTCCCAGGAAGCCAAGGCCATTGAGCCACATGCAGGTCCTCTGGCCCCAGCAATTCCAGTGAGAACCCTAAGCCCTAAAAAGTTGCCTTTAGAATTGGGTAATGAAATGGGAGCCCTAGACAGAGAACCACTTTCTGGGTTAATTATTAGAAAGAGAAGTCAGCTCTCTAAACACATGGGTGGGCTCTGATGAGATCATCAGACAAGGCTAAAACCAAGGAATCCATTCAGATACCCCCTGGGGGTGGGGAATGTATGTCAAAGCTTGAGCCTTCTACTTCATTAAGAATAAACAAGAAGTTACTGCAGTCTAGACTCATTTTATAGTCAGTCCTCAGACTGACAGCTTCTCCCATCGAACATCTGCAGGACTCACCAGATAGATAGCAAATAGGTGAGGGCTTTGAGGGATAGGGCATGGGTTGAGATGGCGGCTCATTTAGTCCAGGCTAGTTTTGAACTCCCCATTCTCCTTCTTCTACCTCCTGAATATTGAGATTACAGGCATGCGCTACCAAGCGGAGCTTAGATAAGCTCTGATAAGGTTAATTGGTCATCATTTCCAAGAATGTGTTTGAATTCTGATAATTTTCTTTGGTTTTGGCTATTTTACACACACACACACACACAAGGAGAGAGACAGAGAGAGACACACACAGACATACAGACAGACACACAGACACACAGAGACATAGGCAGACACAGAGAGAGAATAGTAAAACTTTTTAAAGTTTCTGGACATCTTGCTGGCCTTACATCATTTGGCTAAATATAAGTCATCAAGGGCGTGGCCTGGCCATTGTCACTGAGAACTCAGCAATGCATTTATCTACACTGGGCCTGTCTCTAGCCAGTCGAGGTTCAGGGTAGGGCTCTTGGGGCTCTATTCCTTTCCTCGTGATGGATTCCAGGTTGTATATTATATTCAGATGTGTACCCACTGGTGAGCCCACCAGGGTCCATTGGATCACACCATACCCATGGTCACTCAGAGGAGTGCCCTAGTTAAACTCAGTGAATAGCTAAGCAAAACACACATGAACACAGGAACGGAACCGTGGGGGGTAAGGGCTGACAGGATCAGCAGGGAGGAAAGGGGAGCTAGGGAGGGGAAGTATTCAATAGTCATTGAGATGAAGTTTAACTAATATGCTCCAGGTCTCACTCTGAGGACTTCCATATTTCTAAATACAGCACCTCGTGTAGTAGATTAGGAAGTCACTTCAGCCACCTAGGTTTGCTGCTAGCTTTTTCTTAGGAGTGATAGAAAAGAGCTGTCCTCCATTGCTTATTCTTGAGGGGAAGAGACACATCAGCTTGTCAGGCTGACAGGAGGAGAAGAGCTGTCGTTGCCCTCCTCCATCCCTGGTACACATCAGCAGGTCCCACTCAGATCATAAGCAACTCAGGTGACTCATGTGATGTAACTGTGATATCCAGCTTTTATGTTAATAGTCCTCTTAAACTCAGACACATGCACACATGCATGCACGTGCGCGCGCGCACACACACACACATCCACACACACCAGAACACTAAACACAGGACAAAAAGAAATCCTGCACCCATTCATTCTCCCTGTATTTGTTATCATTCACTAAGGTCACTGGCTCCAGGTAGTGTAGGTGTCTTCTGTGTCCAACAGAGGCAAAGTGTGAAGAGGTCCTAGGCGTGAAAGTCAGTCAGCGGCAGAGAGTCTCAGAAACCAGGGCCCCAGCTTACCCTGACCTTCTGCGTGTAATAGGAAATTGTGGGTCAGCTGCTATTGATAAGGCAGAGTGCCCATATTTCCCCCTAGGAGGATCCCAAGCTTTATTGAAACTGCAGCACTTCATGTGGAGCCTGTAAAGGATATATAGTCATTTTTATCTACCTATGATTTCCACAGTCCCATCAATTGTCCTGTGAATTCAAGTCCTCTCCCATCCACAAGGAGTTGAGTATGTATTGTAAGAGTAACCCCCATCCCAGGGAGATGCTCTCCAGGCCTGACCTGTCACTGAAGAGCTATTGACAGTTGATATCTCCATCTTCATCTTCTAACAAGATTTTTAGAAATTGGGGCCCCACCATTATGTTGGGATAAAACTAGAGAGGCTGAGGAAACAGGAAGGTTATGCCCTCAGACCTCACTCAGTAATTAATCTGCAACTTGCCCCTCCCATACTCCCTGAGTTGTCCAGTGAGGAGGAAGATGAGCTGTCACAAACAGACTGAACCTTCTAGTTCTGGTGATCTGCTCCCCTGAACTTAGGAGATGTATATAAGCATTAGCCTTACATGTCTTGGTCAGATCGGGAGTGGTCATTCTAGTCTATCAGACCCTGAACGCACTCAAGAAAGTCTGGAATCCTGCCATCCCTGGGCTTCTGGAATTACCTGGGGTCTCTGCATGACAGTCTGTAGCCCCCAAAGCCACTCTCTTCCAAAAAAAGCAACACACACCCTGACTTCTCTGCATAGAAAGCCTGGTCTGACATTTCACTTTAACCCTACCTCTCCTCTCCTGCCATTCTTTCTTGGTAGCTCTCCCTTTTCACTCTGTCTCAGGAACACCACCAGCTAGCTAGCCAAGAATAGCAGTCAGCAAGTGAGGAAGAGGCTAGTGGGACAAATGCCCTGTGGCTTCTTTGAGTCCAGAACACCAAAGGCATTTAAGGCTTTCTAGCCTTTCTAGGCTGACCTAGCTTCCTTCAGTGGGTGCTCCCCAGCATAAGGCTTAGTTCATTCACTGGCTTGCAAAGGAGATTGACGGATGGAGTGAGTGTTATCGCCAGCTGAGACCTAATGAGATCGCCACTATACCTCCTGGATGGAGTGGAAAGCAACCATTGTGGTAATAAACAGAGAACAGCATCTAATTTGTAAATTCCTCTTTTCCGTAGCTAAATTTAATCTGATCAGTAAGACTGGAGGGAATTGTTGATAACCAAAAATTATTTTCCATGTCTTAATCTGGCCAGGAAACTTCATCCCTAATGGAAATGGCATATCGCTCTGGCAATAGTTTGGGAAGGACATTTGTCATTGCACTAACTCAATTGTTGCATATTGAAAAATATAACTTAGACTGCAATCTGCTTAAAGTGGAACTGAAACTGCACATTGCCTTGTTCCTGGTTCATAGAATCTAAATCGCTTTCTAGTTAAAACACAGAAATATGTGGTAGAAGTCTTCCAAGATGTCAGCTTGACCTCACTGATTAGCTGGCAAAGCCAGATGGCCCGCCGTGGAGCCCAGATGCTGGTCACAAATAGCTTTTTTGACATGATAGAGATCAGGCTAAAAGAGCAGAACACCATCTTCAGCACAGCCATGACTCAACTTAAGGTAAAACAAACCAACCAACCAACAAAACAAGCACAGTGCAGTGATACACATGGGAGACTGAGACAGGAGGATTGAGAGTTTGAAGCTATAGACAGACCTTGTTTCAAAAGAAGAAATACTCAAGAGGCCCACTGGAGAGTTGGAGACGCCCTTTTTCCTGTTGTGTGTAAATCTTCACGTTAGCCAAGGTCTGAGACATCTGACCTTCTTCTCAGGAGGCCTAAGCACTTCTAGGATGAGAACATGCCGTGGGTACGTTTCAGTTAGCACAGGACAGGAATATTTTTCTGCTAAGAAGACAGCAGAGATCGGTGCATTGAAAACCCCACAAAGGACCAGGCAGCTGCAGTCATACTTAGGTCTGAGCCATCTGCTGTCACAACTAAGTGCTTAGATTCCTGCTGCCTTGAGACACGCGCTACATGACCCTGGGATGCTCTACAGCACCCTCTTTGTTTTCGTGCTGCCCAGTGTCCAGTGTCCACGCTTTTTTGTTTTTGTTTTGTTTTGTTTTAGTATTATAACTGAAAGTATTAAGCCATGGTTAATTAAACTCACATCTCAACTGTCCTATCTTTAATCCTCACCAAAGCCTCCCGGAGTGATGGGATTATCTCACCATTTTCGGAAGAAAAGTTCAGGTTCTGGTCATTTACTTTAGAATGGATGATAGCTTAACAGGAGGCACAAACCAGCTCTTCCCGAGGTATATATCCCTGGATGTACATGGATATACATGGATGTACATGGATGGGGGCATCCATTCTTCCTGCCAGATGAGACAGAGCAAGAGGCCTATGAGAAGTCTTAGAGAGCAAGCCGGGAGCCCTGGTTTCTGGTCTTGACTTCAACATGGATTAGCTCAGGGTCCAAAGACAACTGCTCTCTCTCTTGAGCCCCATTTTCCTGCTCTATAAAGTAATACACAGATCAGCTCAATATTTATTAATGTATTAATTATATATTAGGGCTTTCCAACCCCCTTAATGACCACTCTGGTGCTCTCCATCCCTTCAAGTCCCCTGTCCCAGGATGAATGCGTGGCTGGCCTGGGGAGGAGACAGTGCTAATTTTGTAGAGGATCACTGTCCCCTTCCTGTCTAGGTGTCAGGCAGCTGCAAAGAGGAAAGTGCTGGCTACTAAGGAACCTAGGGCACTTCTTCTCATCCTCAGTTGAGGTCTGTAGCATGTGACTTCCCTATGCTTGACCAGGGTGCTGTGCACACAACACTGTTGATAGCTCTGGTAATTATCTTTGCATGATTAACTATTTACTCTAACTGCTTTGCTTTCTCTCTGCCTTCTCGATGCTTCCACCAATGGTTATGTTTTTGGAAGTATCTTCTGCCTTTTTCCCATTGGTCAGTCCCCCCCACCCCCCATGGCCCTCTGAAGCACAAGGCTGTTATATCCCACTCTTCAGTGGGGCTGCTGCAGATTCCTGTTCCTGCTGGTGTTATAGAAAGGTAGGCCAGCCTGCCTTCTCCCCTTTCTACCTCTGTCCAGTCCTGTCTCTCTGTGCCTGACTGTTCCCAACCTTCCTGACTTTCAGCTACTTGTCCTCACAGTGATTGCTCCCTCAGTGCAAGAGGCAACTGTATCAGAGCTGACTGAATTTGCCCGAGGGGCCCCTCGTACTATTTTACTGCTCACTAACCTCTGCAGGCCCACAGGACTGACCCTCCCCTCCCTTCCTTGAAGAGCCGTCTTAAGGTTCACCCACCATGACCAGGACTCTGTCTAGTGGGGGATTTGCCTAAAGAATTTTGGTCTTAGATGTAGACCTCTGGTTCCCAAGTTCATGGTGTTCTGTGTCCTGACTTCCCTCTTGGCTCCAAGCTGTCAGCATGCAGGCTGTCATCAAATAAGGGGCTTTTTCTTTAGTGACCTGGGTAGCTGTATTACCCTAACCCTTTTCTTGATTATAAAACACAGATCATCAAGTATACACAGTAGCTAAGAAGAGACTAGGCACATGAACAACCAGGCTTCAAATTCCTCATTCCTAATTAGCCACTTACTTTGAACAAGTGATTGAATTCCAAGCCTCAGTTTCCTCATCTATAAAATGGGCCACTGTGATGATACCTTACTTATGGTGTTCTCAATTCATATATGTGAAACATGAAAGAGAGGCTAGAACCCAGAAAATACTCAAAAGTCTGAACTGTTAGTATTAAGACAGAAGCTACCACCTTGTACACTACTAGGACAAAGCCCAAAACAGACATGTGCCACACTGTAAGATACCCCTGGGCCAAGCTAGAAAGAGATCAGGGCACACATCTCTTTGGGCTGCAGATTAGCATACCTGGACCTGTCCTTCCTAGTGAATGCAGACATTGTGGGAAAGGAGAGATAAATGTACACCCACCTTCCCAAGCTTGTCTGGTGCAGCTGAACGCCCTCCCTGCCTCCTCCTGTCCTGTTCACCCTCCCACAGCCCCAGTGCCATTGAGGTGGAAAGGAATTTTCTGCTTGAAGTGCTGGATGTTTATAACCTGCTGGGTTCATAGCAACCTTGGCTTTCTTAGGATTATGACTACAGATCCAGGACAGCCATTCATACCCCCTCCCAGTCAGCAGCAGCAGTAATACTTATGATAATGGCACTCCACACCTGCATTGCACTTTTTTAATAAGTAAGGTCTCTCTGTTTGGATCCTTAATATTTTATCTTGTTTTATATTTAACTTGTTAGCTTAAGATCAGTGTGGTATTAGTTTTATAAGAGGCAGAAGCTAAGCTGGGCGGTGCTGACAGAAAGTGATTGAGAAGGTTCTGCAAGTGGTGCTACTTTTTCCTGTGACCTTCCCACTCGGGCAGGCTGCTGTCACCTGGTACCCCTTTGCTTCTCACCGCCCCCAGTCTCTTTCTCTGTCACCTTGGTCTCTTCCTATCCACACTTCCCTTAGAGAGTCGTTCTTTAATTGTCTAGATTAATCCACTCACATAAGAGATAAAGTGCACAGGGTTTTAGCTTGTCATGAAATGTGTGAGTGTTCTGGAGTTGCCTAGTGTCCAAGGCCAGAAGTACCTTGATGTGTCCCAGACTCGTGGCACTGGGGGTGACAGATCCTGGATTTCCAGTTGAGCCTAAACCTGCAAGAGCTCTCTCACCAGCAAGAGATCTCTGACTGTGTGTTGGATTTGTCAGTCATAGAAAAATGATGAATCACTTCTCTTCTGCAAGAGAAAAGACATGGGAAACACCACCACTCCTCCCAAGAAGCAGTGGAGTAGCATCCATGGCCAGGACATCTACTTCCTTCCTGGCTGGACTGTGCAGTGCCACAAAATAGGGAACCCCAATTATTGTAGCTGTCCAGCAGCCGTGGATGAAATGGGTTACCTGAAAGGGAGGCTGAAAATCAAAGAAGACAGGATGGGAAAGAAGGATGAAGCCAAGACATAGGTTCTGATCAAGGCTCAAAGTTTAATTCTGAAAACCACAAAACCTATCTTTTGTTTCAGCTATATTATGTTGCAAAGCAAACTCAGTGGGCAGTCTATTCTTCTAAATTCCTGTAGGAACAGCAAGGCAGATGACTCCACCTAGATCATAAAATCTATTGTGGCAAGCACTCAAGGTCTGCTTAGCCTGCTCAAGACTGGGGGAAGGGCACAATTCTCCCTTTTTTGATTTTTTAGAGATGAGTAGTATCAGTAGCTGGACAGGAGCACAAGATTTACTTGTTTTCCATAATCCCATCTAGGGTATAGAGTGGCCAGGCAACCGTGCTCCTTCTTACCCATCAGGGATTAAAGCATAGCATTGATGTATGTCTCTGTCTTAGGTCAATAGGAGCTCAAGAACTCTTACCCATCTCTGACCAGCAACCTTCTACAGCACACTCTTTCCCATTCAGACCAAAGCCACGATGGACATATGAATATGCACTCAATGAATTTCTTCATAGCTATGGATAACTGCCATGGTGAATAGCTGAGCTTGCTGAAAACAATCCTATATGAAGGCAACCAATCTGTTGAAGATACAAGGTCCAAAAGTGAAAAGCAACAAAATTATAATTAATGGTCCAAGCAGTATAGAAAGTTGTAAACAATGGGGAAGTGGAGAATCAGGATTCAAACCATCCCTAATTCTGTCCTTTTTCTTCTTTTCCTTTTGGCTAGTCCTTCTCAAACTTTAGCCATAGAATACTATTCCTGAATGATTGGTGTAAAAGTGACATTCTTCAGGGAGAGCTGTACATAGTCCCTCCTGTTGAAGGAATAAAAGATTAGGAGCTTAAATACATGCACTAACACTTGTTCGAAATCCAGACCCTGTCCAATTTTATCCACTGCAAATGTAACTTCATAAAAAACTGCAACTAACTTCCAAATATGTCTCTGAAAATGTCCAGAACCAGCCTTCCAAATGAAGACAATTGTTTCATTTTTCCCAATACTGATTGATTGTTAGACCAGTCCATGTTTGAGTCAGAATAACTGGTCACATTATAGAAAATAGAAGAGTCATTATAACTTCTCCTTTTGATTAATTTTTTAAAGTCAGTTTCCATAGTTTCCATGTTCTCTGTCCCACAAGGTCTAAAAGCTTGAAGCAAGGCAGCTTGTCCAATCTGGGATATAGGGAAGCAAAGGTGGGTCAAGAACATATGTCTAATACAGCTTCCCAGTCACCATTGTCAGGGCACTCAGCAAGCTCACAGATCAGCATCATTCTTTGTCCCAGCATCAGCATGTCACACCAGTCACTCTAGCAGCTAGCACACTCCCACAGCATCTTACAGAAAAAATACAAACATCCCCTCTTCCCCGTATTAAATACCTGATTGGGATCATACCATGTGCCAGTAAGTGGATCCTTCCATTTCACCTAGGCATAAGTATTCGTAGTTGTAGGGTGCCATAGACACTCAGCAGAGAGTTCCTTGGCATTTAAATTTTAAAATAAAAAGCATGATTTTAAGAATTTTGCGGTGTATGGGAATATGATTCCCCTTTTTTTGTTTTTTATGAAGATATTTGTAGGTACCCGAGGCCTGCAAAGCTTGTGACACCATACAAGCGACAAGAAAATGTATAGGTCTGTTGCCAAGGCAACAGCTGCCGTTTACCCAGAATTCCATAGCCTACCTTTACCTGTAATTACGTCACCACCGGTATATAACTGGGCAGCGCTTCTTCCCGTTCTCTTTTTCTTCTCTCTTTCTCTCCTTCCTTCCCTCCCACTACCCCTTCCCCATCTTAAATAAAGTCCCACGTGGAACTGTTTGGCCTGGTGTATCTCATTGCAGCCCACGTCTCCCCGCCGGCCCAAGCACGCACAAGCGCACAGCGAGCAAACTGGATCTTTTGCGCAGAAACCAACAATATTGTTTTTCAGTTCAATGGGCCTGTTCCATAATACCCTGTCCTTTAGGGTAATAAGGAATCCCAGTAATATGGGGAATATTAAATTGTCTACAAAACTTCTCAAATGCTTGACTGTGATAGCCAGTTCCATTATCTGTTTTAATCTGATTTGGAACACCAAGCATAGAAAAACAGCACAGCCAATGACTAATTACATTTTTAGTTGCTTCTCCTGTTGCCAGAAAGCCTAAAAATGTGTCAATAATCACATGTACATACTTTACTTTTCTAAAATCAGAAATATGAGAACCATCCCTTTGTAATAATTGATTAGGAACAAGTCCTCAAGGATTAAAACCATTATGTGGTACAGGTAGAAACTGAGGACATTGAGAACAAGTCTTTACAATTTGACATGCATATATACTAGAAATACCAAATTGTTGTCTCAAACTATTACTATTTTGATGATGTAATCTGCCTGGTATGCAAACCTGCTGGCATTGCCTGTATTAAGGAGTCTGGGTAATACAATATGAGCTCTTAAATGTCCTATAAAATAAGGAACAGTACATGTTTCTTAAATTAAGCTGTATTTGTATAAATAACTATAAATTTTGAGAATTCGCAGTATCTAAAAAAGGAACAGTTTCAAACAATCGTAAACCATGAGCTATATATTAGCTATCAGTATACAAATTAAAAGCTTGATTTTTCAGCATTTCAAAAACTGTGGCTACAATACAGCACAGAGTTCAATTATTTGTGAAGCAGGGGGGACCTCAAGAGAATGAACATGTGATCCAATCACATATTCATTCCCATTAGATGAGCCATCTATAAATACAGTAAGTGCATTTTCTATGGGCTCCATGTGTAAATTCACAAGGAATACAAAAATATGTATAGAGGCAAATTCTAACAACTTGTCTTTGGATAATGATCATCAAATTTGCCTAAAATGGTTTGCCATGCATTGATACTTGCCAATATTCTTCAATAACCAATTTAATTGCTGTTTGGAATAAGGAATGTCATCAGGTTCTGAAGACATTCTTTCCAAAATACTTTCATGATTCTATCCTATAATTCTGTATTAACACAACAACAGTTCATAATGGGGTGTTCAAACTTTACTTGGAGATGAAGAAAGGTGAATCCACATTAATGGTCCCTTTGGACAAAGGACTACTGTAAAACAGGCAACAATTGATCACAGTCTATATAATGTATCTGTTGTTGGCTAATAGCTTCCTATACTTTCTGCAAAGCTATTTCTTCCTCATCAGTAGTTGTCCAGGGTAATTAGAATTTGCATACCACTTGAGAATATCAAACAGAAGTTTAAGTTTTCCTGTGAAAACTTTCTTTCCTTAAGAAGTTAAGCTTAAGATGAGGTCTTAGCCAATTACATCTCCTAGAAGCTTTTGAAAATCGTTTAAAGCAAATAAATTATCTTTTCTTACTTGAATTTTCTGTGCCACAATTTGTTTCAGATATAACTGAGGCCCCAAATATTGAAAAAGATATTGCCTTTGAATCTTTTTGAGAGCAACAACGTCACCAAAATTTTAGAGCTCTTGTATAAGAGAAAAGCTCCTTCAGAGAGATCAACTAATAAAATATCCATATAATGAATGATATACACTAAAGGATTCAAAGTCCTAACTTCTTGTATTGACGCAGAGACAATTTTTTTTTTTTTTTTTTTTTTTTTTACATAATGTAGAGCTATTAGTCATTACTTGAAGCAAAACTTTCCAAGGATATCACCTCATGGGCTCTTCAAAATTACAAGCTCACTAAAAGCAAACTGTTTGCATCAGGATGCAAAGGAATAGTATAAAAACAATCTTTTAATTCTTATAATAATTCTATATGCATTTCCTGGATTGGCAGCTAGAGTAGGTAAGCCAGACTGCAATGCCCTCACAAGCTCCTAGTTTCATTAACCTTTCATAAATATTAAGTTTGGAACTTTGCTTTGGATTAATGGAATAACCAATCCCTTGGAGGTGAGTGACTACGTCAGTTCCGGTGTCTATTAATCCTTCAAAGACCTTTTTTTTCTTCAATTAGTAATTTGAGGTTAGATCTCTTATTAGTAATAGATTGGACCCTGTACACATCAGAGGAAACAAAGCTACCTTGTTCTCTCCTACTCTTAACAAATTTAGAAGGATGGAAGCAGATGAAAGGGAACTAGATTAAATTGAGCAATTCTTTTATTAGCAGGTACAGTTATGATGCCATGGGGGGGAAGCAGCCGTAAAATTTTTCTCTCACATAATTATTATCTATAATACCTGGATAGATCTGTAATCCTCTTATAATGATGCTACTTCAGCCTAAAAGTAATCCCCAGGTCCCTGTAGGCAAGGGCACAAAAAATTCTGTAGGCAGCATATGAACCCCCATTTCTGGGGTCAGTACTTTGTGGGTGGTGGAATTGAGGTCCAATCCTGCACTTCCTGGGGTTACTCTGGTAAGTTCAAAAGTGGATTTTCTTGGCTAGGAAGCAGCTTCCTGGCCCCAAAAGCTGTCTGTTGTGAGTCCCATGGGGTATGAGACTGACCCCTTCTCCCCAAGGACTAAACAAAATCCAGTAAACACTTTTCTAGGGGCTAGTCAGGAGGACCAAAACAAAAGGGGTGCCACAGAAGCCTCTGCTGAGCTTGCTCTGAGTTTTGCATTAACTCAAATGTTAATGTTCTTAATCTGGGCCTATTTTCTAAGGCCTGGCCCAGTGATTACCCTTCCTGCAGCAAGGACAGATGCCAGGGGAGGAATTTTGCTGCCTGTCTATACCTCTATTTTTTGGACAGTCTTTCCTTAAATGGCCTATGCCCGCATACTTAAAGCATTCCTTATCACCTCAGCACTGTGAAAGCATTGCTTGTACTGTAGTTCCCTGCAAGGCAGCAGCCATACCCAGACCCTGATTGTATGAGGGTCCAATTTCTGTACAAAGGTGAATGTGTCCAGATAAGTCTGTTTTTGCTTTGTATTGCCGATGGCCACAAGGCAGGCTGCATTGGCATTTTCTTGAGACAGTGGGGTAACAAAAGGGACTCCTGCCTGAGGATCCACAAAAATTCTACCAGCTGCTTTTGGCAGTTCCTCAGAACTCAGTTTGATCTCCTCTCAGTTTGAAAGATCCCCTTTCCAGTCTTGGGGGTTAAACTTGCTTCTACTGTAAGACCCCCAAAAACCGAGGGCGCCCCAGCACCCCAGGCCTCGGAAGGCGACTCCCAAATCACTTGCAAGAAACAGTCTCGATGCAATAACATGAGGATTTCTTTATTCCAGAATTCTGGGTTCCATAGCTGTACACCACACAGGGTTAGAGGACTGTGGATGAGTGCCGAATTGCGACAGCTTTTATAAGTTTACAACAAAGCCCGAGAATCACAAACCAATCATTTCTTAGCGTGGAGAGTCCGTGAAATGTGAGCCAATCAATTTGTACCACTCCATAGTTTTTAGGCCAATCAGTTTAAATTAGTTTCCTATTTTCTTGGAGTCTATAGCTGCGTGAACTCCTGGATAGGGGTAATGGCGTAAGCAGTTTACATAAGCAAGATAAGCTTAGCTCATTTCCAGTTACCTTACTGGACCAGAATCACCTATTCAAGGCCTTTCAGCCTAGCTCTTAAAGGGCGGGCTCTGGAATGTGACCTTTTACCTAGTTTCTAACAAAGAGCACAAAGAGCCGGCTCTGGAATGTGAAGTCTTTGGGGTTCCTTAGAAGGCCAGAGTTAGGCTGTATTTTCTATTCTTTCACTACCACTGTATCCAATAAAGCTTGTGTAAAAGGGGCAGCAGGTCTTTACTGTGCTACAGATGTTTTTAACACTTTTATTATTCTTGCAATCATCTGTACTTCCTTGGTTTTTTTTTTCTTAATTACAAATATGGGTGAGTTAAAAATCCTGATCCTGCAGCTGCAAACTGCAGCCAATGGAACATTGGCAATTCAACAATAATTTTCAAGTTTCTTTTGCAATATTAGAGCAGAACCATAATTTTGGAAAACAAAAACTATTTTTTATTGGATATTTCTATATTTCAAATATTTCTATATTTCAAATATTTTCCCCTTTCTAGGTCTCCACCTTAGAAACCCCCTATCCTATACCCTCCCCCTGCCTCTATGAGGGTGCTCACCCACCCACCTACTCCTGTCCTTCCGAACTGGCATTCTCTTACACTGGAGTATCGAACATCCTCAAGCCCAAGGGCCTCTCCTCCCACTGATGTCCAACAAGGCCATCCTCTGCCACATATGTGGCCAGCTCCATGGGTCACTCCATGTGTATTCTTTGGTTGGTGGTCCAGTCCCCGGAAGCTCTGGGACCTGTTGACACTGTTGCTCCCTCCATGGGGCTGCAATCCTCCTCAGCTCCTTCAGTCCTTTCTCCAACTCAATCAGGGACCGCTGAAATCAGCCCAATGGTTGGCTGTGAGCATTCACCTCTGTATTTGTCAGGCTCTGGCAGAGCCTCTCAGGAGACAGCCATTTCAGGCTTCCATCAGCAAGCACTTCCTGGGCATCCACAATAACGTCCAGGTTTGGTGTCTGTATATGGGATGGATCCCCAGGTGGGACAGTCTCTGGATGACCTTTCCTTCAGTCTCTGCTCCACAATTTGTCTCCATATTTCCTCCTGTGAGTATTTTGTTCACCCTTCTAAAAAGCACTGAAGCATCGGCATTTTTGTCTTCCTTCATAGGCTTCATATGGACTGTGAATTGGATCTTGGGTATACTGAACATTTTGGCTAATATCCACTTATCAGGGAGTATATACCATGTTTGTTCCTTTGTGACTGAGTCACCTCACTCAGAGCAATATTCTCAAGTTCCATCCATTTGCCTGTGAAGTTCATAAAGTCATTGTTTTTAATAGCTATTAATAGTATTAATAGTATTCCATTCTGTAAATGTACCACATTTTCTCTATCCATTCCACTGTTTAGGGACATCTCTGTTGTTTCCAGCTTCTGGCTATTATAAATAATGCTGCTACGAACATAGGGGAGCATGTGACCTTATTATATGCCAGAGCATCTTCTGGGTACATGCCCAGGAGTCGTATATCTGGGTACTCAGGTAGTACTATGTCCAATTTTCTGAGGAACCACCAGACTGATTTCCAGAGTGGTCATAACAGCTTACAATCCCACTAGCAATGGAGGAGTGTTCTTCTTTCTCCACATCCTCACCAGCACCTGCTATCACCTGAGTTATCTTAGCCATTCTGACTGGTGTGAGGTGGAATCTCAGGGTTGTTTTGATTTGCATTTCCCAGATGACTAAGGATGTTAAACATTTCTTTAGGCGTTTCTCAGCCATTCCAGTTTCCTCAGTTGAGAATTCTCTGTTTAACTCTGTTCCCCATTTTTAATAGGATTTTTGGTTCTCTAGAGTCTGGCTTCTTGAGTTCTTTGTATATATAGGATATTAGCCCTCTATCTGATGTTAGATTAGTAAAGATCTTTTCCCAGTCTGTTGGTTGCTATTGTGTCCTATTGACAGTGTCCTTTGTCTTATAGAAGCTTTGCAGTTTTATGAGATCACATTTGTCAATTCTTGATCTTATAGCATAAGCCATTGGTGTTCTGTTAAGGAACTTTTCCCCTGTGCCCATGTGTTCAAGATTTTTCCCCACTTTCTTTTCTATTAGATTCAGTGTATCTGGTTTTATGTGGAGGTCCTTGATCCACTTGAGCTTAAACTTTCCACAGGGAGATAAGAATGGATCGATTTGCATTCTTCTACATGTTGACCTCCAATTGAACCAGCACCATTTGTTGAAAATGCTGTCTTTTTTCTACTTGATGGTTTTAACTCCTTTGTCAAAGATCAAGTGATTGTAGGTATGTGGGTACATTCCTGGGTCTTCAATTCTATTCCATTGATCTGCCTGCCTGTCACTATACCAATACCGTGCAGTTTTTATCACTATTGCTCTGTAGTACAGCTGGAGGTTAGGGATGCTGATTCTCCCAGAAGTTCTCTTATTGTTGAGAATAGTTTCCACTATCCTGAGTTTTTTTGTTATTCCAAATGAATTTGAGAATTGCTCTTTCTAACATTATGAACAATTGACTTGGAATTTTGATGGGGATTACATTGAATCTGTAGATTGCTTTCAGCAAGATAGCCATTTTTACTATATTAATCATATCAATCCACGAGCATGGGAGATCTTTCCATCTTCTGAGATTTTCTTCCATTTCTTTCTTCAGAGACTTGAAGTTCTTCTCATACAGATCTTTCAGTTGTTTGGTAAGAGTCACACCGAGATACTTTATATTGTTTGTGACTATTGTGAAGGGTATTATTTCCCTAATTTTTTTTTCTCAGCCTGTTGATCCTTTGAGTATTTGAAGGCTACTGATTTGTTTGAGTTAATTTTATATCCAGCCACTTTGCTGAAGTTATTTATCAGCTGTAGGAGTTCTCTGGTGGAGTTTTTGGGGTCACTTAAGTATACTATCATATCATCTGCAAATAGTGATATTTTGACTTCTTCCTTTCCCAAGTTGTATCCCATTGACCTCCTTTTGTTGTCTAATTTCAAGAGCTACAACTTCAAGTACTATATTGAATAGATAGGGAGAGAGGGCAGCCTTTTCTATTCCCTGGCTTTAGTGGGATTGCTTCAATCTTCTCTCCATTTAGTTTGATGTTGGCTACTGGTTTGCTGTGTATTGCTTTTACTATGTTTAGGTATGGGCCTTGAATTCCTGTTCTTTCCAAGACTTTTAACATGAAGAGGTGTTGAATTTTGTCAAATGCTTTTTCAGCCTCTAATGAAATGATCATGTGGGTTTTTTTCCTTTGAGTTTGTTTATGTAGTAGATTACATTGATGGATTTCTGTATATTAAGCCATCCCTGCATTCCTGGGATGAAGCCTACTTGATTGTGGTGAATGATCATTTTCTGTCTTCTTAGATCCGGTTTGTGAGACTTTTATTGAGTATTTTTGCATTGATATTCATAAGGGAAATTGGTCTGAAGTTCTCTTTCTTTGTTGGGTCTTTGTGAGGTTTTGGTATCAGTGTAACTGTGGCTTCATAGAAAGAATTAGATAGTGCTCCTTCTGTTTCTATTTTGTGGAATAGTTTGAAGAGTATTAGTATTAGAACTTCTTTAAAGTCTGATAGAATTCTGCACTAAACTCATCTGGTCCTGGGCTTTTATTGGTTAGGAGACTTTTAATGGCTGCTTCTATTTCTTTAAGGGTATGGGACTGTTAGGATGGCTTATCTGAACCTGATTTAACTTTAGTAATTGGCATTTGTCTAGAAAATTGTCCCTTCCATCCAGATTTTCCAGTGGTGTTGAATATAGGCTTTTGTAGTAGGATCTGATGATTTTTTTAAATTTCCTCATTTTCTGTTGTTACAAAACACAATTTTTAACAGTGTAAATAATCCATTCTCTTTAAAAAAAATCAATACAAAGAACATTACTTTCATGTTATAAACTTTGGCTGCCAGTTCTTATATGCATGACAGTGCAACTTTTAATATCTCATTAAAGAGACATTGTTTTAATTCCTATCTGTTATAAGTCTAGTTTCTACGATAAGAATTACATGAAATATTATCCCAATTTAGAAGTATCTTTAGAATCTTGTTTTCCTGGGTCGACTGGTGCCATGTGTTGTTCTTTAGAATGACTCCAATCCCGAGTTACCAGTTTTAAGCTAGCTTTCTGTTACCAATGTTACAATTTTTTAACCATACCCAATAACTTATAAGCCCATACTCTATAACCAAAACATGCAGAAAATATTTATACTTTTAAAACCAGTAAGAAACAAACAAAAAGTGACTATATGCATCTTAAATATTTAGACCAAACAATTTTTTTTATCCTTTCTAGCTGTAATTTCAAGAGAAAAAACGCGCCTTGTCACTTGCTGAACCCAATAAACACAATTACAAAGTTTTTTCCTAGAAAAAAACAGCCATCAGCTTCTTTACCAAAGATGCTGAAAAGCTTTTGGTCCCTTTAAAAGTGTCTTGGCAGATAATCAGCCCCTAGCAGGGCTCCTCTAGCTGTGCTTGACTCCCAGCTACAGTGCAGGGTAACTTACCAGTTTCTGCTATGCAAATTGAGACTGCCTTTTAAACAAGTTAAACTAAATCAAGGGGTGGACAACCAGCAGATAAAGTTTTAACCATTTTTTTCTTTTGAACATGAAATATGGGACAACAGCCATTCAAACAACGAAATAAAAACAGACATAAATTGACACACATGGACAGATTGATGCACCAAGGACAGACTATAGACAGAGAAGAGAACTTGATGTCCCAATGGGATCTAGATATAACCAGAACTAAGGATATCTGCAGTAGGAGCCAGAGAGGAAGCAGGACAGCTCCTGATTTCCTCCTGTCCCTAGGAGAGCTCTGAAATAGCTTATATCCTTTTTCCTTCTCTTGCTAATGTGTCCTGAACAGGGGACAACTGCCTTTCTGAGACCTATTCTCTCTTTCATTCTTTCTCCCATGTCATTTATATGTTACCATTTCTACTTCTGGGAACCATGAACACTATAAATCTACTTGAGCTAAGAATTTTTCTAACATCTGTTTTTTAAACCCTGCTCCTCTCACCTGGTGCAGCTTTTGACTGTGGACAAATGACTATATAGAAGTCCCCTGTCCCATTGAGCTGTTACCCCCAGGGAAAATTGGTGTTGTGTCAACACATCTTCAACCTACCCTGTATCCCCTCAAATGTACCCCTTGGAAGAACAGCCTCCAAAAAAATTAGAATTTATGACTAGTGCAAGCATTAATACTGTTCATTGCTTACAGTGCAGGATACTGTTACTTTTCTTCTGTGGAGCTCCACCCAAGACAGCGTTTCTCAGTGGGTCCCCTTGCCCCCTGTTTTCAGGTCCCTCATTCAGGCGCCACCTGTACCTGTCCGGTGTCCATGGAAAAAGAGGATTTACCTGAAAGTAGGACTGGAAATGAAAAGAGACAGGGTGTGAGAGAAGGATGAAGCCAAGACAAAGATTCTGATCAAGGCTCAAAGTTTAATTCTGCAGCTCCAGCTTATAAAGGGAAAACCACAAAACCCATCCTTTGTTATAGCAGGGATTATGTTGCAAGACAAACTCAGCGGGCAGTCTATTCCTCTAAATTCCCATAGGAACAGCAAGGCAGGTGACTCCACCTAGGTCATAAAACCCGTTGTGGCAAAGCACTCAAGGTCTATTTAGCCTGCTCAAGGCTAAGGGAAGGGCACACATTATCTTTCACCCTTCACTGTGGGCGTGAGCACACTTTCTGGGTCTTATCTGATGTGGTTATAAGCCCTGCACTCATGGCCCACCCATTCCCTGCCACCTTACCAGCTTTCTCCTCAGGCACATATCTTCTGGAATGTCCTTGGGGAGTAATGTCCTTCCATGTTACCCCAGGAACACATCTGTCAGGTTCTCAGGGAGAGTGCTTTCAGATGGTGGTTTAAGGAGATTTTGATAAAGGATAGTCAGTGTAGAAGAAAGTTGGGTAGGGGATTCAGGACATCAGAGCAGCACCCTAAAATATCAGTAGGGAAGCTGTTTCTATAGGTCTGCAGAAAGGAGAGAGTAGCTGTGTAGAGAGGGCTATGTGGCCAGACCTTTGGATCTATGTGGCATGGATTTTGGGATCAAAACGCAACCAATGTGCCCTATATACCCAGAAGCAGCGGATGAGACCTGAGCCCTGTCTCCTCTGACCTACTCATAGATTCTTCCTCATGCTTCCCCACTGGGAAGCCTCAGAAGAAGACCCGTTTGATGTGGTATAGCCTCCTGGAGTCCACAGTACGAGGAACACACAAGCAGCATAGAGGAGTAACCTGGAACCGTGGCGATCCAAAACATTGCTGCTACGGTTCCACAGAATCAGACTAAGCCCAGAGTGTGCCAAGATGAATTCCAAGAATCCCTAGACTGGAGAAAGTTTGGGCTTCCTTGAGAAGACAAATCTAATACTTAGGAAATAGCAAACTTTAAGAAAAACAGTTTAAAATTAGTTGGTAATACTAGAGAGTGTTTATGTTAATTACCATTTTACAAGGTTCTTTTTACAAATATTATTTTAGCTAACCCATACCAAAAGATCTTCGAGTAAATACTAGCACAGTCTTTATGTGGAGGAGGGAATGTGAGTTCAGAAAAGTTGGATAACTTACCTGAAGCTGTGTGGTTGCTAGAGGGTGGGACAAAAACCAGCATCTGCATTTTTACTCAGTTTTAGAAGCAACACGAGTGAGTGCTCTAGGAGATGGAAAGGAAATATTCTGAGCAGTGGATGGTTCTGGAAGCCACCAGAGGCTAGAATTGGGTTCCCAAGACCAAATGAGTGGATAAGGCATTGCCATTGCTGGTAATGGTCCAGCCAGATCATGTCCCTGGTTTTGCAGGGCCTGCAGAGTCTGTTACAGGTCTTCAGCTCTGCTCTCTAAAGAGAAGTGACCAGTAAACGCCATCAAGAGATGGCCAGTGCCAGGACCCAGTCAAACTTTACTCACGGGAATAAGGGGTGGGCTGAATGTGCCTCTGAAGCAGCAGTGTGTGGACCTGCAGGGTATTTGGTAAGGAGACCAGACCCTCCCAGGACAAAGGATGGATGCCATATGGACAGAAGCCCAGTGCAGCTGAGAGACAGCTTGCCTGAGACTTCCTCAGAAGGATGGAAACGGGTGGCATTGTAGCCTAGGCTGCCTAATAAATACTGCTGGCTTAAATGATTGAAATGGATCATTTCCTGGTTTCTGGAGGCTGGAGGCTGAGGTCAAGGTGTGAGACTGGCTGGCTCCTCAGAGGCTGTGAGGGAAAATGTCCATTGCAGGTCTCTCTCCTTGGCTTATAGGTATTGTCTTCACCATGTCCCTTCCTATGATCTCCCTTCTGTCCGTGTCCAAATGCCTTTGTTTTATTAGGATTCAAGTCTATTAGATTAGGAGCTGGCCCTTGTGGCCTCATTTTAATTAAATTGCATGTTTAAAGACCCTGTCTCCTAAAACAGTCCATTCTAGTTAAGAAGGTTTTAAACACTAGCATGTGAGTTTCTAGGGGACATAACTCAGTCCATAACAGATGAGACAGCCAAGTCACAGGGAGTGGAATCTGTAAGGCAGGGCACCAGGAATTCCTTTGTTTGCTAGCCATATTGCCATCAGTACTTTGAGGAAATAAGTGCTTTCTATACCATTTTTAATATAAAAATATAATAAAATAGGCATCTGGCCAAATGGCAAGGAGTAGATGGACCCGAGACATTGCAGCCCAGCAGGCTGGATACCAAGAGTCACCCCAGGACTCCTGCCAGCATTCTGCCTCAGGGGGAAATTCAGGGTAACGTCCAAACACTGGCAGCCACTGCTGTGTTGGTGTAGTAACCCTTTCCCAACAGGGAAGGTAAAGAGTTGCAGGCAGCAGATGAATTCTCTGAGCTTGGATAACAGCCTAATGGCTACATGAAAACATTATTTTTCTTTTCAAGCCTCAGGAGAAGCTGGGCATCTCTGCTGATGTCCTATGAAGATCTTAGAGAGCCCCCTCCCCCCACCCCCATCCTCTACCCCCCACCCCGGGACAAAGTCAGAGCTGTTTGGGGCCCCAAAGGTTTCAGAACTCAGCACACTTCATCTTTCTCCCCAGATTCATGTCACATCCTCTGGTGCTCCATAGGTGGTAAGGATATACGGGAGGCAGGTCCAGTCTAGGGATCTTATATGGGACTGTTTTCCCCTGTATCCCTCTCAAGGCAAAGAAGAAGCAAAACTAAAAAGAAGGAACTCCCCAAAAGTCCTCCATTTCCTTTCCTAAGGAACCATGTCGACATGTTTTCTTTACTACAACACAATTTATTTTTGACTCCGAACCTTTGTCAAAGCCCTTCTGAATAATTTTGCTTATACTCATGTGGATTCATTTGTCTGTCTTCTGGTGCACATATTACATTATGTTGATGTCATGATGGCTGAACTAGGTCTGATTTCCTTTTAAGGAAATTAAGGAAATGTGAGCTTTGATTCTCTGGCCCAGTCTGGCTCAGCTCTGCCACTTGGGGATTTGTTTCATGAGGATCTGTCCAGAGGCAAGCTGTAGTTTTACGGGGAGTTGGCTTCCTGTAGGGAAGGTCATGAGCTGTAAACCTCCCTGTTGATCATAGCTGCAGAAAGTCTGCCCAATGGTCTGTGTCATCATATACCTCAAAGACACCACGTGGCGTCTCAGGGTGGAGTTCCAGAGTTCAGTGGATAAGATTTCCAAGGGTTTGTGAACCCAAACATGCCAGGAAACAACAAGAGCTGAACAACAGCTTAGATCTAAGGTATATTATTGTGTGTCTCCGCATTATTCTTGGAGAAATTTCATGTGGAGATTATTATAATTTATTACCACTTCCACAGCATCTGCCCAGTTGCAGATCTCCAAGAAAGCTGAGGAGAGACAATAACTGTGCTCCTCACCAGAGACACAGAAGCAGACTATTAAGTGTCATTCAAGCAAGAGTGGTTACTGAGAATAGATGCTTAGCAGAATGGAGGGTTAGAACATATTAATTCAAGGACGAAATGGGCTGTTGACAAGATACTGCAGAAGTGGGTATGGTGGCTCCTAGCTAGCTGGAAGCTGGAGAAGGAGTCTTAAGTTCTGAAGTGCAGGCATCCTGGTAGCATCACAGGACCCCATGTGTTAAATAAAAAGGGAAGAGTAGAATGTATACATTTTTAGCCATTGCTGCTATAACTAAGAAAAGAGCCGTGCCACCCATTGCTTACAATGACAACTGCAGATTGTTTCTGAAAAAATCCTTAATTTTTGTTTTGTTTTAGAATTCCTCCCAAAATCCACATTTGGTGATAGTTCCTGTTAGCAATAAAGTCAGAAAATGAGCTTCATCTCTAGGCTGTTTCTTCAGCATCTTTCTTCAAAACTGCATCATGTTGGGCTGGGGAGATGGCTCAGCCAGTGTTAGCCATGCCAGCATGGAGGCCTGAGCTTGATCCCCAGCACCTGCACCAAAATCTGTGTTTCCATTTCACACCTCCCCAGAAAGCACAGTCCTCAGGGGGCCCTTGTTCTCAGGTTAGTTCCTGCTCCTGCTCCTGCTCCTGCTCCTGCTCCTGCTCCTGCTCCTGCTCCTGCTCCTGCTCCTGCTCCTGCTCCTGCTCCTGCTCCTGCTCCTGCTCCTGCTCCTGTTCCTGCTCCTGCTCCTGCTCCTGCTCCTGCTCCTGCTCCTGCTCCTGCTCCTGCTCCTGCTCCTGCACCTGCACCTGCTCCTGCTCCTGCTCCTGCTCCTGCTCCTGCTCCTGCTCCTGCTCCTGCTCCTGCTCCTGCTCCTGTACCTGCTCCTGCTCCTGCTCCTGCTCCAATACGTACCTCTCTAGAAGGGAGATTTGCTTCTAGTGCTTGACTCATGTAGGGATTTTTAGAAGAAAGAGAAGCTCCTACACTAATTGGAGAGTTACTGTTTTGACAATGAGCACACTAGAGACATGGAACTCCTGATGGGTTAGCCACAAGTTCAGCCTCTTTCTAAGAGGAGCCCGACTTCTGAATCCTCACCAACCACAAGAATATATCTGGAGTCACCTGAGACTGGGATGAAAGATGCCCCCTTCACAGATTTCTCTAGAGCACACAGGGCCACTTCCTGTTTCTCATCAGAGCACATATTCTCTTGTAGAACTGTCTGGCATCTTCTCCTGTCTCCATCCACTGCTGCTCCCCACTAAGTTGTCGTCAGTACATGCCCATCTCTTATTTCCAAAAGCTGCCTCTGTGGCTTACCAGAAGCACTCATATGCGAGTGTTACCAAGAGAAACATCCTTTCTGGGGAATTAGCTAAACCATTGGACCTCAAGACCTCAGGACCTCAGGCCATCAGAGGTTTATCACAGATTGTTCTTCATCCATGCAATAGGAGATTCTTCACTCCCTCCCTTAGCCCCTTCCTCTTCAGCTAAGCCTGGACGTGAGAGGAGCCCAGGGCTTTCTGCGCACAAGAAACTTAACTCAGAGGAAAAGTAGAATCCAAAGACAGCTTAGTCGTTCTATACCTGAATCAAGTTGTTCCTCTTCAAACCATAGAATGTGAAGTATGCTGTATGGGAATTGCATGCCTATTTGCATACAAAAGAAAATAAAGAGTTTGTGAGGTCAGAAGTAAAGCAGATGCATGTGCCTTAGATATAACCAAGACTGAGGCATGGAGTGGACCCTTACTGAATGAGGTACAATGACTGGGCCAGACAAGGGGCAAGTAGATCTGTCGGCACGTGACTTCATCCAGGGCTAAGTGGAAGGGATGCCCTGGAGCCCACTGCAGCTGGCATGTATGGCCTCTGTAAGGGAGAAGCTAAGCTAGCTAGCCAGTGGGAGGCACTAGCTTGATCTCAGCAGCTACTTAGTTAAATCTATAAGAAAGAACGCCACGCTCTCTCTGTGTGTCTCTGTCTCTGTCTGTCTCTGTCTCTGTGTGTCTCTGGCTGTCTCTTTATCTCTCTCTCTCTCTCTCTCTCTCTCTTCTCTCTCTCTCTCTCTCTCTCTCTCTCTCTCTCTCTCTCACACACACACACACACAAACACACACACACTCAGGAGACAACAGGGGCAAGGAAGAGCCTTCTGGAAAATCTTCCCAAGTCTCCACTTACATATGCCAGTATAGTTGGGAGCCTCTTTAGCAAGGATTCTTCCTTTGTTTTATGTTGTTAATTCATGTCATTTAAAGGGGTTTGACCAGATTTTGTTATGTTTTCATATATGTTTTGGTTTATACTTTTCATTGTTTAAGTTAATTTTTGGAGAACCGAGTTGTTTCTTTTGCCTGTGCTGACTGCATGTTCTCTGTTGATGTCTTGTCCCTGATCTTGACACTGGCCATCTTGTCTGTGAAAGGAGGCGTTCCAGCGGGCTTGCATGATCAGAAGAAAGGGAAATTTGCTTGGTTTAGTCACTCTACAGAAACCCATGGTAATGTCTCCTGTGCTTTCTGTGTGTAAATGTGTGTTGGTCCATACAGATTGCATGGGAAAATATTTCTCTTGACGTGTGTGTGTGTGTGTGTGTGTGTGTGTGTGTGTGTGTGTGAGAGAGAGAGAGAGAGAGAGAGAGAGAGAGAGAGAGAGAGAGAGAGATCTGTATGTACATTTTTGTGAGGAGAAGACTGCTGACCCTCATCCCATTCTCTGAAAAGAGCAGCGAGCAGACAGGCAACAGCAACTATTCCCTGATAGAAGGTGGAGTCATTCCTTTGGAGAGTGGCAGCCAAAATTAAAGACACATAAATGCAAAATTAGTCCCAGGACTGGGAGTGCCTGAACTTTAGAAGACGTGCTTGCTGTTAAGGCCCAGGATACTTCTTTCTAATCATGGTCTCTTTTTGAGCCCAGCACTGCCCTTCCAAGAATGAGACCTAGAGAGTCAAAGGGCCTGGGTCAGGTGGCTAAAGATAAATGGACCAAGAAGCAGAATGCTCCTCACTTTTACAGTTTATTATTAAATACGAATTGATCACAACCCTTGGAAAACTCTGAGGGTTCCTGTTCCCAGATCTGAATGCTAAGCTGCTTCAAGTGACTAGTCCCACCCTCAGTCCTTATGTTATGATGTGGATGTCAACGCTATAAAACCAAACAACATTCTTAGGCTATACTGTGCCATCCAGTGGTGTGCCCGGGGCCTGGCTCAGCTTCCCAGTCATTGACTTACCCTAGATGTAGAGAAGACATTTTGTCAACACTGCAGCAGTCAATGAGAGCATGGGACAGGGACAATGCCCAGTCACTTGTCCTTTCTAGGCATCCCATATGACCTAGACCATTGCTTTTCTTTCTTGTGGACTAAAGGGACGTAGCAGAGCTCTGGGTAACTTCTGTAGTCTCATCCAGTTCCTAAAATCCATGAGATGATGCCTGGATTCTTTTTCCTCAACATATTTGAGGAAGAATCCTAAGCCTAATTAAAGTGCTCTGTGTGACAGCCAAAGCACAGTAAGTCATGAGTGTTCTTTTTGTATCTTCTATGTTCTTGAAATGAGTCTCTTCTCATCCCGACTTGTCTTAGAGACTTGGGAAGTCCATATCTGTCAACATTTCCATATAAGTAGGGAAAGGTCTCCCCTGAGCTGTGGTTGTCCATGGGGACTTAGCACTACTGTCACATTCCCGGTAGTTATAGATGACGTGACTGCTGAGGGCTAGGGAGATTTTACCAGATGGGGTCTATTCTGGAAGGACTGCTGGTCCAGGTTGCTCTAAAGAGACATTGGTAAAACCAAGGACCCTGGGAGTTGTGGTATATAGCACTAATCACGGCCCTCAGGAGGCTGATGCAGGAGGACCACAAGTTTGAGGCCAGCTTGGAGTATATCAAGACCCTATATTTTTTTAAGATAAAAATATAAGGTATTTATTTTAATCTTAAAAGGATGAGAGAGTTCTGAAGAGATTTTTAGCTGAACTTTAATTTCATAGAATAAATACTATTAATAGAAATGACCTCCTCTAAGCCACCATGCTAAGTCTAAGCTAGAAAACTCCCTTCTGAAAGTCTAGCCTGCTGCTGCCTTAGAATAAGGCAATGGGCATGGCTTGGGAAAAATTGGTTCCTTGAGAATCAGGTAACTCCGGTCTCTGTTTAGATGGGAGTGTTGGGGCTTTTGAGAAGGAAGATGGTATCTTACAGGCTCTCTTTGAGCCCCATTTAGGTGTGTGTGTGTGTGTGTGTGTGTGTGTGTGTGTGTGTGTGTGTGTGTGTGTGTGTGTGGTGTGTGTGTGTGTGTGTGTGTGTCCTGCAACTAGACACTGCCATTCTTAGTGTCTACCATGTTGTGTGAGGCCCAACCCATGAGTTTGGTGGTGGCTAGTGACCTCAAGTCCATCACTTCAGGTATGGTCCTAAATGTCATTGCTTTATAACACTGTGCACTGCAGAAAATAAAATTGTCCTCAGGTCCATCAAAAATCTGAGTAACAAAAGAGCCCTTTTTACAAACAAGATAGACTCCAGTCATGGGTTAGAGCTGGTAGGGGAAAGAAGGTAAGGTGGTGAAATGAGCTTCTCCCGCTGTGGTCAGTGAGAGAGGAGCAAATGGAAAACGTTCACAGCCTTTCTGTGGCTATGAAGTTGAGGGTGGAGGAAGGACGTGACTGACTGCCAGTCTTACCCAGATGTACCTTGGAAGGGAAAGGTCTGATCACCAGAGTCCCTCCTACTTTGGCAGCTGACTTTTCCAGCCTGTTGAGGACAGTGCCAGGGCCCAGCCCCCACAGACAGACCAGCAGATGGTGCCCAACTGGCCCTGGGCTAGGATGGTTTGTCATGCACTAATGTTCTTTTCTTCTCTTTCATGCCTCCTCTTCCCTCACAGTGAGCATGCCCACGAGTGAGACTGAGTCTGTCAACACTGAAAATGTGGCTGGAGGTGACATTGAGGGTGAAAACTGTGGAGCCAGGCTTGCGTGAGTACCCGCGGCAAATGATGTAGCACTGAGTTCTTCCTGGGGCACGACCTGGGAAGCTGCTTCGTGGTGTTGAGTGGGGTGGCTCCCCAGGGGCAGAATCAGAATGCTCTGTATGGAGAGAAAAGAGGCCTGGGGTTAGGTAATGGCCTCATACATGGTGGTGGGCTTTTCAAATTCAGTCCCATCTTCAGCATGTCTGTGGGGGCTGCCAGACTCAAATGCTGAGCCTTTCACCCCACCAGTGAAGCACAGAAGGCAGGGTGCTCTGATATATGTTTTATGCCCCCCCCACACACACCTATTTTTCATACAATCCAGTAGGTCAGCATCCCTGGCACTACATGGCTACCCTTTCTATTCTGACAAACATAGCTTCAAAGAAAATCATCAGCTAAGAAACTAGCCAGGTGATGAGCCTGTTGTCCCTGTGAGGCTCAACCTGCCCTTCTAATGAGGGGGAGCAAGTGCCTGGTGTGGACCACCGGCAATGTCCACAGACTGGGTCCTAACGCTGTGACCTTTCATACAGTTCCTCCTATTGTGGTGACTCCCAACCAAAAAAAAAATTTCATCGTTACTTCATAATTATCGTTTTATTACTGTTGCGAATGGCAATGTAAATATCAGAAAACAGGATTTCTGATGTGAGAGCCCTTAAGGGGTCTTGACCCACAGGTTGAGAACCCACTGGCTTAGTGGTAGCAGCTTTTACAGTGAATCCTTCCTCAGCTCCCTGGTTTCTAAGAGCGAGCGGGCTTAGCTCTGGGCTTAGCTGGCTATGAGAGAGTAGGAACTGGTATCCATGGGAGCAGTTCACAGCTGAATTATCACAGTCCTGAACCCAGAATCAAGTCATCCAGGTCAGTGACCTAAACAAAGGGGAGAAACTGAGTCATTACTAAGACTTGCAAAGCTGATTTGATTACTACTGTCTCAGAGAGCAGAGCCTGGGAGCTTTAAGCTTCACTCTGGAAGGTGATGACTGCTTTTTCTACGGCCCAGGGCATGACAACTGTACCTGTGTCTTGGCTCCTGGAAGGAATCTCAAACAGAAAGCTGAGTAGGATTAGCTCAATTAAAAATGCATCCCCAAATGTTCCATGGGTAGAACAGCTCCTTCCCCTGTAGCATGCCTCACTGCTGTGTGTGCATGGACCCAACCTTCTCACAACCTAGCTGCAGACAGATCCCAGTGTGCCTGTGAGCAAGCCAGGAGGGAGGTGAACGGGACTGGGGAGCAGAGAGAGCAGCACCAAGGTTTCGGGGTACGGTACATAGGGCTGAGGCACCGCTCACTCTGACAGACAGTGTCACCGGGGAGTCTGCACTGCAGATTTCTCAGCATTATCAAGAAGCAATTATTGTCCAAGGGTTGTTAAAATATGGTGCTAATTACATTTGTAACAGTGCTCCCTGCTTTTTTCTTCTTCTTCTCCCTTTTGGAATTTTACAAAATAAACACTTGGGTTTCTAGACGTGCCCCCAGGTAGCAATGATCAGGGCAGGCATATGCGACCCTTCTAGTCAAAAAGTTCTAGGCCTTCCTGTTTGCTAGACATTAGGGATGGAGAGGTCAAAGAAAAGATCATCAAAGTTATTATAGTGCTTTGGGACATGACCCAAAGTATAAACCAGAAGGGACTTGAGAGCTGGCATTGGGAACACATTTAACTACATTTTAGGAGTACATGATGTTATTGGAAAACAAACATGATTATCCCCCGTGGAGGAAAACTGGCATCCACTAGTCTATCTGTCACCTCCTAGGAGGATGTGTTCTGCTGGCTGAGAGAGTTTTCCAGAAATGGCTGCTCTTATTCCCGTGCATAGCCAAGTTGATGCACATCTACACTGCATACAAAAGATGTAATTGCTGTGCCAGAATTATAATACACACTTCATCAACTGCTGTCTTTGCCCATCTCCAAACAAGACAGCAACGGCTAAAACTGCCACTATTCCTGTCCATCAATTGGATTGAGAAGAGAAGCCAGCTGAGGCCAGAATGAGAAATCCTTGACTTAAAAGGTCTGAGTTAAGAGTCTTGAGGTCGGGATGAGGATTTGCGTGTAAGGAGAAGGCTGGGGTAAAGAGGTTTACCTGGGTGGTAGAAGAGTGTAGCAAAAAGCTGCAGTGTTATACAATGCAGTACAAGGAAGGAGATAAAGGAATGACTCACCAAGACTTGGTAAGAGAAACTGATAACAAGGCTGAAGCAAAATTTGAAGAGGGGTCCAGCCTAAAGGATGTACAGGTGCAAGGTGGAGAGCGGGGGGGGGGGGGAAGCTGAGTAGAGGTAGAGACTGGCGTTTGAGTCCATCGATAAGGTCATAGGACAGAGTTTGCTCAGAGAGATGGGGATAGAAAGAAAGGGACCAGGATGAAACCTTGGGGAATCTGATACCTAGAATAGGAAGAAACAAGAGAACAGACTCTTATGCTGAGTGATGTAGGAGGGAGATGTCAAGACCATTCTCTCTCTGTGAACTTTCATGGTAGCACACAGCCTATGTTGGATGGTAGAGATGGTAGCTATCCAATAAAGTAGCACTGACTCCATGGAGCTAATCATCTAGTGTGGAAGAGGCCCTATAATGTGGGTTGGAGAGATGGCTCAGTGGTTAAGAGCACTCACCGCTCTTCCAGAGGTCCTGAGTTCAATACCCAGAAAACGCATGGTGGCTTACAACCATCTGTTATAAGACCTGAGGCTCTCTTCCAGAGTGTCTGAAGAGAGCTACAGGATACTCATATAAATAAAAAATAAAATAAATAAATATTTGAAGGAAGAGAAAGAGGAGGAAGAGGAGGAGAAGGAGGAAAAGGCAGATGTAGAGGAGGAGGAGGAAGAGGAGGAGGAGAAGGAGAAAGGAGAAGGGAGACAACGACTACTACGACTAGGACGACGAAAAGGAGGAGGAGGAGGAGGAGGAGGAGGAGGAGGAGGAGGAGGAGGAGAAGGAGAAGGAGAAGAAGAAGAAGAAGAAGAAGAAGAAGAAGAAGAAGAAGAAGAAGAAGAAGAAGAAGAAGAAGAAGAAGAAGAAGAAGAAGAAGAAGAAGAAGGAGAAGAAGAAGCCCTATCATGTAGCAAAGAGTCCTCATTCAGATTGCCAGGTTAGGAAAATTATTTAAGGGATTAAGATTTAAGCAAAAACTAGCCGGGCAGTGGTGGCGCACACCTGTAATCCCAGTACTCTGGGAGGCAGAGGCAGGTGGATTTCTGAGTTTGAGGCCAGCCTGGTCTACAGAGTGAGTTCCAGGACAGCCAGGGCTACACAGAGAAACCCTGTCTCGAAAAACCAAATCCTATGGTTCTGTAAAGAATGTGAAGTCAGAAGCACGCACACTGGTCAGAAATAGAAGCACTGTCAGGTCCATCATCTTTCACAGGATAAGGGCAGATACTGCAGAAATGTGATGGATAGCCTAGGGGATCCAGATGGGAAATGTGGAGTCACTGGCTGTGCAGCCCCTGGACATTCTGGAGACCAACACTGTCAATATGGACTTGGCATCTTTAAAACATATTTTTAATACTTTTTTATAACTGAAAAACACTAAAAGTCAATTGTGTGAATCTGGATGGGGCGGTTAGCCACAGTGACCCAGCTTAAGACCGAGGGGACAACCTGCCTTATGTCAAGGACATCGCGGAACAACAAGTTGAGCTCTAGAAGTGAAGCTTGTTGTGTGTCTGGGGACCTGGAAGAGGCGGGGCGAGTCAGAGGATCGATTCGAGGCCAAGCCTGGCTTCCGGGAAGGAGGTTCAGGCTGGAAATGGAGAGCAGCTGGGTTTCGTATCCAATAGCTGGAGCTATTGGACAAGCTATGCTCAGCAAGGACAAGGGTTGTGACCAAGCTGTGGAGTGGGGGAAGCTGCGTCAGCAATCTGTCTGACTGTGTTACAGGCAAAATAGGAGCAATCCAGGAAAATACCCCTCCCCACAGCAGGTAGTGAGTGAGCGGTGTTTATTACTCAAACGAAGGAGAAACTAGAAGTATAAATGGCTCCCAGGGAGTTCAGATACCTGCCAAATAATGATAAATACAAAGCCAGTGAGCAAGGGGGAAGATCGTTTGGTGGTTGCCTTTAGTTTTGAATGTCAAAATCAGGAAGGAAATTTTTGGTTTTCCTGGTTGTCCCTAGCGGAGAATAAGTGGAGCCCAGCCCTGGCCCAGAGGCTTGGTCTGGAGTCCTAGAGTTCTCGCTAGTTATCAACCTCCTCCACTTCCCTGCTCTTATCAAATCCACCTGAGGTGCGGCGTAAGGGTGGCATTCTACATGACTCTGAGTGACAGGGAAAAAAACCAAGAAACTTTCAAGCAAGCTTCTTATGCCCATTGAGTTTGGATACACTGGAGGCTTCTGCTGGTTGCAGGACTCTGCAGTCTGCACTGATTTCAAACGTCAGTAGGAAGCAGGCATGCTAAGGTGCTCGGTGATCTCTGGTTCATTTTTTCCACAGTGGACACAGCTATGCAAACCGAGTCTATCTCTACTGCCAGGCGATAGGGGGCTATGCACAGTGTCCTTCTATTTCATGTTGTAAGTCCTGTAGCTAACTGCTCCTGCATACCAGGAATGCAGAGGAACCAAAGCCTGTAATCTAACAGGAAGCTCTAAGGCCAGCTCTCCTGGGACCCATTTGAGTGACAGTGTTCCTTTGTTACGTGCATCTGCTGAGTGCCCTGCTGATGGATGTCTTTGGATACAGAGAATCTAAACTCATGTTCACAGGCTCCTGTTAGCAACAAGAAACCTTCCTTGTGTGAAGCATACAGGGTTAGACATCAAGACTTGGGGCCAAGTAGGCAGGAGGCTAATGAGCCATTTCCTTTGGCCCAGAATGTGCAAGACACCAAGCAGTGGCCATGTGTGAACAAGGAAGACTATTTGATCAGCTCTGATCTTCTCTTATCCCACATCAAAGATCCATTTCCTTAAGAGTACTTCCGAGTTCCTTACTGGGGGTGGGGGTTGTCTAAGATCTCACTTTTGCTTATGACTTAATGGGACGGAGAGTAAAGGTAAGACTTGCATCAGGGAAAGGGTCTGGGAGACCATGAGACTCACTTGCAAGAAAGCCTGGAGCCAACCAGACAAACTTAAGGATCTCTGAGCTCAACATACCTTCGCCACAGAGAGTAACCTGTCTGCCTGTCTCCATTTAGCAGCTAGCAAACATTTCTTCCCCCATTAAACCAGGACTCTAGATAAAAGCTGCTACCCTGGGCTCTAGGTCCCCCTCCCACACACTCAGTTAAGTTGTGATTAAACCTACAGCCTAGCAGGCAGTCCTGGGGGTGGAAAAGGGTTGTTGGTGAACAGTTCAGAGCACTCACGGCTCAGCTTCTCAGCGCCCCGGAGATATAATTATCTCACGCACGATGGCTTTGCCACCTGTCATATCTTCGGTTTTTAGTTTGTTTGGTTTTTTTTTTTTAATTAAAAAATAATGAGAAGGGTTTGTTTTCTTGTCCTGTGACATGGCTTGCTTTTTTGCCTGACTGGGACAACATGGCTTCAAGGAGTCACCTTCCAACATCCTACAAGGGTCTCTGATCATTGTCATTTCTCATCTGCATTCCGTTCTTTATGACCATTTTTTTAACTTAAATTTATTTTGTTTGGGAATTTCACACAAGTAGTGCATTTACATAATTCCCACTTCTCCCTCCCTGCTTTCAAAGCCTTCCGTATCTCCCTACTCCTCACAATTTCGTGACTCCTTGATCTTTAATTATTATCAATATATATTTGCGAATATGTAGCCCACTGCATCCATATAGTGTTGCTCATGTGGAACGTGGTTAGGGTCACCACCTGGTGCCAGGTAACCTGTGAGGTACCTCATCCCTGGAGAAGAAGGATTGGTAGCAAGTGCATCCTCTAGGAGGGCAGTTTTCTGAGATTCTCCCCATCCTCATTGGCTTGTCAACTGCGCATCGGCAGCCTTGATCCTGGCTATTTAAGCAGCCTCAGACAACACGCTATTCTGCCTGTACTCACCTTTCTCTTACCTTCAAAGTTTTGTTTTTCCCCTAATGATTGTGTGCATTATTTATGAAGAAGTACTTCCACTGTACTCTAGCAATTGGTTCAAAGTCTTTTCTCAAAGAAATCCTACATGCAAGATTTTCAAGTGTTTGAACATGCATAAGCATACATATTTTTTTTTAATTTTCTACATTCTTTGTTTACACTCCAAATGATTTCCCCTTTCCCGGTTCCCTGCTCCCCATAAGTCCATAAGTCCTCTTCCTTCCGCCCATTCCCCGATCAACCCCTCCCACTTCTCTGTCAATCTTACCTTCAAAGTTAAGCAGGCATGCACCTTCAAATGTTTTGGTTCCTTTCCCAAAATCTTTTGTCATAGGTGCTTCTATTCTCCTGTCCTCTTGTCCTCTCCTCTCTCCTCCTTCTTTCCTCTCTGCCTCCTTCCCTCCCCTTTCCATACTTCTCATTAACAAGCCTCTCTCTTGACCTCTTCCCACTTCCTAACCCTGAGTAGCTTTCCTGGAATCTGTCCCAAATGAACTGGACAGTCTCAAAGCCTTCCGAGGACGCTGCCTTTCAGGACCCTTCCTGTGCAATGGTCCTTCAAGGCAGCTGTCAGCGGCACACCCTTCCTGCACTTCTGCCCAGAGTTGCCATAGACCCCAGGGCTGCACCAACTTCTGCATGCACCACGTCCCTTTAGAACCTGAGGCTTTTTGTCCTAGTCTGGTGAACAGCCCGGAGCCAGGGAAGCCATGGCCTTTCCATTTCCCGCCGGCAGCTGGCTCGTGTGGTTTGCATGTGCCTCCTAATCCAGCTCTGGAAGAGATCCTGGCAGACTGACCGCAGTGGGGTCAGCACTTCCACCTTTCTGGTGCTGGGGTCCTCCTGTCTGCAGAAGAAGCTGTTCATCTACTGTGGCTTTTCTCAGAGGCTATTGTTCTTAGCTCTTTATGGAGTTTATGGGCAGATACGGTCCTCTCAGAACTCCTGTGCTTCCCCTCCCCAGTGAGGATCACCCACACTTAGAAGATTCTAGATGTGTAGAAGTCGGTTGGGTCAGCCATATCCAAATACACAGAGTGTTCTCTCTGCAGCATTGTAGTCCTAGCAAACACCGCATTCCCCCGGGATAGCTAATCACTCTGTATGTGGAAGAAAATGAGTTCATTGTCTTTACTAATATTTCCTTTTGCTCTTTCAGCCACCGGATCTCCAAATCCAAGTTCAGGTGAGTGAGGTGCAAGTCATGTCTCTTCCTTTCTGCCCCATCCAGTTTACTCCCAGCTACTGTGTCGGAAACTGAGGTAATTCCTACTACCTTGGGTCTCCCGGGCTATAACTGCTTCCTTTTGTATGGAGGTTCATGGATTGGTCAAGGGAACTGACTCAAGGGTAGAGACTTGGCTTCTCTTGGGTAGGCTCTGAGAGGTTAGAACAAATGTATCTACCTCCTATAGGATTAAGTTGGTTAAAATAAATGTGAGAACTTTGTTATTACTTGGCTTCCTTCACAACTTTGAGGATTACAGAAAGAATGTAAATTCTGTCAATGCTTTGAAAGGGTGTCAGAAGCTTCTAGAATACCCCACCCTGTGACCTGCCTTTGGCTTTACCTTCTGTACTTCTGCACAGACACTTCCTTCCCACTGCTTGCAAGCTCCTTGCAGGCTCCCAAATGTTCTCTCCAACCTTGTACAGTAAGACTTTTTGCGGAGCTTTTCTGCCACCTAAATCACCATCTATGTCTACCTGGAAAAGTCAGGCTTGTCAAGCAGCTCAGGGTTGCAGCATCTGTGACACCCTCAGACACTCCCCGGAAGACTAAATGGCATCCTCACATCCTCTACTCCCACGTGCTTCCTCGTGCCCTTGTCCTAACGTTTACCACACTGTACTCTAGCAATTGGATCAAAGGTCTGTTGCCCCATTGTCCTTTGTCTGCGCCTACCTAGCTACCCCATGGTTGAGTCCTCGAGCCCCTGAGTGCTTGACCCATTGCCTATGTAGGATGGGTGTTGGCCATTTCTTTTCCTTAACATAGTCTTGCCTCCCTAGCCCTATCTCATATGTAGTGTAAGTAATACTAAACTAGTTCAGCGAGGTGTTTTACCAATAATATTTTTAAGCAGTTCCTAGAGGTCACATGTGCAGTCACTCAGAGTTCCATCTCCTGAAGCTCCTGTCTAAAGCAGATCTTGATACCCACGGGGAGGAGGACCACAATCCCACCAGGGCTTAGTGAGCAAGGTCCTGGAGTTCTCAAGATCCTCTTGAGATGATTCTTGCCATCTCTGACACATGGACTAGTATGACATATGGCAGGTCTCTCTGATGTAGACATCCTCCACTACATGTGTGCAGCCCTGCACTCCTCCAGCCTTTGAAATTTCCATTTCTGTTCTTTGACTCCAAAGTTCTGTGATCCACCCACTTCCCCACACTTGACAATGTCCATGTCTCTTGTAGTCCAAAAATGAGCTCTGGGAACTGGGAGCCCCGGAATATATCCTTTCCCTACTTGCAGCTGGCTCTCTGTGAACCAGCCAGATAGTGTTAACTGAATTACTGACATTCCTGTCAGGGCCTTTCCCCAAGCTCTAACTCCCATGGCCCCTTCCCTATGACATCCAGGTGTTTCTAAGCAAGTCCCTCTGACCCCATGACACTCAACATCCAAGCATTAAGATTAAGCAAGGAATACAGTGTCTGTTACTACTCCAATTTGACACACATCTTTTCTCCCATGCTCTACTGGGACTAGAAAGTGCAGGCTTCCTTCTCCCTATTGTTCTTTCAAAGCAAGGCCTCCTTAGTGGAAAAATACCAGTGCTGGCATTTATTATGTGAAAAAAACACTCTTTAGAATCTTCTTTAGATTTTCCCTCATCGTCTCCTACATGTGGAGTAGTAGCCAGTGCATAATAAGGATTTAATAATATAGATGGATAGATGTGCGGATGGATGGATAAATGGGTGGTTGGATGTGTGGATGGATGTGTAGATGGATTGTGGATGGATGGGTGGATCATCTGGTCTTGATAAGACAATAGATTTGATAGACATTCAAACAAAAAGTCATATTTGACAGGTATATATTACTCTGAATAGTTCCACAGCCCCCACATAGTAATAGTAAAGAGATTAAAAATTGCAGTAAAAATATTTCCCAAATTCTATTCTTGCTACATGTGAATGAAGGGATCATAGATAAATGAATGGATAAACACAATCTGGAGAGCTGTGGAGACAATCCCATATTGGTGGACACTCCTGAGTTATCAGGAAACTCTAAAACCTTTCTTTTGAATTGGGTAAATGTATGGCTTCAGGTATGTCCTTGAAGATTATAATCTTGATCTTTGGGGCATCATCTACTCTGCATTTCCCCACCCACGGGGCTCTAATTGCTTACTTTGGATAAGAGGGTGCCCCCCCCTCTCTCTGCATTTCCAATTCAAGAGACACACAGAAATGACCTTACATTCACAAATGGCTTCTTTTCAGTTGGTTGGCACACTCCTTAAAGATACCTGTAGACAAGTCTGGTCTATAGACTCTGGGCTTAGAGAAGTGCAGTCACAGCTCAGGAATAGCCTTAGCTGTGTACTGAACCTGGCTGGTGTACTGAACCTGCTTCTGTGTGAATGTTTGAAAATTATTCTAATGGCCATGTCAAAGAAGTACAAAAGAACAGCAGGAAATGAAACCTTTTCCTTTAAGAGTGTAGTGAAAACACTGTAATTTCAACATGATTTAATGTAGCCCATTTTAGTTAGATAGCTTGTGTTCTCTTTGCCTAAGACTTTGCAACTTAGATGTACATTATATTTACTCTCTGTTGTGGTTTGGATTGGCCACATGTTGCTAGCAGTTGCCACTCAGACAAGGCGACCCCAGAAGTTCTGAGTAATATCACAAGCAGCTGGCTAACCTCAGTCATTCAGTATAATGATGGTAACTGACTATAAAATAGCTAAGGCTGGTAATGGATTGAAAATGCCAGGAGAATTATCAACATTTCCCAAATAGTTCTCTCAGTTGGGGAAACAATTTAATAACGACAGTAATAGAATTTGAGCTTCAAATTGGCCTATTTTAGGTGCAAGACTGGATGATACAAAGTCATAGTTTTGAAAGAATGGTTCAACAGATCTTGCCAGAGATGGGGGGATATGAGAAAAATTAGATGATCCTTAGCTATTTTGAAAATTCAAACTTTCAAGTAAAGGAAAATAAAGAACTGGCCACATTCAAGGCTCACTCTGCAGCATAGACCCAGAGACCTGTTGGAGTTTTTCTGAGCAAATGATGCAGAATTTGGAGCAAACCGTACGGGGTTCCAAAATGTGAAGACTGTCAAACCTAGTCTTCAGGAAGAACTGCCGCCCTCTTCACTGCCACAAACAACTGCATGCAAACAAAAGCCAAGTGTGCCCCAATCTCTAAAGGCCCATTTTTAGGCTACTTACTCATAAAAGAATAATTTGGTGATCTTTTTTCTCTGCCATTTGTTCCCGGTTCTGTTGAAGATGGAAACTTAATCCCAGCTACCAGACAGCCTGCACAGCTCACTGTCTTCACAGTTCCAGTCTGTCAGCATTTGCATGCTAAGGAAACCAGTTGAGGAGTATTGTCCTTTCCCTACTCCCACTCTCCTTCCTGAAGCTGGAGGTTTTTCAACCTTGTCTTTTTCAGGGACTTAGACCTTGGGCATGTCTCTGTAGCTCACACAAGCTGTGCCTAATACTACAGAACTGTAACAAAGAATAGGCCCTGCCTCTTGTGTGTCTCATCATCTCATAGAAGAGTCAGGAGCCATACGTTAAAGGTTAACTGATAATACCAGGCAATGGAAGCCCTCTGGATGCCTCCGTGGCTTCCTAAGATGTGATGTAGGGACACTATTGCAGAGTTCAACAGTATGTAGCATTTGTACCTTCTGCTCTGTGCCCTGGCTGGGCCTTGTGTTGACAAGGACTGTGTCTATTAACTGTTGATAAACCTTGTCCATAGTAGATAGATTAAGTGTTTCTTGATTGCACAGATAAAAAGCATGATGTAGACAGGCTCTTCGGGGTGCCAGGGCTAGAAGAGTACACAGTCTACGGCAGAGAAGCTGAGGTTTGGGTTGAGCCCTGAAGGTGGGCAGGAGCTAGGAAGATGGAAGCCTTTAGAGTTGGGAGGGAATTATGTTTTGCTAAAAATGGTGCAAAGCCCTGTGCTAGAGTGGGGGATGAAGATAAAATGAGCGGAGGGAGAGGGAGCAAAGAACAGTGGTACAGACAATTAAGTATAGTCGACACGTTCACTTCCATCCCCTCCCTCTCTCCTGTGTCAGTATTTCTAGAGTAAATGACTTCTGGCTAATGCAAAGAGAACATGGATAGCAGGTAAATTTCTCCTCCCTGTTTTATCATGTAATTTCTATATTCTCCATGCATATGTAAACATACAAATAAATTTACACATTCTAATAAACTATTGCATTTATTATATAGTAGGAAGTGTTGCCAGGGAACCAGCTGTCAAGTAAAACTATATTTGAAAAGTAGGAGATGTACAATTATCCTTAAATACTTTCCCTGGATAGTAATTACTCCCATCCCCGCCACAACCCAAATCCATGTGACTCTCCAGAATGGTTCTGCAGGAGCAGCCACATTTAACAGAGCCAACAGAGCGCAGTTCTAGATCCACGTGATGGGCCAGACTTTACAGCAACCCATGCCCACAACTTGTAAATGTAAGGAAAATGGCCTGGATCAGATTCTCAGTATTAAACTGAGACCAAGTTTCTACCCATATAGGTAAAAGCAACCTTGACTGCTTTGTAGTCTGCATGGCAATTGTCAGTGATTTCCACAGTACGGGATTGTGTCTATTTTAAAACATATCTTTGCAACTAACATGTTTTTATTCTCCTATAATATTAATACTCAAAACCAATAGGAAGACATAGAGGTGTTTCCTGATAACACAGGACTATGCAGACTCAAGTTCTGGCAAACACAAGAGATCACCTCTCATTACAGACTGCCTGGGACTCTGTTATAGTCCCTTGTCCCTCCACAGGTTCCCGTATCCTCACACTTGCATGGGGCATGGAGAGATGTTTCAAGCACCCTGAAGGACACCTGCAGACTAATCTCTGACTGCACGCTATCCCTTCTGTGCATAGCGAATTCTCTACAAAGCATCAGCTAAGCTAAGTGTTCCCTGCAAAGCTGGGGCATCTAGTGGAGAATAATGTATCAGGCCAGAACAAGAAGATGAATCCATCTGCCCTAAACCCAAGGCCCCCTGGTAGTTCTCAGGGAAGAATTCAAGTTCCTAGATTTCCCCCAGCTCTTCCATTCTCACTATAGTATTCAGTTAAGTCTTGGTAACAGGATTTTTCCATGGAACAAAAGGGAGAAAAATTAATAGTGTTAGAGACATAGGTAAAACCGAGCTATCCCCAAAGGCAATGTGTGTAAGTAGAGAGAATCATCATAGAGTTCTAGCTCCCTGGGACTACAAAATACAATCTGCCCTTGCATGGAGATGATTATTTTAAAAAGGTCTCCCCTAAGGAGTAGGGAGCTGGGTTTGGGGACCGAATATTTAATATATATAGCCAGCCCTATGCCTCACTCCTGGCATGCTTGCATATGGAACTATGTGATCCTGAAGGCCATTTTAGGTTTTTCAATGCTGTACCTCCAGTACAGAGAAATAACAATATGCTTCTATGATTATCTCTGGCCAAAAGACTGCAGATAAGGACTCATGACATAGACTGATTCAGAGTGTTGGACTGTGGTTCAATTTTATTGCCCTAAAATAGAAGGGTGATTTTTGTATCCTGGCCCAAGACAACACACAGACACACGCACACGCACACACACACACACACACACACACACACTGATAAGGATTTAAGTATCTCTTACTACTTATTTTGAATCATGCTTTGATATTTTCAATCTATTCCTTTTCTCAATGTCAATCACTGTCTATCAGACACTGTTCCGTCCACTTTGGACTGCGGAATGCAGGGTTGCAGGTCTCTGCTGCTGCAGGCGGGTCTTACCTGCTTGCTTAGAGGTCTAGACTAGAAAGGGACAAGTAGAAATGATCACATGTAATGTGCAGATACCTGTGATTGTCTCACCGCAGCACTGCCTCTGTTGCTTCTGCCTGCTGTCCCACCCAAGCAGGGACCCCGCATGCCTGATGATCTTTCTGCACACATGTCGCCACTGCCCTGAGCCATATTTGAAGCTAAATACCCTGCCTTTCCTACAGCTGTCCCCCTTTCTCAGAACACCCCTCTCTGGCATTTGATTGACAGGGGAAGACAGCAGAAGACAGCCATTTTGGTGCCCCGCCCCCTTTGTACCTTTCTCTGTCTTGAATTCCAGTCTCCAATGGACTTTGCGTCCACATCTGCTATGTCCTTGGTGTCCTTTGTGCCACTGCTAAAGTTTGCTTACATTATCCCTAACCCAGACAGCTGGAGACTAATTTCTTCTTTGTTCCTACCTGATCTAGAAGCTCGCCATGTGTATGCATCTGTTGCTATCTGGTTTTCTGAAATCAAATCTGATTGTGGGTTTTGGCTGGTGGTCTATAGCCTGACTCCCCACACTCCTCCACTGTATTCCAGGCAGCTAGCTGTTAAATACATCATCCTCTGAGCCCTTCAACATAGCTGTGTGTTGTGTGGGGATAAACAGTGACACACTCTCTCCTAGAGTCATAAAATAGGAGTGTTGGAATCATCTAGCTCAATAGCTCTCAACCATAATTATACATTATAACTAGCTAGGGAATCTAGAAGGCACCAGTGCTATCTTTTGGGTATTTGAATGTACCCAGCACCCAGTTGTAAATCAGATTGGTCTGGCAATGAGGTGAGGTACCAGGGGCGAGGTGGCTGGTTGGTTGTTAAAGCTTTCCTGGGTAGTTCTGTGCATAGCCACACTTGAAAACCATTGACAGTCCTTGACCGAGAGAGCAGGAGAACACTATGTGACTATGCTGAGCTTCAGGAGTTCTGTGTATGCATGGGGTGAGGGAGGGGGAGTATAGCCATTGTTCTGAACAGAAAATCTAAATGTTTGTTGAAATCTCAGAAGATCCTACTACCCTGTAAGTGTAAAGAATCTCTAATGCAAATCAACTTTATCTTCTGCTTGATCTAGTGGGATCCATGAGGATCCAGTGGGAGGGGTTGAGATGGGGACAGCATCACCCTGTCTCAGCCTCCCTAGGATATTGCACAGGTTGCTCAACCTCAGTGGCCTTTGGGTTTTCTCCTCAATATCGGGTAACACATGATTGGGAGAGATACTTAAAGACTTTTGGAGAAGCCCTGAGATGTTCCTAAAATACCTGCAAGGCCCACAGAAGTCTTTATTCATAGTAACCATCTACTAGTTCTGTCGCTGCCACTAGAAAAATGACTAATTCCTCCCAATACTTGCGGCACCATTTCTGATAGTACATTTAAAATAGTTGGAAACTTCTTTTCTTTTGGTACTAGAGATTAAGACCAAGGCTTATCCATACCTGGCTTTACTGCTGAATTATATTCCCAGCTGAGAAAATAACTACTAAGTTAAGTCATCTCACTTGTTGGGCAATTTCAATGTCATGCCAATGGCTTGTATGTCATTGTTTTCCATGTTCACAAGAATCCTGTGAAGTTAGCCCTGCTCTGTTTCAAACTGAGGCTTAGAGCTGGAGGATGGAATACCCAAGGTCTCAAAGATAACTAAACAGTAGAGCCCAGTTAGCTCGGTAGAGGCCTGATCACTCCACAACAAGGTTGTGTAGTAAGGCCACTCCAGTGACAAGTGAGATGTCACCTGGTATGCTTTGGGCTAGCGGAAGTTTCCATCCCCACCAACCTGTCTTTCTTGCCTTGGCCTTTTCCAGCCGCTACTGGCGCAGGTGGAATAGATTCTGCAGAAGAAAGTGCCGTGCAGCTGTTAAGTCCAACATCTTCTACTGGCTTGTGATCTTCCTGGTGTTCCTCAACACCCTCACCATTGCCTCTGAGCATTACAACCAGCCTCACTGGCTCACAGAAGTGCAAGGTGAGCAGCCCCTGGCTCTGTTCTACTCACTCTGGCTTTACTGCTGAATTGTATTCCCAGCTGAGAAAATAACTACTAAGTTAAGTCATCTCACTTGTTAGGCAACTCTGGTCTGGGTTCTGGCAGGATGTTGGCAGGAAAGCTGTCAACCGGTGCTTCTTGGCTAGTACTGTCCTGCATAGCCCAAGGACACTCTCAAGCCCCACATTAAAATTCAGGCCTTTCTTATAAACAGATGTGGCCCTTCAGGCATGTGATGTGCCTGTCACTGTGCTCCCCACCACAGTGATCACTGAGTCCCAGCAGCAGGACAGGAGCTGATGCTTATCTGGCTATTTCAGACCCTCAGCAGCCAGCTTCCCAGAAGTGATTTTCAGTTCCTCTGGCTCTTCTATGGCCCTAGGTAGCTATATCCAGGCCATAAGAAAATAAAGGCAAGAATCAAACAGAGCCTGGACAAGGGACAGTATCCCCAGGGACCACCACCTAAGGCCCCTCACCCTGCCTGGACCCTTATGAAGACATGTCTAAGCATCTCAGCTGGGAGTGAGGCAGCCTCGTGGCAACAGGATACAGCACAGATAGCCTGGTCCCAACTTTGGCTATTGGCTTGGATGAGCCACTGACCCCTCTGAATCTCCTGTCTCATCTCTAAAGGCTTGGGTTTAATAAAAGCAATTGCGAGGCTCTCAGATTCCTACAGAGATTAAGGAGGGCGACATATGCTAAACATCTGATGTGTAGTAGATGCTCGACATCTGCTTCTGCTGGTGGAAATCAGACCTAATTGTTCTTCCAGAACCTGGCAGAGGTCTCATGGGAAGGAGGGGAGGAGTGGATGAGAAGAAGGGAGAGAGGGAGGGAGGAAGAAGAGATAGGTCCTTTTCTCCAGGTATGACAATGACTGTTTGGTTTTTTTTATTTCTCCCCTTCCTCTTTGATCTTCTTCATTCCTGGCTTGAATCCCACCCCTCTACTCCACCTGTTAGACACGGCCAATAAGGCCCTCCTGGCCCTTTTCACTGCAGAAATGCTCCTGAAGATGTACAGCCTGGGTCTGCAGGCCTATTTTGTATCCCTTTTCAACCGTTTCGACTGTTTCATTGTGTGTGGGGGCATCCTGGAGACCATCCTGGTGGAGACGAAGATCATGTCTCCCCTGGGCATCTCTGTGCTGAGATGTGTGCGGCTGCTCAGGATCTTCAAGATCACCAGGTATGTGGCTGCTCTTTGCCCTTTGGGTGTGAGACTTAGGAGACGTCTACTGGAAGGCCAGAGAAGATGAGGCTGGATGAGGGAAGAGGTGCAATTTCTGGAATGGTCTAGCCTCTGACTGTGTGCAGCAAGCAGAGCTGTGGTTCATTTTGGAGATGTGACACTCAGAAATCCCTTTGGCAGAGGGCTGCTGCCACTCGAGTTGCTTGCATTTATTCTGCTGGATTACTAGATAGTCCAGAGGTAGCCAGCCCGGTGGCTTTAGGAGAGCCTTGGGCTTCAGTCTCTCCTTATCCTTGGTTTGACCAGCATTGATGTTGACTCAAGTGTAGGGTCATAAGATGGCTTTTGGATATCAATCCTAGATGAGAAGAAAAGGTCCTGGTCAGCTCTATTACTCCTGTAAATTGCAGACAGGCCCATTATTAGAGATGCTATTCAAAACCAAATAGGGCAACAAAATAGCAAGGACCAGGGAGGACATGTAAAACTGGGACTCTGGCACTCTTGGTGTGCGCTAGCTACTTGTCTCAGTGCTATGACCAAACATCTGCCAGGAGCAGCCTGAAGAAGGAAGGCGTTGTCTGGCTCAGAGTCCATCCAGGTGGGAGGATGTGGTACCCAGAGTGTCAGGTGGCTCAGCACAGTGCAGCAGCACGAAGTATGGAGATGAGCTGCTGCTGGCTCATTTCCCCCTTTATAGTCTCCGTGTCACTCCAGTGTGTAAATGGTGCTGCCCACGCTCCACGTCGGTCTTCCTGCTCAGAGAGATGCCCAGAGGTTTGCACCCTAAGTGATTCTAAATTTCCCCAAATCAGCAGTCAAGATGAACTACCTTGTGGTAGACATGTGTGATGAATGGTCTAGCAGCTGTGAAAAACAGCTAGTTTCTCGATTAACCAAAAACAGGAGTACTTTCTGAGTGACCCAGGAACTTTGCTTATGGGTAAAACCCACAGCACTACAAAGTGATATGTGCGCACTGGCATTTATAATGACATTATTTACGACAGCAAGAAAGCAGACATGTCCCAGATGAGTGGAAGAATAAAGGTAGTTTTTACAGCCAACAGAATATCACCAAGCTTTAGAAAGGAAGTTTTTATATGTGGTACTACATGGATGAACTTTAGCAACATCAGGCTGAGTAAAATAAGCCATTCACAAAAAAATAAGCAAACAAGTGCTGTTTCGTTACACTTATTTGAAGTTCTTAGTCATAGCCTTGCAACCACTGAGGCAGAAAGCAAGACAGGGGAGAGGAGGGAAGGAGGGAGTACTGGTTACTGTAAAGATCAGGGTTTCAGTTTATAGGATGTAAAGAAACATAGAAATAGGTGCTACACCCGAGAAATATATTTAATATCCTTGAACTGTAAGCTTAAAAGTGGATGAGATGGAAATTGTGTACGTGTTTTAACACAATTTAAAAGTTTGGAAAAAAAATGGCTGCTGAGATGGCTCAGTGGGCAAAGATGCTAGCTACCAGATGGCCTGAGTTCAGACCCTGAGACCCACGTGGCAGAGGGAGAGAACTCATGTCTCTCACTTCTCCTTCTCCACCCTGGCTGGTGACTTACTGTCCTGTCCTCTATGTCTTTGAGATCGGTAGTTTAGGCTCCGTGTTCCTCTGGGCCTGGTGTAATGTAATATCCCCCAACTCCCTCCACAACACTGCAAGACAGAATTCTATCCTTTCTTGTTGCCACCATTGCTTTTAATAAAACAATGAAATTGGCTGGGAAAATATCTGAAGGCCTCCCAATCTCAAGAGCATCATTTTATAAAAGCCTTTGAGACACCTATGTTGTGTGAAGTAGGCTGTGGTCAACTTATAGAAACATAATTAGGGCTCACTGGAGGGAGTCATTCAGCCCTTCTGCAGATAGGAGTCCCAGGTCCCTCAGGAGTCTGCTTTCTGGGCAGCCTGTGGAAACAGGAGCATTAAACCTGTCGCTTGCATTGTGTTAGGAAACGAGGATGGGGACTGGCACCTCTAGGCCAAGGACAAGTGTGTCACACCTCACACAGGGTGTTCCTCTGCATGAGTCGCCAGGCCCTAGGAAGCATCCTAGCTGTCACTATCGTCACAGTTCTCTGGGCAGCTGTCTGAATGCACAGTGTCATTGAGACTCCAGTGAGGTGCACTTGTACATAAGTTCAGTGCTGGCGACCAGAGGTCCCAGTTTTCAGTCCAGTGCAAGTTATCACTGTTGTTAGGAGAGGACAGTGAGGTGGTGAGACTTAGAGTGTGTACCAGGGACTCTGGCCAGTTTGAGAGGCAGAGCTCTTAGTGAGCTCCCTAGGGATTCTAACGGCTCAGGAGCCATGGCCGCTGCTCACACTGCGCTGTTAAACAAAAAACCAGCCGGGCGGTGGTGGCACACTTGGGAGGCAGAGGCAGGTGAATTTCTGAGTTTGAGGCCAGCCTGGTCTACAGAGTGAGTTCCAGGATAGCCAGGGCTACACAGAGAAACCCTGTCTCAAAAAAACCAAACAAACACAAAAAACCAACAAAATTTCTTCAGTGTGTGACAGTAGTGAGACATGGTTAGATATTCTCCAAGAGATTTGAGAAGCAGAAATATACTTGCTTAATGGAAGGACCACACATAGGTGCTCCTTCTCCATGCTCGGCTGGAGGTCACAGTGCCCACAGCCAGCCCATACTCCACACATCTCTAGTATAAGCTTGGATGGAGACAGGTTCACAGGAAGCAGGTGCCTCCCCAGCAGTTGGTACACTGCACAAATAGCCTGTCTTTCATTACCTTACCACTGTTCACCCTTGTGCATTTGAATGTATACATTTCCAGATGGCTTGAGACTTGAAAAAGTAACCTCCCATTAGACAATTATTCTGCTTACGGACTCTGAGGCCTGAAAATACTGTTAGTTCTTCTTGCACGGGGAGGAAAGGGGTAGGGGGGGTTGGGGGGGTGGCTGTGTGATGCCCTTGAGTCAAGCCAAATTTTAAAAAGTTCTTTCTTGTCAGTATTTCCACAATAAGACTACACAAAACAGTTAAAAGAAAATCAATAGACAATCACACCAAGATGTTATAACAATATCCAGCAGTGATTCCTTTCCTAAACGAAGGTGAAAAGAGAAAACCCACATCTCAAACATGGGATGTGTCAAAATCACTTAAGATGCAGTGAAAACTTTAAAGCTAAAAATAGTGTTCATCAGACCCAGGAAAAGCAAGCAGAATCAGCAGCCAAGTAGCACAAGACAGCATGAAGACAATCCCTTAGGTCCCGTCTCAGGACTCAGACAAGAAGACTGCCTCACCCACCAACTCTGAAGCTCACGGTGGTCTAGAGGATGTTCTGAGAGATGCACCTGCCTTTTGCTGCCACCAGTGTGATGCTTAAACAGTGATTCCTTGGGCAAATGACTCGCTCTTTACCTCAGTCTTCTCATCTGTAAAATGGATTGTCTTTTCATCCTCTCTTAGGTATGTGAGGCTGAGTTGCTCTGAGGATTAGCATGGAGCTACCATATCTAACAGTGTACCTTAGTACATGTTAGCATCTATTATTGTTAGTTCTTCTACTGCATTTGTTATAATCCAAAATACACCTGTAGTCTCCTGCTCCTCCCCTGCAGCTGCCTCCCACATTCTCAAATGCGCCAGTAGACTTACTTAGGAAGACCCATTCACCCTAAATCATGACCACACATGACAGTGGTTCTCAGTCTGTGAGTTGCAACCCCAGTGTCAAACCTCTATCTCCAAAAAAGATCTTTAAATTACAATTCATAGCAGTAGTAAAATTACTGTTGAGAAGTAGCAGTGAAAATAATTTTATGGTTTGGGGTTACCACAACATGACTAACTGTACTAAAGGGTTACAGCATTAAGAAGGTTGAGAACCACTAACGTATGGGCTGCCGGAAGCCCTATGTGAGGACCACTTGTGAGTCTTCCACTCTGTAACAATCTCTAGGTGTTTGCCCAGAGTCTTGCCCCCATCCCCAACCTCCCAGCTTTGCTTCCTTCTAAAGCTCTCTGCTCAGAAGCCCATGGAGCCTCTCACCTCCTTCAAGGCCACCAATAAACAGGAATGCACTATTTATAAAGTTCCCAGGCAAGAGTCTGTGGAGAAGATGCTCAGACCCAAAAGCCACATGCTGTCTTTTGCAGAAAGGAAGTTACTCCCTGCAGTGGTAGCTGTCACCTAGAGGAGCTTAAGAAGATGCATAAAGATTATTTGAATATTCTTCCTCTCGACCCCTGACAAGTTCATGATTTTAGGGGCCAGTTAGGTAATGCTGAGCAAGTCTGGTATAGAAGCTCAAAGAAGCACCTTCTGAAGCCATCTCAAGGTCAGGACCAGGCAGTCTTGGCATCTTGACTCCACCAGGATGGCGAGGACAGAGGACACTACTAGGAGGAATTTTGCCTTCAGCCCAAACTGTCCGAGCCCCTAACCAAGACACTCTAGAATTCTTTACAGCTCCTTCCAGTGGACCTATACCACTTTACACTCCTTTCATACAAGTACTTTCAGAATCTGCCGCATCCTCAAGGACCAGGCTCATGATCCCTGCAGTTCTGGTCCAAGGACTCCCACTGCTGGGGTCCCAATGGCAGGTACAGGAAAGAGAGCGGTTGTACTTACTCCCTGCATATTCTGTCCCCCACATTGCCTTACTGGGTCCTTGTCCCTTCTTCTGTTCTCCCTATCACAAGGCACAATCATACACAAATTTACTGTGTGAAATTCTGCTTATAAACACATCCTAGCAATAGGTAACTTGTCATCAAGACCAATAGAATGTTTCCACATTTCAGCATTAGAATGTTCTGGAGAGGTACCTGTAGTGGTGACCCCCTCTGGAACAGAGCAGTAGGGTGGAGCACTGCAAAGCAACCTCAGCAGCTGGTCCTGCTGTTTCCAATATTGTTCATTTATAGCAAGCTCAAGGGCTGTTGGACACCACAGTGAAGGTAAAGGGCCGTCCTGAGATCTTTGAAGCAAAAGGTTTCTGAGCTGAAAGGCTCTGGAAAGTCTCAGATCATTATAGAAGAGGAAAGAAAACTCTGCAGAGCCCTGAATACCAAAACAGATGTACAGAGGGAAATGAGCTGGTGACACTGTCCTTGAACCAAGGGTTGTGATTCAACCCAGGAGGCCGAGGGAAAAGCTAACGGAAGGTCAGGGAGTGAAAAAGCTGAAGAAGGATAGCAAGGCAGAAAGGAGAGAAGAGGGGAGGGTTTAGGTAGAAGGGAACTCAAGTCAGGCTCCCTCAAGCGTGCCACAGTTCAGGAGCAAATGGTGAGCCGGAGGGGCGGGGGTGGTGGGGGAGGGACAGGTAGGCAGAAACACACACTGGATATGATGGTGCGGCAGGAGATTCACAGATGGTGCCCGGTGATGGGCAGAGCCTGGAGGTCCCAGCTGTGCCGTGTGTGGACTCTGTCTGGCCATTGTTCTGACCACAGATGCTTAGGACTCCCAGGTTTTCTATGAAGTCTGCAGCTGGAGACCTAAGGATTTCTTCACCAAATCTCTCTTTGTTGGTGTGTGAGACTTTAGTTTATGGTTTCAATCAGTTAGGAAAACAGCTGATGTGTCATTCGACCTTCCGACTTGCCACCAGCTAGCTTCCTGAAAAGGACAGTAGCTCTTGAGAGGGGAGCTACAGTCCGGTGCTCAGCAGTAGTAACCTTCAGACACAGGTCAAGAGCGTATGTAGGGCTGAGGCCAGTCACCCTGTATTGTCAAAGGTGCTGACTGAATACATACAGATCTCACCATATTGTCCCTGGTGACCCCACCCCACCCTGTGCCCCACTGTCAGCTGTGGCCTGCTGGCCTCAGACAGCCAGATACCTCACCTCAGACCCACACTACTGTTCTTCTTAAAAATTACATTTTAATGTTATTTTAATATAATAATTTATTAATTCTTTGAGAAATTCTTATATAATCAAATGCATTTGGATCATAATTACCTCCCACTCCTCCCCTTAGCTCCCCCTAGCTCCACTTCCCAACCCTCCCCCTCCCAACTCCAGGCCCCTCTACCCTTACCCCTGCTCTCATCTCATAACATGTATGCAGAGACAAACACACGCCTGTGAGGCTCACTGCCTGTCCCTCAAGTAAGTACAAATGTCTTACATTTATAGTAAAATTCATTCATTCCACAGAATACTCATTGATCACCTCCTGTGGGCCAAGGACATTTAAGAGAATAAGGGACAGAATATGTGACTTCCTGACCCTTCTTCCCACAGACCTCAGTTCTGGTAGGGGAAAAGAAACACTAAGAGAAGAAATAGATATTTGTCTGGTGGTGATATTTCTTATAAAACTAGGTGAGCTGATGTTCATCAAGAACTTGCTAAGTAAGCCCGATAACATGAGTTCAATCCCAGAACTCATAGAGATAGGGCAGGATGATCCAAAACACTGTCTTTGGACCTCCACGTGTATACTGTGGTGCACCTCCCCCCACCACAACACACACCCACACCACAACCACACAATAATAATAAATGCTAAGGGAAAATGTAGAAGAAGGGGCTAAAGTAGAGGTCAGGGAAGCTTGCCCTAAGATCAGAGGCAAGGACCTAAAGGAAGCAGCCCATACCCTCTTCGGAGAGAGGACTGGGTAGACCATTGGTGGAAACCAGGATCTGCTCTCAGAGTATCTGGGAATGGGAGGTGTAAAGGTCATATGGCTGAAGATAATGAGTAGAGAAGAGACTAGGAGCCAGGCCTAGGTCATAAGGGTTCAGTGCAGGCTCACTGCCTGCAGCCTAGACTTCCCATGATAGCTCCTAGGCCGGGATGCAGACTGGAGTAGGGCATTCAGAAAAGGGCTTCACTCTAGCTGGTGCTTGCCCTTGGCCAGCCCCGTGCTCTCTGTCTGGCTCTCGGGCGAGCTCTTGTTTTGCCCCATACTTCAATCCTCTACCACAGGCTCCACCTTCCCTAGAGCTTCAGGTCTCAGGAGATCCTGGATCAGGAGCTGTTCTCTGTCCTGCCTTGATCTTCTGCCTCTTGGCCTGCTCTCTAGAGTTCAGAACCTCCTTGGCTGACATCCCTGAATATCCCCATGGCTCTCAGAGAGAGAGCTGAACCCCAGTCCAAGCCCTGTATGCCATTTCCCTCACTGCTGTGTACTTCATGGAGGCTAAGACTGTGACTTTCCATGACAGTCTAACTCCACCTACTTGCAGACATTCTCCTCTCGGTGTAGCTGGACAGTTGTGCTCTGAAGTTGCTGGTTTATGAAAACCAATTTATTGACAAGCACCTCATTGAGTGCTTGGGAATCACCCAATCCCCAGGATCAGAGTGCAACCTCATGCTTCCTGTGTGACCTGAGAAGAAACATTTAGGACATGGTAAACATCCGAGGAGCCTTTGATCTCCAACGGGTTTGGAGAAGCTGTTTCAAGTGTAATCAGGAAAAGTCTTCCAAACCCAAGACTTTCTTAACTTCTTGCATAAAACAAATCAACATTAACTCTGGCCTGTGTGGACCCCAGGGAGCCTATTACACATCAGGAGTGTTCAGAGCAACCCAATCCTATTGTATAAGGACGGACTCCAAGGTACCTTGAGACTGAGGAAAGTGAGGGAAACATTATGGTTATGGTTACATACTGCTGAATTTTGGGGGTGATTTGCTGGCAGGAGGGTGGCCTGAAGGGGTAGCCAGGCAAATTGGATCCTGTCATTTGATTCAGGAAAAGGGATGAGTTTATGAGTTAGGAGTTAAAAGTTACTTCATCCTTACCATTAATGGAACTGCTATCTTAAGACAGTGCCAAAGAGTGAGCTCCATCTCCAGAGCCAGGGATTGAGTGTACAGCCCTGCGGGCCATTCTATTGGTTTTATCTCTGTAGTTTACTCCCAAATTATGCAAGAAAAAAATCAAGGGTTACTTTGTGGCCATTATCACAGATAAGGCTCAACATGGCCATGGTCATGTGAAGTTGAATCAATAGTCCTTACTCCCTATGATCATTGACCTAATAAACTATAAACCCAAAGGATGCCCTGGAGGCCTCTTGCCTGGAGCTGTCCCCAATGAAGTGATGGATTAGTTGTAATCCAAAATTATCAGAATCCTATTGGTTCTTATGAAAACTAAACATATCTAGGCCCAGATACTGGGTGTACGTTTCCAAAGGAATGACTTTTGAAAAACCAACCTTAGTGACAGGGAAGGCGGTGCCACCACTAAGCTCCTCCCCACCCTCTTTACTGTGAGTAGTACTCTTCCCACCCAGATACCTGCTGCTGGAATCTGTTCAGACTGGCATTTCTGAGGAGGGGAATGTGTTTTCTCTGTTAAAAACCAGAAGTGTTCACGGTAATTATAAACTTAAATTAGCTGTGTGCCAGACAGAATACTGAGCAACGACTTTAAGGAGAGGAAGGGAGTAGCATCTTCCAGGCTACCTCATGGTGTTCACACTCCTGTTATCTCCATTTGCTTTGTTTTGTCTTCAGACAGGAAGGTAGAAAATGGGGGAGAGCTAATGACTCGTCCAAGGGCATCAGCAGCTGGCAGAGTGGGTGGGAACATCTGCTCCCTGAGCCCTCTCTCCTTATTGTTGTAGCCTCTTACTGATGCTAAATTTACAGCTCTACACCCTAACTGTGAGTCCCATTCACACCACGACCCAAGCCCAGAAATCCGAGCTGGAGCTTTGTGCTGGACCTGCAGGGGCACGTGGGTGAGGGGTGACGGAGGGCAGCAGAGGAGAGGCAGCTGAACGCCCTGTCGTCCCCAGGTACTGGAACTCCTTGAGCAATCTTGTGGCGTCCCTGCTGAACTCCGTGCGCTCCATCGCCTCCCTGCTGCTGCTCCTCTTCCTCTTCATCATCATCTTCTCCCTGCTGGGGATGCAGCTGTTTGGAGGGAAGTTCAACTTCGATGAGATGCAGACCCGCAGGAGCACGTTTGATAACTTCCCGCAGTCTCTCCTCACTGTGTTTCAGGTATGAGCTCTGCTGCCATGTCACTGGGAGGGTTGCTCAGCAGGGAAGTCAGAGGCGGGCAAGAAGCAGCCTTGAAAAGGCGGGGTGGTGAGGGCGGTGCCTTTCACCAGGCGTGGTGCCAGCCTAGGTCAGCCCTGGAGGGTGTTTCTGTCATGTCTGTCTCTCAGCACTCCATGGAGCTGTATAGGTGGACAGACTAAAGATAAAACAACAGATAATTGATCCGTTTACAAATGTGTGTATGACCACGGCACTCATTAGCCACGCCCTTGCCACCGGAAGAATTACAGCTGGCCCAAAGCCATGCTTTCATGAATGCTTTGGCATATGATGGGGCTAGAATAGTATGTACTAGGCTTTAAAAGTAGATTTATTTATAGATCCAAGGGAATAATGTTTGTATCTCGCTAAAATCTTAATGGTGGTGCCAATAGATTCTGTTGGCAGGGTGTGGCCTGACATGGGTGTGGCCTGTCAGTATCCTCAAGATCACAATCACCTAATACTGCTAATGATGGCCATCTCTTACTCGCTGTGTGAAGGGCAGCATACTGTGTGGACCACAGAGCCTTTTTATTTGCTAGTGGTCATGCACTCTGTCTGTGGGTAGGGGTTCACTTTCCCAGGCTTGTAGTTCCTGGGAATAATTGGGAGCCAAAACGAGGAAGAAATGAGAATTGGGACATTTCTGTTAAGACTGTGGGACAGGGCGGGGCAGGCAGGGCGGGGCAGGCAGGGCAGGCAGGGCGGGGCAGGCAGGGCAGGGCAGGGGAGTTGGGCTTTGCTGTTGGTCTAACGCTGTGTCCCTATTGGTGGGAATGTGTCATTCAGATCCTGACCGGGGAGGACTGGAATTCGGTGATGTATGATGGGATCATGGCTTATGGCGGCCCCTCTTTTCCAGGGATGTTAGTCTGTATTTACTTCATCATCCTCTTCATCTGTGGAAATTGTATCCTTTGGTGCTGATGCTGCCCCCACCCTGCTGCCCCACTCGGCCTTGAGCACAGTGCCATGCGTGTGCTCCAAGGCCCTGGCTGGGGCTCTGTGCTGTCCATCCATGGGCTAGCTATGCAAAACTGCTCTTGGCAGGGAGGGTGGCCCAGCCTAGAACCGCTTCAGCCATGGGTGTGGGTCAGGGTGCAGGCTGCCGCTGGGACACAGGAGACAGTGCACCTCACAGTTCTGAACTGGGGCACCCCTCTCTAGGACGTGTGTTCTGCTCATAGTCTAAAGGAATGACGATGCCTCCAGGCACTGTGGTCTGTGCAGCTAAACTTTCGCAGGCTGGGCTGTAATATGCCTGGAGGTATGTGCCCTGCTCATTCTGCAGCTACTGAACCTGCTCAAATCTCCACCCCGTGCATTGATCAGTTTCCTCCCTGTGAAGCTGTTCTTGGGCCTAAAGTCACAGGTAGAGCTGCACAAGTTACCAAGGGGCCCTGATAGCTCCTTCCCTATCTGAGACAGGGACAGGACCCCAGAGTCTCTCGCCCTTGGATTTTCTTCTCTCCCACTGTTTGAGCCTGTGAAAGTGGAATCCAGAGCTGGGTGATAAAATAGAAACACTCTAACCCAAAATTTGAGTGAAATTCTTAGTTTATGTACTTCAGAAATCAAGAGCACTATGCCACCTGCAGACAAGATTGGCATCCTATCAGCTGGGGAATCTCTGACACATCAAAGGTCTTCCTCCTTAGTGAACATGCAGTGTAAGACAGGCTGGGCATCCCTATCCCACAATGCACTATCTGGGCCCTTCTAAGTGCCTATAGGTTGCATTAGGTAGAAAATCACATGAGCATTTCATCCACAAAATTATTAAAGGTTTTTATAAAGTAGATGTCAAAGTATGTATAGAAGATGTATTTTAGGCCCTATCCTCAAGATAAATCCCATTGTGTATATTTCAAAATTTGAAAAATAAATTGAAATATGAACACTTTTTGCTCTAAGCATTCTGATAAGGGACTCTGAGCTTGCAACAGAAGGACCAGAAGTAAAGCTTAAAGGGTCTCAGTAAGTTGCCTGCGGAAATGTACAATAGACCCCTCCATGTCCCCGGGTCCCAGGGTCAAGGGTCAGTAGTCTTCTAGAACAAACCCCTCTTCTGTGAAGTTTTAGCTCTGTGTAAGAATTGGTGTGAATTTATGAATGTCCTGGGCTGGGTATGGGATTGAACAACTAAAAACTTTTCCATCTACCCTATCTTTGTGTTTCTCTGGCCCATAGTGTTTCTGTTGGTGGAAAAGCGGGGCATGGCAGGGTGGGGGAGACAGGCAGATAGCTGCTTAAGTGAAGAAGTCTCGAGTCTGGCCAGCTCTAGTCAGACTCTCTAGGGGCGTTTGTATACACAGGTTCACATTAAAAGCTGACAGAAATTCTAAGCCATCTCTTCAGTGCCATTAGGGTGACTAGGTTTTATTAGCAATCTCCTAGAGAGGGAGCTGCCTATGATGTTGGCCAGAGCCAACTATTTCAGTGGTAAAAACAAATAATGAAATCTCGCAATGGAAGAGCAAGGCAGGGCTGATGCTTGAGACCTGCCCTGCTCCCATCCACAAAGCCAGTCTGTCTCAACCACTTAGAAAACTCCAAATAATAAGCAGGATGATTGGGAAAGAGAAGTCAGTCTGCCCTGGGTAACTCTTACCTCTGCATGCATATACTCTCCCCATCCCCGGGGGCAATCATTCTTCCCAAAACCAAGGGTCGTTTTCTTTAAGAGTGGACACAAACAGATATCCTACTGAACGTGTTCTTGGCCATTGCGGTGGACAACCTGGCTGATGCGGAGAGCCTGACCTCTGCCCAGAAGGAAGAGGAAGAAGAGAAGGAGAGAAAGAAGCTGGCCAGGTAACCCTCTAAGCTTAGAATGCCATCCCCACTGGGTTTGAGAGAAAGGACTGGTGCTCATTATGGCCGACACGGCCTGGAGTGAGGCTTCTACAGTAATGCGGCCTCTCCTAAAGCTCCTTGTCATTGTTCTGTAGCCTCTGCAAGGATGGCGCATTTCCCCCCACCAGTCCGGGGAAGTGAGGAGCCATCCTTGGGGAAGAGAACCCACTCATAAGAACACAAAGAGGAGAGAAGGGAAAGCCACCTTCAGAAGAAAACCCAACTCCAGCTCAGGAATATAGGTTCTACGTTCCATCCCATAATTATCTAGCAAGGACAATCATATGCCACGCCTCTGGTGGACACTGAGCAGAGGTCCTCTAGGAACCAATCATAAGTGAGATCCAGAATCCTCTGTTTTAAAGGGGAACGGCCAAGGCTCTGGATGAGGTCAGATGGGTGCCAGATAACCAGGGGCGCCCCAGCCCTGCGGAGCTAATGGTGGATCTACAAGTAAGGTGTGCCCTAGAGAAAAGATAGTCTGTAGACCCAGGGCTGGTCTTGCTGCCCCTAGAAGAGCACAAAGCAGCTCCTAGCTACGCTGTCCACTATCATTCCAGTAAACATCCCTCTCTGGGTTTTTTCCCTGCTGACCGGCCAGGACTGCCAGCCCGGAAAAGAAGCAGGAGGTGATGGAGAAGCCAGCAGTGGAGGAGAGCAAAGAGGAGAAAATTGAGCTGAAGTCCATTACAGCAGATGGAGAATCCCCACCCACTACCAAGGTGAGGGGCCATCACTAAGTCAGGGAGGGGCTTCCTGTCCTGTACCGGAAGGAAAGGGAAAGAAGGAACAGGGGAAGGGAGGAGAGGGTGACGGGCAGAATTGAGAGGAAAGAAAATGCACACTGGTGAAACCTCAGCCTTTCTGATGTTCTGAGGGTCTCTGCAAGATAGAGGGACAAAGATGCACGTGTTTTAGCTCAGCAGCCCTGAGCTGTGTTGTAATTCCAAGGCTTCCAAGGCTTCCAAGGCTCTACTCAGCCCAACTTGGCCCACATCTAACTGAATTCTTCTTCCTCTCTTGGTTGCCTAGATCAACATGGATGACCTCCAGCCCAGTGAAAATGAGGATAAGAGTCCCCACTCCAACCCAGACACTGCAGGTACCTTTGCACTGCTGACCCGAGACAGGAAAGGCTGAGTACAGACTCAGCTATGGGGGAGTGGCCAAGCACTGGGGACCGTGCCCTGGACTTCAGTATTACCTGTTGCCATCTGAGGGAAATATTCTTCCTGGTTTCCTCATAATATTAAGGGAGACGATACCTTCAATTTTTGAAGAAAGCTTTTTAAATTATAATTACTTTGACTTAATCTTTTTTTAATGGCTGTTTTGTTGGTTTTCTTTTCTTTTCTTTCTTTATTTATTTTAATTTATTTACATTTCAAGTAATAATGATTACCTGATTTACCCTTACCCGATTTTCTTCCCTCCCGAAAACCCCCCTATCCCATCCCTCCTCCCCTGCTTCTATGAGGGTGTTCCTCTACCCACCCACCCACCCACTCCTGCATCCCCGCCCTTGATTCCCCTACACTGGGGCATCTATCAAACCTTCATAGGACCAAGGGCCTCTCCTCCCATTGATGCCTGACAAGGCCATCCTCTGCTACATATGCAGCCAGAGCCATGTGTACTCCTTGGCTGGTGGCTTAGTCCCTGGGAGCTCTGGGGGGTCTGGTTGGTTGATGTTGTTCTTCCTATGGGGCTGCAAAGCCCTTCAGCTCCTTCAGCCCTTTCACTCCTCCATTGGGGACCCCACACTCAGTGCAATGGTTGGCTGTGAGCATCTGACTCTGTAAGGCTCTGGCAGGGCCTCTCAGGAGACAGCTAAGAGGGGCTTTAGCTCCCCCATCAGTGGTAATTCAGTGTGTGCACCATGTGGAATTAGGGTAGCTAACATTTCCATCATGGCTAAGCATATCTAAAATATTTAGTAGCCTGTGACAATTGCACATTGTTTTGAAGCACAAAGAGGTACACTTATCCATGTATGATATACACTGATCAAATTGGGTGATTAACATTTCTATATCCCTACTTTTGGAGGCTTTGACCATCTCTTGTCTAGTTCTTCATAAAAACCAGGCTACTGTGAGCTGCAGACTCATCCCCCTCCACCATGGGCAGTAGAACTCCTTCCTTCCGTGTGAGTGTGAGTGTGAGTGTGAGTGTGTGAGTGTGATCTGCCCTCACCTCCCTCCACCCTAAGAGGGTCATGACATTTTCCACTTGTGTTCTCTTTATTTTAGAGAACATTTTGTTAAAAAATATTTTTTATGTGTATTGGTGTTTTGTCTACATGGATATCTACCCTCTGTGTGCATGACTGGTGCTCACAAAGACCAAAAAGAGTATTGAGTCCCCTGGAACGGGAGTTATAAATGGTTGTGGCCATGTGCATGTTGGGATTTGATCCTGGGTCCTCTTGGACATCGTGCTCATGACCTCTGAGCCATGTTTTTCAGCCACACCCAAAGAAATTTTATGCCACTTCAAGTATATAGGTATATAAAATAAGTATACAAATGAGATATTTTCTAATAGAAATAAATTTCATAAAGAACTATCATAAAATAATTCTTCCATATACATATAATTTTACCAGCTATTAAAGACTAATGCAAATTTTCATGCTAATGAGATGGATAGACTTATTTTTATATAAAGAAACAAATTTAGCTGAACATTTGATGCTGTAGAACACAGAGCATCTTCAATATTTCTCATAATTGATCAATATTTTTATTTTAAATTATCAGTGATAATACTGTTTCATATAAAACTCAGTATAAAACAATAGACCTATGCTTAGGGCCAGATATAGAAATCGTTAGAAATGTCATCCTAATCCCAAACCAAAACTCATTTCAATTTTTTAATGACACTCAAGTCAGCAACTTGAACATCACTTTTTAAAATCCAGCATTCTAGCACATGAGAATCTAAGGAGAAATAGAATCTTACACTAGAGGAATGATGATAGTGAAATTTTACCTGTTTCCCACAACTAAACCATTATGATTCAGCAACTGCGGAAGATTCTGTATGTACCTCACAATTATCAGTGGTTTTAAATCTGAATCGCAGTGTCTCTGCAGGACTTGCTGGCGTAGCATGGGGTGGTAGCACCCACAGTGGAGGTGCATGCTGGGTGTTAGAACCTAGGCCTCCGTGAAGCTGTGTGCTGCCAGAGCATCTCCAATTCCTCTCATGTCTCACCTGTGCTTCGGAATTCTATTCTGGCAACTGCACATTCATAAACCATTCACTATGGGCAAAGTTTTTGTAACCCCCACATTCATTTATAAGACCCGTTATGGGGTCATGACCCACAGTTTAAGAGGCCGTGCTCCTATGCCACCGCTGTGTTTTAAGGTTTCATTACACTGTGTGTTTTGCTATCCCTGTCAACTTGCGTATTTTATTAGTATAGCATATGTTGCTGCATTATGCTCACCTAATAATAGTCAATCCAAAATCCATTTTATCATTACCCAGGAGGCTTTGCTCACTATGAGGACAGCTGCCATCACAGATGTCCCATTTGTGGCTCCATAAAATCCTTTCAGGTCTCTGGTTGCAAAGGGAACTCTTGCTGACTGCATGCTGTGCCTCGGTCTGATGCGTGACTGACAGGCTGTCTCCTTTCGGAGGGTTTTAAGGTCGGAGGTCCTGGCTCTCCCTCCACCGTATACGTTCCCAGCTTCTGGAAGCCCCGTCCTGGCATAAGCCTTAGGCTTGCTTCCTCAAGCTGCCAATCTGTCACAAACTCCAAGCTTGAAGTCAACACGCAGGAAATGACTGCGGATTCAAACAACCTTTCTCCTCCAAACAGGTCAGGCTGCTTTGGCCTGGTGTCCCAGGGAGGTGGCAGAGAGACCAAAGCTTTTAACCAAAGCTGTGTTTCCATATTGCTCTGCCTCCACTGGGTTCCTACTGGGTCTCCAAAGGTGTGATAGGCCGCCTCCCTGGAAGCTTCCTCTCTCCTCTACCCACATGCCCTTCTCCCCAAGGGGAAGTGGGATTTGGTGTCTGTGGCTCACATAGAATGAAGAGCAGAGTGTGTCCAGGGTTTGATGCCGTAAAACCATCAAGGGTTTATGTGGAAGGCTGCATAGAATTTTAAAGACTTGCTAGTGATAATGACTCAATGTGATGGAGAGATTTCGTCTACATCCCTAATAAACAATTTCTATGTTAAAATGAAATGTTTGAGATAATGAGGAGAAAATTAAATATGGACTAGGAGCTAAATTATTTTAAGTGGATTTTGGTTAATCATGTTAGTATAATAATGTGGTGATTCCGTTTCTAACATACTACAGTGTTTATGTCTAGAGTCTGAAGTGTTTGGAAGTTGCTTTAAAAAACGTTTCTGCAATCTCCTAAAGTGAGAGCAGAACGGGCAAGTCAAACTAGATCAGGCAAATGGTGGGAAATGATGAGAGCAGGTAGACGGACAGACAGACACACAGAGCCACTCTGCAAGTCGCTCTACCCCTGCGTATGTTTTTTTAAAGTTTAAATAAAATTACAGCAAAATAAACACACCACTCTTTGGCCCAAGGATGGTCCGTCCCAACCTGGGACGGCCTGTAGGCTGCAGTCCCCTGTACACTGGGGTTGGAGGAGGATCAGTATGGACTGGAATCTTTTCACAGAATTGCCAACTGCAGCCAACCCCCACCACACACTTCCGCACAGCAGAGGGATGGCAGCGCTCCTGTGTCTGGGACAGTGGCTTTGAGCTGTGTTGTTCCAAGCTGAATAGAGTGTGGGCATTTGCCTTCATTTCTCTTGGTCCTTGCACCCCTTTCATTTCTCTGATGGTCAAAGATAGTGACTCTGTGAGGATGAAAGGCTGACTCATTCACAGTTAGAAGTCGGAAGTCTGTGGTCATTTGAAGGGGTAACATGGGCCTTTGGTGAGGCAACACAGGTCTAAGGTCATAGGTCAAAGAGGTCTGTGTTATGTTGCTTCCAAAAGTGTGGAAATTTAATCATTATTAAAACAATGGTCTCCTGGGATGGAGATGTGGCTCAGCTGGTAGAATGCTTGTCTGCCTCACAAAGCCCTGGGTTCCACCCACAGAGCACATGAGCACCACATACACAGATGTGATCGCACATGCACGTAGCCCCAGCACTTGGGGGACAGGACAGAGGGGTGGGTGGGAAGGTCACTGCTTGAAGCCGGAACACTCAGGGTACTGGGGTAAAGGCTACTCTCTGAAACATGATTTCTGGGAAAATACGGTGGGTTTTTGTTTATTTGATTTTGGATGTTTGATATTTTTTGTTTTTTGTTTGTTTGTTTGCTATTTCTTTGAGTTGGCCAGAATTTTGATGAGATTTTTGTTTATTGCTTTCTGGTTTTAGTTTGTGAGACAAGATCCCACTCCATAATTCTGGCTTACATTGTAGACCACGCTAGCCTCAAACTCACAAAGAGATCCACCTGCCTCTGCCTCCTGAATACTGGGAGGTGTTTGGGTCTTTTTGGTTATTTGGTTAATTGGTTGGTTGGTTGATTGATTGGCTGGGTAGTTTATTTTTTTGTTTTGGGGGGTTTTGTTTTTTGTCTTTTGGGGGGTTTTGTTTGTTTTTCAGTTTGAAGTATAATTTGTTAATTTTATAAGGAATATTTTTTATTAAATTTATCCCTTGGCAATGTCATCCATATATGACATTGGTTACTCTCACCTCCTTACCCCCTTCTCCTCCCTCCCACACTTGTTAGTCCCCTCCCCTTTTCCCGTCTAGCCCCTTCCTCATATCCATGTGTCTACACTGACATCCTTGTCAGCTCTGCAGAGAAGGCAGTGAAGGGATGCTCAAAGAAGGAGAGCTTTAGCCTAGAACACGTGATATCACAGCTTCCTGGCCCAGAGCACGTGGTATCACAGCTTCCTGGCCCAGAGCACAGCTTCTTGGGACCTGAGAAATAATCATTCATCAGATGCCTGAAAAATCGAAGAAGTCTGTTCTCTCTCGCTTAAAGTCTGACATCAAGTTTTACTGGAGCTATCCTCACTCTGCTGACGAATCCTTGCTTGCCTCTTCCTAATTCCTGTGGTAGCCAGAAGTACTCGTGTTACAGAGCAACCATGCTAATCTCTGTCTCTGTTTTTATTTACATAGCCTTCTAACTTGTGTGTGCCTTTAAACCTTCTTATAAGAGCAACTTCTGTTAGACGGATGGCCCAGCCAAGTGGATCAGAATTCATTGCATCTGCAATGACACTGTTGCTAAGATTGTACTCTAGAATTCTGGGTGTGCATGGAGAATACAAGTCGCCTCCCTAAAGTTGCTAGCCTGGAAATGATTGGGCTTGAGTAGATAGTTTGATAGACATTCAGATCAGGGAAGGAAGAGACTAAGGAAGATGCTGAGAATTAATTTCATATGCTCAGCATCTGGTCCTGTGGGTAGAGAGGCTAGTGTGAGAGATGATGCTTCCTTCCACAGCTTCAGCAGCATGCCAGTGTTCTGAAATATCCATGCACTATTACTATTATTCCATCCTAGGCGAGGCTGAGCACAGGGAGACCGAATGCAGGAGCCACATTCAGAAAGAAACAGGGCCGTGATTTAGACAAAGGTGTTTCTGGAGCAGCCATAGTGCTGCTGCCGCCTTTCCCAGGCCATGCATTTTCCAAGAACGTTTGACCAGAAGCACACATAGTGAGTGCCTTCTCCATAGATGCCATGAGGCAAGCTAAATAGGAACTGCTTGACTCCAGTTTCCCGAAGCTGCACCACTGGCCAGAAGAGCCAAGGAGCCCCTTCACTTGATGTCAGTGTGTAGCCTCGGGATGAAAGGCCTCTTGTCATTGCCTGAGCTCTACTCTCCCTGCCTTCTTTTTTGAGAAATCCTGGGAAAATCCATGGGGTGTTGAAGTATAATTTTTTAAGTTTTTAAAAGTGAATTTTAATTAAATTTGTTGGATGGCAATTTTATGCATGAATATAGTGTGTAGTGCATTCTGGTTACTCTTACTCCACCCCCGCCTCTTCTGTCTCCCTTCCACCCCCATCATACACGCCCCCTTCCCTACATTCCTGCTTTTTTGTTTGGTTCTGTGACTCACTGAGTTTAGTCAGAGCTGCCCGTATGACTGTGGTATTAGAAGTGTCCATGGCAGCCTGATGAGCTCTTCCATGGGTATACAGCTGAAGACAATAACTTTACCCAGAATCCAATGAAGCTGGTAGTTCAACAGGGAGAGGTAGGGCCCATGTGTCCCGCCCCATCCATGATAGATTAATGACAGGCCCAGTCCTATGCAGGGCATACCCAGATGATAACCTTCTGCAGCCCTTATTCCTAACTTCAGGCACACGGATTCCTTCCATCCCTTCTTTTGTCATGTTCTCTGAGTCTTAAATATAAACGTCCTATTTAGGGCTAAACACATGCAGCAACTACGAGCCTCTACGTTTACTACCATCCATTGCAGTTAAAAGATTCTCCGATTATGGCTGATAGTAACATGTGTTCATAGGCATAAAAATAAATATTTAGAAGGCAGTTCATAGCCATGTCAATTTAGCTATAAGGCAATAGTAAGTTCCCTCATTTGATCAATGGGTGTTTCAAAAAACAATTGTCCATAAGGGATTCCACAAGTAAACTAAGCCACCCCCTTTACTCTCCTACAGCTAAGATGAATGGAGGACACCAGGCACTGCCTGGGCTTACCCAGCCTGTTCTCTAGCGCCTTCCAACCGGGGTAACCAATCGTCTGTTCTTTTGGGTTTTTTTTTTTCTTCAGTACTAGGGGATTTCCAAGCATATGGGATTTTCAGTTTTAAAAACCAGAACAGTTTGAACAGCCACGAATACATCGCTCATCTTCCGTCCATCCCCTAGTCCTGTATGCGGCCAGCAATGTTGATCTCTAACAGAGGTGCCCTAGGATAGCCTCAGGAGGCGGGGCGGAACACCTGCCTGCATCAGCGGCCTGGCCTGTAGTTCAGACGTGATGTCTTGATCCTCAGTAGGATGTGTCTGGAAGTGAGCGCAGAGGTGGGAGTGGGTGGTGGGCGGAGTTGCTGAGAATGGAGCTTTTCTCTTCCTTACAGGGGAGGAGGATGAGGAGGAGCCAGAGATGCCCGTGGGGCCACGCCCCCGGCCCCTGTCTGAGCTGCACCTTAAGGAAAAGGCAGTCCCTATGCCGGAAGCCAGTGCATTTTTCATCTTCAGCCCAAACAACAGGTGTGTAAGGATGGCTGGGGGGGGTGGGGGGCGGGGGGAGGAACTCTCTTTCTTTCTGTTCCCAAACCTAGCACAGGCCTGTATCCAACCTACAGGAGAAACCTGAGTGCTCCCAGATCCCCCCAACTTATGTGGAGACACCAAAACTGGAGAGTCCTAGACTGTAAATCAGTTGGTTTACAATTACTCCCCTCTCCGGGTCTGAGGGTATGAAGTATTTCTCCTTGGCCAGTGATTCCCTTTCACACTTCGCTGTGTCTGTTTTACACGAAGACACCACGGGCTAAGCGATACTGAAACAGTCCTGCTTGTGTATGAGGACTGAGGGGACAGACTCCTGAGGCCCGAGTGGTTCCCCATCTTTCCTGACGCATCTTTCTCTCCCTCTTTCCCACGTAGGTTCCGCCTGCAGTGTCACCGCATTGTCAATGACACGATCTTCACCAACCTCATCCTCTTCTTCATCCTGCTCAGTAGCATCTCTCTGGCTGCTGAGGACCCCGTCCAGCACACCTCCTTCAGGAACCATGTATGCACGCCATTTTGTTCTATGCACCCTGTCCTTCTGAGAGTGGAGCAGGCCCACAGCTTCTGCTGCTGCTAACCCCGTTCGTTGCTCAGTTAGGAGGCCTGTTGTGAACTTCATAATCCGTATACAGTGATGATCCCCTTAAGAGATTAGGACTTTGGTAGAAAACCCAGCCTGGGATTTTTCCCTAAGCGAGTGAGCATGTACCTAAACGCATCCGGCTAGTTGGTAATGGACAGTGGCCAGGTGTTCTGTTGCCTGTGGATGTTCCCCAGGAAGCTCGTGTTGCCTGTAAGTCAGCAGTGAGGCCACTGGTTCCAGGCCCTGCTCCCATTTCCTCTGACCAAGAAGGAGTGCTGGCAACTCGGTGCCAGTGGTACAGCTGGCATTCTAAGAAAGCCGTGATCATCTTTGATAGTGGAAATCTGATTGGAGCTACCCAAGGTTCCAGTGATCAATATTAAATACTAAAATAAGAACTACTATACCTCAAAAGCCCAAAACGCTTTATTAAATCTCAGCCACATAGGCCTGAGGAAAAGAATCACTGCTCCAAAGCCATGCTCATAAACGAAGTTCTCAGCTCTGGGATCCTGCCTGGTCCAGGCTGTCTTGCTGAGGTCAGCAGGAGCAGCCTCATCCCTGGTCCATCTCCCAAGATGAAATCAAGTATCAATCAGCTTGTCCTCAACCTGGGTTGACCTGGAGGACTTCCTTCCTAGGGCCCAAGGCCATGACAGCAATGTAAATGTCCTCCTCTGACACAAGATGCCACACCATGTGAGCATCGGAGTGACCCTGCAAAAGCAAACCCATTCCTCTGGTCCTTTGACCAACGTCCCACGGTCCACTCTGGGTTTGTAAGTAAATTGGTTGATGGAAGAAGCATCCCAGCGGATGCTGCTTACACCCAGGTCCTGCTGAGGCCTGCCCTGGAAGCTCCCCACACCTGCCTGCAGACACCACATGGAGCCAGAGCCACTTGTGCCAGCCCTGAGGAGAGCGGAAGCGGAGACGTCTTTCCTGTCTCCTCACCTCTCTCCACATGCAAAGGCTCTGGTCCTGTGTTGGGGCGGGAATGCACCTTGTTTTGAAGTGCTTTTCCTTTTCTGGTGAACATCCACTGACCTCTCCCCCTGCCCTGCTTGTGCCCCGCCCCCCTGCCCTCCCCATCCTGTTTGTTTCTGTTTTGCAGATTCTGTTTTATTTTGACATTGTTTTTACCACCATTTTCACCATTGAAATTGCTCTGAAGGTAAAGCCCCGCCCCCCTCTCTCTTCCTTCCTCTCTCTGCCAGTCCCAGCTCTCGGCTGCTGTCTGTCTTGTCGCTAACACATGCTCCTGTTGGTGTTGGGTGCACTCCCAGAGCCACTAATCCAATTCTGCTTATTTTTCAGATCCTAGGCAATGCAGACTATGTCTTCACTAGTATCTTTACATTAGAAATTATCCTTAAGGTAATGCTCCCCTGAGCCGTGTGTCTCTGTCTCTCTGTGTCTCTGCTCTGTCTGGCTGACTCTCCTGTCCCCTTCACTCTCTGATTCTTGTGGGTCATGTCATGCTACCACTGCATCCCAGCTCTGACGCCAGGAAGAACCTACCCTACCACAGTGCTCCCTTCTGCTCCCTTAGCAACGGTTCTAAGGTCTAGGAAAGTCACAGGCTGGCTGTGTCACTGTGGGCGCTGTCCCATCCCTGGCCAAGCATGGTGGCTGTCAAGGTGTCGCATGTACCTTCTCCAACCAGTCTACAGCTGAGCCCTACTTGGAATTCTCTCTCCCTGCTCCTGCATAGAGGAATGGCACATAAGCTCTAGAAAGGCGAAACCTCTGGAGCATGATGGAGGCACTTTGGCCCCTCTCTTTGGAGGCTTATATCTTCCATACCTTCCTCCCAACCAAGGCAATCACAAGAGCTAAGCAGAAATTGGGGCCATGTAACAGTAATGGTGGACCTGAAGCAGGATTGGGAGCCAGCATCCCAACTGGATCGTAGAGCTGAAACTAGAAATTGCCTTTAACCCTTTGGTGACCTGCTGCTCTAATCCCCTGCTACCCCGCAGTTCTGATGAGAGACCCTGTTATGTATATGTATGCACATGTAAATCATTGCACGGCCTTGGCAGTGCATCTGGGCAGTAGGACCTTGGGTAATGTTGGCTTCTCCCTGGGCAAGGTGGAGATCTTTCACCTTTGCACAGAACAGAAGGGTCATAGTCTCTGACCATAGGCTACAGCTTAAGCATCTTCCTGGGACACTTGCAGGCCTCTCTCTAGTTCATCCTTGGGGTAGATACAAGCTGGTGTCTGCTCTGTGCACCAGTGACAGCAATAGACCTTTCTTTCCCTGATGAAACCCCTCGTATCGTGCCCAGGCTTTTAGTGGGCTTGATATTTCTGCCTCATCCAGATACAGCTTGAGCTGCGAGTTTCTGCATGCCTCCCAGGATGTCCTCACACCTCAGAGGCTCCGTTTGCTGACCCTTAGCTTCCCTTGCTCGCCAGCTGCGTGGCTCAGATTTTTCTTTCCTGATCAGAGAGTGTAGATAGGGGACAGCGTCCCTTTCTGTGATGAGCTGCTTTGCCTTTGTACTCTAGACTGAGGTCGCATGCAGGTACTGAGAGCTCTTTCCCAGGACACAGCAATCTCTGAGGCCCAGTTCTCAGGAGCCCACGCGAGCTTCACTTGAGGATTTCAATGGTGCTTTCTCCTTAGGATTGCCATGCAAGCGGAAGCTCCTCTAGCGTTGCCATGGCAAGCCCTTCCCCCACTTCTTCTTCCTTCTGCTTCCAGTCTCTTTTCTGCTCACTGTGCTTCTCAACACCCCTCACAGCACCCCCTCTGCTTCCCACGCCTCCCACACCTGGGTTTGTCTGCCCAGCTGGGGGGCCCCATATCATGCCAAGGCACTGACTGTGGTGGTGCCCAGAGCTTCATTTGCTCTAAGGGACTATTGAAGGGTCTAGGGCCATTTGTCTTTAAAAAGACAGGATGGGTAGGAGCACACTAGCTAGTCTGAATAAGGGAAAGGATTATTCCATAGAAGGAAAGCAGACTCAGGACCAGCTGTGGAAATGACCAAAGTGAGGAGAGGATTTCTCCCTAGAGGTACACCTTGAGAAATGTGGGTATCTCGGATTGGATGGTAAGAGACAGCTTCCCCTCTAGCTCAAAGACCTTGGAAGCTTGTGTCTCCTAGCATACCTCCTTTCTCCGTATGTAGATGCTTAGTCTCAGGACAGTCCTGAGAAAAGCCTGAAAGCTTTCAGGAAGCAGGGACCAGGTAGGTGACCATCACAAGGTAGAAGGCCACTTGTCCAGATACCTGGACCTGGCATTTTCTGGCACCATGAATCAATATAACTTGGGGAAAAAAAAATGTTCTCTCTTCCAAGTATCTCCTTGCCCTTCCTCAGAACCAGTCTTACTCTGCTCTCGCCTGGACTCGTGTCCATCACTCTCACCCATCATTCTCATGCATTCTGAAGGGCTGGTCTGCTTCTAGGGCCTCAGACAAAACAAACCCCAAGTCAGTAGACAAAAACTGCTGTGAGCTACATTATCCCCCCTGTCCAAAACTTTCTGGTGACTATGAACTGTGGCAGCCACGGAATTCTACTCTCTGGGATCCAGGTCTTTACAGAGACACAGGACAGTGAGCCCTCCAGATTGTAGCCTTTGGGAGAGATCTATAACCATATTACCCTAGACCCCTTTATGTAATCTCCCCACTTCTAAAAACTGCTACAGAACACAGCTTCTCAGTCCCCTGTGATCTCCTGCTGCAGGAGATAAATGCAAGAATTAGGTCACAAGAGCTATTTTTGCCAATTTCCCCATGTTGGCTTTTGTATTAGTCTTTGGATGTCCCACCCTAGACATGCTCTGATTCCAAAGAAAAAAATCTGGACTCCAGATGACCAAGAAACTTCTCTCGGTCCCTCAACTATCAATTCCAGTTTTTGTTTTAGGCAGATGCTTCATGACCTGTAGCTTTACACAGGCTCATCCTGGGTATCTCAAACCTTTACTTCAGTCAGCAAAGTGTGAATATACAGAATGCAGTTTCTTACAAGCAGTGTTAGCACAGGAGGCAGTGCTAGCCAGATCCTGTAATGATAACCTTCCACGGTCTTGTTTTGAACATTTCCAGAGGATGTTCGCTTTGCTTTGCTGTCTGATCCTTGAAAAAAAACATGAAATATTACTCAGACTTTATAGATAAGGACACGACTTCTTTGTACAAGAGGAATATAGATTTCAAACTCGAGTTATAGCAAAGCAGAATGTATCTGTGGAACACACCTCTGTGGAACACACCATGTATGAAAATATGTCCTAAGTATTTTATGTATAATTACTCCACTGGTGCTCATGACCCATGGACAAGTGTCACTATTGCACCTCAAGATGCAGATGAGGAAAATGAGCCACAATAAAGTTCTTTTTCTTTCTTTTTTTCTTTTTTCTTTTTTTTTTTTTTTTTTTGCATGAAGTGCTTGAAATATAGTAGAGTTTGTATTTGAGTCCAGGTCATCTGACTTTAGAGCTCATATTTTACACTGCTGCGCCTTGTCCTTCTGAACATAGCTCCTAGTCTTTAAAAGACCCCAGATACAGTCTAGAAACCAGACCTTAGCACTAAGGCTATGCAGTTGTCAGAGATCCTAAGCACTACCGAGACCAGGGTGGAAAGCGAGGCTAATGACAGTTATTAGCAGAACTCACTAGACTCTAAGGAAAGCTGACCAGGGTGCAGAAGAAAGACATTATGTTATGAAATTATGAAAGAAAGTATGAGGTTTTTTTTCGTGGTGAAGCCAACTAAAGTCCTGGATAAATCAGGATGGTTGGACACCCATCTGGGCATGTCTCATCCGTCCCTTGATGCCAACTGTCTCCACTGGCCCTGAGGGTAAAATGTGGAAAGGAAGTTAGGAGGTGTGCACATCGTGGAAACATAACCCCTGAAGAAGCAGCAAAGAAAGGGCCCCGAGGGCTGGAGCCATGTTGGCCTGGGTGTGAAGGGCAGAGGAGTGATACGGAAGCCTGGTGCTGCCAGTCTGGAAGGGCTTTGGGCTGAAGGACCTGACACCTGTCCGGAGCTGGGGAAGCTCTTTGGTGGTGGAATGAATGGCTACAGGGTTTCTTGGCAGTGTGTCCTTCAGTCCTTCCTGCTGTCCCTGTGCCATGCTTGGGCTCTTCCCTGGGGAAGCTGGTGCGGTAGGCAGATGCTTGGAGTCTGAATGTTGTCTTCAGAGCTTGAGCAGGTGACTCATTCATGTTCTCTGCCTCCTGCAGATGACTGCTTATGGGGCTTTCCTGCACAAGGGCTCTTTCTGCCGAAATTACTTCAATATCCTGGACCTGCTGGTGGTTAGCGTGTCCCTCATCTCCTTTGGCATCCAGTGAGTCCCTCCACCCAAGATGGGGCAAGCAGCTACGAATGGGTGTCAATGAAGTCAGCAACGTCGGGAGGGAGGTTTCCTTCTGTGACTATGATTGGAATGGGGTGGGGCCTAAAATAGCCTATGATGTTTGTTTGATTCTTCCTCCTCCTCCCCATCCTCCTCCTCTTCTCCTTCCTCCTCTTCATCTTCTTCTCGTTTCTCTCCTTCTTCCTCCTCCTTTCCTTGTAGTACTTGGGAATGAACACAGGGTCTGACTTGCTAGGCAAGTGCTCTGGCAGAAAACAGCGGCATAGGTCACATAAGTTGCCAGTGCTGGCCTTGAACTTATGATGTTCCTGCTTTAGCCTCCCACATAGCTAGGCTTATAGGCCTGCACACCAGGTCTTATGTAATTTCTTTTATCTATCTCTTCCATGATCTGACACTTGAGGTATATTGATCCATAAGAATTTGTTTAAATGTCTATATTATTGTCATAGCAGGTACAGGCCCCATTATCAAGAAACAGATGTCTGGGTTCCCTTTCTCTGTCTGAGTCTCTCTCACTGTCTTAAGTCCTGAGGCTGCCCTACAGCTGCCCAAACCTGCCATTGCTGTGATGACTTTGGCCTAGCTCAGCCTCTTTCCATGATTCGTCCCTCCTCCTCTGTCCTCAGTCAAAGCACACACCACACCACACACACACACACACACACAGGCACACAGATACACAGACACACACACACATGCACACAGGCACACATACACACACATACACAGAACAGGGGATTGTACACACTTGTGTTATAGAAAGAAAATGGAGAAGAGAGGGTGTGGAATACTGATTCTTAATGTTAGCCGCACAGAGCCTGCTGGGTGAGTTAAAAAGAATCTCTGCCCTTGGAGATTTTGATGGACTTATACAGGCCATGAGCTCTAAAGCTCTCTAGCCTGATTCCCTCTAAGGTCAAGTGTCAAACCTTGCTCAGGCCTAAAAGAAATTTGACTCTGAGGTTTTTTCTATTTTAACAGCTGTGCTTATTGATCGTACACTTTGAGTTTTAAAACATTTTCACATATGTATTCTTTCATGGTGTACACACACACACACACACACACACACACACACCTACCTATAAGGTGGTCAGGGAAAATGCTATTATAAAATGCTATTATAAAATTTGGTGTTCAGGGCATTGGGAGATTTATCCAAAGCTATATATACCCAACAGAGAAAGGCTTGTATCCCTAGCTCCTTGGGTCTTCCTTCCCAGAGTTGGTTCATGGTTAATCTCCATGGTAGCATGGGGGACAATGAGATTGAGGGCCTATTCTTTGATCATCAATTATATTACCCAAAATTTCTCTGGGACCAAGACATCTAGATTCCCATCCCAGTGCCACCACAAGTCGCCATGTCACTTTGAACCAAACCTCTTGGTTGTTTTGATTTTTGTTTTGTTTTTCCATTGGTCTCTTAAGCGCCTTCCATTATGATTCAGTGCAAACTGTCTGCCTCCTGGTGATGCTTTGGGAACAGTGATAGATAAGGATGTCCTTTGTGTCTTTTGAAATAAACACCCATGAACCAGAGAAATTGGATTTTCGCACTAGCTCCCTCTTAACCCAGGAAGAATAAAATCAGCACTTGCTTGCCCATCACACTCCTTTTTGGTCCCAGGCAAGTTTGAGTCCTCTTGTCAAGTGCTGGAGAAGATACTTTATTTAGCACCTCAGGTCAGAGAACACTGCAGAGGCCTGCCAACACTAACTGTGGTTAGTGAGTTCTGCTTAGGTGGGACCCACAGAAACCATCTAGCTGCCTTCCAGAAGGGCTTGTAGGAGTGTCTGTCACCAATCCCCACCAGAAAGCAGCCACAGGCTAAGGCTCCCAGATTCTCTGCTTTGACCTTAGCACCCCATGTTTCTTGGGACTACACTGTTTCTTGGAAGACTGAGCATGTCCTGAACCATGGTAGAATGATTATACCATAGCGGGCGAAGGCCTGGGGATTGTGTTTGGAAATATTCCATAATTCCTTGCACATGCCTACCAGCTCCAACCTGTGGTTGGCCTGGAGTTTATTTGGTATGTAGTGTAGTGATGTTGGGGCAGGATAGCAGACACACCATTTTACTCAGTACTTACAATATGTGACCAGACCCTTCTCTCTAATCTCCATAAATCCTCCTTCACCCTGGAAACAATCCTAATTACTGCTCCCTTCTCCAGATGAAAAACTAGGGCACAGAAAATTAAGAACTGTGTCCTGAGTGGTTTGGCTGGTAGGTGAGAGCAGTGGGGACTGAATTCAAGTCTGGCTTGTTTTCCTTGTTCTTTTTGGCACTTCTCCTTTTGTGTCTTTAAGATCAGGACTATCCCAGGGTCACAAAGAGGCCCCTGATTCTTAGCAGTGAGGGATAGAAGTTTGAGAACTTCTAAAACTACCTGCAGTCCTAGAGACAGATTCTGCATTTGATTTTAGTCTAAGATATCTTAATAACATCGCCACATGTCATTCTCTGCCCTAACCCAGGTATGGGAACTTACCACCTGCCCTGTTTCTCTCCCAGGTCCAGCGCAATCAATGTTGTGAAGATTTTACGAGTGCTGCGAGTCCTCAGGCCCCTGAGGGCCATCAACAGGGCCAAGGGGCTAAAGGTGAACTAAGAGGGTCTGGGAGGGCAGCCATCAATGCAGTAAACATTAGCTATCCCACTGCCTGGTGCAAGCTGAGGTGGAGGATGGGCTACAGGATGGAGAGATTAGTGTCTGCCACAATAGAGTCACTCTCTTAAGCAAAATATTTCAGCAGGTAACATCCCACAAATGGATAGTACCTCCTGTGACAAGTCAGATTTTGTGTATCTGACTCTTGGTAAGATGGACACTGAATCCAGGGTCCCAGAATCACTAATTTGTATCAAGATGGCATAAGCAAAGAATTTTACTGACTTGATATAGACATAAAGGGGCTAGGACTAGGAAGTTGTTGGCCCTATCTTGCTACTGTCTAGAGTTTATATAGCATTCAATGGTTCTCCCAGCTGGTTCCTGGGGGGTGTCTACAGTGTGATTAAGGGGCTGCCTCCACGGAGTAGCCTTCTGGGCAATGAAATTTCCTTCATTCCATTAACCTTAACCTGGGTAAGCAGACAGATGCCACAGAGCACACACAGTACTCCTCCACTTAGGTAACATTCATGTAGGTAGGACCAAGGCAAAAGAGAAGTTACCTTTTGAGTTAACCAACATATTATTTGGTCTTCCAAACCTTTGTCAAGGAAATAAATAAATAAATAAAGCAAAACAAACAAACCCACATATTTTCCCTGAAGGAGACTAAGAGGTAGTTTATTTTGGAGTAAAATATGAGTGATCACAACCTAGGTATTCCAAATACCATGTTTTTGTTGTCGTTTAATTCCTTATTCATTTATTATTTTAGTTGGCTTACAGCATAGCGCGTTTTCTCCTTATGGAATTTGCATATTTCATTCTGATTATCTTCTGTCTCCTCACTTCTCCCATCACGCCCGCCCCTCTCCCCGTTGTATCTTTTCACCCCCATATTCCCTCTTCCATTTTCCTATCTCATGTGCTCTGCTGCCTTTCCCAGCTCTTTCCTTGAAGTGTCTGTCTTCCCATCTCACTGTCTTCTCTCCTGTTTCCTGGAGATTAGCCACATTTGCTCCCACCTAAATACGCACACTTAATTAAAAGCCAGGGTGCAAATGAGAGAACTTACAATTAATGTCCTTGCATGCCTGGGTCACCTTGCATAATAAAGTGTTCTCCAGTTTCATTCATTTTCCCTCAGATTTCATTAACTTGTCCTTATGACTGGAAAAAGAAACTCCTCTGTGTACATGTTTTCCACTCAGCTACAAAGTCCATGCCTTCATGTGCTGCCAGTTGTTTAAATTTGAAGATTGTATACATGTCTACAATGCACCTCAGCCCTATCTGTCCCAACCCTTTTCCTTCGGGTCTTCCAACCTGCTACTCACCACCCCTATCAGCATCTCCTGTCTCTCTCCCAACTTTTTGTCTTCTTAAATTACTCCCAAAATAAGTCCCATTACTGTTATTCATACATACATTGGGGGAGGGTATCTACTGGGCCATTGGCACTCTACTAATGGCCAGCCCCTAACCTTCAATGAAAAATGACTATCTCTCAGAAGCCATCAGTTACCATTAGCTCTTCAGCAAGGGTCAGGTGTCAGGAGCCCCTCCCCCTCCATGATAGAATTTTTAACTCTTTTGATAAAACTAATGGGATTTGTAAGATTTCTTCATATGTCCTTAATTTTGGTTAAACCACTCACTGTGTCTGATTTTTGCAACCTCCGTGCCCCATCTCCATGTAAACCTTTAGCTTTCAGTGTCTTCCATGATGCCATTCCTGCATATGTGTTCTTCTCTCCCATTTTATTATAATATTTGCTTTGGTTATGAGGTCAGAGTTCCCATGTCGCCTCTTCATGCACACTTCACTTTGCATAATCCTTTCCCCTCCCCTTGTTTCCTCAGCCCCATCACTTCGATGCCTGCTTAACCATTTCTGTCATCAGGATCTCCGTCCTCTACTTTCATCTATCCTCTTATAATTGTTCTCCTCTTCCTAAGTGTGTTTCCCATCCACTAGCCCATTGATGGTTCCCAGACTTCCATATCTACTGTAGGATAAATACACAAGACATGAGTGCTAACAACCAACGTAGAAGAGAAAACATGCAATGTTTGTCCTTCTGAGTTGGGGTTACCTCATTTAATATAATACTCTCCAGATCCATCTGTTTCTCTACAGATTTTGTAATTTCATTTTCTTTACAGTATATGTCTCTTTATGACAAAATGTGTCTTAGTCAGGTTTCTGTTGCTGTGGTGAGCACCATGACCAAAGGCAACTTGGAGAAGAAATAATTTATTTCAGTTTTATTTAGCCCATCATGAGAAGAAGTTGGGACAGGAACCCAAGGCAGGAACTGAAGCAGAGACCATGGAGGGGCACTGTCTACTGGCTTTTCTCCATGGCTTGCTCAACCTGCTTTCTTATTCTACTGAGGACTACCTGTTCAGGAGAGGGAGTACCTCCGGTGGGCTGTGCCCTTCCACATCAATAATTAATCAAAAAAATGTTGCATACACTTGCTACAAAAATCTGATGAAGGCATTTTCTCAATTGAGATTCCTCTTCCCAGATAATTCTAATTTGTATCAAGTTGACAAACTACCAAAGACAATTGGCCCCTTGTTAATTTGACACACAAGCATATCACTGTTAAACTATAAAGTTTTCCTTCTTGTTTGTCCCCAGGATGTCATGTTAATATTAATATCATATTGTAAAACATAGTATAACTTTATAAGTCCCATGGTCTTTCAAATTTTTACAACACTTAAAAGTTCAAAGTCTCTTTAAAAATCCAATGCTTCTTTGAAAGCTCAGCTTTTAACTGTGGGCTATATTTCAAAGTTAAATGCTTTCATAATCCAAAAGGGAAGAACCCAGGCACAATCACAATCAAATAAAAGCAAAACCAAAATTAATCAGTGTAAGGAGTTCAGTGCCTGACATCTGGGCCTCGCTCAGGATCTTCTGAGTTACAAATGGCCTGGACAGCTTCATTTCCCCAGCCCATCTCACAGGCTTAGGCTGGTCCTTGGTAGTCAATCCATGGCACTGCTATCTCCAAAACTCTGGGGTCTCCACTGCAACTGAAGCAACGCTTTTACCAATGGACTCTCCAGGTCACTCTTTAAAGACTCCAACCCATCAACCCAGGCCAAGCCTTAGCTACTCTCCAGGACCCCTCTATGCCTACCAAACCAGGTCCACCTTTAGCTGCCAGCCTGAGACGTAGTGTCAACATTCTTTGGGCCACAGCTTCTGTGTGCTGACCCTGAGAAAATACTCCCAAAATATTCACCTCAGTGATGCTGATCTGTTCTTAATCACTGCTGATTTCTCAGCTCCAGCACTGACTGCCCCACCAAATTGAAGGTTGCACCTCAATGGTACTGGCCTCATGTTAATCACAGCTGATTTTTCAGCTCCGCCTGTCCAAACCACACATCCTCATTCAAAATATCCCTCAAACATCCCTGGTAGTCAATCCAGGTCTCCATTGCCTACTTCTTTTTCAGCACTTCTGTCTGTAATCAAAGCTCCTATAACAGCCTAGTAAAGCTGTGAGTACTCAATGATTTTTCCAGCCCAAAGTTTCAAAGCCCTTCTACAGTCTTGCCAAAAACAGCATGCTCAGGTCTGTAACAGCAATAGTTCATGAACGTGGTATGAATTTTTGTACTTGGTTCCTATCACTATAATAAACACTATGATTGTATTAGTCAGGGTTCTCTAACAGGACAGAAGTGGTAGAATTATATATATATGGGATTTATTGGAGTGCCTTATGGTCCAACAATATGGATCTTACAGTGGGAAGGCCAAGTACTCTCTAGTTTGCTGAGTCCAGGAGACTGGGTGTTTTAGCAGTCCTATTCTCATGCTGAATTCCCAAGAAAGTCCGAGAGGGCTACCAGTTTCCATTCTACATTAGAATCCCAAAGAAGTAGGCTCTATCACCAGCAAAGGGATGCCACAGATAGACAGACTGGCCAACAAGAGAGAGTACAAAGTAAAAGCTTCCTTTTCCCTATCCTTTTATGTAGGCTACCACCAGAAGGTATAGCCCAGATTTAGAGAGATCTTCCCACCTCAAATGATCCAGTCAAGCAAATCCTTCATAGGCATGTATAGTTACTTTGGTTTTAATTGATGCCAGATATAACCAAGTTGACAACCAAGATTAGCTTTTCCAACGACCCAAAACAACTTGGGAAAAAAAGGGTTTACTAGTACTTAGAGTTATAGTCCATCATCAATGGAAATCAAGGCAGGAGCCAGAAGGCAGGAGCTGAAGCAGATGGCATGAAGGAGTGCTGCTTATTGGCTTACTTTTCATGGCTCGCTAAGCCTGCTGTTTTATACAACTCAGGATGATCTGCCTGAAGTGGCACTTCCCCCAGTGGGCTGAGCCATCCCACAGAAATCCTTCATCCGACATTATCGGCAATCTGATGGAAGCTTCTTCTCAGTTGAGCTTCTCCTTTCCAGATAAGTCTAGCTTGGGTCAAGTTGGAAAACAAAGAAAGAAAACAGAACAGGGTGATTCATTGATTTACCTAATTTTAATGGGGCACCCAATACTTTTTGAATATAGATAATTAATGAATGCTTTCCAAGAGGTGTAAGTAGATTTTAGATTTCAAAGAGACAACAAGAACGTCATAGGCCAAGGAGGCCAAGGCTTTAGTTACTTTGGCAGTGAGTACAACTTGCTTACCTATCAATCTAGAAGACAGAAGATCACAGGCAGAGGGATAGAATTTTGCACAACCGGTCAAACTTTTAAAATAGATTTAAATATTGTCAACTACAATGAGTTTTGTAATTGTTATGTGATTTAACAGATATGTCTCCGAGTACGAATAATTTTTGCTTAAAGAATTTCTCCTACTATTGAGGTGGTGGCCACCCAGCTAAAGACTTTCCCCCATTGGTAAACACACAATGTCAGCATTTTAGCATTTGGATGAAATTTAGTCATCAAGTTTTAAATGGCTTATTTGATAAAAGAATAAAATAGAATATATTCCTTGTTCTCTGGGCCTTTCCTTCTTTTAATTCTCCTCAGACATCAGTTTTATCTCAGGGTACTGAGTTTTGACCTTAAGAATTTGTAATAACCTTTCATTATAGCCAATTTAGTCATACTGATGTCATCTCTTTTTCTTTAAGTTTTAAGCTTTACAGCCGTTTTATTGAAAATATTTTAATAATATTTTATTAATTTTTGAGAATCTCATCCAGTCTTTGTACCTATTCATCCCCACTCCCATTGTTCATCCCAGGTCACCTCCCTGACCCCCACAACTGCATGCCCTCTTTTTTTAAACCCAGTTTAATGAATGCTGCCCAAATATTTTGGCAGTGAGGCCATCCCCTGGAGTGTGGTTGATTGACAGGAGTCACACTCTTAAAAAAAAGAACTGTCTTCCCAATATCTATCACTTGACAATAGTTCCTCAGCTAGAGGTAGGACTGTGTGCCATCCTCTCTCCTTCGTGCTGGAGGTTTTATGGCTTAAGCTGTGTAGGCCATGGGCCTGTTGGTGCAACTGCTGCAAGTTAGGATGTATAGCCACCCTGTTGTGTCATACAACAGTTTTACCGCAGGTCTACACTGCACCACCCTCACTCTGACAATCCTCCTGCCTTGAGCCTTGGGAGAAGGGGATGTACTATAGGAACAGGAATGAATGATGAGGTAGGGGTTATTTTGGTGGGGTAGGAACACATTGGCAAGGTAGAAAAGGGATCACTAGCACTACCACCCTTTTGAAAAAGTCACATGGAAACTATTACTGTAGAGGAGTCCTCAAATACATAATATAAACATATAAAATAGTTTCAGTGGTGTTACTCTAAACCAGGGGTAGGAACAAGCCCCTACTGGACAGCATGGGATAGGAAATATTGAGTCCAGGAACAGAATGGGTTACCTCCTTTGGATTTGTTGGCCAATGGGGTACCGTGAGCCCCCAGACATTATAGACTATTGCCATTATTCCTGGGTGTCCTCTAGAACTTGATGGTAAGAGCCTACTGTTGAAGGGACCACATACTTGAGTCATAAAACATGGAAAAATCAAGTTGACCTGAACCCTGTGAGGTAAAATAACAGGGTCTGTCCTGGCAGAATTGTCCCACTGCTGCAAATGATGGCATGGTGTCATTGGAATAACCAGCTAGCCAAAACCAAAACAACCTGTCACCTTTGGCCTCTACACAGATAGAAACACTGCTAGTCTCTCAGTGTCAGGGTGTGTAACCTGGCACCCTCTGAATAGTAAGTAAATCCTTTTGGAAAACTCCAAGAGATCCCAAACTTTTAGCAACTGATGGCTAAAAATGCCATCAGGCGACATCAAAGGATTATGATAGAAATTTCCCCACTTTGTACCCTACTTAGATCTTGTTTTCCACCACTGTACTTGAAAACACAGGAAGGTGAAACACAAAATATGAAAAGTTCTGGAGACACTTTCTTCAACAGACTTAAATTATTTGTTAAGAATTTTTATTATAATAATAATGTTTACTATATAAAGTATATTATATATGTCTTATGTATAATATAGTATATATACCTATCTATAATATGTAATATACTTACATATATAATAAGTCTTATATAATGTTTTAATATATAAAGTAAGCCTGATTATAGTAAGCATTGGGAAATTGTCTCAGTTCAAACAGACTCAGTACAAAAGCCTTGCCTTTTATGTCTACATGGCAAATGGAAAGTGAATCATTTTGTCTCTCATCCTTTTTGTCACCTTTACTTTGGGGTCATCCATTTACCTTTACAGTAAAGATTTTAATCACTTAACAAGTGTTTTATTTAAAGTGTTTTCTCCTTTTTTAATTTTCTCCTTCTTTAAACCAGAAGACTCAGTAAGTTATTGCTCCAAGTACAATACCAAAGAAAAATTTTATTTATATTGTAAGGGAACATGTTAGGATCATCTGAAAATTATAAGATGCCATTTTCTGTCTTTAAGTAGGATAATCAGTTTCCAAAATGGCAGGCTTTTTTTTTTTTTTTTATTTCCATGTTTTCATGTTGTTCGTCTAGCCTTGGCTAGATCCACATCTTGAAAATGTGTTTCGTCAAGAGTCAGTAACAGTTAAAAATAATCTTTGAAATGTTCACATTTACATACATACATATAAGTCCTAAAACTAAGCATATCCAAGGAATGGCACCTGATAGCTTCTTGAAAGATATATAAATGCAGTAGCCACAGATTTTGTTGTTCAGCTCTTCTTTAGGTTACAAAGTGACACATACAGATAATTTCATGAAAGTAATTATCATAAACAGACAGGACATAACCAGAAACAAGTAGAAAACAAGTAGGAAATTTATATCTCAAAGATACTGAGTTTCACTTAAACACTCAGAAGGGCACAGTGAAGGTGATAATGAATAGTGAATTCTGTATTACTTAGATTAATGGAAGTAGGCCAGTCAGTGTTCGTAAGAAATGTTCAAATGAGAGGGGATAGTTTCATTTATTGAATTTTTCATGTGATGTTTCCAGGCAAATGTGTGAGAGAGTGCATCTGGGAAGTGAGCCTGAGCAGATGAGAGCTTTGCTTCAGATCAGAGGGACAGGAAGCTAGATAGGAAGGTGAAAGATCACAGGAAGAGGCCAGAGCAGGAGGTGAGACTGCAGGCATGGCTGGTGGTTGCAAGCAAAGAAAAGCCACATTGTACCATTAGTTTCCAAAATTATAAAGTCTCGGGTGTAAGTCAGAAAATGAAGGATTGGAATATTAGATGTTAGAAGGAGGGAAATTTATCATCCTGGGGAAAATGAAAGTCTGGCTTCCTGTAGGTCTCGCAGACCAGAAATTCTGACCAGGAAGGAAAACTGCAGGCACAAATGTCAACATCTTAGCCACGTGTTCTGCATCCTCATGCTCTGAGAAGAGAAGACAGCCCAAAGGGGGAGTCTTTTGTGGACTCAGTTAAGCATTTCCCATGATAACCCCCAGGGTGTCTTAGCTGCTTTTCCTGCATCTCAGTAAAATAAATACTCTGACAAAGGTTTATTGAGGAAGAAATGATTTACTTCACGATCCAAGGGCACAGTGCATAATGGCAGAAAGTCAACCAGGGGGAGCTTGGAGCAGCTGGTCATATCCCATGATATGAAACCAAAGTTAGGAATGCCTGAGTTCATTTCCTTCGCTTTTTTATGCAGCCCAGGACCCAAGCCCAACGAACATTGCTCCCTAAATTTTAGTGTAGGCTTTCCCACCTCAGTTAACCCAATCAACATAGCCTCTCACAGGTGTGCCCAGAAGTCAAAGAATCCCTCATAAATGTGTCTGCAAGATGCCTTCTAGGTGGTTCCAGATCCTGTCAAGTGATAACATTAACAGTCACATTGAAGAAAAAAATGGTGATGAGGATTGAAAGGGGGGGAGGAAAACAAAGGGGACACTCTCACCAGAACCCCAAGGAGAGAAGTAAAGCCTTGCTGGTGAATGAAGGCCAGAGAGGGGTGTCCCTAGTTCACCAGAGTCTTCTTGAAATGGGAGACTCCATCCCTGAAAAGATTCTCCGAGCTGTCTCTGACAAGCTGAAGGAATGCGTAGAGCCGCACTAGGGCACATCAAGTGAAAGACGAAAAGACACTTACATTTGAAACACTGAACTCTTCTCTCCCATCAAAAGAGTCAGAGCCTTCCTCTAGAATATCCCTTTCTAACTTACAGTATTCCTGAAGGAGGGTCACCAACAACCAGGTGCTCCACGGAGGTCTGGTAGCATTCAGAATACAGAGAAAGAATAGTAAGAGGGAATAGAAAAATAAATACACAGGTTGGGGGAAATCCTAGGAGATTGCCAGAAAAAAAAGAGAAAGTAGCTCCTAACTCATTGTGGCTATAGTGAGCTGTTCTTTTTCTTACTCCTCTAAAGAATAGCTTTTGTTACAGTCTGTCCATCCATTGCAAATGTGAAATAAGGCCTTCTACATGGAGGCAAAAGGACTGCCGCTGCAGAATCACACACCCTGCAGGCCTTCGGAGATCACGAAAGAGTAGCCCCAGCCACGGATCTTCAATTGTCCACAGGATCCGCCAGCTACTATAAACTCCAGAGTTAGAAGAGATCAAGGAAAACAAAGCAGGGGCCTTATTTAGGCCTCCATAACATTAGGTGGAAACCACAGGCAAGATCACAGACTGCAAAGATTTCCACCAAGGTAGCATAAGCAAAGAATTGTATTCAATTTCTCTGAGAAAGGCCACTAAGGAAAGGGTTGTCCCTCTTTTCCAGGGGCTAGGACTTATGTAGGGATGTGTAAAGTTGGTTCCTAGAAGGTGTCTACATGGCAGTTACAGGGCTGGCTCCAAGGAGTGGACTTCGGGGCAATTAAATTTCCCTTATTTGTTCCTTACCCGGCTCAGCAGATGTCACAGAGCGCACATGGTAGTTTTGCACTTAGGTAAGATGCAAAGGTAGGGTTCTGGCAAGGGAGGAGCTACTTTTGAGTTAATACTGTTTTGACCACTCAGATAAGAGTGTAGAAGGCCTTATAGTTCTGTTATCACTCAGAGGCCAAGGAGCCCTTTGCATCCCATGAATTCCATCAGTGCAGCTCTGGAAAGGTTTCCAGGCCCCCTGGGAGCCTGATTTCTCCCACTTGGAGCATAGGATCTGCCTGCCCTGGGTTTGGAGGGGCCCAGGGATTGGTTCACAGACACTTAGGCTGAAACCTTATCCCCTTCTTCTGTCCCTTCTTCCCACTGCAGCATGTGGTTCAGTGCGTGTTTGTGGCCATCCGGACCATTGGGAATATTGTAATTGTCACCACTCTGCTGCAGTTTATGTTCGCCTGCATTGGGGTCCAGCTCTTCAAGGTAAAGTCCTGACTCCCTCCTCTCCCCAGCATTCCCAAGGAAAGGAGCCAATGAATCCAAGAGGGGACAGCAGTCTGAGTCAGGTGTACAGAATGGTGGAGCCTCTGACCACAACCTTCTTGAACTTTCCAGACCAAGAAAGTAGAGGGAAGTTAGCCCTGCCTCTCCCAACTAAAGACCAGTGTGTTCTCTGCTGTGTCACCCTTCAATTGGCTACTCTTCTTTCCAGATGACTTTCATGCTCTGGTACCTATGTGTCAGTCCTTGGCTTAAAGTCCACAGCAGTTGTTAGCAACGGCATCATGTCCACACTATACTATCTAGCCTGAGGCCCAATTGGTTTCTTCTTTTCTGCCTCCATCTCTTTAGTTCTTCTGGTCTTTCCCATGAAGCACTCTTTCTCTGTCCCCCCCTCACCCCCACTGTACAAATTTCCACTGACTTCTTCCCATAAACTCTCTCCGGCCCCAGTTCCCCTTTCTTCTTCCTTCCAAGACCTTCCCAAAGAGCAGAGCCTTCCAAGGTTGGTGCTCCCTGCTTTGGAATCTGGCTACACTCTCAGCTCTGAATGTGAGTCATGTTCTCTGCATCTGGACTCTGTTCATCCTGCTCATGTTATCCTCAAAGCTCAAACTCAGAACTGTGCTATAGACGTGCACATTGGTTGTCTTCTGCTGAGTCCGTCCCTTGAGAAGCATCTCTAATCACTCCATTCTTCTCTTCTAGGGAAAGCTCTATACCTGTTCGGATAGTTCTAAACAGACGGAGGCAGAATGCAAGTGAGTTTACCCTAACAAGCTCCTGGATCCAGGGCTGTTAACTGGGCATGGGGCAGTGATTTGGTTAGAGGAGAGTGAAGACTGTCCTCTGGCCCATCCCACTACCCAACCTCATTTTTGTGAGGTGCGACTTCATCTATCCCTCAACATTCTGTCCACTGACTCTTCTGATGGGTGGATAGTTTGGTTACATCCCACCCAGCATGCTAGGAATCATTGGTGGTAGAAATATAGGACACCACATGATTCCCTCTTTCTCTTGCTTTCTCAGGGGTAACTATATCACATACAAAGATGGAGAGGTTGATCACCCCATCATCCAGCCTCGAAGCTGGGAGAACAGCAAGTTTGACTTTGACAATGTTCTGGCAGCCATGATGGCCCTCTTCACCGTCTCCACCTTCGAAGGGTGGCCAGAGTGAGTATGAACTCCAGGGCTCACAAGGTCCAGAACTTGGCTGTCCGGTTATTACCAGGGTCTTATTAATTCTCTGGATTCTTCCCAGACTTGTCCCCAGGCAGGGAGGTTGTTTCGAGAACTGTAAAATATGATCACTTCTGAAACATAGACTTTTAGTTGGCCATGGTGGGGCATGCCTTCGATCCCAGCACTGGGGAGGCACAGGCAGGCAGATCCCTGAGACAGGTGGATCTCTGTCACTTTGAGACTTAGTGTAGTGAGCTCCAAGCCAGCCAAAGCTACACAGGAAGATTCTATCCCAAAAACAAAAACATACTCTTAGAAAATATTGTACTGAGAGTCAGGCGTGCTGAGTATTTCACTGAAGACCTTGTGTATGTTGTACAAGTGTAACACTCAGTATACCTGTGGCATTTTAGGAGCTCCAACCCAAAATGGAAACCTTTTAACTCCTTTTCCCAGGCTCAGTATGAGGCTCAAGATTAGGAGTCTGCCATTCTATGTATGCCATTTCAGAGTCGAGTACAGAAAATTTCTCTGGTGTTAACCTTTGATCATCACTGAGTTCCATATATAGGTGACAAGGATAAAGGTAGATGAGAGAAATCTCTGTCTAATTAGACTCTGTGCCAGTCTCCACAGAGAAAGCCTTGTCTACATTAATAGTATCAAGTAAGAAAGAGGCGAAAGCCAGGGTTCCAGTCCCTCTGCAAATGTGATTCTTTCTCTACCAGCTCAGTGGTCTTAACACAGCATTGCAGGTAGCAGGCAGTTGTTTATGTGCAGTTCTTTGTATCTTCGTTTAAATACCTCTGTCCCCATCTAGCAGTGCATAGACAGAGTTTACCATCATATGGCGATATATAAGTGATACTCAGAGAATAGTCACATACTAGGGTGATTACAAAGGAAGAAAGAACATCATCCTGGCCCATGAAAAACAAGCTCAACCGGTCCAGACTAAAATGGATGGCAGACACATGCGCGTGTGCACACACATACACACACACACACCCCACATAAGCATACTCTAAACTACTGTGGATGATGTGAATAATCTGGGGTGATGTTCATTTTATTATATCTAAATGAATTTCTTTTCCAGATTTACTTTTTCTTTGGCCTCACCTCCTTTGATCTATGCCAGTTTACAAAGCTGTTTCAATATTTACCGATATTTCTGTACTTGAAATTGGGGTCAGTGATGAATGTTACAGTTCAATAGCTCTTGATGGTTTCAAAGTACTGTGTGTATATTATATCAGCTGCACTGCAAGTTAGGAAAGTAGGGAATTATCATTTCCACTTGACAGTTGTAAACTCAGTGCCAAAGAGAATCAGTGGTTTGCCTGGATGGGGCTTGAGCCCAGACCCTCTGGCCCCAGCCTGGAGCTGTTTCCTTTGATTGCAGGGACCCCTGGGAGCAGTGGTGCCATCATCTTATGGAGGTGACACTGCTTCTCCAGGTCACTCTGTGAGCCTATCTCCTCCTGTAGGCTGCTGTACCGCTCCATTGACTCCCACACAGAAGACAAGGGCCCCATCTACAACTACCGTGTGGAGATCTCTATCTTCTTCATCATCTACATCATCATCATTGCCTTCTTCATGATGAACATCTTCGTGGGTTTCGTCATTGTCACCTTCCAGGAGCAGGGGGAGCAAGAGTACAAGAACTGTGAACTGGACAAGAACCAGGTAGCCTTCTGAGACGGAGCGGAGGACAGCAGGGCCCACATAAGGACGGGAAGGATGTGGTTGCCCAGGTTCCGCTCAGAAGTGTGGCTAGGGTCTTTGGAGTGTGGATACCAAGGTCCTCTGTCCCACCATCCAACAGAACAGGGTATTTGCACCAAGATCCTACAGAAGAAATATGAATCTTGTATTTCTCGGACCTGACAGACATTAAAATTTCAAAAATCCCATGTCTGGAAAATGTGTTCAACCATCAAATATTTGTTAAGGTTCCACTTAGCAACACTTTGTTTCAGGCAATGTGGAAGAAAGAAATTTGCGTCTTATCTAGAGACGGGAACATTATACTATACCCAAGTGTGTTGGTACCATTGACAATAGAGAAAGAAACAAGGACAATGGAGGACAGAGAGCTAGTGGTGGGCAGGAGAACAGTTTTAGGAAGCCACTTAGATGGCTTCTCAAGCAAACAGAGGTCTGAGCAGAGGGCATGAAAAGAGAGTCTTAATGAGAGTGTCACAGTGACACTGAGGACTGGAGCGTGTTTTGGTAGCTTATAGGATGGGCTAGCAATTCCCCCAGGGGAGTGATGTACTGTTAGGATTGGACACAGATGTGGAATCCAAGATAGCTCTCTTTGCACTCCCAGTGGAACCCATGTGGAAACATGTCCTGAATCAAGCCAACTCATGAGGACACAGCCCAGTATGCCCAGCCCCAGGCATGCTGGGAAAGCTGGACCCTTTGTGGGCCTTGATGTCTGCTACTTGGGTTTAGATTCAGTGTTTGGGCTACTGTGTAGACTTAGCGTTGAAAGAAAGACAAGGAAGGAAGCCAACTGGGAAGTGTAGACAAGGCATGTGAGAGCCTGACCTAACATCAGTTAATTGTAGTAAAATGTAAAAGCAGGAGCCTGGGGTGGCAAGACTTGGGGATTAGGCATGGAGGCCAGGGGTCAAGCAGACTGGAGTTGCTTTCTGCTTTAGGGATTTGGGTGTTGTGCACAAAAATTGACTGACATTTTCTGTTTTCCCAAGATTCTAGTTAGAAGACGAATTCTTCTCTTGACAGTTCTGGGTCTTCTGATTTTGTAGGTACTAGACAATAAGGAAAAAGGATGCAAGGTAGAAAATGACAAATTAGGCGAGAGATACTCCGTGGAGAATCTACGGTGTGAGGCATAACTAAACTAGAGTAGCTATGAGCCAATCAGTATTTATCAGGCACCAGATACTCGCTGAGTAATGCTCCAATCATTACCGGTTAGGGAAAAGGAGCTGAGCTCCTTACTTGCAGTCTAGATAGGATTTGATGGTAAGGGAAGCCAGAGAAGTCAACAGCATGTTTCACATTAGTGTCACAGCTATGAGCTAGAGCCCAAGAATCCCTTCCCGGGTTGTGGTTTAATGAACATCCTACTTTTGACTGTCACGCATCGCTCACCACCCCCACTCTCTATTCTTGTACCTTTATTCTCCTTTGTTCCTTCCAGAGACAATGTGTGGAATATGCCCTCAAGGCCCGACCCTTGCGCAGGTACATCCCCAAGAACCAGCACCAGTACAAGGTGTGGTATGTGGTCAACTCTACCTACTTCGAGTATCTGATGTTCGTCCTCATCTTGCTCAACACCATCTGCCTGGCCATGCAGGTCAGTCAACGGTGAGGCTAGTCCAGGGAAAAGGCTGAGGAAGGATGTGGTAAAAGGAGTTACAAGGCCAGATCAACTGGTCACCTGCCTGCAACTGGGAATGTAAAAGAGGCAGAAGAATAGGGGCTTGGGGGTGGGTATTGCTTCTCGAGGATGAAGGTTCTCTGTAACCATATGAAAGAATCCCTGGGGCCCTGGATTGATAACAGAGAATAGAGTAGACACCCAAGAGAGTAAGCTTGGAGTCATAATCACAAGCATGGGACCTGGAGGTAGATTCAACACCTACCTCTACTACAGAAAAGTCAGAGTGCCAGGGCTCTCAAGCACCAGAAACCCCCAGAGGTCAACATGGAATTGTCAGAAACTCAGATCTTTCCCACCCCTGTTACCAGAAAGGGTAGGAAAGGCAAGAGTTTACAGAGTCTCCAGAGTCCACTTGGATGCCCTGAGGATGGCTCAGGGGAGATCTCTGTAGAAATGGGGGCATCTGAGAAGGCCAGACAGAAATGATGACGAGCCCAAAGATGGCGGGTTCTTGTTGGCTCTTGTTCATGGGCTTCGCCTTCCCTCCTCTTAGCACTATGGCCAGAGCTGCCTCTTCAAAATTGCCATGAATATACTCAACATGCTTTTCACCGGCCTCTTCACAGTGGAGATGATCCTGAAACTCATTGCCTTCAAACCCAAGGTAGGCCTCTGAGAGAAAGCTCTCTGCTGGGATGGGGTGGACACGTGTCCACTGGGTGAGGGAGGTAAAGGGAGACCTTCCCAGCGAAGGGACATCCCTTCTCTAAAGAGTGCTCTAAAAGCTACCATAGCCAAGAGGAGAACCAGGCCAACTCCTTAAAACAGCCATGACTGGGACATACAAGAAGCAGAGTCCTCCATGAGCTAAACTACTGCCTTTCTATGAGCTAAGCCCCAAACTTTCTCCTTCCATTCTCCACAAATGGCAAGCCAAACTTCTCCTAACCCAGCCCCCCAGATCTAGGAAGGTCCCCAATTTGCTCCTCTCCCATTTCATTAGCTAGGCAGAATGAATATTTGTGAGAAGTCCAGTCCTCACTTTGTCTGTCCGGGGCACAGGGCTCCTGCCATGGACTCCTCCCAGACATAGTGCCGTTGCTTCCTCATCCACCAGCACAGGAAGAGCAGAGCTTGCCTGCATATCACTTTTTGCGAGCAGCGCCTCTTCGAAAAGAGGAGGCTGGCACTGTCTGAATGAGATGAGGCTGACAAGGTTGACTACCTGTCACTCAGCCTCACTAACCCTGCCCACTGTCCCAGGAGATGTGTACTGTCCCTGACCTCCCTACACAGGCCAGAACCTCTGGCATTCAGGGCTACCTCAGAGAGCGGCTGTAACCAACTGTAGCTGCCCTAACACTTCCTGGAGAGTAGTGAAAGGCTGGAGGATCACACTTGGAGACTTGAAACATTAACCTGTTTTCCAAGAGTCCTCTCCTCCTCTTCCTCCACCTGCTTTACCAGATGCGACAGGAGGCAAAAAGCCAGGTCTCCAACTCTATCCTGTTTGTTTATTTGGCTTGGCTGAGGATTAACTGGTTGTAGGATTTCTCCTGGGCTATTAGCATCCCTGCTATAGGGAAGAAGGAAGTGGCGCACCCAACAGTCTTAATATACAAGTATTAAGAGAGAGGGCTGTGATGATCTCCGTCACATGGACCTGTTGGAAAGGGTGCGTCCATGCAAAGGACTCTGCTGGGTACTTTTCAGAAAGAGTGGAGACAACCTTTGAAGCACTTAAAGATAGTGCATACAGACTCGCAAACGCTGCATCTTGGAATCTTTCATACTTTTTGGAAACTCCTAATGAATCAGTCTCATTTGGTATAATGATAATAATTGTGTCTCCCTACCTCCAAGAAGGAACTATGCTCTTTATCTTATAGATAGATAGATAGATAGATAGATAGATAGATAGATAGATAGATAGATAGATAGGATATAGATAGATAGATAGATAGATAGATAGATAGATAGATAGATAGATAGATAGATGATAGATCCAAGTTCAGACCATTAGGGGATAAATTGTGCCCTGGCCTGGGGAATGCCATGTTGTCATGGTTGCCTTCTGTGGGGCTCACAAGCATCACCATCCACATGTTGCCCTAGTCCAGGTTCCATGCCTGAGAACACAGAAGCATCACCGGTAACATCCTGAGCCAGGCCAGGAGAGTGGGGCTGCTTAGCTTCAGTTCCCAACCTCTAGGGATCTGTTATCACTTTCAATCATCCCACGGAGGAGTCAGGCATGTTCCTGACTGAGGCAATCTCCAGAACCTGCCGTCTCTAGCATACACAGTGCATCAAGTCACCTGCTCTGGGAAGCCCATGAGATTGACATTGGCCTGAAACACACATTTGATGTATCCTGCAGATGAAGGAGCAAACCAGTTCCTAAGATATAACCAGTTAGGTTTCCTCTTGTCTTCAATGCCTGTTTTTCTGTCCTGAGAAGACAGGATAAAATATGAGTGATTTTTTTCCTGGGTGCAGAAGAGAGCCACCTCACACAGCCGGATAATGGCAAGGGGGATCTCTTCTATGAATTCCTCAAAAGGAACCCCAACAATAGAGGAGTGAAGACTATTAGTGTGGGTGGCCAGAGACAGTTGACTAGTTAACTGAGGAGAAGATGAAGGGGAGCCTGGTCGCCTACACCCTCATTAGCTGTATTCTTCACTGATAAACAAGCTAGAAAATGTGCCCTTGAATTTTCAGGCAGCACACCAAACAGAAATCCTCATAACTCTGGTAGAAATACCTACGTAGAGTTTTCCCAAGAACCATGACGTGAATGGCTTCTCACAGACCTGAAGACTAATGGCTTCTGGACTTTTACCTTCCCTGGTGTGTGGTGTGAGTGAGTTCCCTGTGAAAGGGCACCAAGTCAACAAGAAGAGAGAAGGCAGATGTGTTAGTCAGCCTGCCATTGTAACTATAGAGTGCCTGGAGCAACTTGCCAGAACACAGTTTTGGAGGCTTGAGTGGAGGATGCTCGCATCAGCACATTCCAGGGAGAGTGGTAGATGGTGGCAGGGTTGTTTATAGGAGCAGTGAAGTTGCATCTGTAACCAGGGATCAGAGCAATGGAGCACCGTGGAATCCTACAGTCCTCAAAGAACAGGCTTTCAGTGATCTACTTTTTCTTACCTTCTTCCCCTTCCCCATCCCTTTCCTCTTCCCTTACCCCTTCCCCTTCCCCTTTTCCTTCCTCTTCTCCCTCCCCTTCCCCTTCCTCTTCTCCCTCCCCTGCCCTTCCCTTCTTCTCCCTCCCCTTCCCCTTCCCTTCTTCCCTCCCTCCTTCCTTCCTTTTCACTAGGCTCCATTTCTTTCTCTAACCTTACCTTCCCCTTCCTCTCCACTGCCCCTCCCCTTCCCCTTCCTTCCCTCCCTCCTTCCCTCTCTCCTTCCTTCCTTCTCTCCTTCCTTTCACTAGGCTCCATTTTCTGGAGATTCTACTCTCCTCCAGTAGCACCTCCCTGGGGACCAAGCTTTTAGCACATGGTCCTTTGATGGACACTTAACATCCAAACCCCAGCAATTGGCATTACTCATAGTTTGGACTATGTCCTCTGGAGGGATCCCTGATTTGATTTCCCTTGCTGTGTCCTCTTCATATCTGATTGGTTGATGGGTTGATCTATCACCCCCCCCCGCCCCCGCTTCTTTCTTCCATTTTCTCTACAGTGATTGATGCGGGTGATCTTTATTTATTCACATCTGTTTTCCTTACTTCTCTATGTAAAATGAATTTACTCAAGAAGATCTCAGCCCTGAATCCAGCTACCCAACTCCATAAATTCATACTTTTTTCATACAAAAAAAACTATTTAAAAAAAAGATGAGATGTTACTATGCACAAACTTAAAGACCCTCTGCCTCCCAGAACAGCTCGGAGAATGCACACGGGTAATCCTAAGAAAAGGGTTGGTGACTTGAACACCTCACAGGATGCCAAAAAAGTGCTGTCCTTAGATGTAGGAAAAATGAGAAAACTTGCCTAATATTTAATTCTGCATGAGTATGCAGGTGCAAGTTGGAGAAAATGTTTGTTTGGAACAGTTAAAAGGTAATTAAATAGTTGTTTAATTAGATTATATTTCTATCGTGACCTGAAATGTCAATAATTACAGAAAATTAAGATAATTTTTATGATAAACACTGAAAAAAGTCCAGTGTCTAAAAACATAGCAAAAAGAAAACTAAAATTTTATAGCAATGATTAAACAAAAATTAATAACACAAGAGATGTGTTCCCACACTGGAAAACTCAATTGCTGAAACATTATTTCCCCGCAACTTTTATCTATAAATTCAAGACATTCCCAATTAAAATTCCAAAGGAACCCTACTCTCGAGAAAAGCAGGAGAGAGAGATGCACACAGCAGACCAGGGGGTTGTTAGGCCTTCAGGTTCAAGGTTTCTGCCTGTGTGGGCAGCTCTGACCTAACTATGAAGGACAGTGTATCCACAGACATTCCAGTCTTAGCAACAGGACTGCATGCCAGGAGATAATGTTGTCAATAACTGCCTTTCTTTGCTATTGACAAGGTTCAGCAAGGACAACAGCTCAAAACAAAGTCTTGAGTTGCTGTGCATGCATCACAGTAGGTCTAGGATGGCCTGAGTGGCCCTAATGGGAGGCTTTTAACCTCTCTACTTCCATAAGGTTTTCAGTAGGACTGCTAGTCCTGAATCCCACTCTACCCTCCTTGGCTAGAGGCATCCCTAGGGGAGGGGGCTGTTGTCTTCTAAGAAGTCCCTGGGGCACCAACTGGGGGATTTAGGGACCAGTGTGTCCGTTACTTAGTAAGGAGTAGCCTGGTGGAGGAGAAGAGGAGAAGAGGAGGCGCTGTCTACCAGAGCCTCCTGGAAACTTAGCAGTGGAGAATAATGACAGCGTTGTGCGGACATCTTCTGATGATGAATCAGCCAGAGGAATGAAAGGAATGAAAGGTGGCCCCAAGCTCCCTCACTTTCCCCTCAGGGACTGGGCCAGTGTAACAATTCGCTGACCTTGAGGAGACTAGGGTGAGGCCTGCCTGAAGGGGCCGCGAAGATGGATTGGGTTTTAAAAGCTATTAAACTCTGGAACAGGCAGTGTGGACAGGAGATCTGTTTTATGCTACATATGGCCCTCCTAAGTAGACTCTTCAAGAGAGCTGCTCTGGCCTCTCCTCTGCCCAGAGAGGATTGCATGATGAGCTAACAGGTGGGACGCTGAGGAGAAGGAACTGGATAGAGGACATCTGGAGACTAAGAGCTAGGATGGCCAAAACAAGAGACCAAGACGAACCACTGTGTCTCGGGCTGAAGGGCTGTGTGAGGAACGCCAGCTACAGAGAAGAAAGGGAGGGTGAACAGAGACCCGGAGTATGCACTGCCTGTCCTGAGAACAGGAGGGGACCCTAGATGTTCAAGTCCCCATACTAGTCCATTCTGTGAGAAGTCCAGAGGACTGTTTCCTCATAGTCACCTTGACCTAGAAAAATTTAGTTTAAACAACTTCAGGAGTAAGTAAAATATTTTCTTTTAAAACTTGTATTAGCCTCTATTTTAGATGAATGGTCTTAAACCCTTTCTAGACTTACAGTTTATATGTCATGATAAATATTCTGTCATTTATAGTCTGTAATTTTAATTCCCAGACATTCAACATAAAATGTAGAAAATACAGGATTTCTTAGCCATAATGTAAGTGAAAAGGGTGTGTATAGTAAAAGATTCATCCCCCCCCTGCCCCCCAGAAACTGAAGGCAACAGAAGACCAAAGGCATGGGACCTTAGACTAAAAGCTGAAGTTGCAACAGGCCAGTTTAATGTGTGCACGGTATCTACATACGTGTCCTTCAGAAGACATGTGGCTACATTGCACTTAAGACACAGCTGCCCCACACAGCAGGATATGTGGCATCCCTAAATCTGCAAAGCTGGCTTGGCCACCAGGACCAAGTAGCTCTACCCAGTTCCACACTGCCCCCTGGAGGCCAACCAGTGGAACAAAGAACAAGGAACTTCATAGAGCCTCTTAACTGAATGTAGTTGAAATCTGTTTACCTCAGCTACTAAGAATCACAGTGTCTTTAGCTGTCAGTGAAACCCATGGGACCACAGACTCACCACACATGTCACTTAAAGAAATAGGAACGGAAAAGAGGATGGAAGAGGGCACTGGCTAGAACCTACCACAACCCCTTCTGCTCCTTCTGGCCTCATTAGGAGAGCCCAGTGGCTTGTGGGTGTACAGCCAGCTCTGGCTTGCTCTTTAGCAGCTGATTGGTAAGGAGGCATTCCCCTGATTATTGTTTATTTGTGGTGTGCCCACGGACACCTGACGTGCACAGTGCCCAGCAGACAGGCACAAATGGGCTCCTCAGGAGAGGCCTCCTCGCCACAGCTCTTGTACCCAGAGATTTGCATATTGTTGCAACATTGTGACAGGTTTCTTTCCTACATGGTGCTTTTACCATGAACGATAAAAAATAATTATATGACTTACATAAAGCCATAGTGTGGGAAGGGACGTATTAGCTATTACGTTTAATTATTTAATGTGGAAACGTATTCACACTGTGTAAAAGCCCAGAGGGAAGGTACACTGTGGCTCCCTGTCTCTGATCCTGCCACTGGAAAAGAAACTGAAGGCATGAGAAAAGGGATTCCCAAACCCCAGAGGGCGCTGAGCCATGAACTCAACCCACGCAAAACAGTGGCCCTGACGGTGTGCCCGCAGAGTGCTGGGTCACTGGGCATGAGGGGCCCTCTGTGAAGCAGGAGCCATCAGGAACTGAGGCAGTGAGGGCAGCAACAGTGGGCACTGAGCACTGCCTCAGAGGCAGACCTTGCAGTACTTACCATACCTGACACTGCACGAACTTCGAACAGCTCTCCAGACTCTGAAAGTGAACGCAGCCCACCGTTACATTTGTGTCTTATTACGAAGGTGGCGCTGGTGGCTGGATCTAATGATCTTCACAGCATCGTGTCTTTGGAGTCAGGCACACATGGGGCTTAAGAGAAGATGATCAGACAGGGATTGGGGGGAGCTGATGAGGGGTGTTAAGCAGGAAGGAGCGTGTCTTGCCTGGGTTTTGAAGGCTTCCCGGGAGCCTGTGCTATCTCAGAGATTAGAGATCTGCAGCAGGACCAGGCTTTTTCCCACTCAGAAAGGGCAGCCTGCCTCTTTCTCATAGACTATCGTGCAGCGTGGGCTTGAGCCTGAGCTCCGTGCCACGGCTGGCTCCAGGGATACAGCCTTCAGCACTCTAATCTGAGAAGAGTCCTTTGTATAAATGTGTTCATTTATTCTAGCATGGGTAGGGAGAAGCAGCTATGCAATCCTCCACTCTACCCAGGTACAACTAAGGCGTTGGGGGAGACGCTCCTGAGTCCCCCAAAAGGAGCTTAGCCCATAGCCCCTAATTCCATCTGCTCCAGTGGGCAGACAGCCAGCTTTGGGGGTCAGTGTCAGGTCTACAGGCTCCATCCTTGCAAAGTTCAAGGTTCTTGGCAGCCGACATCATGTGTGATGAGATGAATGTATCGATGCCTTCCAATTTTTCCAATGGAACTCCAGGACAGGTGTCTATGAAGAGCACACATCCCCAGGTCTATGAACTCCTCGGACCATCCTCGGAGTACCCCATCCCTATCCCAGCCAGTGCCCCCTCAAAGCAAGGACCCAACCCTGGCCTGCTCTTGCCAACTGTCCTACAGCAGCCAGCTTTTGGTGCAGGAAGCTGTCCAGAGCTTCTGAATTAGCACACCACAGGATGAGCCTGACAGGAACACAGGAGTCTTCGCTGCCTCGCAGACTATAGGCCATGAGCAGCTGTGTGCTTGGTTATGCCTTCTCCATTAGACGCCGCTAATCTCCATGATTAGTTATATCTAAGTGGCACCCTGATGTAATGTGATTTATATTATCTCTGCTTGGTGTCAGCTAACCGTTGATTCCATGATATTCTGTAAAATCAGCCCTTCACAGACACACTGAGGCTTTGCCATCGCCACTGCTGTTTCTGGCTGGATTCAGCACCTCTCCACAGTTTATCAAGTGTCCCGTCTCTCAGTTCTGCAGCCTGGGACCCAGAAACACCACTGGTTCTAGAAACAAGGCTCAGCCTGCCATTAAGCCTGTGTCCTCAACACCACCTCAAAGTGTGGCCTCCACAGCAGCCCTTCACAGCTTTCTCCAAACACTTGTTCCCGCCAAGCCAGGAACCTCCATTCTCTACTGGGACCCCAGGTTGGGTGTAGGCCTTGTTTGCTGCTCTCATTTTAGATCCAGCTTTGCAAGGAGGGTTCGGCCACACCCTCTAGTCTCATGTTGACTGATGTTTCTTTTCCCTGTCAAGGTTCTGTGGTCATTCCAGAGCCCTGGACCCCAACTTCGAGCACTTCATATTCAGCCCCACTACCAGCCTCTCTCTACTCCTCCTCTTCTTCCTTTTCTCTTTCATTTTCTCTGTCTTTTTTTCATTTCCTTGTTCGCGTTCTCCCTATCTCCTATAGAACGCCCATGTGTTCTGTGTCTCCCCATGGTACGCAGTCCCCCCATTTCCCACTGGCCTTAAGTGGCCTTTTCACCACTGCCAGGCCCAGCTCTTGCTTTTCACATAATTCCTGTGATTCCTGAATGTGTTTGCGGTCTGCATCCCATGGCACCGAGTCTTCCCTCGCCTGTGTTTTGTTTTTAACTTATCTTTCTGTCAGCATCTCACATCTAGCCTCAGCTCAGATCTCTCATAGCTTTCCTGGGTGTGCCTTTGTGGCCTAGGAGGGAACAGTCCTGGGCCAGTCCGCATCAGGTACCAGGAAGGTCCATATTCTTTGCTTGGCTTTACTAGACCTGTATAAGATGATGAAGGTGAGCAGGAAGGAACATAAAAGAGAAAGTAGAACAAATAGCAGGGAGGACCTAATTTTTACCTTAGAATTTCTATGAATAAGTATCATAAGCTTGGCATACCAATGAAAGTGTGCACAGAGGGTTCTGTGGCTCCCTGCATTACCATCATGTTATGAGGTTTGTGCCTGTCCTGAGAGAGGAGGCTTCTAGTCTGGGCAGAGGAGAAGCAGAATCCAGAATTCTGCAATGTTGTAGGTCTACAACCTCTCCTGCAGTAATCTTTCTCTCTGTATCAGAGATGGAGCTCCCCGGGCCCCAGAAGCCCAGGACTTTCTCCACAAACTTCTAGCCCAAGAAGTTCTCCTCTGGCTTGAACAGTTGTTTCCTAAGAACTTGACAGTGTACTCTCTATATGAACTTGAGTGTAATAAGATTAAGCCATGACAACTTGCACACTGTTACAATGTCAACACTGCCAACCTGACTGCTCTTAAGAGCATCTCAAGAAGAGTAGCCAGATAGATGGTGAGCAGAAAGGGCTTTGGCCAGCCTAAGAACCTTCAGCTTCTTCCTGCTCCTTCTGCATGCATTGCTTCTAGATGCCTGGTTTTGATTTCCCTTTGGCTCAGCCCCACATGAAAACTGAGCCTGTGAATGCTACTTAGCAGTGAGGCAGGCAGGTTGACTCTAGCTAATGATGACAAAACTAATATGAATTTAGACTAGGTGCTGGTCCGAGTGCTTTGTGTGTGTAGTATCTTTTAAATATCACCTTAACACTATGGTCAGCTGTAGGGAAAATGGATAGGCCTGGCCCGTATACCTGTGAAGGCATGGCGGGTGTCCATGTACCTACAGAGGGAGGCTGCCTGGCTAGAGGGGAAAGTCCCTGCCCAGAATGTGGGGCCATTCTGGCGCAGGCCCCATGTACCTGTGGAGGAAGCCAGGGAAGTTCTGAGTCCTTTCTGGTGGCTGGAGATGCTGAGGCCTGTTCCATTTCTCCTACAGGGCAGGTTTTGATAAGAAGAGACAGTCCATAGTTTTAAAGCTTTATTATAGAAAAATAAGAAAAGGAAAAGATATAGAGAAATAACAAGAGAAAGAAAAGATAGGGGGTAAAAGCTGGCCGTGACCACGTGGAAAGAGGGGAGAAGAATGGGGAGAGAGGGGGAACAGGAGGACGAGAGACCAGAGATAACATAAGGGCAAGAAAACTTGAGGGGCCAAGAAGCCCCCTCTTATAGTGGGCTGGGTTACCTGGCTCTGGCCAGGTAACTGTGGGGTGGGAAAACCTGGTGGGGGTGGAGTCCAGCCAGAACACTGGGCCTGGCCCTAGATGACCGATGGACACAGGATTATGGAGTTGAGGAGTCAGGAGTATAGAGTTGGTGTCAGGAGCCTTAGTATCTGGGAGCATGGCTCACATTCCGTCCCTTGTAGAATATTCTACTGGGTCTGCGGAGTAAGCCTCGCTCAACCAGGCCACAGACTGCTTTTCACAGTCCCACAGTCAGCCCTGTTTTCTACATAGGAAAACGGACACAGAGAGTAAGCTATTTGCTCACTCTTAATGCTACAGTTTGGATCTTGACTCTATTGAGATGCAGTTGGACCTTTAGAAATAGAGCCCTAGTGGTTAGGTCCTTGGAAGAGTGTCTTTCAAGTATAGAGGCCCTTTCTGTTTCCTTTTCTTTACCACCATGAGATAAACAGACCTATTCTACCTCTTTGAGCTGCCTCACCAGGGACCCAAAGCAGCAGAAACAACACCATGCAGTAAAACCATGAACCCAAATCACCTTCCTCTCTCACTGATTCCCACACATACTTCATCATGGTGATAGGAATCTGACATACACAGCTGCCCAGTTAGAAAGCGGCAGCACAGGATTTAAGCCAACTGCCTCCAAAGATCATTTTGTTAGGAACACTGCCTGTGTCAACAGAGTAGGGCTCACATGACATCATTGAATCAAGGTACAACTAATCCAAAAAAGAAGAAAATACAAAATCCTTGGGAAAATAAAATGTGAAACTTTTGTAGTCATGTTTCCTTCCTGAAAATGACGTGTTGAAGCAAATGCTAATTAGCTGTCCATTACTCAGCTCTGCCCGGGGGGAGGAGGCTACAAAGCAATGATCAGATTTTGACAATGGGGGCCATGCCCAACTTTCCCTAGCTAGGCCAGAAGGGAGACCCATATTCTGTTCTCATGCAGAGATGCTGGTAATTTGAAAAGGGGAGGTCACTCAACATGTAGGATGTTGTGGGTGGCAAGAGAAGGTGTCTAGCTACACACACACATACACACACACACCATCTTTTCTGCATGCATCTCTCTTCACTGGCTCTGGGGAGTTGGGAAGTCAGAGGTTTGGTTTGCCACTTCTAAAAGAGCCAGTACAATGTTCTCTAGCCCTGATGTTCCAACTATATGGAGCCAATATAAGCTGGTCCTGGTTAAACCTATTTTATAAAATAAAGGGTCTGTGTCCCCCCACTTTCCTCTCTGTTCTACTCCCGAGCCCCAAATGCTCGTGGAAAAATGAAGGGTAGGAGAAATGGGCATGCACTCATACATCTGTGTGCATACAAAAGAAAACACATAGTTCTTTCACACCATCGCATATGGAAGAAATGCTCTTCCAGACCCCTCCTATAAGGACTTGGCCAGGTGTCTCCCTTGGACAACCTATTTATTACCAAACTGGTAGGTGTGGGCTTTGTTTCTGGAACTGGTGTGGGGCAAGTAGGAGGTAATGGTTCTGGAACAGCGGGAAGAAGAAGAAAGAGACGAGAGGAAGAGACCTTGAAGCTGGATCTGAAGCCATCCTCAAGGTCCAGCTGAGAAGACCAAAGGATAGAGGATGGGAATGTGGGTCTATAGGTCAGGGTGAAAAGCTGCCTCTTAAAGGGACAGAGCTGACCCCTCTGCATTCCAGCTGTGCATGTGAGTGCCAGGACTGGGTATCCACCATAGCCGTTGGCAACAAGGGAACTCGGTTTCCACACCCAGTTATTTTCACAAAGTAATTTGCTAGAGGACAGTGAAGTCTACCAAAAGCCTGGGACAGGCAACCAGGAGGTGGGATTCATCCCAATAGGCCTAGCCAGTCCAGTGCTGTGCAGCTACGGCCAGGGGAGGGTGATAACTGAGGGTCATTTCTTTCTCTCTGAACATTAAAAAAAAAAAATCAATCCAAGAGAAAGGGAAAACAAATGCACATCTGGAGGTCGACGGTCCCTTTAAGTCTCGGCCCCTTCCCCTGGGATGTACCAGCAGATCAACTGTATGCTTTTCACCACGGAGCCCAGGTTGCCTTCCTCCTTCTCTCTCCTGCTCGCTCAGAGGCATTGCAGACTTCTGGTCAGTTTATCCATTTGTTGCAGGTCTTTTGTGGATGGAAATACCCCAGCTCCTCTTCATTGTTTGAACAGAGACTCCCGCCCTCTCTCTCCTCCTATTCCCTACCCCAATAACATTGGCTTGCCATGTTTTCTAGGTTGGTGCTGAACATCCTATGGTTTTACTTTTGGTCCTGTTTCTCTCCCTTCTCTTCTTTGGCCTCTTTTCCGTTTTCCTTCTGAAGTAGCTCTATTCCCAAACAAATGACTCACATTTACTGATAGTCCCCAGCAGTTTTTCAAGATCCAGTTTTGAAGCATACAGACATGTGGGGTTGACTTGGGAGATTCACCCCGACCCACCCTCTCCCAGATTAGTATTCCTGAGCAGTGTGTAAGAACCCAGGAGTGCACTAGTTATTTTCTGCTTAGAGCATATGACGTAACCAGAAGAGAGAAGTCCCTGACTCAGGCTGACCCTCATCTGACCTGTAACCTGGGCAGCCTCAGCCCCAGTCCAGCTACCCAAAGCCTCCTGGGGCAAAGTAGGGTTTTTTTGGGCAGAAATGCCTGGGAACTTAGAGTCCCCTTTCCCTGTGACCTGACATCCACTTCTAAGAATAATAGCCCCAGGACAGCCTGTCTTGTAGTTTACTCTAGAAGGAGACGGCTGGGAAGCCAGACAACTTAGGGCGCTGGATAAAGCCAGGAGGATGGAAGAACATAGGCTTAGCTCTTAGGAGAAAAAAGTGCAAAAGAGAGCTAGCGGCCTCTTTGGGAGCAAAGAGCTAAGACACACAAATACACACACACACACACACACACACACACACGCATGAGTACTCTTCCTGCTTCCAAAGCCTCTTGCCAAACACCATCTCTAAGAGCCCAACTGAGCAAGCGCTGATTTGCCCCTTTGGAGTGTTTTCTTTGGAAAATGAAGAGGGCAAATGTCATTGTTAAAAGAAGGCAGGGCTCCTTGGTCCTATGTCCTCTACATTCCACCAAGGGCACCGAGGCTCTGTGCTCTGAGACAAGGCCCTTTAAGCTGCCGTTCTTCTCATAGAGACTTGAGAATGCCACTTGTGCTTTCCAATGTCCCAGTGGAACATCAGTGAAACCCAGGCAGGCAACAAGAGCAAAGTTGGGGCCCTGGTCTTTCCCTCCATGCCTGACTCTCCTCTCCAGGGCTCTATTGCCTTCCTAAGAAGGCAGCAGCCCACCCACCAACCAATCCCCCCTCCCCGAGCCTATGCCCAGGGAAGTCTTTGATAACCCCCATCCCTTTGGGCAGCATTCTCATTTTGCTGAGACTTTATATCATGAGCCTGGGGTAGCACTTATGAGACACCCCCTGAGGGTACTGTCTAGAAAGGTTTCTAGACCAGGAGACACTTCTATCCTGTCAGAAAAGCCAACCTTGCCCTGAGGCATACGGACTTGACCAGTGCAGGAAAGAGGCTAAACCTGATTGCACCTACACAGAGTCAAGCTTACTGTGGACACTGCTTCAGTGATCTGATCCTTTGATTATCTCTAAGCTTTGATTACAGACTTATCAACCACAAGATGACGTCTCTCCCTCCTGATAGCTCCTTCTAGTAGACTGAACTGAAGGTATAGGTCATATATGATATACAATAGACTATATGCTATATACAATATAGTATATATGATATACTATATACTAGACTATAGGAGATGACACATAATCAGTGTAGTCCAGCCACACCCTACACACACACACACACACACACACACACACACACATACACCCGCGTCCCATTCACACTCCCTATACTCATGGCTACTTCTGCCCTGAGGAAGTGGAAGGGTCCTCTGTGGAGGAGGCGGAGAGGATGTGGACCATGTGACCCATGAAAGGCAGGGCAGGAGGGTTGAACTGAATGCCTCCCTGCTGCTCCTAACCCAACCAGGCTCCTGGCCGGATGCTGGTGTTTGGAACTCCCAACAGCAACACTCAGGTGCCAGGACAGTGATTCTAATAGTGATGTTGCTCTGTTCTTGTCTGTCTAATATTCCTTTTTAATCCCCGTCCTGCCTGCCCCTCCCTCATGTAGGGTTACTTTAGTGATCCCTGGAATGTTTTTGACTTCCTCATCGTCATTGGGAGCATAATTGATGTCATTCTCAGTGAAACTAATGTGAGTATCACTCTGCCCTCCCCAGGGGCCCTGGTCCTTCCACCTCTCCTGCCTCCTCCACTCCTCCCTCTCTCTCTCTCTCTCTTTCTCTCACTCACTCTCTTTGTTTACCTCTTTTTATGTTTTTGTTTTAATTTCTGATTTTACCCACCTCCAGTCATGCTTTTTATTGAACCTGACGTCGTCTTGTGAGGGGGAAAAAAAGCAGAAATCTATTCTCCTTTTTTTCCCACGTGTCCTGGCTACGCTGGGGCCCAAGGGCGCAGAGCTGAGCAGAGGGCTGCACACTGGTTGGGCCAACCCTGGCTGCCTTCTGGGGTGGCTGCCGCCCACCCAACCTCGGAACTAACCTAGCTTTTGTCAGGCCTCTCCATCCTGCGAAAACCAGGTTGCCCAGGTTTGAGGCAGCAGCATGTAGAGTGGTAAGAGAATCTAATACACCGCGTAACCTCTTTCTTCTCTCATTTTTTTCTCTTCTCTCCTTTCTTTCATGCCTCTTTTGTTTTTTGTTTTGTTTTGTTTTCATTTCCCTCCTCCCTGTGTTTTTTTTTTTTTTTTTTTTTGGTTTTTGTTTTCTCCTCTTTTGTTGGTTTGTCCCTTTCTCTCTTTCCTGGCTTCCCTGCCCCATGCAGCACTATTTCTGTGATGCATGGAATACATTTGACGCCTTGATTGTTGTGGGTAGCATTGTTGATATAGCAATCACCGAGGTACACGTAAGTACATGGCGTCTGTGACCCAGCCAACCCCGCCTGCTTAATGTCCATCTATTCCCCCTGCTTTAATTTTTGTCTCTCATCTTTACCTCCTATGCCCACCTCCTTATTCCTATTTCATTTTTTATTCATTTAAATTGGCTCAAATTGGTTTTTTTTTGTTTTGTTTTGTTTTGTTTACTTTGTTTGGAGATTTCTTTTTTTAAAGTTACTCAGTTAATCTTTGGAACGCACTAAGACTTCCTTTTAAATGTTGGTTGCTGCATCTTTTTCTCTCAGCCTGGCATGACTCACACCGTATAGGAGGGTGCAGCTATGTGAATTATGGAGGGAGGAAAAAAAAATGAAGGGTTCTTTACAAGTTCTGGGCAACCACTGGAGCTGGGACCCAAGCCTTTTCTAACCCCAGATCATCTCCAGACCCCGCCTCACTTCCTCTTGATTGTCCATCCTCATAACATCCTACAAAGATGTGCTCTCAAACAGAACACCCAGAGTCGAGGCTAGGAATATGCCTGCATTGTCAGCCATGACCTTCCCTCTCTGAAGAGCTAGCGGATGGTCTTCCCACTGAACAGACTCTGTCTGCTTTGACTAAACTCTATTAGCCATGTTTGAGACTTGCTTATCCTCCCTTTCCTGGAAACAGTAAAGAGCCTGGTGGACGGGTGATTTACTGAAAACATTTTGGATGGGTTTTCTCTTCCCATTGTCATGGACACGGGATCCATGTAAGATCCTCATGCCCATGTGAACTCACCATAGAGCATGAACTGTGCACCACCTGCTCCCCTTCCCCTTCGCCTTTCATAACCTGCCCCCGGCTCTCGGGCCCCAGGCAGACCCCTCAGCCACCGCCCTGTTGCCCTCTCCTCCCCAGAGCTGCCTCCTTCTATACAGTTCTTGCACATGTCTTCTTGTTACCTGGCATGTTTACGCATCCTCTCTTTATCTATAAGCAAGTCCTCTTGTAGTTATTCCTTAACATGTCTTGTTTAGTTTTTGTCATTATTTTTCCATAAGTAAGAGACTTGATGATGTGTGATAAGCCTTTGATGGATAGAACCGTTGAATGAGAGCACAGAGCACCTGATTCTGTAATTCCACCATAGATGATTGGAATTCCCTCGCTGTCCTCCACACATCCCACACCCTCCGTGCAGCCTGATCCATTCCCAAGAGTTTGAATGGACATATTCTCTCACTGGTTTGGTTAGCCACATGGCTGAGGAAGGACGATTTCACGTTCTCTGTACAGTCCTTTCTTTGCCCCTTGCTGATACCCTTTGCTTACCCTATTGCTCCAGCCTCAACTGCCCCTCTCTGTCTCTGAGACCTTGTGTGTGAGTGTGTGTGTGTGTGTGTGTGTGTGTGTGTGTGTGTGTGTGTGTGTGTGTGTAAATTATAGGATAAGAAAGTGAAGGCTTCCTTACAGCAACCACTGGAGCTGGGACCCAAGCCTTTCCTAACCCCAGATCATCTCCAGACACAGCCTCTCCTTCTGTTAGTTTTCTATCTTTACAACATCCTACAAAGATGTTCTCTCCAAACAGAGCACCCAGAGGATACAGCTATGTGTGTGCACACATACATGCACTCACACGCCTATATGCATATGTGTAAATCCTGGGGCTTGCCTCCCTCCAGTGAATTCCCAGATAAATAATAACAAAACTAGTCTTTCACAACTGCTGCCTCCTTTCACAACTGCTGCCTCCTTTCTGAGTAGATGCCTAGCATGCACCTAGGGTTAACTGTGTGAAGCCTAAGTTATATTCGGGGTGTTATTTAAGTCTCAGAATTTAAAGGCTAGACTCTGTGCTTAGCACAGATGCCACGCAGTGCTGCCCTGAGGGTCCTGCAGGGAAACCGGAAAAAAGAAAGACAAGCTATGGGCTCTGCCACCTGTATGCAGACAGTACTGCAGATTTGTACAGAAGTCAGTGTACAGATATGCAGTGGGAAAGCATAGGAAGGACCCACTGTACCCCAGGAGTTCCTCTTGGGTTCTTTTACTGCTGGCAAAGCCCATAGCTCTCATCCTGCTATGACATCTCTATTTCTGTTTTCAATTTTAAAAAAGACAAAACAAATATACCGTTCTCTATATAAAAATGTAGACAGGGATATATGTGCATGCTTAAATAACAGCATCTATTCAAAAGCCTTATGCCAACTGTAAAGATCTATGGAGTAAAACTACAGCATCTAAGCAAATCACACTCTCTCAAAATCCCTGATCTTACTAGACTGTCTCCTTGGCGTGCCCATAACTTAGAGCCTACACGTACCAGAGGTAGCCCTTTTCCCAGCGGCTGTTAATTAGGCTCATGGAGGTGAGCAGAAGGTGCAGCCCATCAGAGAAAGTACAGGTCATCAACAGCCACAGGACCAGAGCCTTGAGGGGCCTGTAGCCACAACTCTTATCATAAAAGCCTGCACTGGGCCAGTAGCCAGTAGTACATAAGAACACCCGGCACACATTTCTCTGCCTTTAGGTGAGCTACTCTAAGCCCGGTGCCAGGTTTTTCTTAGATCACAGTAAAATCCAGGAAATTCCACATCCCTAGCCCCTGCTCCAAGCCTTCCCAGACTTCTCGACACACATATTATCATCACAAGCATAGATTCTCCAGACCCACGTTCTATCCAGAAGCTACCCACGATGGCTTTTCAGCTGTAAGCTGCCCCTCTGGGACATGGCTGTCATCATTTCACTGAATCTTGTATTCACCCTTCCTTCCTTCTTCCCTCCCTCCTTCCCTCCCTCCCTCCCTCCCTTCTTTCCTTCCTTCCGTCCAAGTGTTTTGCATGTTTAAATCCATCTACCTTTCCCCAGATACTTGTCATCAATTCTGGGGTCAGTTCACACTCATCTTGGTATGCTCACAGTCTCCTATGAGTAGACACTTCTTTAGCCACTTGGTATATATATATATTAGTGTCAAAAGGAACCCAGTATTCATGGGTTTGCACTCCAGCAAGGAAGCAGTAAGTTCAGAGAATAAAGACAAGACCGTCTAGAGAGGGCTGGTGAGGGGCACCAGGCATGAACAAGTGGGATTTTATATTCAGAGCCACTTTGGATTTACATTCCTTTTTATCCTAAATTTTGAACTCTGGAGATTCAGATTGGGATCCTCCAGTAACAGCAGCAGGCTGTTTCCAAGTGCCCTTCCAAACCTCCACTCCGCCTTGTAAGGCTGCCTCAAACCCAGGTCTCTGCCCTTCTCCCTAGCACTTCATCTTGTCTAAATCTGTCCCGTTCTTCCAATGTGAGCTCTGTAGAGTCAAAGTGTTGTGTTGCTCCACTTTAGTAGGGTCTTGCATCTTCTCCAGCCCTGGAGTAAGAATGTTCCTACTTCCTAGAACACACTTCCTAGAAATGTTCCATAGTTGTTCATAGAAATTCTAATGGCATTCCCCTCCGAGCACTCCCTGATATCCCAAATGGGAATCAGTTTGAGGATGTGACCAGTAGCCTTTCTGAACTTCTTCATTATGCCTCTGAAAGGATATTGAATGATAGAAAGTTTTAGAAGATCTTGTTTCCTACATTATAGGTATGAAGAACCATTAATTGCACATTATGAAGCCATGGTTATGTTTCCAGCCTAGGCCCCAGGAACCTGGTATCTTAGGATAGTCAGCCCAGGTCCCTAGGCCTCAGGGTGTTTGAGTGTGGATGGAGTTGGATGGAGAGGCCTGAGGGTCTCTTACAGCTCCTGGCCTTTGTGATCCAGCATGGTGAGATAAGAGTTTCCTGCTACATTTCTAGGACTCACAGGTCCACACTGTGCTCACCTCCACCTAGGCTCCCATGTGGCTCATTAGGGGATTGTATAGAGGCAGGGACGCGAGAGAGCATTCCAGGAAAGCTGCAGGCACTGGGATAGTACCTGGAAAAGGCCACCAACCCTTGGGGACTTCTATGCAAGTTTAGGGGAAGAAACATGGAAGAAGGGCTGGATACAAGGTGTTGGGCCACAGAAAAGGCCAGAGCATGAAAATAAACTAAGAATCTATGGCATTTGCTGTGACCTTGGCTGATTGGAAGGAAGAGGAAATAGGGTCAACATGAGACCTAGTCCTTGACTGTGTCCATCATCAAAACAACTCCATGACTCATGTGATTGAGTCAAGACCAAGAACCCCCTGCACGTATGAAATCTAGGCCCAGGCAAGGCAAGCACCCTACCCAGAGTCTTAGAGCTAATTGATGACAGGCCTACAATTCAAGCCATTTCTCAGTCAACTCTTACATGGCCACAGAGCAACAGCCATGAACTGAGATGGCATCAGCATAGCATCACTGAAAGTAGGGACTGGTGGCTTCTACCACTCACGGGCCCTCATCTGGTGCCTTCCTGCAGCCGACCTACACAGACCTGCTTACCAACCTCCCTGTACTGACTCTCAGCCAAGGGATGCTTGCTACCCTTGGGATACTCACACAAAGCATTGTCTAGGAACCTCCCAGAGGCAGCGGCAGGAGAGAGACTCCAGAGAGAGCAGGCCTGGAGATGGAGTGCACACCACACCCATTGGCCAGATCCACAGAGTCGAGAGACAAGGAGAGAGTGCAAGAGAAGGGTGGAGAGCTACAGGACTGGCAAGAGGACTGGTGTCAGCTTCAGGAAAGGATGGGTTGTAGTGCTAGCTTCAGGTCCCCCTCAGCACCATCTCTGGCACTGCCTTTTCCCCACAGCATCTTTCCACCACAAATCCACAGGTGTGACTTCCAGTTCCCAGCTGTTCCTTACTGGCTTCCTGATATTGAAGCCTGTTGGCTCTTTCCCTGGCTCCAGTTCCTGCCTACGTTGGAGAACAGCCTGGGCATGGAGAGTGCTGCCTGCTCTGGATCCACCACTACAGATAGGAGGGACTCACAGAGTAGCAAGCAAGACAGACATGACCATAGGCTTAAACTGCATAGCATGAGGCACTGTGGACATCCACTCTCAAGGGCTCCAGTACCCCTGTAAAGTACCACCAGGTGTTTTCCCTGCAGCTAGGAAGATACTAAAGACCTTGATGGTCACATGAGGTTGTCTAAGGGATACCATCTGGCCTGCCTAGGCTTCTTCCCACACACAATTCACTCAGTGATTACATCCTGACTCTGTTGGGAATGGTGCTTCTGAGACCATGTAAGCACAGTGTGTGGGGGATGCTAAGGAGATGCTACTCCAGCCAAGCAAAGCTTTCTGTGTAATATGGCTTTAAGGCTCAAGAAAAAGTTACCCCAGACTTTCTCAGCTTTCTTTGCAAAGTTATCATTATCTGGGATGGGGAGACTAAGACACAGGTCTCAGAGAACCCTCATCTCAAGCTGCTCTGAAATCTTGTGTCCTGCTGCAAAGACATGAGCTAAGGACTATCAAGCCAAGGCATGATACTAAAAGAATAAAATACCAGAGAGGTAATCAGACCTAAGCCTGAATTTTGAAGTAAAATATAACTTAAGTAGATGATATCTTAATCCAGGTAACAAAAAGCTAAAAGAGAAAGCATCAGGAGGGATAATAACCATGGTGAATGGAGGATCCCCACTGTTTGAGTGGTAAAAATAAACTGCTTTATTTCTTTGTGATGGATAGAAGCTGGTTTAGTGGGACCAGTTGAGCCGGTGAATTACTTGAATTGCCTCCATCTTATTTAAGATGAGGTTGACCCAAAAGTCCTTTAAGGACTTACCCAAGGTCCTGGGAAGTAATGGGTAGATGGGAGGATATTAGAGTATTCCTAGGAGCAAAGCAAAACCCCAGAACAATTGCACTGCAGAACCCTGGCATGTCTACTGAGCAGATGGCCTTTGTGCGGCTCTCCAGTTCCACTGCTGAATCCCCAGAGACACAGAACCCTTTTTCTAGAAATCCATGAGCAAAAGCACTGAACAAGCCAGGGGTTAGAGGGGTATGGATGTGACAAATAAAATACATTTGGAGACATAGGCTTGACCATCATGACAGCTGACTCATGCCAACAGAAGAGGGGCTTGGGTGCTTGGATAAGAAATGTCCTGTGCGTCTGAATGTGTATGTGTGTGAGTGTGTATGTGTGTGAGTGTGTATTTGTGTCAGAGTATATATGTCTGTTTGTCTGTTCCTGTGTTCTCTATCCACCCAGTAGCTATAGCCTACTGACCCATCCCCTCCAGACATGCAGCCTTGCCAGCCGGCTGGCAATCAGAATAGCACTGACATAGACTGTGTGCCATCATGCCTAGAAAAGGCCCTTCTGCCCCCTTCCTCACTCTCTGTACCATCCCCAAAACAATCAAAACCAACTCTCTATGGGGAAAAAAAGTTTTTTAGTCAATTGCTATGAAATATGTCACCAAGAACTATTTTCAGACTGCAAGTAAATATCTAACTATGAACCGTTCTTTCCTTCAAAAACCCTATTCTGTGTTGCCTTGTGTGTATCTTAAGAACAAACACAGGGTAACATCTGAAAGTAGAAGGCACGGGCCTAGGCCACAGCACCAATGGTTGAGATCAGTCAGGGATGATTGCTGTATACCAGAGCCAGTGCAGGGGTTTCTCCACGGGGAAGATTGCCAGGCAGGCTGTGACAGGAGGGCCTAGGGGTGCTCCTGTGAACGTCGCCACCAAGCAAGCTCAGCCATCTAGCCCAGGGAAACAACTTCTTTGGGCACTATTGGCACTGTCCTAAATTGTGTACAAAGCCCTGGAGACTAAAGGCAGTTCAGCATCCTTCCATGTCAGTGGCCAAGGGTCTCCATCTCCGAGCTGAGCTCTCGGCAAGGCCATGTCCAGCCTGAGCCTGATCTTTTGGAAAAAGTTCCTTCTGGAGAGGATTGAGGACTGCCTCCCTAGATCTTCTCGTAGACAGAATCAGGATTCAGCCTTCTCTAACCTGAGGAGCTGTTTCTGTACAGCTCCCTTGCTTAGCTGTGTGTGGACGCCGGTGGGCACACATAAGCTAGGGCTTGCCCTTCAACCGGTACTACATAGAGCAGGCTAGAGTGTAGAAAGTGGGAGTCCTAAAAAGGTTAGCTTGAAAAAGGCTGAGAACAAAAAAAAAAAAAAAAAAGAGCTCCCTCCACAAATCTGGAAGACCTCACTTCCTCCTCTGTGTCGGGGCTGAGTTGTTTCACACACAGCCGGAAGTGGTCACTGCATAGAGCAGGAGAATCCTGTGTGTCCTTGTTGGCCTTGTGGCCCAGTGACACCTCCCGCCCATGTTCTTATTGGAGTGCCTCACCCTGCCAGGCCCACGCTTGTTTATTTCTTTCACCTGTTTCCTTATGCCCTGTCCTACCACTGTGTTGTTCCTCTGTTAGCCAAGACCTAGAATACCAGGCTCTTCGTTGGAGACTCATTACAGCTTATCTCTGTCTGCCTTTCTTTAAAGCCAGCTGAACATACCCAATGCTCTCCCTCTATGGTAAGAACAACCCTCCAGACCACATTTTCCAGCTTCTGTGGCCCCCCTCTAGCCACCCACGTCTTATCCACCCCAATTTCCAGAGCCCTGGGAACCCAGCCCAGCTCCCCATTGCATGTGGCCACCATGTCTGTTGTGTGCCTTACCTGCCTGTGCTCACGTGAGCTGTGCAAGGGTGTGTGTACAGTGGTGTTCCTCTACGTCCCCAAGCTTCCTTTGGGTGGAGTCACCGTGATCCCCTGGGAGAGAACTGGACCCATGCTATTTCCTGTTAAACATCCCAAGGACGGTGTGGTTCATCTGATGTAGGAATGTGTGAGGGATGCTTCTGAGAACTGTAACTAGGGCTCCAGGGAGAAGACAGAAGCAGGGGTGGGGTCCAGCTAGAAGGAGAGGCAATTCTGATTGGTTCTATATTGATCAGCCTACCCCTGAGCTTCTTGTGGAAGGCTATGAGATATACAAGCTGGGATTTGCTATGGCACTAGGGTTGGCCCTATAGACTCTCTGCTGTCACCCTGAGCCTTAGTCTTGCATCTTTCTAAGTTCCTTGAGCTCATTACATGTGCACCAGAATCATTTTTCTGTAACATATGGGAAGCAGGAAAACAAACCATCCGAACCACCCCTGAGAGAGGAATGCTCATTTCTTTTGGCTGAGTGGTAGCCATGCCTCACCACATGACCTTGAAGTCTCCTTGGAATGGCTTCCCCTAAGAGCTCTACCACAGCTTTCAAACCAGGCTGCTGATTCCCCAAACCCTTGACAGCTAGATTAAGAGATGGAGTAGTGGTCTCCATAGTGGTCCACCTTGGCCAAAAAGCTGCCTGGGACATTTTTGGGTTTTTTTTTTAACTCATCAGACCTAGGTGTTCCAGTGGCCCCAACTTTACAAGGGCTTTGCACCCACAGCTGAAGTCCCCCACCTTAAGCCTGTTTTGTGTTTTCTTGTGGGTGGCTTTTTTTTTTTATTCCTTTCTTAAACATGGTAGAACTGACAGTAAAAGCTCTGAGCTCCCTGTATGCTGCTCTGAGGAGCAAGCCTCCTTCTAAGGACAGAAAACAGAACTTAGAGGAGCCAAACAGATATAAGTTAAAGAAGCCAAAGACTTCCTGGGGAGGACCAGCAGCCCACATTGCTGGGTCTTAGGAGGTCCCAACATCTGTGGATCTGTCCACTGCCTGGAAGGACTAGAGTCTTAATGGCAATTGGGGTGCCTCCAGTTTTAAAATATAAGGAATGTTCTGACCCTGGCCCTATCTGGAAGGTCTGAAAACCAGGGCCCTCTGGCTTGGTTTCTTCAGAGCCCTCCCAGTGTGAAGGGTGGAGCTAATTTGGAAAATCTGTCCCAAACTACACTGCCTCCTTTAGGGGATGGAGATAATTAGCATGGAGGTTGAATATGTCATTACTCCAACCTGTTGCCCCTTGCATATTCCTAAAGTTCATTGCATATACCCCTCTAGACAGACTTGGGATAAAGTCATCCAAACCTCGGGGATGGACCAGAAGGCCATAGAAGAAGAACTGAAAGGGTTTGCGGAGCCTCAGGCTTTAACACTAAGGAATATTCCAGGGTACAGACAAGCACAGTGCTATGAGGAAGGGCCTGATCTAGAAACACTGCCCGGCATAGGAAGAGGACAAGTTAAAGAGATGGGACAGGATGCGAGAACAAAAATCTTCAGACCCCCTCCTCCGAGGGGTGCCTGGGATGGGAGCCATAACAGGAAATTCTAGGGTCCTCTCTCTCCTGGTGCTGCTGCCAGCAGGGCTGGGTAGGCTGCACTAGCCTCAGGGAAGGCATAAGGGCTCATACCAGCTCTCAGGGTTTTGGAACACAGCCAGTTGCTCACATGAGCAGAGGGGACCAGGGTATAATCAGTTCTTGTTCTCAGGTGTGGGAGCCATGACACTTGTGCCCCCGAGACCTGGCTAGGCCTGTGTCTGTACCCGCAAGCTCCTTCGGACTAAGACACCAGTCATGAACCTTTGGCCACAGATTCCAAGCAGCCCAGAAATTCTAACCTCTCCTCAGCTCCCCTGACCTCCTTGCTGCCTCCATCTCTTTTTCTCTATCCATGACCACACAGCAGATACCTCGGGAGTCAGGCACCAGGCTCAGCCTTTCCCCGGACTCCGTACACAGATCCCTTTCCTGCCTTGTCCTGGAGGCATCACCAGGCTTCCAGACTACAGTCCCCTAGGGAAGGTCATAGCCTTTGAGGGCAGCAACTCCAGAGGCTGTAATGAAGTCTGGGACTGTGGCCCTCCCCTTGTAATACAGCAGCCCACCACCACCATTTCCCAGCAGCCATTTGGGCCAAGACCCTGGGAAATAGAAAGCAGAGCCTGAGAGAAATAAGACTTGAGTAGCCAGGGCATGCTCAGAGGCAATGTCAGACTGCTGTGTGGGAAGTCACCACCATCTAGCCTCCCAACAGAGCCAAGTTCCACCCGCAAGGCAGAACTGAGAAGACAAGAACTTCTGGGTTGCTTTCTCCCAACACAGGAGGTCAGGAGCGTCTGGGGCCGTAGCTCTGGGCTCAGATTCCAAAGCTTATAACATTTGAGAACTTGGAATTATGAGAAAGAGGAGGATAGGAAAAAACCAAGTCATGGACTCGGGGCTGTGACTTAGCATAGACCTTAGGGATGGGCTGCTACCTGGAATGGAAGGTGCTGGCCTCCCACCTCACAAGCAGAGAGGTGGAGCCTAAGAAAAAGAGTCTAGTGCAGCTGGCCCCACCCTGGCCTGCCTCCTGTCAACCAATGCTGTCTCTCAGAGGATCCCTTCCTTGCCCCACCTTCTTGCTGTGTTAACTGCACCCCCTATTGCCAACGGGTTCTAGAGTGCAGAGGAGAACTCCCGCATCTCCATCACCTTCTTCCGCCTCTTCCGGGTCATGCGCCTGGTGAAGCTGCTGAGCCGTGGGGAAGGCATCCGGACCCTGCTCTGGACCTTCATCAAGTCCTTCCAGGTAACCACGTCCCCTCCCCCTTGTAAAGTTGCTAGTGAGACAACCTCCGCTGCCCCCAGAAAGTCAAGTGTTCCAATGTCACTTTCCCTAAGCCTCCCCAACAGGGGCAGACCAGGAAAGAAACAGCTCCAGCCCAGTCAACAGGGCCCAGGGCTGGCTCTCCCTCTCTTCTAAATGGCTGTGTGAGTGTGTGATGGCACCCGGATTTCCTTGTTTGGAAGAGAGAGGGGGCGGGGAGAGTAAACCTGAGATTCTAAAATCCAGGGCTCAACACATTCCACAGAACTTACTGGAAAGGGGGGATTGCAAGGCCAGTTCTGAGGTGTGCTTTGTAAGTGGAAAGCTCATAAGAAGCAAAGCTGTTAGGGCACTTGGACTCTTGGGAAAGGCCTGTGCTTCCCGGATACCATGAAAGCCAGCTTCTCCCACACACATCCAGTCTTAGACTACCAGAGACACTGAACCTAGGGCTTTGTGTCCCCTGCACTGGACAGCACAAGCTCAACTAGGACATGGAGGCCGCCCCATCCAGATGGGCTCAAGGGTGTGTTGCACCCAGAAGACTGTGGGTGTCTTGTGGTTCCTTGCCTGCCCTGATTGTTGCCCCTTCCAAACTCTTAGCTCTATGGGCAGTGCCATCCACAGCACTCTGATGAATGACCTCAAGGTCCAGTCCAGATGCACAGAAAGGCACTGTTCTTCTAGCCACGGTCCACCCTGCTGGCCCTTTGACCCCTAATGAGAACCTGGGGCTCCCCACCTACCCAAGACCCTTCACAGGTCAAGGTAAAGGGAGTTTCTAAGGATTTGGATCCTTGACCCTAATGGGATCAAGACAGGAGGCTGATCCTAATAGAGGCCCCCGAAACACCCCAACATTTCTTTATAATGAGGAGTGGCTGGAGTGACCTTGAAGAATGGAACTTGATCAGAGAACCCACCATACACTAAAAAATGTTGTGATCTCTTAGTGCCACCTAGTGGTGTATGGTCAACATACTTCCTAAGCCAGAAGGCCAGGTTCCCAGGATCCCACAAGCCACAGTGGCCATGGCTCTGTCTAAGGGGTATACCCAGTGACTAAAATGTGTCGAGCCAAATCATGTGTAGGCTGTTGAGTTGTGTTTCACAAGCCTCAAGCCATTTAAATGGCAAACTCCCTGCTAAGTTAGCATTACCGTTTCTCATATTCAGATCAGGAAACAGGTCCAGAGATGCTAAGTAATAAGTCCGAGCTCCAGAGTTAGAAGTGGAGGAAAGAAGCTGCATTTCTCCTCATTAGATGTCTTCATGGCAATAGTGCTGACTGCTCGCTTCTGTGGAAGTAATTGGGTAAAGATGGGATGTAAGCTGCCTCCTCTCCACTGTTCCCTGGTGACTACAGTCATGCTGTTGTGTAACTTCCATCACCCCCTCCTTCTTTGTGCAAATATCTAACTGTAGTCTAAGGAGGGATGCTCTTTGATTGTTCTCACTAAACAGTATGGGGCTGCCTCCATTACTCTGAAGCCTGTTTTTAAAACAAACAAGCAAACAAACAAAAACAAAAACACTGTGGACTAGGACCAGGGTTCAGTGGTGGAGGCCCTTAGCTCCATTCCCAGAAGATGGGTGGGTGGGTGGGTGGATGGATGATAGATAGATACATATAACATACATATAGACAGTCAGACAGACAGACTAAACAAATAGATTCCTGAACTGGAAAGCCAGAGCCAACCTCTCAGGTTCTCTTCATGGTCCTCAGTCCTTCTTAGCCAAACAGCAGTTGACTGCCATGGACCAGAAAGTGCAATGCTTTCTGGGAAAGGATCCTGCTGGGCTGTACTGCTGAGTCTTACAGTCCCTCCTTGCTTCCTTCTAGGCCCTGCCCTATGTGGCCCTTTTGATCGTGATGCTGTTCTTTATCTATGCAGTGATTGGGATGCAGGTATGAGAAACTCTGCCTCCTCGGTCCCCTCCCAACCCCCCAGAACCATAGACTCTCTCCTTTCCTCCCTCTCTCCTGGCTTGTGTTCCTCCCTGTCACTCAATGTCCAAAGAGCTGGAACTTCCCCCAGTAGGATATGGTATAAGCCATGGGCAAGAGACAGCACAGAATTCCTCCCATCTTACAGAACCAGGCTTGGGTTCTGCAATGGGAACATGCTCATGAATTAAGCAGTGGGCTTCAGGAAAGAACAGCCTCATCTGAAAGGCAGCAGGAAGTGGGTGTGGTTCCCCAGCACCCCCTGCTTTGCCCACATCTGATGGATGTGCATGACCTGAGGAGGGGAGAGAAGAGAAGTCACTGCCCATTAGACATGCAGTCCTTTTCGGGAGCCCCCTTCCTAGGGGCCTGCTGCACTTTCTCTGTTCCTTCAGTCAGAGTTCCCCTAGCCCTTCAGGACTCCAGCCGAGTCTTCTCAGGTTCCGTGAGAGCAGCACCTCCATAACCATGCCTGTAGCATAGCCAAGATCTTCCCTTAGCAGCTCCCTATATAAGATCTCTAAAAGTTGTGGAGTGTGGGGTAGGAGCATTTGTGCTTTAAAAGACAAAAAGAGCTACCTTGACATCACAGAGCAGGGAATAAGACAAACAGGCCTCTGATGTCAAAAATGAGTCAAGCTTGTCCAAGCTCTGGACCACTCATTCCGTATCACTGCAAAAGCCAAGAATCATTGTGCCTTTGAGTACCTGGAGATGCAAAGGCTAAAAGGCAGTGGGTCCCTGTCCTACACTGAGTATCCTGATCTCAGCATCCACTTACTATGCCCAATCCCAGTGTCCCCTGGGCCGAGGGACCTTTCCGGAGAGACAGCTGAAGGCATGTTTCCTCCTAAAGTCATCCATGCTGAAGCTGGATTCCAGGGGTCATCAAACAGCAGGTGTCTTCTAGGTCACATCGGAGCCTGATTGGCCAGCTAGTCCCAGAGTTACTGGGACCAGATAGACTATTAGACAGTGGCTGGAGGTGTGCGTGCTCTCCTTCTCTGGTCCCTCAAGTCCTCTTTCTTCAGGTGTTTGGGAAGATTGCCCTGAATGACACCACAGAGATCAATCGGAACAACAACTTCCAGACGTTCCCCCAGGCTGTGCTACTGCTCTTCAGGTGGGTCCCAGATGATGATGTGTGTGTGTGTGTGTGTGTGTGAGAGAGAGAGAGAGAGAGAGAGAGAGAGAGAGAGGGGGGGGGGAGGCTACTGCTGTTCAGGTGGGTCTTTGATGGCATAGGTGCACACAGGCACACTTACAGGATGGTAGCCCATTCCTGGGAGAACCAAGGGAACAGGAAAAGAACAGCTTCTTCTTCCCTCCCGGCCAGGAAGTCTCATTACCATTTACACCAACGTTCCGTGTGCAGCCACAAGATATCACACACATTTTCAGGAAGTCCTCTGCCCCCCACCATTAGGGAGCCAAAGATAAACACCAAGAGCCCCGAGACTTGGCATCTTACCTGGCACCCAGAATGGACCTGAGTCCATCTCTCACATAGCCATCTTTCTCTCTTGGCTCATCATGATCTACTTATTTGCTTCCATCTTCTTCTCTCCTCCCTGCTTTGCGTGGAGTCACACTCTAAGCTCCATCTAGTCCCAGGCTGGAAGGTGAAACAATTTCTCTTCTCTCCAAAAGAAATGCCAGGTCCGTGAGGCCCTTCTCCAGAGCATACGGGGAAAAGGGTTGCCAGGTGATGTCACCTCCATCTCCTACAGGACCTGGTCCCATGCCCAAGATTATTACCAATCAAAATGCAGTTATCAAAATGATGTACATCCTAAATATCAGCCTGGCATCAGCACCTCCCAGATCACATGAGCTATCCAGAACACAAAGCTAGCTAGAGTGATCTGACACTTCACAATGGTAAGCTTGTGCCACATGCCACATTTAAATGCAGGAGTTGGTGGCAGACCTCAGACTGGCCACCAGGCTGGTCTCTCCCTCTTTTCTAAAGTTCCTTACGGCAGCAAGTGTCTTTTCAAAGAGCAAACCTCTGATGCTGATGAGGATGGAAAAGAAAACGGTGAGAGGGAGCTCCAGGTGAACCGGAAGTGCTGAGAAACTTCTAAATGATGACGGTAGACAGGTTCAGACCTGAAAGGATGAGACATGGGAGGAGTCAGTCAGTGTGAGACCATGGAGGGTGAGGCAGCAGCCAAGGGCATCTCCAGCCTGAGTGTCAACAGATTCAGGGACAGGAGCAGCCTGGGCACTAGGTGAACTGATCCTCCAGGTCTTATAATCTGGGGAAGCTCTGCTGTGGTCAATAGCATTCGCCATCGCACCCCAGACACCCCACCACATCTTGCCTTTGGTCTGGGATCCCCAGGGAGCTCCCATAATAAGAATTTTATTCAAAGACCTGGGTTCCCAGTCACAAAGAGCAAGTGACAATAATCCCAAACATCTAAGGAACATCAGAGAGGAGAGGTGTCTGTGTCATGCCCAATTTACAAATAAATGAACACACAGGGAAAAGGGAGGGAGAAGACCCAAAAGTCTGAAATTAAACACAACTCACATTATGAGGGTGACTGAAGACTGTAATGCTTCTGTTAAATTGCTAAACAGAGCAAAGAAGGAAGTGAAAACACAATGGTTAAATATTTTTATTTCCTTTCTAAAATATTTTTTTAAGTCGATGAGATGTATAGCATAAAGGATACAGCTAAAAATGAATTGATGAGCTGAAAGATCAACAGGGGTTCATTTGCTGTACAACAGAAGTGCAGTGAAATATAAATCATGAAATAAAGAATAAGACAAAGAGAACAGAGATGGAAAAATCCTACCGTGTGACAGACATTCCAGACAAGGACAGAAGCAATGAAGGGAGTAAAACAACAAGCTGATCAAATAACATTTCAAAAAAAGATGTAAGCCTTCTAATTGAAACAGCCTACTGAGTGCTGAATAGTTAACAGGAAAACCTTTAACCCACCAGGGGTGGTGTCTCATGCCAACACCCTTAGAACTGGTGCAGGAGGAGCACAAGTTCAAAGCTTGTTTGGGTTATAAGACAAGACCTTTTCCCAGTCTTCTTTTCAAATGCCTTAACTGTTTATGACTTAGAATGCTAACAACAAAAAAACTTCAAAGTTTTCAAAGTTCAAAAACTCTTTTAACATATTGAAGAAGGGGAAACTCTTCAAAGCCGTTTTATTGTTGTTTTATTTTGTTTCTGTTTTTGTGGCTAGGGTCCAAAGACATTCTATCCCTAATTAATATAAATACAACAATCCTCAACAGAATACTAGCAGGCTTAATGAACAGTATGTTAAAAACATCATTCAACGTGTGTGGGAGAGATTTAAACATGGAATGACAGGGTGGTTCCTCGTATGCAAATCAGGAAATGCAATTCAGCACATTAACAGAAAGGACGTAAACTATGTGGCATCTCAGTGGCTGAGAGTTACTGTGTGATTCATCTGTGTGTCTAGGGGTAAAGGGCATGTAAACATATATGTTAAATTTTGAAAGTCAGCAACTAGACATAGAAATTGAATGTCTACACTTCAAGGCACATGTAGCTCAGTGCGCGGTGCTTCTCTGACAAACCCAAGGTCGGGTTCTGAGCACTGCCTGAACGCAAACCACTAGCTCAAAAAAAACGGACCAGGGAAACTCCAACAGTTTATCAAAAGAGAGGGCAAAGGTGGCACTTAAATACAGAAGAAGAACGGAGAATGAAGTAAAAGGGAAGGAGAAAGACAATACAAACAAAGATGCTAAAAATTAAGCTTGTTAAAATTTTCCATTAAAACGCAAGCATTGCAACCAGCAGTATGGTTCAGTAGGTAAAGGTGCTTGCTGCCAGGGCTGACCAGCCGAGTCCAGTCCACCAGCCCCACGCACGAGAAGGGAGAACCGGCTCCCAAAGTGGCCTCTGACCTCCACACAGATGCCGTGACACACCACACAAAAAATTAATTTTCAGGTATCTGATACCAATAAAAAGGTTAATAAACCAAAATATATAAAATATATAATATATAACATACAATAACATGTAATATATAACATGATGTATGTAATAATATATAATTATATATTAATACAATTGATTATTATAGTGAACATATTAATAATTATATATTATATTGTGTATAATTATATATAAATGTACTGGCTGGTTTTGTGTGTCAACTTGACACAGGCTGGAGTTATCACAGAAAAAAGGAGCTTCAGTTGGGGAAATACCTCCATGAGATCCATCTGTGGGGCATTTTCTCAATTACTGATCAAAGGGGGAGGGCCCACTGTGGGTGGTGCCTTCCCTGCACTGGTAGTCTTGGGTTCTATAAGAGAGCAGGCTGAGCAAGCCAGGGAAGCAAGCCAGTGAATCCCTCCATGGCCTCTGCATCATCTCCTGCTTCCTGACCTGCTAAGTTCCAGTCCTGACTTCCTTTGGTGAGGAACAACAATATGGAAGTGTAAGCTGAATAAACCCTTTCCTCCCCAACTTGCTTCTTGGTCATGATTTTTGTACAGGAATAGAAACCCTGACTAAGAATACATATATATGTGTATATACATATATATATATATATATATATATATATATATATATATGTTGAAGAAGTTGTAGAAGTTGTTAAATTCCTTATGACCTAAATTGAATGCTGAATAAGAATATAAGAATAAGTTTTGCCATTTATTGAGGGCAGAAATAAATATAGTAGATAATTATTAATACATTCACTACAATCATCAATTATATTTAATATATAATTATATATCAATTGCTATATGATCTAATCTATAATACATATTATATATAATAATTGCAAACAATAAAAGCTTAACAGTATATTGATTGGGAATGCATATAGTAATAGAACACAAGAAGAAAATAAACACATATCAGAGTGACTGAATATACAGCTCATAAAAAGTCATAGTTTGGGAATGGGCACACCTGCGCAATGGGTGCGTAGGCCACTCTTCCCTGGTGGGCAGCTGTCAGCTTTATGTTACAGCCCTGGAAGGCAGCTAGGGAAAGGTTCCCCCTCCCACCCACCACCCACCCCACCACCACCCACCCCACCCACCCCCACACCTTTGATCTCAGCCATAGCTTCCCCACCAATGGACCTTCAAAACCTACCGCTGCAACTACGGAGCTAGGCAGTCACTGTCTCAGCTCTATGATGTCCATTCTTCCCTGAGAGACTGAGGTCTGCCAACAGGGCTGCTCATGAAAGACAAGTAAAAACCAGTGGAATGGAAATAAACTGCTCTGAGCGCCCTGGGTTAGGCCCACCGACGCTGTACAGATTCCTGCCCGGCCTTTTGTCCATTACTCTAAGCTCAAGTCACATTTCTGGTAAAATACTCTGCCAACGAAGAGAAGAAGTGTGACCATCCCTCCGCTGTGAATGTGTGCTCAGAGCTGATGAAGCTGATCCTCTGTGTACTAGTGACACTCTTGCATCATAAAGAAGATCATCAAAGTGGACATTTGAGATGTACGTCCTGGAAGGAATTCTCAGGTTTCGTGAACTGGTCCATTCCTGCCTTTCCGTACTTCCTGGACAACTTGACTATCTCCTATGTCCTATCCTATCTTCAGCCTGCTTTGGCTGTTCTCTTCTCAAATTTTAGCATTATAACAACAGCTCTTCTATTCAGGGTAGTACTGAAGAGAGACTGTTCCCTAAGAGACAACTGTACATCAAAGGAGTGGACTTTCAGCAAAGTCCAGTGGAACACCACAGCCAGAGATTATGGTCACATCCGTTTGGGCTTGGACAACGTTCTGATTGTAGTTCAGTGTTTTATTTCTCCAATGGCTAATCCTGAAGGAGGGGACACAGCTCACAGAGAGCATCTTCATACAAAATAGCAAGCTTTATTTCTTCGGCATTGTTTTTAATGGGCTGACCCTGGTCCTTCAGAGCAGTAACCATGATGAGGGGTTTTTTTATGGCCACAGTGCATTTTCAGTAGCCCTTATTTTCATGGCTGCCTTCAGTGGATTTTTATCTTGAAATTCTTAGATAACATGCTTCATGTCTTGATGGCCCAGGTGACAATTGTCATCACCACAACAGTGTCCATCCTGGTCTTTGACTTCAGGCCCTCCCTGGATTTCTTCCTAGAGGCCCCATCAGTCCTCCTCTCCATTTTTCTTTATAATGCTATCAAGCCTCAAAATCTAGAATGTGCACCTAGGCAAGAAGGATCCGAGATCTAAGAGGCCGTCTTTGGGAGCGTTCCAGTGGGCATGGGGAAGAGCTCAAAGACTTACCAAAACCGAGAGTGATGACTCAGATGACGACACTTTGTAATCGAACCTGGTTGGTGGGCAACTCCCACAAAGTGTGTTTGCACATTTTCAATGTTTGTGGCAATTGTCTTTTCTGATGATGTTTGAAAGTTTAACATTCATTGCACGTATCTAACCACTGAATAAACAGCTCCACCCAGGGCCTATAGCAGCCACAGGGTGGAAGAGTTCTCAGATATAAACACAGGACTGTGCTTAACAGAATGCCTGACGAGTCGACAGGACCTGAGTGCAGGTTGTTTTCCTCAGCCTCCAGGTTCCAGAAATCACGTTAATTTGACCCTACAGATACACAAATGGAGACCGCTTGCCAGATACTAATCATTGTGTCATAGCATCTGCCTGCCAAGGTCACCTGTCTCTGTCATTGTTATATTTTCTAGGTTGTCTTTCAGATTTTGGGGCCTTAGCAATAGCCATTTTGCTTTTATTAGAGAAATAAGACTCTAAATATTTTGGCTGAAAGACCTAAGTATCTGGCTGTGCCATAGATTCTAAATAGCATCCTTTGTGATACGTATTTTAAAACTATTCTTCAGAAATAAAATTTCAATTTTTATTTGGTTTTTTTGGAACTTATAAGATATTATATTCTTAGTAATTTCTTTTGCTAAAGCTTTTTTTACATGAAAGTTGGTTGCCACATTATCATTGTTAGCACTCATATTTTAAACCACCTCAGCTATTGTGGAGTTGTTTGTTTGTTGGTTTGCTCCATCCTCGGTTTGCTCATTTACAGAATCTTGACATCATTACCTTTCAATGTTGAGTTACCTTGCTGAGAATTCAGTTGTTTTATTTTTAGTTATTAATTGAACTGTGTGACTGTTACCTATCTTTGAATAATATCCTATTCTAAAAGTCAAGACTCTGGCTTTAGGACACCTTTGTAAGAATCCTTTTGTAAAAGCAATGACTTTTAATGATATCTAGATAGGGCCAGTAATCAGTAAGTCACCTCTCAACAACACGTCCTACTTATAAATGCACGGTATTTCTCAAGACAGCTTTGCATGCAGCCAGTTGACTCTTCATTGGTAGAGCAGTCATGTGACAGATAGTTAAAACGTAAGAAAATGTTATTTATCCCAGGTCTTATAGATGAATGGTAAGAGAAAAAGCTTCAAACCTGTGTGTTTACAAACTCCTATACTTTAATGTGAATTATAAGCTACCATGCAGTTTGCACATTCCTTTTTCAAGTTTCCATGTATTTATATATATAAGCTGTTACTATTGTTATAATCCATCAGTCTACCCAGAATTATATAACTGGCAATCGTTGCTAAAACTTTTTAATTAAAATAATTACTAAACTCAAGAAAAAGTCATAATTTGACACAGGTGAAAGACCATCTGAATAACACAATTAAGAGGTATCATCCTTAGATCTGCCCTCAATCAATGGCAAAAGACATATTCTTATTTAGCACTCAGGAACATCCACAAAAGTACCTACAATTTAGGTCATGGGGATTTTAACAAGTTCTAAAACTTCCTCATCATTAATGCAGCAAAGCTAAAAATTATGCACGGAAATAACCCCTTTAAAATCTACCCACTTAGAATATTAAGTCACTCTACTGTTCAGCTGAAAGTTGAAAGAACAGCTTCTCGGCTGTGGGAGCAGGAGCCAGCATGGGCAAAGCTAAAGAAAACCAGAGCCCGAGCATCCGTATTTAGGAGATTATATTAAATAAACAGATAGGCAAATAAACATGAGAATAATCCCAAATTATAAAGGAATTCACCCATCAAAATGAAAGTTGAGGAAATAAAAAATAAATAAATAAAATTTTTTAACGATAGTTTTTAGAAGGTGATTTTGAAAATACCAGTAAGCAAATATGCCTTTATGAAATATAACCACTAATAAGACAGGAGTATAACAGCAAGCATGGAACGTCGCATCATCATGGATGTGGAAATGATCATTTGATTGGCAAGCAAATGCCTCATTTTGCCTCATCTCTGAGATGATCAGCCACCTCAGAGTAAAGCTGTGCATCTGTCTGGCCCCTGGCTGCCAGAAACTCTTGAAAGCAGACAATGAACACAAGTGTTGTACCTCCTACAAGAAGCGTGTGGCACTGAAGTGGCCCGTGGCAGGCACTGAGGTGAAGGCTGGGAGGGTTGTGTGGGCTGGAGCAGGGCTGCTGTCTTGCACTTAGGAGTGGGCCTTCCTGTCTGCTCTGGACCAATGTGCACTGGAGAAGAGCTTTGCAGACCCTTTGCCAGGTTGCCTTGTGTCTTTGCATTTGGTGATTTCAGGGTTGGCGGGGGAGGTAGAAGATATTCCTGATCATCTGGTGCTGGTGTGTCTCATTACCTGGACCCCGCCAAAGCTGACAAGAACCACAAGCATTTCAATCTCTTACAGAGAGATTAACATTCAGCAATATTTTGTGAGAAGGCCCACAGGAGAAGAATGTAAGACACATAGAGCCAGAGCACCTAGGCCTCCAGATGCTGCCTCCATGAGGTATCCTGTAACATGATGCTCTAGGGGAAATAATATACTTAAAACGGAGGAGGAGGAGGAGGAGGAGGAGGAGGAGGAAGAGGAGGAGGAGGAGGAGGAGGAGGAGGAGGAGGAGAAGAAGAAGAAGAAGAAGAAGAAGAAGAAGAAGAAGAAGAAGAAGAAGAAGAAGAAGAAGAAGAAGAAGAAGAAGAAGAAGAAGAAGAAGAAGAAGAAGAAGAAGAAGAAGAGACCAAAATACACTAGAAAATGAATAAGGCAAGGAAGCCACAAATCAGCTTCCAGGCGATGCAGCGCTTCTCTCTGAGACCATTCAACTTTCTACTGCTGACCAAAGCCAGCCATAGAGGGTTTTCAAAATAAGAACAAGCTGTTTAAAAGACGCAGACAAACAACAATAAAAGTAAAACAACAGAAAAGGAAAGAAAGTATTATGAACAAATTAATGCCAATCTAAGAATCTAAATGAAGTGCTTCATCATTATTGTTATTGTTGTCTTTGTCATTATTATTATTGTTGTTATTACTACTACTACTATTATTATTATTATTATTATTATTATTATTATTTTAAGGTAGGATGTCTACCCATTCCTGGCTAGCCTGGAACTCAGTATGTAAATTAGGCTGGCCTCAGACTCACGGACATCTCCCTCCCTCTGCCTCTGTCTCCAGAGTGCTTTGATTAAACGCGTGTACACCACACCCAGCTGAAGTACATGCTTTTATCTAGGAAATATTAATTACACAAATCTTATTCAGAAGAAAAGCTTTGTTCCAGGGTAAAACCACACATCCAAGAATATTTGGGCAGCAATAAATTGATCTTGATAGGCCTTTTTTAAGGAAAAAAAAAGATTAACTAGAAAAGCATTGATAAATCAAGAAACTACAAATGTAGAGAACAAATTATTTGAAATTTTTTCCATGAGCGTAGATTTCTGGACTGCCACTAATCACATAAATCAAAGTGAGAAGAGCCATTTAGCTCAGGCTTATCAGAGGAGCAGCCTTCCCTGTGAGGTGCAGATTAGTGCTAATTTTAACACTGAAATGCTCTCAATAAATAAGTAGCATTAACTACAATAGATATTGAAAAGGTTGTCAAAATCCCAGCCTTTTACAAAGCCCACGATGGTGTGTGGCTTTGTAATAAATCATCCTCAGTCATGCAAATGCAGAAATAGAAAGAGGCAGGAACCTCCCCACTCAGCCTGGAAGATGTACTAATACAGATGTTTAAAAACAGAAGCAAGGAGCTATAAACACTAAAATGTGAGGCACAGCCGTTCGAAGACAAGGGACAAAGGCAAGTGTGGGAAACAAATCAAATGGTGGTGAGCAAATCAGCTTTATGAAGAGTGGGTAGGATCAGTGAGCTGCGAGAGCCTCCAAGCAGATCATCATCTTGGGCTAACCAGTTAGTAACCACATTAGACAAGATAATGTGCTCTCACTTTTTCTGGTCAATATTTTGTTGAAAGTTCTATCCAGTGCAATAATGTAAGAAAGATGGGCTGGGGCGATGGCTCAGTGGGTAAAGTTCCAGTCTTGTGAGCACAAAGACCTGAGTTTAGAGTCTCGGTTGCTATGGTGGCACTCTAAACGGTGTGTGTGTGTGTGTGTGTGTGTGTGTGTGTGTGTGTGTGTGTGACTTGAATGTATTACAATTAAAATAAATAAAGCTAGAGACAAGCCATGCTGGAGTGAGACACTTTTAGTGCATGTAACTAACAGGAATTATTGTGGAAATATCAAGGAACCTTCAAATGCACAAGGAGATACATAGCCCACGACTCTAATGAGCCAAAACATGAGCGTGCAGTCAAGAAGAGACACAACCCCAAAACTCTCAACCTGATAATCATTTTAAAGGCAATTTTTTAGAAAGGTATTTCTTTTATTTCTTTTTTAAGACAGGGCCTCATGTAAACCAAGATGTCCTAGAAAAGCCAAATTTAAATAGCAGTGGAAAAGCATTCCACACCATCACCTAAGGAACATCCTTTAAAATTCACTAACACCAAGAGCTGATTGGTCAGCAGTGGCACTGACGACACTGGTCTGAACTAGACAAGTGCCTGCCGGACAAAATGAAGACACGAAGCATCCCCACTTGGTAAATCCATCCCCAAGCAGACACCCAAGACACAGACCTGCATGCTTACTGCAGTGTCAGCTGTGACAGCAAGGACAACCTTCCTGAGAAACCCACTCCCATAGCAAGAGTAGATTTTTAATACACTCATAAAGAGTACACCTGTGTTGCAGTGAAAATAAACATCTATATGTCTACAGAGCCACATCTAAAATTGTCATGCAGATAAAAGACCAATTTTTCAGAAACTTACTGTGTGTCTACAGTTTTGAAACATTTAAAATAAGGTTTCATATCCCCATATGTGATGAACATGATTGGTGTTCGGTGGATGAAAGATAGAGGCTCAGTTCCTTTTAGGAATTCATCCTGGAAGGTGAGGCTGAGGAGGCCTTGCCTGCATGGAAGAGAGTGGTCAGCTGAGGTCGGACGCTCTCCCCTCTCTTTGTAGGTGTGCCACTGGGGAGGCCTGGCAGGACATCATGCTGGCCTGCATGCCGGGCAAGAAGTGTGCTCCAGAGTCTGAGCCCAGCAACAGCACGGAAGGGGAGACCCCCTGTGGCAGCAGCTTTGCTGTCTTCTACTTCATCAGCTTCTACATGCTCTGTGCCTTCCTGGTAAGCTGAAGTAGGCCTCGACAACACAGAGATGGGCACAGTTCCAGGGCAGGGTGGGGTCAGGGCAATCCCAGCAAAAGAGTTGGGAAGACTGAATTAGTAGAGATACCTCAGCCCTGAAAAGAGCTAGAAGCCCAGAGCAACTCAGCTAGATTCTGCATCCATTTGTGGTTCTTGTTATGGTAGCATTGTTGTACAAGACAAAGGTGTGTGGAAGCGTGGCATGAACTTGTATGTCTCTGGTACGTTAATCAAGAGTAAGGGAAAAAGATGCCTGGGCAGAGCTTCTCTCTGTCTCTGGATTCTTGGTAGAAAGGAAGCTGTTCTGTCTACATGAAGGGTTCATCCCTCACAGTGCTCAAGGGAACAGTGTTGAGTTCGTAGCCAAGGAACCCGAATTCTAGCAGTTGGCATCCTAGATGCCAGCACAATGCTGATACTTGAAAACATTGCCTTCTGACTTCCTAGACACTAGCTGGTGAAGTGGACTTAGTGTGTAAGAGTCACTTCAGTGTGCCAACTGTTCCCTGCAGATCATCAACCTCTTTGTAGCTGTTATCATGGACAACTTTGACTACCTGACTAGGGATTGGTCTATCCTTGGTCCCCATCACCTGGATGAATTCAAGAGAATCTGGGCGGAGTATGACCCTGAAGCCAAGTAAGTTTCTAGAGGGAAACATGGCTCCCCACGCTGAGTGGCCTGTGGAAGAGATCAGAGAGGGGTCAGCACTGGGGATGCTAACTGAGATAATCAGAAAGCCAACAAGATGAGGTTGATTACCATTCACTGAGCTGGGGAACATATCAGTTGAATGGAAGAATAAAGACTCTAGTGTCAGACAAAACTAGACAAATGTACATTGGATCATTGAGGGACAGGTAGACTTTAGCTCCATCTCAACCTCTGGTTTAGGGAAGCTCTTATTTACCCATAACTGTTAACTGACCATCCCTAAATCCCTTCTGGACAAGCTGTTAGTTGACTGAGCAACAAAACATACTGGGATTTCATTGCACCACAAATGTCCATTCTTCCTGGAATACAGTGCTAACAGACATCTGAGACGAACTCCAACAGGTGCACTCGGTTTCTAGTTCCATCCAGGGTCTCTGTACTGCTCAGAGCCTGCAGGCAGCCCTGAGGAAACGCCCCTGCATCTGGCCCCACCCCAGTATGTGTATGCTGGCCTTCTGAGCACCCTTCCTTTGTCCTTCCTTCTCTAGGGGTCGGATCAAACACCTGGATGTGGTAACCCTCCTCCGTCGAATTCAGCCCCCATTGGGTTTTGGGAAGTTGTGTCCTCACCGTGTGGCCTGCAAAGTAAGAAATGATTGTCCCTGAGGGAAAGAACAAATATGGGAGGCTGGCTCCCTGTTTGCCTTTGTTGTTATTAAGGGAATAGAGATATTTTAGGTATTTAAAGACTTCCAGAGGACCCTGCTATACCTCTCCTGGGCATATACCCAAAGGATTCCCCAGCATGCAATAAAGACACATGCTCCATTATGTTCATAGCAGCCTTATTTATAATAGCCAGAAGCTGGAAAGAACCCAGATGCCCCTCAAAGGAGGAATGGATACAGAAAATGTGGTGTATTTACACAATGGAATACTACTCAGCAATTAGAAACAATGAATTCACAAAATTTTTAGGCAAATGGTTTGATCTGGAAAATATCATACTAAGTGAGGTAACCCAATCACAAAAGAATACACATGGAATGCAATCTCTGATAAGTGGATATTAATTAGCCCAGAAGCCCTGAATACCCAAGGCAGAAATTGCATAACAAATGACTCCCATGAAGAAGTATGGAGAGGGTCCTGATCCTGGAAAGGATCGATCTAGCGTTGGAAGGGAATATAAGGACAGAGAAAAAGGAGGTAGGTGATTGGAGAAGGGATGGAGAGAAGAAGGTTTATGGGACATATGGGGAGAGGGGATCCGGGAAAGGGGAAATCATTTGGAATGTAAACAAAGAATATAGAAAATAAAAATATTTTTTAAAAAAAAAGCAAGAAAAAAAAAAGAAACCAATGTGAGCAAGATTTAAGGACCCTTCCATATCTACATTCCCAGGGCTATAAAGGAACAGCAGTCATGGTGAATGTCTTGTGCCCCAGTGAGGGAAATAGATATCCTATTTGAGTAAAGGATTGATTCAGTCCATGGGGCTGCCCGGGCATCCAGGTGACCTAGGGTGATGGGTTAGGAATTTTTTTACCTGAAATCAGAGAACCAATTAGAGAGGCCACTAGTGTTCTGTCACCTCACTAAAATGCAAACTTTACCCTGACAAATATCTGCTGGCTTTTTATCAAGTTCTAAGTGAGTCTATGATCCAAAGCCAATTGGGACAAACACATGGGGCTCTGATAAGCACAGCCTCTGATGGAACTTGAGAGTAAAATACCCGTAAATCTGCTCTAGATCCTGCCACGTGGCCCAATAACTGCTGAGCGCCATCCCCTCATTCCATCACCATTCCTCCCCCATCCTCTGAGTCTATGTTTCAGTGAGAATCGTGATCAGAAAGAGTTGGGGAAAATGATAGCAGAGAGCCAAGCTGTAGACAGGAAGAAACACCAATGGCCAAGCAATTGATCTCCCTGGATAATCATTCATGAGTATCAGAGTTGAGAAATGATAGAAAACATTCTTATGCTCTGTGTTCGTCTTAGCTTCCTAGCCACTATCCCCACGCTATTCCATAAAAGCTTCTAGAAGTCTCCAAGGGTCCAGAACATATGAAAACGGGAGCCTTAAAAAAATGAGTTTCTTTGGTTCACAGTTTTGTAGGCCTCAGTCTGCATCACTCAGGCCAATGACTTGGGTATGGTTGGAGTGTTTGGAAGAGACCCACTCAACACAGGGCCTCTTTACCTCAGGAGCAGAGAAGGAGAAAGAGAAAGAGACCTAGATCCTAATACCCTCCTCAAGGGCATGGCTTCCAGTAACTTCTGCCTACTAGACCCCACCTCCTGAAGGTTCCACCACTTCCCAAGAGAACTGAGGCTGGGAACTGAGCCTTTATGAATGGCCTTTGGGTAACATTAAGGAGTCAAGCTGTAAGAAGTCCAAATCAAATGTAAGACTAAGCAGGCTAGAGGGACCTGAAGGGTGCAGGTCATGACCTCCAGATGGGCCTGAAAGGCCGAGAGCTGGGACTGAAACCTCCTAGCTTGGTATCTGAGAGACTCAAAATGATGGGTTCACTCAGGGAAAATACAACCCTTAGCAAACTATGCATAGGAAGACCCCATGTGGTGTTAAGAGGTGACATCGATGCCATTCATAGTGGGCATTCTGCTCTTTCTCCTGATGACCCCTGTGTGTGCTGCCAAGGGAGCAGGACACCAAGGGAGCAGGACAGACACCAAGGGAGCAGGACACCAAGGGAACAGGACACCAAGGGAGCAGGACAGACACCAAAGGAGCAGGACACCAAGGAAGCAGGGCAGACACCAAGGGAGCATATTTTAGGGGTGGAGAACAACATAATCCTGTTGGGTGAATGATTTTGAAATCAGGTTTGAAGTCGGGGTAAATGTGTCTATATTCAGAGCCTTCTCATATTCCCACTCCATGGGAGTATGGATACTTTTGTCTGGCAGGCAAGTAGTGCCTAGAAAATGCTTGGCACATGGTTGTTCTTGCTGCAAGTAGATAGCGCAGCCGTATCTATAGGTCTGAGCACAGAGCAGGAAAGAACCCTTAGAGGATGCAAGGGTCTAAGCAATGTGGAGGTACAAGAGTGTTTAACCACAAAGCCCAGTTTCTCCCTGGAAAAGCTTTATAAACACTGGTGAGCCCCTGCATCCCACTCCCATCCCCAGCTGCACCCATCCAAGTTTCTAGGAACCTCCCAGCCTTCCTGCCACATGGTTGTACAGAGCCTTTAAGAACTGCCTGCCCTTGTCACTGACTCAGCCTCCTTTCCCTCCAGCGCCTGGTGTCCATGAACATGCCTCTGAACAGCGATGGGACAGTCATGTTCAATGCTACCCTGTTTGCCCTCGTCAGGACAGCCCTGAGGATCAAAACAGAAGGTAATAGCTCCTGCGGACCACCGGCAGGAGGATGCGTAGGAAGGTCTGGCATCCCCACCGGAAGGATGCTCTTGCCTGCATCCTTGCATCAGTGTGGATGACACTGACAGCCTGCACGCTGACTGAGAACTGCTTGCATTTCCCTTAGTTCCTAAAGGGCCCCTTGCCACAGCCTATTTATTTTGAACTTTTCTTTTTCCATCAAACCCTAGAAACTGCCTCATAACCTTCTGAAGACTGAGGGTTTAGTGCACAATGCAGAAGAGGCAGTTGTTATGCAGAGCAGGACCAAGCCCCATACAATAGACTTATATTAGCAGCAGGCACATCTCCCAAATACTCAACTCTCTTTTGAAATTTAAAGGACCTGTGTTGGAGGTGACCATGACAAGCTGTGACTCTGGTAAATAGAAGTCACTGAATGCAATAGCTAAGGGTTAGGATGCCACTTGTGCTGACTACTCAGACTCTTCCCCCGGGCTGCTTACAATGCAGGACCCTTCTAGTTTGCTCTATAGGTCAGCAGAAGCCCTGGTGAAGGCATCTGTTGTCCATCTCACGCGTGAGTACTCTGGACTGCTCTAGGATAGGCTACATGGACACACCCCAAAAAGATGCTTCTGCTCCCCAAGACACCCAACTTAAGTGCATTGTAAGAGTGGTCAAAGAACAAAAGCAGTGAGCTGCCAAAAAGGCTGCTTGCCTCTGAGCAGCATCTGAATCTGAACGCCCATGTCTGAGGAGAGCCTGGAAACCTGCATTTACAGCAGGATGAACTAAAGTTTGACATCACTGTTGCAACCTGAGAGGCCCAGGCTTCCAGCCAGTGTCTCGGTGCAGCAGAAAGACACTGGGCATCACACACAAGAGGACACAGCGTGTGTGTAACTACTTCCTGCCTTGCTTCAATTTCCATAATGTGAAATAATGCAAGGGGAGGCATCGGTCTTTCACTTCCCTAGGTCGCCCAGAGAGATGTCCTCTTCAGTTATGTTCTTCCAGAAATTAACAGACATGAGGGAGTTGAGAACCAATCCTGCAAGACAGGTCAGGATAATGGGTCAACCTTTCAAAAATAAAAATGAGTCAAATTCTCCTGGTAAACTAAAAAGAAAGCAAAAACATTGGCATTATTAGTTAGTGCAAAACTTCATTCTGAGGTAGGTATAACTAGGCCTGTTGCTGATGAGAGAATTCAGGGCACACTTAACGAGCGTGTATAGATAACAGACAACAGGAAGGATGCCTGCTGCTATATCAATATTGAATACCACTGAGCGGTGTGTATCCACATGTCAGAGGGTGGATCAGAGCTGTTCTAGCTAAATTTTTTACAGTGGCTATTATTTCCTTTCAGTTCCGAGGGAAGGGGCTCCTTCTCCAAGGAGAAGACAGAATGGTTGCTAGAAGGAGTGTGTTGTAATACTTAAAGCTTTAGTGCAAATCAATAATAATAATAATGTAGGTGTGGGCTCCGAGAAAGAATACAAAGCATTTGTGCACAGAGACCAAAATTTAGCAATGCTGAAGATGCACTGCATAGGCAAACCAGATCGCGGTGAACTGATGCCAGGACTCGAGGGCCACACTGGGGGCTGCTGAATTCTCAATCACGTCTAACCACTGCTAGGAGGTGGGAGTTCCTGAGGAGAGAAGCCAGCCTGTGGAGCATACAGTTAATTAAAGGTTTAAAAAAAAAAGCAAAACACTTAAACATAAAGGCTCTTGGGGATAGCCACCAAGGGCTTATACACCCCAGGACTCAAGGCTGACCTTCATCCAAACAGGCCTTCTATGAACCTGCTACGTAAGTCTGGGAGCCAGCACCATGCTCAAAGAAGAAATGGGAGGAGACACCATCATTTGTCAGGCTAAGACAAATCAGTCTCCACTCTCCCTTAAGGCATTTGTAAGTGGAAGTAATTAGAAAGAAATTAACATGAACCTTGAGAACCAGAAGCCAAGTATCCCAAGCCAAGTGTCAAGATGAACAAGATGTTTTATTGGAACACTGAAGGAGAAGAAGCTACTTAGATATGTTATAATCAGGGGTGGAATGGTGGCTAGCGTGCGCAAGGCCCAAGGCTCAGACCCCAGCACTGGAAGCTGGCAGATAAACATAAGCATATACACGATGAACTGATAATCCGTGGAGCTCCAGGTTATGTGGGTTGCTATGGAAACAAATGAACATCTAAAAGATGTGGTAGATCCTTTGGGATTTACATCTGGGCCTTGGGTCTGAGCAAATGATCTCGAATGTGGTTCTTCTCACAGTTCAAGAGAGCAGACACCCAAAGTGAGGGGTTGGCAGGCTGGCTCTTTCCAGAGGCCTTGGGGGAAATGACCTCCATCTCTCTGGCTTCAGTGGTCTCAAGTACCTGGCTCCATCCCTCAGTCTCTGCAGCTCTCTTCACGGTGTGCCCAATCACGTGGGATGTGTGGTCCTCCTAACACATCATCACTTCACGAGTAAGCTCTGTGAAGACCCTGTTTCTAGGTAAATTCACATTCTGAGGTTTCAGGGAGTCATGAGTTTGGGGTATTTTTTTTAACCCAATGCAAAAGCAAAGTTCATTGGCATGTTGGTTTACTCAGGATTCTTTCACTGTATCAGAACCAACAAGTCCAGAAGGGTTGTACACACCTCTAATCCCAGCGTTTGAAAGCCCGAAGCAGGAGGATCATAAGTTTGAAGCAAATCATAGATATATAATAAACTCTTGTTTGAAACAAACAAACAAACAAAAGTCCTGGACTACCTTTAGGGAAGGGAACTGATGACCTGTTGGGATGCCCTGGAGGGCATCCAGCTGCACTGTGAATTTGATGCTCAAGGCACTCAGGAGCCATTGCCCACCCCTCATGACTGCCTCTGCTTGCCGCCCATGTACCAATCCAGAGCTGTGTGTGAACTCAGGCCGTCTGACCTCCGAGCTCACACCGTCTGCCATCCCCTACCATATGGTATCTGCAGCTACCAGCCATGTCCTCTTCCCATCGCTTGGCAGTAAAACCCCATACACTTCACAGCTTCAAGCCACACCCAATTATTAGCTCCCAGGTCTATCAGAAGTCCAGCCACAGAGAAGTGGGGGCCTCTGCTCAGGGCCTCCTAAGACCAAACTCAGAACACTGATTAGGCCATGGTCCCTCCTGGAGGCTTGGGGGAAGTTGCTACCTCCAAGCTCATTCGGGTTGTGACTGGGATCCTTCTCCCTCTACTGTGTGGGAGATCCACTACTTTATAGATCACTACTACGTGGTCCCTGCTTCCCCACTAGTTGACTGTCAGCTGGGGGGGGGGGTATTTTAGCACCCGGAGACTGCTTTCCTCAGTACACAGTATTCATTCATCCAGGTCTCTCAGGGTCTGTGTGTCCTACCTGTCTGCTCCTAGCCAGAGAAGGCACTAGACTTCTTTTAAAATAAAATAATCTTTTTTAGTAAATACACAATGAACAAAGTATACGCGTGCACACATACATTTGTGAATTCTGGACGTTTAGTAGGCTCCTGTGATTAATTCAGAGGCATCATTTCCCTTTGGCCAGGTAACAGGTGCTGTGTGACATAATCTAATCACAGGAATTCCATCTATCATATCCTCACTCCAGGGATCACACAGTGTGTGCACATTGGTGGCAAGGGAAAGTATCCTTGGGAGGAGCGTGGAATCCTTCCTAGCATATCCCCTCTTACAATTGTCTCTTAGCTTTGTTTCTGCACCAGTAGGAGGCTCGTGTCTTAGGCAGCGTGCATCTAAGGAAGCCTGTTTTACCAGTGGAGAGGAGAAGTCTGAACTACCAGAGTATAGGCCTTCTGGTTTCTTTCTCCACTGTTAGATTTCTTTACTTCCTTCCCTGGGGAACTCAGCAGAGAGCCTGTGGATACATATGTGGCCCCTGTTTTGTCTATATATGAGGGAGGAGTGGACTGTCCTTCCCTCAAAAGGTCTCCATTTCCTGCAGCAGCACAAGGAGGTCACTATGAAATGTCGCCATTGTGATCGACCTTGATGCTGTCCTGCAGGCAAGCAGTGTCTGAGACAAGAGTGTCTGCGGGCATCACAGGCTCTTCAGGGCTAACCGGGAAAGAGAGCAGCTTAGGGCCTGGGGAAGGACTTTGGTCTGGCTTGCTTGTAAGGAGGGAAGGAGAATGGCCTAGGACAAAGAAGAAAGGAAAGTCACAAGGGGGATAAGATAATAAGATAGAGGGGGAGGGGAGGAGAAGGAACTGGAAAATAGGAAGGCAAGGGAAACAACTGTGGTGGATCAGGGCGATTTGTGGGGCTAAGGCCTCCATTCAAGGCTTCCTGTCCAGGGGAGGTTTTCAGTGTGCACTTCCTTCTATCAGGGAACCTAGAACAAGCCAATGAGGAGCTGCGGGCCATCATCAAGAAAATCTGGAAGAGGACCAGCATGAAGCTGTTGGACCAGGTGGTGCCCCCTGCAGGTGGTAAGTGTTCCCTGCATTTCCAGACCAGGGCTCTTTGCCCAGCCTGTGGGGTTTCTCCACCTTCCTGCCCTCCAGCTGTGCCATCCTGAGCAGGGCAGACACAGCCCTTGAGACTTCCATGCTTGAGTCTCGAGTGCTTCTGGACCCTTCTATTCTGAACCCTTCTGTGGGCTCAGAAGCCCTACCATGTTGCAGACCTGTATGCAAACTGTCAGGTTAGAAATCTGCTGTAACCCCACATTCATCTGTAGGAAGAGGCAAGCTCTTCCATGCTACAGGCTTGGCAGAACTGTCATGGGAACTCTATAATACATGGATATATGTTTAGCCCTGGGCCACTAGAGTGAGTGCTCTAGAGTTGCTCAAGAACTCTGGGAGGAAAGTTGCCTGAGACTTGTCATATCTTTTCTAAAACCTTATTTTTTTTCCTAGAATATCATTTCTCATGCCTACCAGGCCACAAGGCGCTTTTCGTAGCATTTACTTCATACTATCCCTGCTAGAATCCCAAGTTGAAATCATATGTCAGGCCAGGAAGTGGTGGCTCATGCCTTTAATCCCAGCACTTGGGAGGCAGAGGCAAGCAGATTTTTGAGTTCAAGGTCAGCCTGTTCTACAGAGTGAGTTCCAGGACAGCTAGGGCTATACAAAGAAACCCTGTCTCAAAAGCCAATAAATAAATACATACATACATAAATACATACAGAAATAAATAAATAGAAATCGTAGGTCGGGCTATACAAAGAACCCCCCCGCCCCCCGCTCAAAAGCCAATAAATAAATAAATAAATAGAAATCGTAGGTCACAAGCCTGTGCTTGTAATTTCCATAACACTAGTAGAATGCTTAAAGTAGGGTGTGTTAAAAGCCACTGCATCCAACGTACAAATGCATGGTATGCCTATACAAAAAGCTACAGTGACTGATGGAGTCCACACATACACTTAGAACTTGAAAGGAAACAACACAATGTGAATATTGTAAAGACTTTGTCATGTACATTTTATTAACACTTTAGTTGAACCCACGCATTCTGGAAACATCTTTAGGAGGTGATTCTTCCTGTTTGAGTCCCACTTCCAAGAGGGAAAGCAGGGTAGGCTGGGAGTCACCGTGTGTCACCTCACGGTCTCCTGCATCGTTCTCTTTGCTGCCTGAAGCATCTTTGTGAGGTTCACGCCAGGCACTGGTGTTCGTAGAAGCTATGCGGGTTTTCCAGAGAATTCATTGTAGTCCTTGGCGTCCAGCTCAGGCCTGAAGGAACCTATGACTCCAAGTCCATTCCCAGTTTCCCTCATCCAGGATCTCTAGGGTTTTCTCTTCCATGTAGAAATGAGTCCCTGCCCCATGGCAAGCCCAGAACTTCTGTAGAGTTAGCTACTTGAGTTGGCTACTCTCAAAGAACAGTGCAGATCAGGAAAGCCATCACAAGTTCTGAGGCTCGGCCCAACCATCTGTCTCTCTCACTCACACTCGGCAGGAGACAAGATGAAGGGACCACTTGCTTGGCATGAGACATTGTCCTTGGAGCTTACAGCTTCCTTACCATTTAGCTCACTCCTAAGATCTGGACTATTGTCATGTGTGGTCTGGTGCACCCTGCCTCACAAGGACACGTGTCAAGCCAGTCTGCCTGGCTCGCAGGGACATCACCAACCTTGTGTTGGCAGTTAGGAGACTCGACATTTCATCGTAAGTGGAATCAAACAAGACTTAGTTATGTCCATTTAGGAAGGGTGAAAAAATAAGATGGGAAGTAACCTTGACAATATCCTACCTTTTCTGTAAAATGAAGAAAAAAAAAAACATGTGCAGACAGAAACATAGACTTCTGGTTTCAGCCACTCAGAAGGGAATGGGCTCCTTGATCCCAGGACTTGGAGACCACCTGGACAAGATAGGGAGACCTTGTCTCAATGAAAAAGAAGGAGAACAAGTTGCTTGTTTCTGGAAAGGTACTCAAGGAACTAATGTGACGAGCAGCCAAGAGGCAGTGAGCAACCAGACGGCAATGTGGTGACTTCTCATTGTGTGCCTTTGTGCATGCTTTCCTCAGGACTTAAACTAAAGCTAATATGTTTTATAAAAAAAAATAGTTTTAGATGCTGAAAACAAAATCAAGGTGATCTGGTGGAATCACTCATCTTTTTCTCCTCTCCGTGTGCCTTAGATGACGAAGTCACAGTGGGCAAGTTCTATGCCACCTTCCTGATCCAAGAGTATTTCAGGAAATTCAAGAAGCGAAAAGAGCAGGGGCTGCTGGGGAAGCCCTCCCAGAGGAACGCCCTGTCCCTCCAGGTGAGGGGTGAGGGGGCGCCACACCCAAAGGTCACCTCCTGACCCTAGTGAGGGTCCCGCTAGCTACCTAGAGGCAATGTCCCATCCCAAGAGCACTTGTGAGCACCGTGACCTTCCCGAAGGCGGCTACGGGGAGGCGGGGTGCTCTTCTTCCCCCTCCCCCTTGCGTTCTGGCCCACACGCTTCCCTCAGCAGTCCTGCTGGCTTTCCCAGCCCCTCGTTCTTACTGATCCTCTAATATACCTTCATTCCTCCTAGATAGATGGATAGATTCTTCTGCTCTAGGATGGTGGGGACAGGAGTGTCCAGGGAAGCTCCCTGCTGTGGAGTCCTGGATGCCTGGCAGAGCAGAGAGGCGGGGACTTGGGGAGGAACAACAAGGTCCTGGCCACCTAAATATCAGTAGAAAGGACCTGGGTCTTCACATGTCCTTCTGGATTCCAGGCTGGCTTACGCACCTTGCATGACATTGGACCTGAGATCCGGCGGGCCATCTCTGGGGATCTGACTGCTGAGGAGGAGTTGGACAAGGCTATGAAGGAGGCGGTATCTGCTGCCTCCGAAGATGACATCTTCAGGGTAAGTGCCATAGCTGGGGTCCTTCGTGAAGTTCGATCTGGGGCAACAGTGCACTGTGTCAGTGTTTTACCTGATCTCTCTGAGGACTGTCCACTCTCCCTGATCAGCTAACTCTCCTGATCCCCTGCCTCCTTCCCAAGCCCACTCCATGCCATGCCATCCTCCTAGGACACAGAAGCTCAAAATACAGCCAGCTCTCAGAATACAGGAGGAACTTGTTTCTAGAAAGAAATTTTCCTGGAGAAGTTTCTCATCAGAAGGTTTGGAATAGGAACTCCTGAGCCACATCTAATCTGAAAACCTGTTTTATTCACCAATATTTGAATATCTGGCATATCTAAGTAAAAATATAAACTTCTGGCTTTTCTTGGAGGATAAGTGGTCATAAGTAGGTGTGGGCTCTCATGTGGCAGATAGACAAACAGCAGCTGCCCTGTTAGGATGGAGCCCGTGATGCCGGGGTCACAGTGGTGCCTTCAGGTCTCCTCTTCTTCTGGAGTAGTATTAATGCAGAAAGACCACACACTGCTGTGCCAGATGACGACAGTCTCCCACCCTTGTTCTTTCTGCCAATCCCAGTCCGTTTCCCAGACTATAAGCACATAAGGAACCAAGCCCAACCCACCCTGCTGTGGCCAGCCTTGCATCCTTACCGGCATCATTGAGCTGTCCATCAATGAATGGCCTCAGAGATACAGAACACCACTCTCATAAGACCCTAGACATCAAGACGTGTCACCAGAACCCAAGGGTCTTCAGATATCAAGGATTAGACAAGCCTTGCAAACCATCACTTCCCCCACCCCTTGCTCTGGGACAAAGTAGGAATATTGGAGGAAATCATTTATCCCTGACTTCAAATCTTAGAGGAGCCCCTACAGGAAAGGGAGCCGTGATATAATGGATACTGTAGACTCTTCGCTCTTAGCTTCAATCTGCCCAGTGCAGCATCTAGCTCCACGGACCAGTTTTATTTCCACTAAAACAATCTGGTTCACACCTTCCATTCCATCTCCCCATCCCCTGGCACTCCCAGGAAGCTCCCCAAAGCTGAGCAGCTGGCTTCTGTGGAGGATGCCATCTCAGACTTGTCCTTGAAACCCAACCTCCGTCACCATTGCTCTTTTGGGAACAAACTTCCAGGAGGCCTCTAGACCAGCAGCCTCCTGCCTGTCCAGGTCCATGAGGAATTCCTGTCCTGGTGCTGTGGGGGGGACTGTGGGACCTTGAGCATCTGAGTCCCTCCCTTCACCTTGTGTCCAGAGTATGGTAGAGGTCAAGCTTGCTCCCCGTGGCCTGTGCCTCTCAACCACTGCCATCCCGGGGAGGCAGGGTGAGTGGGAGAGGAGAGAGATGATAGGGGAGGCAGGATGGTGGGAGAGGAGAGAGAGATGGTGGAGCAGCCTCTCCACCTACACCTCTGTCTTGTCTACAGCGGGCTGGAGGCCTGTTCGGCAACCACGTCAGCTACTATCAGAGTGACAGCAGGGGCAACTTTCCTCAGACGTTCGCCACCCAGCGCCCTCTGCACATCAACAAGACGGGGAACAACCAAGCTGACACCGAGTCACCGTCCCATGAGAAGCTGGTGGACTCCACTTTCACCCCCAGCAGCTACTCATCCACAGGCTCCAATGCCAACATCAACAATGCCAACAACACTGCCCTGGGCCGCTTCCCCCATCCCGCTGGCTACTCCAGCACGGTCAGCACTGTTGAGGGCCACGGGCCTCCCTTGTCCCCTGCTGTCCGGGTACAGGAGGCAGCTTGGAAGCTCAGCTCTAAGAGGTACGCAGGCGGGTAGGCCTAGGGATGGGGGGGCTCACATCCTTACCCAGATGACACCAGGAAAGACGGACTTAGTCCTTCAGCCTTCTGCTCAGCCTTTGAGCCTAGAGAAACCACGGCTCTAGGGTAGAATTTGAAGCCAGCTTGCTGCCCAGAGCTGCCCCTGCTCACACATGGCTGATCACAGTAAAGGCAGCACTGTTCTGTTTCCCGGGTGTCTTCTAAGATACCACACCTCTGACGGTCCTCCCTCCTCTCATCCCTCCTCAGCAGGTTGACCTGTGACCCTCCAAGATGTGTGACTTGGGCTTATATAACAAAACCTCTGTCCTTTCCCAAATCCCTAAGTTATTTAGCCATTCATGCAGTTGAGGTTGGGCAGTGCATTCATTTCTATAGCAGTAGTGCACTGTGGTTCCAGGGACCTTCCATGTCTCCTACCTCCGGGCCCACCCTTTGTCCCCATTGCCCTGTGCTGTGGGACACAACACTAGGAGATTCAGGTGTGGTGGGCTCTGTAATTGCTCTAGGCCTTAAGGAAGATGGTCCGGGCCTAGGCAGGTCCCCTCTTTATCTGCCTTATCAAATGTAGACTTCCTGAGCCAGGGTGGCGAAGGACACCCTCTAAGTCTTATTACTCCACCCTTTACTAGCTGCGCTTGCAGCCAGCAGCCCGCACAGATCCTCAGCCCATGGGTCTTGATGAGACTGCCCTTTTCCTTGCCCTCTGGCCCAGAATACAATCAAGAATCTCAGGCGTGTGTCTGAATCCCAGGTGGCCTGGTCTGCTCTTCCAGGAGCAACATTCTTGCTCACTGGTTTTCACACGATCCCACTTCCAAAGGACTGCAAGCAAGTCTCCACACCCATGCCTTTGGATGGCTGAGTCCAGAATGTTGCTATGGCATCCATCCGACCAACTAGTCACTCGAGGACACCAGCTGCTTCACCGCTCAGCAGTACTAGCTGTGCCTTTGTCCCCAGGACTGCACACACAGGGCACCAGACTGTGCGCTGCTCTGACAGCTCGCTCCTTGGGAGATTATTAAGATGAAGCAGTTATACCATGCCTATTCTGGTGACCCTGCCTTTTTCTGCAAACACTACACCTGCCCCACCACCTTTGAGGACTCAGTCCTAGTGCTAGCTATCATTCCCTCTATGCCTTATGAAAACCTCTCCCTTTCTTTTTTAAACTCTAATTTTTTCCTCAAAAGTTTCATACACACACACACACACATACACACATGCGGGCTTATTCTATCTGCCCACACACACCTTCTGTGTGGAGTCCCTGCTCTGTGCCATCCCTTCAGGGTCAGAACAGAGAGGTATTGAATAGGATTCCACGGACTTGCCATTTCAGTCGAGCCGCCTCCTAAAGGCTACGCTGCTCACAGCTAGTCTGCGGTTTCTTTCTTTCTTTCTTTCTTTCTTTCTTTCTTTCTTTCTTTCTTTCTTTCTTTCTTTCCTTCTTTCTTTGTGCTTGTTTTATTTATTGAATATCATCTTCATTTACATTGCCAATGGTAAATCCTTTCCCGATTTCCCCTCTCCCCAAAGACCCCCAACCCCTCCTCCCACCCCACCCCTGCCTCCATGTATGTGCCCCTCCACCAGACCCACTCCCACCTCCTTCCCCTCGATTTCCCTTTGTTGGGGCTTCTTTGAGCCTTCACCTGACCAGGGACCACTCCTCCCATTGATGCCCAACAACGCATTCCTCTGCCACATTTTTGGCTGGAACCATGTGTACCCGTTGGTTGATGGTTTAGTCCCTGGGAGTCCTGAGCATCTGGGTTAGCCTGCAATTTTTTGTATGGACTGCCCAGACCAGGATGCTGCTTCAAAACCAAGTCTCCACTTCTGTCTTTATATGTTCAAGTTTGTGTAGGGGTTCATGTGCTTGTATGTGCATGTGTGCAGAGGCCAGGGATTGACATCCAGTGTCTTCCTTGATTACTTTCCTTTGAGCTGGGATCACTCACTGAACCTGGGGCTCACCAATTCAGCTAGTTCCCAGCTTCTCCTCATGGATACTAAGGATTAAGTTTGGGTCCTCATGCTTATATGACAGTTGCGTTACAACTAAACCCCGAGTCAGGCATGTTACTCTGTCTAGTATTATAGAGGAGAAAATTGAGGCATGGGCTGAGCTAAAGGACTTGGGCCAAAGGGTAAGAGTTAGGAACAGAATTCAGACCTCTTTGAGTCTCCCACACACAGCCTTGACACAGCGTGTGGCATCTATGGCTCTGTGGCTTCATCCGAAGCTGTGGACTGGGTCTCTGTGCATACCCAGTGTTGTCTTCCTTGCTGGAGAGGAGGCCGATGGCCTGATGGATTCTGATACTCTCCCCACCCTCGGATGCTGCAGGTGCCACTCCCGAGAGAGCCAGGGGGCCACAGCGAGTCAGGAGATGTTTCCAGATGAGACCCGCAGCATGAGGATGGGTGAAGAGGCCGAGTACTGCAGTGAGCCCAGCCTGCTCTCCACAGATATGTAAGCCTCCTGCCCCGGTGATCCTAAGTGTAGAACAGGGAGGGGACTGAGCAGTGCCGAGACCCTCCTCTAGGCCAGACCATGGCATGTGTGTAACACCTACCCAGGATTCCCTCTCCAGTTTGGAGTGCCTCACTGCAGAACACTTCCAGGAAATCTTCTAAACAGCGCTTTTATTTTTGGGGTGGGAGGGACTGTGGTCAAGGTGTATTTCCTAGTGCAAGTCAGTATACAAATATACTGATGCTTAAATAAACTTGTTATGGAACAGGTTCTTTTAAGGCTGCCCTGAAGGAGCACAGTTGACACACTTAGGGATGCTAGTTCAGTCCTCTTGGGAATATTTGGCTTCTGTCTAGATCCACTGAGTGGTTGTAATGCCCATCTGGTAAGAAGTGATGTTCTGAAGAGAAGGACCAGCATAGAGTTTATAAATAACTAACCAAGAGGACCTCAAAAGTGTCAAACACAGTAAAGTTAAAAAAAAAAAAGGAGTAAAGTAAAGTTAAAATAAAAGGAGACGTTTATTACATATAATGCATGACTGTTTAACTATCTCAGTGCACCAGATAAACACGGTGCTATTACACAGTGCTAAACTGTCAGTGAACTTTACTATTTAAGGAAATGTGTGTAACTAACTAGACTTAGTCATTACACATTATCTACATATACCAAATGGTCACACCAAGCCTCATAAGTATGTGGTTAAATTAATAGTGATTGATACAAATAAATAAAACGGAATGACAACAGAAGGTGCTGGATCAGATCCTATAAAAATGAATATTGTTTAAGAAGTATGTATTTAAATACATGCCTCTCTAGGCTCCCTATAAAACATTTATGACCTCTGCAGATACCCTTCACTTCCTGAAAGAGCTTTAGTATGCACCAGCTTTTGAGACCCTTGAAGTTGTTTTTTAAAAAAAAAAAAAGCCACAATGAAGAGATTCTTATTCTTATTAAATACTTGCCTGACTCCAAATAAGCCATCTTTGAATCCAGGAAATTTTTACTAACCAGTTAGGGAGCTAAGAGATCACAGAAGAGGGGGAAATGAGGAGCACAGACATGCAAAACAAGTCCATCAGCGGGGTCGCTGGAGTTGTGTACCAGAGCCAAGCAGCAGTCAGGTCTGTGAGAGAGGGCACAACTGAGGAAGAAGAAAATGTACTGGAGAGGACTTGGAAGCAAGGCCGGGGCAGCATCTAAATATGAGATCCTCGTGGCCCAAACTCCGCCCCCTCCCCCCTAGCCCACCTCCTGCAGATATATACATTCTCTGAATCAGTGTGCTTGATTGCAGGGCTGGGTTCAAAGCAAACAGGCTGTACAGTGTCAGCCTTCAAGATGCAGAGAGTTCTGCGAGCATAGCTCAGTGGTAGTGTTTGCTTGGCATGCTTGTGGTCCTGCGTTCCATCATCAGTACTGCAGAAAAAGAATCAACAAAAGCTTGTTAGTGATAGCGCCATCTATGACCTAATCTACACCAAGGACTGGGATACGTCTGGGCTCCTCAAACTGAAGACTGGTCAGTGGAGGGTCATGCAGGAACTTCAGTGGGTGATAGCCAACAGTCTTTGAAAAAAAAAATCAACTAAAGTAGTCTAGAAACAGAGAATGGGGTGCATGCAACTAGGGGAGTGTCTCCTATGGCTGGGGATGTCTATGGTAGTAGGGATATGTATACTATATTTCTCATTGTGATTCAGCATCTAAAAGTTTGGAAGTCACCAACTTGGCATCATAAAGCCTGCCACTGTTCTGCTGTCTATATGACCACTTCAGGCAGTGGGCTTTTGATAGTGAAGGGATAGCCAGGCAGGGGAGAGTTGGAGGGGTAAGGGATATTGTGGTAACATTGAGAATGGTCATAGTGAACAGTATAGACCTATGTAAAGTCAGGCATGTAAGGTCCTCCTAAGAGAATGTTCTATGGGCCTAGAATTCTTTCTCCAACTTTCTCCAACACACCCAAGAAAGCCTCCACTGGCTGAAATCAGAAACACAAGGAAGGATAGGAGCTCAGTGGTAGGTGCTTATGGACCATGCATGAGGCTTTAAATTCCAATCCTCAGCCTAGCAGGGGAAAACAAACAAAAAATCAACTACAAGGCTCCTGCACTGGATATATACCAAGAGCCAGGACCCCAACAAGCAGGTCTAGGAAACAACTACGATGCCTGAGAGCAGATACAGATTCCTTAGAGTATCCTGATACCTGCTCCCCACACCATAATGCAGGCACGCTAATGGGCAATACCTTCACTAAGGAAAGTAGAAACTGCTTTCTGGGGATAGCAGCTGTCCTGACAGGTGGCACCTCTGGGCCGGCCTTCAGGAACAAACATTAATGCATCTCCGTTCCAGACTCTCCTACCAGGACGATGAAAACCGACAACTGACCTGTCCAGAGGAGGACAAGAGAGAGATCCAGCCATCTCCAAAGAGGAGTTTCCTTCGCTCTGCCTCTCTAGGTAAGCTCACACCTTGCTCTGCAGATGTGGACCAGAGTCACCCCCAAAGTGGCAATATCCAGACAGCAAGTGACAACCGAGAAACTATTTGGGCCTGACTTAGACAACCTCTAGAGATGGCCTGGTAGACATGCAAAGTGACAAGATAGCTCTCCAAAGACAGAGTCTGTTGGGATAGGACATCGGCTACTCAGATGCCTCAGGCGTATAACAGAGCTTGGGGCTGATATCACTGACCCTGGTACCTCAGCAGAGAGTGAGCCTGGGTCAGCTGCCACTGTCATAAAACACTTGAGATGGTCAGCTTAAAGTTGAGAAAGACTGATTTGAGCTCAGATTTGGAAGCTTGTCTCCTTACGTTGGGGCGTATGGCATGGAGGCCCTTCATGACAGGACATGTGTCCTTTGCCTCCTGGCCTGGAACATAAATAAAGGAGGGAAAGAGACCAGTGCCCCCACGGTCACTTTCAAAGACAACATCCCCCTGGTAGAAAGCCTCCCATGAGGCTCCGTCTTTTAAATAGTCAACCAGCCTTTCAACTATACCAAACTGGGCACTGAGCCTTTAGTGCATGGTCCCTGGCAGACACTGTGATGCAGACTGTAGCCGAGCTGTCCTGGGGCGGTGCCATCACCGGTGTCCTGATTCCAGTTCTCTGGCAACTTTTGCAGGACGAAGGGCCTCCTTCCATCTGGAATGTCTAAAGCGACAAAAGGATCAAGGGGGAGACATCTCTCAGAAGACAGCCCTTCCCCTGCATCTGGTTCATCATCAGGTATTAACATCTGTGAACAGGCCACCGCCACACCCCCTAGGATGTCAGTAGCTCCCCAGATACCTTTCTGTCTTCCCTTCTCTGTGCATCAGCCCCTGAGTAGGGCTGTCCGCTTCTCTGCATGTAGACAGGTCCCTGCGAAACTCTAGTGAGGATTCCTTTTCTAACTAGAAGCTTTGGGGCTCGTGAGCTTTCTCCTTACAGTGCACAGATATCCTCTCCCCCAACCCCCACGCTGCCTTATACTGTGTGCATCAAAATGGATACAGTATACCTAGGGGGTTATGGAACTTGAACTTCAGAGCACTCTGTCTGTCCACTGCAATGCAGAAGTGATGGCAGCACCTGTCAGCAGCGTAGCTGAGAGTAGGAAATGTTAGGCATGCTGTTGTGCTTACAATCAGAGCATTCTAAGACTAAGACAAGAGGATAAGAGAGTTCTAGACTAGGCTAGACTGAGAGAGACTGAGACAGAGACTGAGAGAAGAGGAGGAGGTGGAGGAAGGGAGGGAGGAAAGGAGGGAGAGAAGGAAGGAAGGGAGGGAAGGAAGGGAGGGAGGAAGGAAGGAAGGAAGGAAGGAAGGAAGGAAGGAAGGAAGGAAGGAAGGAAGGAAGGAAGGAAGAAAAATTAGGAATTGTTTCCAAGGAGAAAAGACCCAGGGAGACTCATTGTATAAAATCCATCCTGTCATGGCACAGCTCAGAGAGGAAACACATCATACTCACTCTGAGAACAGGAACAGTTCCTCTGAGGAAGAACTTCAGGCAGTATATTACCAGTAGCAAATGGGCTCTCACCTGAGCACCCCAAGTTACCTTTTTAATTACAAACTCTCTTTGGGGCCTGTGCTTTCAAGGTGTCTGTGTGTGTGTGTGTGTGTGTGTGTGTGTGTGTGTGTGTGTGTGTATGTGTACCCTTGTGTGTGTACATGTGTGTGCACATGTAAACACATATGTGTTTTCTAAACTGATAGCACTTCAGCTCAAAGCCAAAGCATTCTCTACATAGGGCTTATAGTCATAAACTTTCCATCACAATGCACATAGCATTATGCCTCCCGTAGATTTCTGGGTATCCAGAAGCTGGGGACCCTCGTGAGCTGAGAAGGAAGAAGAAAAGCAGGCTGTAGGGACACCGTGCGTGCTATTTAGAAAGGTTTCTCCAAGTTGGTTTGCTCACCCGTCCACATGCCCATAGGAAAGAAACTAGTTATGCCACCTTCAACCCATCCTCTCTGTCTCCCAGAGATGGGCATTTCCACCATAGGATGACAACAAACATATCACATCTGAGCAGTGGACAGTGCCAAGAGTCACAGTAATGGTGGGAATTCAGACCTACCCTCAGGAGTCTCAGGAACATTCAGGGACAGAAGGCAGGTGTGGAAATCCTTTAACCATGATGCAGTCTATTAGGAATAAAAGGAGTCCAAAACACACTCTGTTGAGAATGACAGAGTGTTGTCAACAGGTCTGTCTCACTATAAAAGTTAAAATAATGACTACCAGTATTCCTAGGTCTCCATGATGGACACCATTTCTCAAAAGCCTTATTTCACTTGACATCACACGGATATAGGTTCATAGAGTGGGCGCTGGCAAATTGCGGCCCTGTGGACCCACACATCATCGTCCTCTCTGTTCTGGTGGGAACGCCAGAGTGATGGAATTCAGATGCTACAGATGGTCTAAAAGTGGCATGATCCACGCTGTACTCAGTTGTAAAGTCCTGAAGCTAAAGGGAACTGCTATTATGTCAGAAGGAAATCCTCATTAAAATATATCTGGATATTATTAAATATTACACCAGGTCTCAGTGAGGTAGTCCGGAATCTTGACTTCTAGAATCCTAAGCAGAACTCACTGGAAAAATAATAGCTTCAAAGTTACTCTGCCGGCAGAGGGGCGAAGCCTCCTAGTAACTCCAGTCTTTCGTGTCCACAGGCGTTGGCAGTGGCAGGCTTGAGCCCCCTCCTGCAGAGAAGCCATTCTCCTACCACATTCCCCAGGCCGTGCCCCACGCCCCCTGTCACTCCAGGCAGCCTCCACGGCAGGCCCCTACAGCCCATCCCTACCCTACGGCTGGAGGGGGCGGAGTCCAGCGAGAAACTCAACAGCAGCTTCCCGTCCATCCACTGCAGCTCCTGGTCTGAGGAGACTACAGGCTGTAGTGGGGGCAGCAGCATGGCCCGGAGAGCTCGGCCCGTCTCCCTCACCGTGCCCAGCCAGGCTGGAGCTCCGGGGAGACAGTTCCATGGCAGTGCCAGCAGCCTGGTGGAAGCGGTAAGTGAATTCAAGCTCTTCAGGGGAAGGGGGGAGGGATGAAGGGGGGAAAGGGGGACCCAGAAAGCACTTTGGTGCAGAGAGCCTGGCTCCTTCCTAACTAGATTGGGTGTCAAGTGTGTAAACTAGAGAAATTCTGAGGGAGGGCATGGCCCGCAGACAATTACCGCCATGACCTACAAGCCCCTGGGCACTGGGTGTGATGCAGAGGGAAAAAGCCCTTGATAAAGCTGGGGGGGGGGGCGGGTGTGCGGTTGTCCGGTGAACCCTAAGAAAGCTCCACTGCTTCCCAGGCCACGCTCACTGACAGCTCAGGAGAACACCCGAGTCTTGGAAGCTTGCCTAGGGTAGCTGGCATTCTCAGGGCTTCCAGCGATTCTAATGCACCAGTGACCATGTTCAAGGTGGCACTTTTTTTTTTTATTCCTCCTGAGCTTCTGTTCCTCCTTTAGAGATATTAGTGCCACAGTCCTCTGCCCTAGCACCACACTTTAGAAGCCATTGACAAACTATAACAAACCCTAAGGAGCACAGTCCTTAGAAACCATCTCCTAGGAGAACTGGAGGAGGGAAGACTTGGGCAACAGAGCTCTCCCCAGTACGGGGCCTGTAACAGAGTCCGTCTCCACCACTGGGCATGTCAAGCAGAGAGGCCATATCTGTCCTGTGGTCAAACTGACCTAAGAGTGGAGTTCACTGGAGTAACCTCTGCTCCTTTCCAGCTCTGAAATCCCAATTCTTCAGTTGAGCTTGGATGTCTTTTATTGGTATCAGAAATCTGAGACTTTTTCAAGGTGCAGAGGCTGTAGGTGGAGGAATGGGTGTCGACTCTCATGATCGCCCACTGTGTAAGCACAGTGTGGCCAGAACAGGCAGGGTGTCTGTAGAATGACCAAGCAAGGTAAGGAGAAAGAGATGCAGGCAGAGGAGGAGGAACAGAATCCTGGGGGGCGGGGGGGGGGGGAGGCAGGGAGGGGGGGCTCTGCCATGTTTCTCAAGCCCTCGGCTCAGAGACTTAATAATCTTCCCTCTAACTAGTCACTAACGCAGCTGGCAGGAAGGGTGGACATCTACAGCCCTCCCAAACCACTGCAAACAGTGCATCTTACCCTGAGGCAGACAGCTGGCCAGTTGTGGGAGGCAGGGCTTAACACTCATGAAACCGAAGTGAACGCTTCTTGGACAGATGGGGCAACATGAAAGATGTCTTGGGGCAAAGAGGAGAAAGAAAAGAAGAGGCATGCTAAGATCTGCCTGTGAAAGAGCAGAGCAGAGCCCACAGCCCCTCTGCACGTTTCTCCTTATTTGGTGATAGTGGCTGAATCCTCTGACCTTTGCATGTTCCACTTCCTTCAGTTCCGCCCATACTCCATCTCTACTTTCCTGTGAGTGTCTCTCTTAGCATACAAACACACACAAATATGCATGCACACACCCGGCACGCATGCACACGTACACACAGCGTGCACACATAACCACATGCACATGCACAGATGTGCTGCCTGAACACTAGCCTGCAACTTCCTCCCCAAGGAGCTTGGAACGCCAGTGACCACGCCCCTCTCCTGTCTTCTTGCCCCTCCTGTTCAGGTCTTGATTTCAGAAGGACTGGGACAGTTTGCTCAAGATCCCAAGTTCATCGAGGTTACCACCCAGGAGCTGGCCGACGCCTGCGACATGACAATAGAGGAGATGGAGAACGCTGCAGACAACATCCTCAGTGGGGGCGCCCAGCAGAGCCCCAACGGCACCCTCTTACCTTTTGTGAACTGCAGGGACCCGGGGCAGGACAGGGCTGTGGTCCCAGAGGACGAGAGCTGTGCTTATGCCCTGGGGCGAGGCCGGAGCGAGGAGGCGCTCCCGGACAGCAGGTCCTACGTCAGCAACCTGTAGTCAGCAGGGCTGGCGAGACGCGGGTGTTTTTTATTCGTTTCAATGTTCCTAATGGGTTCGTTTCAGAAGTGCCTCACTGTTCTCGTGACCTGGAGGTAACCGGAACAGCGTCTTCATTCACTGCTGTCGGGATAAGCCTCAGAGCTGGGCGGTGTACGGAGTCGGCTTTTCAGGGGAGAAGGCCAAGGCCGTGGTGCGGGGCTCCAGCACCTCCCGCGGCAGCACCGCCCAAAGGACCCCACCCCTCCTAAGCAAAAGGGTGTTTTCCCCTTGCTTGTATAAACAGTCATTTGCACACGTTCTGTCTGAGCCTGGCCGTCTCTATGGAGCAGGGCCCCGGGGATCTATGGCAGGAATGGGCCAGCGCCCCCAGTAGGAGCCGGGAGGTGGCTGCAAGGTTCCCAGCAGTGCAGGTCTGGTCCCTATGGTCCCTTCAGGGATCCTTCCCCTGCAGGAGCTGAGATGCAGGTGGCAGGAGCCAGTGCAGACCACACCCGCCCGCCCTCAGCTAGCCAGGCCAGGGGGCGCAGGCTGCTGCCTGGTGCTCTGGGTTTCATGGTTTGATGGTTCTTGTCAGCATGTTGCGGTTTTCTGGGTTTTGATTTCTTTATTACTATTTGTTGTGTTTTCTCATGGGGAGGGGAGGAAGAAGAGCGTTTACAACGGCGCGGCCTCACTTCACTGTTTCCACATTTGTGTATTTAAGTCGGATTTGGCTTTAATTGTATTCTTTAAATGGTGCGGTCCACCCCACCCTCACCCCGCATTGGAGCAAGGGTTCAGTACCACCACAGGGAGGTTTTACCTGCTCTGTGTATGCCCAGTAACTTGTTACAATTTCCTTAAGTAAAAGCAACTTTTTTTTTCCTTTCGGGTTTGGTTGAGCGTCACAGTCTGCCGGTTAACAGGCAGTTAGATAGGGTGGTGTGCACCTGGGCAGTTGAGAAGGGCTCCTTTCTATGCTAGGCATATGGATTGGTTCAGGAGAGAAGAAATATGGGCATCTTTGTGTCACACGTGTGTCCATAGTGGGTCGTCTGTGTTTATGTGCACCCACACAGTATGTGCACACCCCACCCCACCTCCGCACAAAAGTCTGTAGATCCCCTTTCAGGTTTGACTGCAGGGAGTTCTAAATCTGGGGCTATTCAAAAGCAAGAACAAATCACTGTCTCTGCTTCTGCTTCTGAAACAAGAATCGGTAACTGCATTTTTTCTGTCCCACGAGATATGCAAAAGCAATGCAATAATATCCATTTTAAAATACGATTGTTGAGTTGTGTCAGCATTAAAATTCTATTTTAAAAAACACGAAATTTAAGGGAAAAACTCAAGAAGACATTTTGCTTCGATATATTCTGTGTAATGTTTTATTGCATTGATAATGTTTCTGTTGAAGAAACTGTTATACTTGAATTCAGGTCAGTTTCAGTATTTTTCAAATATTTTTTTAAAACCGAATTGCAATTGTGCCAAGCAGATATAATGACTTAAGTTTGTTTTAAAATTCACTTCTTGTATATTTTGCTGCATGTAAAGTAAATCATTTTGTATTTGGAGTGTGACAAGCTTTACCTTTGAGCTCTTAAGTGCTTTTTCTATATGTGGCTGGGGGAAAGATGGTTTTTCTTTCATTTGCAAAGAGAACAAAGGTGTCTCCTGTGTAAGTCCTCTCCACAGGCAGGTCTGGGAGGTGCCATTTTGCATCCCTTGTGTTTTGTTTCAACATTCCTCAGTATTTCCAAAACCCGGTGGTAAGACTGCCCATGCCACAGCTTGCTTTGCAAGGTCAGGACGTGTTCCACCCGAGTCGTCTACCGACTTCTGCTGTTCTCTGTGGATACTTGTCCGAGATGCTCCAGCATCCGGTAGGAAGAGGTGGCTGGCTTTCCCGAGCACTCCCACAACACATGTCTCAACTGAGAGGATGAGGTGACCATCAGACTGGGGCAGTGGTGACATAGACTCACCTTTGACCCATGATTTACCCAAACACAGACAGCAAAGTTGGGGGCTGGCGAACAGTGACTGGATGGAACTGTAGCCCTTATCAACTCGTCCTTTCCTTCTCCTGAAGCAGGGAGGCAGAGAAGCAAGACATCTTGGCCAGAGTGGGAGCATCGGGATCCCACAGGGATGAAAGGAACAGATGTGTGGGGCTATCATTTAGATCCTCTGTATCTGCCTTCAACAACCCTTACAATTAGTGCTAGGTCCTTTTATCGTGTCTTAATAGGAATGGTTTAAAAGGAAGGGCTTTGAGGAAAATAAGATTCAACCATTCGCTCAGAGTTTGCCTATGGAGTAGTTTCCAGTCCCAGTGCCCTTCTAGCCTTTTGTGGAGATTTTGTGAGAATCTGCTAGAAATCCCAGCAAGGTCGTTCCTCAGCGGCAACAAGTCTGCTCTTGTGAACTGTTCTATGAAAATACAGAGAGATACCCAATGCTCACAGGGTAACCGGAGTCTAGAAACAGCCTTTTTCCTTGGATTCCCATGATGTGCTGTTGACCAAGCATGTATGCATCCTTTGTAGTACCCATAAGGGCTTCTAGAAATAATAATTAGATGGTGTCCTTTGTCTTGTTTCTGATAAGTTCTACACGGTGTTGTTGAGACTTTAGTGGTTGGAAGGGAGCCCTACTGACTGTCTGTCTGCTTCTTGTTTGCCCCTCACTCCCCGCCCCCGGGGAAATATGGTGTCCTGATGGATCCTCCATACAAGCAAGCACACTCTGCACACTCAGTCTCCTCTTACTGCTCTTTGTTTTCCTTTGGACGCTTCGTTTCACATTGCCAGATTCCATTGACCAATGACATAAGCTACAGGCTGAGTTCCTGCCATCCCCACCAGAACTCTGCCCAGGGTCATTCCCAACCCACTCCCCTTTCACCAGCTATACCCACAGGCTGCTTTCTCCTTGTGGCCAATGAAACTGGAGTAACCTTTCACTCATACAGGGATAATGGGCCCCTTGCCCTTTCTTGCTAGAAAGAAAGAAGGTTCAGTGGACAGTGGGTCTTTCATACTTGGCTTCATGACCACCTGAAGAGGATTCATACACACTGACTGTCACCAGGACAGTGGGGAACAGTGTCTAGGCAAGCCAGTGAACATCCACACCAGATTATCTATTCTTACCCAACACGGAATTTTCCCAATGACTGTTTTGAACATAATTATCAAACCTTCTGCAATCCTGACAGTTCCTGAAGTGGTGGGGGAATTAGCCTGTAGCTGGGGACCAAAGGAACTCGAAGGAGTGTAGATCATGTGTTTTTATCTGTTCCATGAATGCCTCTGTCTCCTTTGTTTCTGATCTTGTCATGTGTGTGGCCATGACACAGTTCAAGTAACAGACAAGTCCAGTTAACTTCCTTTCTGCCCGGTACTAGGTTCTTCATATCTTCAGATGAAAAAGAAAGAGATTTTCTTAGGCCTTGTTTGAATCATAAATGGTTTTTTCTATTAGTTAGGGTTCTGATCTTCTTAATCTGACTGGGAACCCAAGGCCCAACTGTGTCTTCTACCCTCCTCTGGTACATTGGTTCCAATTCTGGACTTTGTATGAAGAGAGGGTCTATGTTCCTTTCTCATAGTTCTCAACCATCCAGAGCTCTGAAGAAACCCAACTGAACACAGTAGACAGCCCTTCCTTTGCCAAAGTGAGCGCATTCCTGGAACAGTCTGGAAGGCAGTAGAAGGGACATGGCTGGTATACAGAGGCCGGGTGACACACCCCTACACCTCCTAAATGGAGACCAAGAGAACAAGGTCAAGTATCAAGTAAACTCTGGTAATTGGGGGTTTTAGCCTTATCATACCACTTTCGGGACATCTCCAAGGAGGATGGCCCTCCATCCCGGAGTGACTAAAATGTCCTCAATCATGCCCTGTCCCCCTGTGGGTCATCTCAGTGTATGGAAAACTCTTCTGTGTGGTCACCCTGATGCCAGCCTTAGCAAAGGCTGGTGGCTCCATAATCTGGAAGTTATGGGGAAAACAAATCCTACCCTAGATGTTTTTCCAGCCAAATTAACCTAGCTAGAGAAAGTTGGTCCTTGTGTGGCCATGTGCCACCCCCTCCTCTGCATCTGCCAAAGAGTTTGCCAGTGGGGAAATAGTTGGGAGAAGCAGTTGGCTCTCACTCACTAAAGTGCGTGTTCTACAGTGGCAGCCATGGGGAAAGGCATTCTGGAAGCTGGGAGGGGCAAAGCACCCTGCCTATGATGTCAGTAAGGGGCACCTTCCCCTCCCTGTACATGTCACCATTCCTACCCTTCCTCTTCCCCTTCTTCTCCCCCTCCCTCTCCTCCTCTTCTTCCTCTTCATCTACCTCCTCCTCCCTTTCCCCTTATCTCTACTTCCTCTTCTCTTTCACCTGTCCTCCTACTTTTCCTTTTCTACAAACCTAGTGAAGGGAACAGAGGTTAAAGGAATCCATTGGATATTCTTACAATGCTTTTTGGTTTTGTTTGTTTGTTTGTTTGCTTGCTTGCTTGCTTGCTTAATATGCCATATTGTCACCTGGCTAAGGAGAGTCAGTTGAATCACACACACACACACACACACACACACTAAGATATAAGTGCTGGAGGTGATGGACACATAGTTTTCTACAGAAGAGGAAGGCTGTGGTCAACATTTAATTTGTGGCTGTCTATCTCAGAACAGCTATGAATGTGACCCAGCACATAGATAATGTCCTATTATAACAGAAAAGCACTGGGCATCTTTGAAGAGGGACACGTGGAAGAAACTAGGACAGTTTCCATGGGTAGAAATGGCTCCCGTGTTCTTCATCTACAGTGATAAAATGGGGCCATTCTTAAACTTACCCTTTTCCTCCAATTGTCTTAAGAAGTTTGATCCACACAGTATGTGGGAAAGAGCCTGGTCTTCCCGGTGTGTCAGGAAAACCTGTTGAGCCATCTCCAAAAGGGAGCTGGAGAATGGAGCTGAGCATATCAAGCATTGCAAATCAATTCAATGGTGTAAGTAAAGTCTGAACTGAGATCTTTCTATTATGTTTCTCTTAGGTCTCCGCTAGCAATAAGGAAGACAAGGACAGGGAAAACTCAGTGCAAGTGTGAGATGTCATATCACCAGAACCAAACTGTCTCAGATGCTCACTGCTTTAGAGGTATAAACCCGAAGTCCTCATGGGACATTCTAGGGACTGCAATTCCCCAGAATCAAAATGACTTGATGTTGTAAAGCTTACAGAATAGGTGACATGCCACTTGCTCCAGCATAAATGAGGCAGTTCTTGAAAATTTGCCACCTTGGATCTCCTCAGGCTCATTACAGAGGTGGTTTGGGAATGCAGCAGCCATAGGGAATTGGAGGGCTGTTTCTTTTCTTTTTCTCCTTTTCTGGGGAACAATGTGAAGGTACTGGGGGTTGAACCAAGGGCTTTGTGGATGCTAAGTAAGTGCGTTAGCTTTTATTTGAGATAGTCTGTGCCTCCTAGGATTTCCCAGCATCGAGAAAGACACCAAAGTTAAAAGCAAGGAGAAACCATTGGTAATTAAGGACAGGTGATTTATAAGCAAGTAGTTCCTGCAGAGGGCCCCTTAGAAGGTGTCACAGTGACCCATGAGCTATGGGTACCTTTGTGTTCTGCACACCGCACACATCCACAGCTGCACCCCGTCCCTCAATCTTGAAATCCACCTACCAGACCATGTACCCATCTGGCCTGCCCTGCTTGGGCATGTGCTATTTTTGGTTTGGTTTGGTTTTGGGTTTTTTTTGGTTTGGTTTTTTCAAGACAGGGTTTCTCTGTATAGCCCTGGCTGTCCTAGAATTCACTCTGTAGACCAGGCTGGCCTCTAACTCAGAAATTCACCTGCCTCTGCCTCCTGGAGTGCTGGGATTACAGGTGTACACCACCACCGCCTGGCTCTATTTTCTTTTTTTATTTGCCCAGTGCCCTGAACAAAGCATGGATGACAGAAACAGCAGGGTTTACACTTCTCTGTGATGACAACAGTTAAGAACAACCCGTGGGAAGAGGGCCATTGAGAAGTGGGTGTCAGAGCCCCGGAATGAGTGCTGCAATGTCTGCTGCTCCCAGAAATACTACAATTCTACTTCCGCCTGCCAGTGTTACTAAGGAAAACTTCCCTCCATGAAAAGCCAGTCTCTCCCTCCACACCATGTGTGTACTCTGTCCACTTTTATGTCCCCGAGAAAACCTGTCATGTGCCGTGCCTGTCCCCAGAGAGGCTTGGAAAGATAACCAGGCTTCTAGACCACTCATATACACCTGCCCATCCCACACCTGCCCCTCCAGGCTCCACGACACCACAGTCTGACTGTTGTAAATATTGTTGTACAGTTTGTAATCAAATACTCCTGTCATCAAAGGCCCTGCCTGCTGCGCCTTCTCCCCCCTCGAGCAAGGCCAGGGAATCTAGAAGGGAAACCCTTCAAGGAGAGCTTCAGGGTCCATCTCTGTGTGAGACGCTACTGTATATTCCTGTAAGATTGCATTTTTATCTAAGGAATGATGTTATTTAAAAAACAAACAAAAACGCAAAAAAGAATTGCAAATAAATTTCTTAACAATGTCGATCTTGGTTTAATCGGTATCTCTCCTCTTCCATACCTATCCTTTTCTCCAGTTTCCTACAGGTCATGAAAATAGATTTAACCCTCAATATTTCACTTCGGATCTTTCAAAGGTGCAGGGAAGGGGCCAGGGGGAATCGGGGATGTGACTCCAGCATAATCCTAACTTCATGACCACAGTGATCTTACTGTTTATTTCTTCCATCTATGAAAGTGTCAACCAAAATGGCCAAGGGCAAATAAGGAGGCAGAATGGGATAAATAAAATGGTTAGTCCAGAAATTAGAAGCACTCTCCCCTAAATAACTGATTTCGGATAAAGTGTGGAGGTTATAATAGGGAAGACACTGTGGGGATAAAGTGCAGGACTTTGTAAGCTATCAAACACAAGGTTCAGTGGTTACTAGGACTAGAACTGCCTCAGACAAAGCTTCCAGAATAATCCCCATGAAAAAACAGAATAGTTGTGGGTGATTCCAGGAGGGACGGGGAGGAGGGGAGGAGGCTCAGGAACCTGTCTCCTGCTTAGGGAATGACTCTTCTACCAGACTCGGGCTCCCTGAGCTCCTCTGGATACCTTGAAATCCCCAAAGAGGAAGGCCTTAACAGCCAATTTATCTTAGCTTTGGGTAGTTCAGCTTTTAGCCCAGCCCAGCCCAGCCCAGGAAGTGAACCCTCATCCAGAGCAGCTGGCATGGAGCCTGAGATTGAAAAGCAAATCTTCCCAAACATCAAAGATCCATAACCAGCAGATCCCTGTGTCTAGTCACAGTGCAAACATACAAGCGGGAAGTCCTTATTGTAGCCCCATCCTTGAAAGCTGTTTCCCAGTCCAGCTGAAGTGACTCCCTAGATTTAAAGGGCCAGAACCCATTTCCATCCTCTTTTCCTTTTTCCTCCTTTCAGAAACTAGACATTAAAGACTAATGCAACCAAAAGTAACTGTACATCTGGAGAACATCAGAAAGTGATTGCCCATTACAAGGAAAGATGAAAAGATTAGTCTCAGAGAAAAGATGCAAGAAAGCCTAAGTTTATCATTGTACCCATCAAACCTGATCCGTATAGGCTTATAATATAATCCCAGTACTCTGGGAGCCTGAGGCAGTAAGGTGACTATGAGTTTGAGGCTAGCCTGGCCTATGTAGTGAATTTCAGGTCAGCCTGAGCTACAGAGAAACCTTGTCTCAAAACAAAAACAAACAACAGGTGAAAAAAATCCACCAAACAAACCAGACCTCACAAAGGAAGAGCAAATAAGAAATGTGGGGGAGGGAACATCTGATTTACACACAAATAAAAATGTAGTAAAAAGAGCTACCACATTTTTTTAAATTCAACTGTTTGTTTTGCACCAAAGAAATCAAAAAACAAACCTGAAATAGGCAACTATTTCAGGGGGGAAAAAATCAATTGACCATTTCTGAATAAAACCTGGATGACCTACTAAACAAAGATTACTTTTTAAGCTTGTTTGTTTGTTTGATTGATTGATTGATTGATTGGAACAGAGTATGTATCCTCAAGGTACATGTGGCAATCAGAGAGTGACTTTCAGGAACCAGTTCTTTCCATCGAGAGATCTAAGTTTCTTGATGATCTAAACTAAGAAAACTGTAGAGGAAGTCAAAGAAACGGCGTACAACTAGAAGGACAAGTCTGTAATCCTAGTGCAGGAACTGGAAACAAGACGGCTCCAGAGGCTTGCTGACCTGCTAGTCTAACCAGTGAGTCGGTGAGAGAAGCTGTTTCAAAAATTAGAGTGCTAAAGAGAGGGGGTGGCGTGGGGAAAGGAATAGAAAAGAAAGAGAAAGAGAAAGCTGGGTGGAGGCAGTGCACTTTCATCCCAGAGTTTGAGGACAGCCTGGTCTACTGAGTGAGTTCCAGGACAGCCAGGGCTACTCAGAGAGACTCTTGTCTCAAAACCCTACTCCCCCACAAAAAGAATTAAAGTAAAGAATGATAGATGAAGACACCTAACTTGGATGCTATATGATGTAGAAAATCAACCACAGATAAACAGTTATCTGACCCAAAGAACAACTCTTTTAAAAGTGAATGAATTAAATTTTCCAATTCAAAGATAGGGATTGGCAGAACAATTTAGATTTCTGTTTCATTTTAGAAACAAGCCAACTGTACATTATCTCACAGACATCTCTTGAAAAGCTTAAATTGGAAGATCCGGTCTTAAGGGGAAAAAAATCGTATGATCATCTCGATAAATACAGAGTTTCTGGCCATTCAACGCGTCTGCATGATAAAGGCCGTGGAGAAATTAAGAATAGGCAACATATCCCTGAAGACAGCAAAGGCTGCATCTGACAAGCCTACCGACATTATAGGAGGGGAGGGCAGCAGAGAGCATGTCCCCTAAGATCTGGAGAGAGACAAGGGTACCCACTCTTTCCACACATGCAAGAAGACGAAAGATATTTAAGGGATAAAATTGGGAAAGGAAGGAATTGAATTCTCCTCATTTGCAAATAATTACACTTAAAAGACCTACAGAGTCCACCAGAAATCATCTAGATTGAATTGTTTCAGTAAATTGCAGAATTACAAAACTAACACAAACGTCAGCAGCATTCGCACATACCAAAAAACAAATTGAAAACATTCCAATCACTAGGCATGATGGTGCAGGCCTTTGATCCTAGCACCAGAAGACGGAGGCAAGCCTCATCTACAAAGCGAGTTCCAGGACAGCCAGGGCTACTCAGAAAACTATCCCCCTCACCCCACCAAAAAGAGAAAAAGAAAAACTCTATATTTAAAATAGCCCCAGGCAAAATAAAATACCAAGGAAGAATCCTGATGGCTGACACTTAAATCCCTAGAAGACGTTTAAAAAAATTAAAGAAGATACTAGATAATGAAGAGACCTTATGTGCACCCAAATTGGCAGACTTTATTCTGTGAAAATGGCTATACTACCAAAAGTGACCTATAAATTCAGTGAAATTGCTATTAAAATTATACTGATAATCCTCACAGAAATTGGAAAGATATCCAAAATTTCATATGAAAACATAAAAGACCACAAATAACCAAAGCAATCCTTTGAAATAAGAACACAGTTGGGCAGTGGTGCTGCACACCTTTAATCCCAGAACTCAGAAGGCAGAGGCAGGCAGATCTCTGAGTTCAAGGTCAGCCGGGTCTACAGAGTGAGTCTCAGGACACCCAGTGCTACATAGAGAGACGTTGTCTCAAAAAAGTAAATAAATAAATAAATAAATAAATAATAAAAGTCATTTAAGAAATAGAACCAGAAAAATTGGGTATCCACCTGCAGAAAAGGGAAATCAGAATTTTTCACAAAGTCTAAAACTGCTAAAGAAAATATAGATACTGCACTCCAAAAAAATGGATACAAACAGAAACCTTATAAACAGGAAATAGCCCAAAGAACTAGCAATTTGGATCACAATAAATGAAAGGATTGTGCATAGCAAAGGAAACTATCAGCAGACTGAGTAGATAGGCCAGGGAGTGAAAGAAAATCTTTTTCAGATGTGGTTAATATTTAAAATATACAAAAAAGTAAACATTCCCAAAGACCAAAGCTACCAATCAATAAATATACTATGAAATGAACAGACAGTTCTCTAATGCAGAAACACAAACGGCAAATAAGATTTTCCTTAAAAGCCAGGCAGTGGTGGCACATGCCTTTAATCCTAGCAGAGTGAGTTCTAGGACAGCCAGAGCTATACAGAGATAGATAAATAAATAAATAAATAAATAAATAAATAAATAAATAAATAAATAAATAATTTTCCTTAAAGACAAAAAAAAAAGATTTTTGATTGGGTAGTTTGTGTGGATGGTTTTGTGTGTGTGTGTGTGTGTGTGTGTGTGTGTGTGTGTGTGTGTGTGCTATTTTGTTTTCTTGTTTGGTTTTGAGACTGAATCTATGTAGCCCTGGCTGGAACTTATCCACCTGGCTTTGCCTCCTGTGCACAGGGAGTAAAGTCATAAGTCACCACACCTGGCTGCCTTGAACAACCTTCTTAGCTACCCAGGAAACAGAACTAAACTGTTTTGGGATTCAACCCCGCCCCCGCCACCAACAACAAAACCAACAACAAATGCTGTTTTGAATGTAGGGAAAGTTGATCATTTAATCTCCACTGGTAGGAGGGCAAGGTCAGATAGCCCTTGTGGAGGTTTCTCAAAGAATTAAAGACAGACTTCCATATGACCCAGCTAAACCACTCCTGGGCATTGACTACCATACAAATACATGCACATAAATGTTTATTGCCGCATTATTCATAATAGAAGAAGAAATGAAATCAATCTAAATGTATATCAACAGATGAATAAATAATGAAAATGTAATATGTATGTATGCATACACACAATATAATTTTATTCAGCTGTAAAAAAATAAAATTATAGATTTCAATAAAATGGGAGGATCTGGAAAGTCATATATTAATTATTTGAAATGACAGAAAAACAAAGCAAAAAACCTCTACATGTTCTCTCTATGCAGGTCCTAGCCTATAGTGTCTATTATGTGTGTGTAAGGGATGTGAGTGAAGTATGGGCAATGAGCTAGTAAGGAGAGTGCAAGAGGAAAACAAGGAAAATGAGGGCTTGCAGAGAGTGTGCAACAGGAAGTGTGTGACACAAAAGCAGAAAGGAGGCTACTGGGGCTGCTCAATCAAGGGAGGCTGAAGGGATCAGGGGACACTATGGAACGGGAAATCAACAGAGATGAAGGGATCAGGGGACACTATGGAATGGGAAATCAATAGAAATGAATTTTGTTTAAAATGTTATAATGAAGCCTACGATCAGGTATACTAATTTAGATGTTTTAAGCTGGGCACACCTTTAATCCCAGCACTTGGGAAGCAGAAGCAGGCAGATCTCTATAAAATCAAGGCCAGCCTGATCTACACAGTAAGTTCCAGGACAGACAGAGCTGAGGAGGAGGAGGGGTGGGGACAAAGAGGAGGAGGAGGGGGAAGAGAAAGAAAAAGAGAGAAGTAGAAAGAAAGAGAGGAAAAGATTATATAAGAGTAAGGCCGGCAAACTGTTTCTCAAGGGCATCAATGAAATTTAAAAACCTTTAAATAAACTGGAAAGGATTACGAGAAGCAATGGGAATAAATCTGATCAAAATGCATTATATGCATGTATAAAAACATTTAAAGAATGAATTTAAAATACTATATTATTAGAATAAAGAAGCCACCTTTATATAATAAAAAGCCTTGCACAAAAAGCCCACAGTGCACATCACACCCTCAATGGTGAAAGAGAAACACTTCCCTCTGAGATCCGGATCGAGTCAAGGAAGCCTACTTCTGCTGTGTCTATTCAAAACAGTTCAGTAGGCCCTAGGCAGGGCAAACTCAAGGCACCAGGGTATAAAGCCAAGTATAAAGTATAAAGCCAAGCCATCTGTTTTCAGGGACATGTAGGAACCCTGAACGATTCCACACGCATGGAAACCTGAATTAATCCACGAGGTTAGCAAAGTAGCAGCAAACAAAGAACACTTGAAACTCAGGTGCATTTCTTGGTGTTGGGAGAAGAAAGTCCTCACTTTATACAGAGCAGGCAAGAGCTGAACTGCTGTGCTATAGCCCTGCATTGGTTTTACATTTCCACACACTACAGAAAGGAAAGTATGAAAACAGTCCCATCTATGATAGTAATAGCAAAAAGAACGAAATGCGTAGGAAGTCATTTAAGGAGGTTAAAAAAAATTTGCACAAGAGAAACTACAAAGTATTTCCAAATGAAAAGGCATAATAAGAAGAAACACATCTCACATTCACAGATAAGATGTCAAAACTACTCAAAGCAATCATAAAACTCCATACAGCTCCTATCAAACGCTCAATCATACTTTCTGCCAACACAGAAAATCCATTCTAAAATTCATGAAAAACCACAAAGGGATCCAAATGTTCAAAAAGTAAGAGCAAAGCTGGATGGAGCCTTATGCTTGCTTATTTCAGAACCCAGAAAGCAGTGAGGTTGTCGGCTAATAGATTAAACACAGACATATGGACCAATGGCTGGTACAGAGATCCCAGAAATAATCCCCCATGCATGTAGTAAATCATCCTTGAGGAGGACTGAAGACCATTCATTGTGGGAAAGGTCAGAGCCTTCAACTAATAGGTCTTAGAAACTCCAACGTCCATGTAGGGGAAAAAATAAAATTATATCCTTATCTAACACACACTATGAAAACTCAATCAAGGCATGTATGTAAGAGCTAAAATTACAAAATAGTTTAGAAGTAAATATAAAGAAACAGAATTATGACACTGGATTGGACAATGATTCTTTTTTATGTAACACCAAAAGGATAGGAAAATAGGCTAATGATTGGACTTCAAGAACAAAACATTCTTAAAGCAAATGTGCCTTGCTAAGGATCAAGGCTCATGTCTGTAATTCCAGCATTGAGAAGCCTGGGGTAGCAGATTTCAAGCTGGAAGCCAGGTTGGGTTACATGTGAGACCTTGTTTTAAAATGTTTTAAAAGGAAGCCTAGCGAGTGGAAGGAAATATTTGTAAATCATATATTTGATACTTGTGGCACATGCCTTTAATCCCAGCATTCAGGAGGCAGAAGCAGGCAAAACTCTGTGAATTTGAGGTCAGCTTGGTTGGTCTACAGAGTGAGTTCCAGGGCAGCTGGGGATACACAGAGAAACCCTGTCTCAAAAAAAAACCAAAGACAGAAGAAATAAAGATAAGAGATTAATATTCAAAATATGGAGAGTGTTAATATTCAACAATGAAAAATCAGATAACTGATAAAATTATAAAAGTTGGCAAAGAACTTGTGCAATTTTTTTCCAAATGTGTTTGTGCTTCCAATAAGCACAAAAGAAAATAACCAAAATTACTAATCAGTTTTGAAAAGACAACCTGAAGCCACCAAATGGTGTGGCCAGAAGGAGGCAGTGGAGAGGGAATAAAAGGAAGAGGAGGGAAGCATTGACTGGGTAGAGACTGTCAAGGAGAATGTAAAATGGTACAACTGTCAGAGAATGACAGCTTCTCGGCCCTCAAACACAAAATTGCCACGTGACCAACTGGTGCTACTTCTGGGTGCGTCCAAATAATTGAAAGCAGATTCTTGGTTGTTAATAACAGCCAGAACAGAGAAGAAACCTGAGCACCCCCAATAGTCAATGGAAGCAGGAAGTCCAGTGCCTGCGTGAAGCAGCATATTATCTGGCCTTAGAAAGAAAGGACATCTTGACACATGCTGCAGGACCTGGAGGGTGGGGCCAAGTGTGACGGGAGGTCATCAGGATGGTTCCACGCACATGCTGCATTGTATGTGGCTAAAAATCAGACACAGAAGACATGGTTGAAGAAGTTGAAGAGAAGGCAAGGGGAGGTTTCTGTATGACAAGTAAAAAATTTGGTTTTGTGAGATAAAGTATTTCTAGACAAGATTGTGGTGATGGTTGTATAAGAAAGACTATGGGAGAATCAATACTATTGAACTATCTAACTAAAAGTTGTTACTGTGGTCAACTATATACTGTAGAAAAACTTCCCACAACTCAAGAAACATATGTGAAATAATTTGAATATATTTGCAAAAGTGGAAGAAACAATCTACTCTCCCTGTTGATAACAAAAACAATTTTTAGAATTGCAGGTATCAGCCAGTGACCCTCTCTCCTCCAGAGCCTTCTCAGTCTTCCCAACTGCCAGGACCTGATCTCAGTATATGGAGTTCCAGGGCTGACGAAAGGAACAGGGGATTGACTCTATCTAAATTTGCTGCTTGCTTCTGTAACAGACACAGTAGATGTAAGCTTGCCAGGACCCAGCCTATAGGATCACCACATATTGGTGGAGAACCATCAGTTGTAAGTAGCATCAATCAAATGCTAAAGTTTTCAAGTTGTACTTTTAACGACTAGACTGGAGTCGATGAAATTTCTCTGTTGCAGTTGGGCGTGTGTGCTCTCTAGTGGGAGTAAGAAGAGATGTATAACTCATGGCAGAAGTTGTGTCTCTGTGGACGAGCATCGCCAAGGTGAAGATCACCCACCTTATGGGCAGGGACGCTCTTCTGCTGTATAATGGACAGGGACGCTCTTCTGCTGTATAATGAGCAGGGCCGCTCTTCTGCTTCAAGGAAGACAAGACTTGACTCTTTTGAGAAACTCAATATTGTCACTATTCTGTATAATTTCATCATGTATAACAGGTGTTAGACATGCATATCTAGTCTGGCCTTTAGCCACCTGATCCTGCATGACCTCTACTTTTGCCCAATTCTCCTCATATTCCCCAACAAGATATGGTTACTGATCTCACTGACAGAAGTGTTAATTAGGCCACAGTTACTAGTGAGCTGAATTGCTGTGTAGCAAACAGTCAGCATATGCATACAGCATATAAAATCTTTTATACAGTTTCTCCCCTTCATATAGTGAGCCGAAACAAGCATACTCTCCATATATGTATTGCTACCTCCATTATTAGCATATGGTATCCCTACTATGGTCCTACGCATCCCTACTATGAGGAGTTAGCTCAGCAGTGTCCCGATGCTGTTCTCTTCGCAGGCCTGTGAAGACCTGAGTCTGTGAGGACTGGCGAAGCAGAAGCCACTGGCAGGCTCCAATCCAGCCTTTGCCAAACTCTATGCTGTGTTATTAGACAACATCTCATAATAAAATGATACTTGGATTTATAATTGGCTACAATTGCATGTATATAATTTCCCATCAAATTCCACAGAAAGGGAAGGAAAGCAAGAGTTGACTCTTTTGAGAAACTCAATATTGTCACTATTCTATATAATTTCATCAGCTATGTTGGGCTAGCTATGTGATTACCTGTGTGACGTAGCTCTGGATACCCAAAAAGCAGCTCCTCCTACAGTGTACATATTCAAGTGTAACACAAGTGTCTCCTTTATTCAGCCCATAAGGTATTCTCAAAACCTGATTCCTGAAGGACCTAGTCAAACAACCTGTGATTCTTGATTAAAACACAGATTCCAAACTGTTGTGTGACAGACTTTTCCTGAGAAGACACAACAACAACAACAACAACAACAACAACACACACACCTACTCATCCTAGATAGGGTGCCCACAGTTACCACCAAAGTGCACCTTGATGAAGCAATGAGTTTGTTGGGATTCCTTATAGGAATACAAGTGAAGGGCTGCTCATCAGAGCAGTAATGACTCTATGACAACTGTATCACCAAAGCCCATCCCAGTATGGGTGACAACTCACAAAAGCTGGGGACCTGTGTCATACTACACAGCCTGTGGATTACTCAAAAGGTTTAGAGAGCATCCATTCCAGGTGTTTCCATTGGTCTGTGTCTCTTCCAAGCAACATGGCTGGTCTGTCCAGCTGGCCTCTGCGTCTTTCAGGCTGCTTGGTTGATCTCTATGTTTTGCAGGTGGCTGGGCTTGACTTAGAAGCTTTGCAGCTTTGCTTAGCTGAGTCTTCCTCACATCTTGGTTTATATGAGAGTGTTTCTGAGCAGTCTTTTCTGTTTTATACACTGAGGAGGGAATGGCCTAGTGAATTTTGTCAGTTTCAGGAACTTCCTGAAGCTATTTTGAGATTTTTTTAACTTCCGGTTTTATTGTGCTTCCTTGCAAGATGAAGCATCTCAATCTGCTAGGAAACAGCGACACAACAGGAACCTCCTAGTGTGGTGGCAGGTGCTGGAACTTCTAATACTCAGTAAACTGAAACAGAAGAATTGCCCCAGAAGTTCAACGGTAGTCTAGGCCACAGAGTAAGATTCTATTAAAAACAAACAATAACAACAAACCCACCCCACTCCTGGCTTCTCCATACTTAGGTTCCCAGGTCTACTGAGTCTGCTTCTGAGGAGTTGTGGCCCATGAAGATATATTTCAGACAAGTTCCTCGGGCAGTGCTTCTGTAGGAAATGTTGGGAAACACAAGCATTGGACTTCAATTTCAACAAAATGTAAAGGTCAGCAGGACAGAAAATACCATTTCTGTGACTCCATAGAATAATAAGCCTCTCCAGGATAGTGGGATAGTGAACCTCTCCAGGAAATTTGACTAAGCCATCTGAGACTTAGGCGACTCCCTGCTGCTCCCTGTCAGATTCCTGGCCTGGAACACATGCCACATTTACCACATCAGAAAACTGTGACCTGTGGTCACATAGTCCTGGAACAGAGTTCCATGCTAATGAGGTAGGTTCCTAGAGGCCCTGAGGGTTTAGCCAATAAGCTTTACTTCCCAGACATTCCTCCTTGCAAAGGTATTTAATCTCTGGTCCACTCCGAGAAGTTGGTATACAGTCATTTTCCACAATGAACAACCATTAAACAGTTTGGAACCAAGGACTGTCTCTTCCATTGAGACCCACCATGGGGAACATGAAAAAGGCCTTCTCCTACAGAGCCTAATTCTCCCACAGAAGGCCTCTCTGTGCCTCCAGACCAATTGCCACTACCTTTGCTGATGAGCTAAGCTGGAGCTCTTGGCCACAGCCCTGGGCTAACAGCCCTCTGGCCCCAAATGGTCCCAGCCTCATTGTGGGCCTAAATCCCCTAATCTTTTGTTCCCAACTTCTCTGTGAGGTCTTCTAGGGGTGACTAGATTCCTGGAAGTCAGTGTTAGCATTTTGTCTAAGCTCTGCCCCCTCTGCTCTCTCTTGTTCTTGTTTTCTTGCTCCCTATCTGTCCTCTCACCCCTTCCTCCCTCTCTTCCCATTCCCCTCCCTGCTCTCTCTCCAAGTGCTCATGACTGGCCTCTACTTCTCCCCCCCCCCCCTCTCTCTCTCTCTCTCTCTCTGTCTCTTTCTCTCCCCTCCCCCTCCCCTCTCACTTTCCCTCTCTTTCTCTCCCTCTCCCTGTCCCTCTCTCTCTCTCTTTCTCTCCCTTTATCTGTCTCTACTACCCTCTCAACTCCCCTCCCCATGCCCTAAATAAACTCTGTGGCTGGTCTGTTGGGGGAAGGGAGGCCCCAGCATGGGCCCTCGAAGGCACCCTCTTCCCCACATACCTTACCACACATCCACCAAAACATATTCCTTCTCTCTCTGTCTTTTTACAAAAACACTACAATCAGGAAACTCCAACTTGGGCTCCCCACATCTTAGACTGCGTCTTCTCACCCCTGAAGCCCAGTCCCTGACAGCAGTGGCTTGAGACAAGCACAGTCAAGCTCTCCGAGGTTCACCTCCTCAACAGCGGGGCAGAACGTGGTACCACAAGGGCCTGAGAGTATAAAAAAAATACAGATTTGAGGGAAATACTCAATGGACCATAGGACAAGGGTTGTCAGCACCAGTTGTGAGGCTTGAGTAGTGGCTGGGGAAGATGGCCACAGGTATCATGGGACATGCTTGTGTTTCACCCATCTAGAAAACTTGGCTATGAAATTAGTGAAGAAAGTCAGCAAACACAGGTTATCTGCCCTCTAAGAGAAACCAAAGAGGGATGGTGTAACCTGCATGTGGCCGTCATCTTTAGCATCTTGTTGGGAAAATGAAGGAACTCCTTGAAGAGCTTTATGGTCTTTGGAATGGGAAGTTGTCATTTGTGACAACTTGTCCTCCAGGGCACCTATTGCAAGGGTTTTTCCATCACAGGAACATCTTGACAGTCTGAAGCCAAGGGATACCTCAAAGTCACACCATGCAACAAACCTAACACAAGAGATTTATTGGGGAGAGACACAGAACAGCTCTGCCTCTGACCTAGAACAGAAACAGCAGACTGTTGAGTGGAGGGAAGGGCTTTTGTAGGTTTTTGGACCATGCAGTGAGCTAATGGAAAAGCATGTGGCAGGAAGTGTTGTTTGGTCATTAACTCCGAGTTACAGGGAGAGGGATTTCCAAGTCTCAGGAACTCCAGGGAAAGTCAGGCAAAGTGTTTTCCCTTGGTCTTTGTCTTACGCTTGAGGTCAAGTCAGGGGCAGGGTATTCTTTCCCTGCCCCCCCCCTTTCCTACACCTGTGTCAAAGGAGTGTCACCTCCACTACAGAAATTAGACTAATGTTCAGGGATTTGACAATATGAAGTAGAAGAAAAAGAAGATTTGCAGGTATTAGGGGTTCAGAAAGGGGTTTTAATACATTCCCTGTACTTCAGCATTATTCAAACATGATTATGACATGCTATGACATGGTGTCACCTGCAGGCATTCTGCCTAGCACTCTTGAAGTCCCAAAAATGTTTTCAAGAAAAAGTGGTCATGCTATATGCGGAATGTATGTTATACCCAGGGTGACTATATAATATGTCCATATATAATACAACGACAAAGGAATCCAAACCATCCTGAAAAATAAGAGCAAAGCTGGAGCCTTATGCTTGCTTATCTCAAAACCTAGAAAGTGAGGTTGTAGGCTAATAGATTAAACACAGACATATGGACCAATGGCTGGTATAGAGATCCCAGAAATAATCCCCCATGCATACAGTAAGTCATCTTTGAGGAGTGTACTGGCTGGTTTTGTGTGTCAACTTGACCCAGGCTGGAGTAATCACAGAGAAAGGAGCTTCAGGTGAGGAAATGCCTCCATGAGACCCAGCTATAAGATATTTTCTCAATTAGTGATTAGGGGTAGGAAGGGTAGGAAGTGATTGTGGGTGGTGCCATCCCTGGGCAGATAGTCTTGGATTCTATAAGAAAGCAATTTGAGCAAGCCAGGGGAAGCAAGCTAGTAAGAAACATCCCTCCATGGCCTCTGCATCAGCTCCTGTTTCCTGACCTGCTTGAGTTCCAGTCCTGACTTCCTTTGGTGATGAACAGCAGTGTGGAAGTTTAAGCTGAATAAACCCTTTCCTCCCCAACTTGCTTCTTGGTCATGATGTTTTTTCCAGGAATAGAAACCCTGACTAAGACTAGGAGAACTGCTTTCCAAGTTCTGTGTTTAAAGAACTCTATGCAGAAATCCTGAGAGGAAAGAATGCATGGCCTCTTGGCGACCTCAGACCCACTGAGACTTTTGGACCCTGAGAAGATGGAGTGTAGGTGAATTAGCATTTGGGAGTTAGAGCCTGCTGGGCTCCCCTTTGTCCTGTGGAGTCATGTATTCAGGTGACTTACAGACTGGACTTTTTAAAAAAAATAACACAGTCCTTGTCACACGTCTCCCTTCACGGTGCAAAGCTTTCCCTTCACACTTGGACTACAGCAGAGGCCGTGCTACCACACTCACCGCCTCGTGGGAGCTGATGCTGCCTGTTTCTTGGACTTTCAGACCTCATTTCCCGCCTTCGCTGCCCCGCCCACCTCCAGCTATACACCAGCTTTATTCACCCATGCCATTTACCCATGACTTTTTCTCTCGGCTCCAAGTGTACTGTTGTACCTTGCTTCATGATGCTAGAGCTTGACCCCATAAGCATGTCTTCTCTGTCAGGCAGCTTGTGGTCAGTAGCAGGGTTGTCAATAGCGATCGAGGAAAGGACACTGTAGTGCAGTTTCAGAGTATGGTGCCTTCCCTTTCAACTTGGGAGGACTTTCACGGCATGACCTGAACCAGCAGGACTCAGAGTCCTGAATGGCAAGGTATTGAGTGGGAAGACAGGATGAGTGACAAAGAAGACAGGATATAAAGAAGACAAAAGCAACAGCTGGGACCAGTAGGTCTTGCATAAACTGATGACTTAGGCCAAGCAAGTTTATTAAGAAATCCAGCATCAGCTGGGTGCTGGTGGCATGTGGGAAAAATGAGTGGGGCCACAGTGGTCCAAGAGGCTGGGAAAACAGGGGTGGGGGTGGGGAGGGTGGGGGTTGGGCGAGGTCTGCGACCCCAAGTGGGGATGGCAGGTGCTGTGTATCCGAGGAGGGGAAGCTGCCTGACTAGTGGAGAGAAGGTCTTTGCCCAGAAGGTGGGGCCATTCTCACAAGGCCCACCCGTGTACCTGTTGAGGAAGCCCGGCTGGGAAGAAGCTTGGGTCCTTTCCTGCGGCTAGAGATGCTGAGGCCTATTCCATGCTCCTATATGGCGAGTTTTGATAAGAAGAGACAGTCCATAGTTTCAAAGCTTTATTATAGGAAAGTGAGAAGAGAAAAAGAGATAGACAAGTAAAGAGAGAAAGAAAAGATAAAACGGTGAGAGCTGGCCATGACCACATGGATAGAGGGGAAAGAATGGGGAGGGAGGGGGAACAGGGGGAACAGGGGGACAAGAGCAAGGGCAAGAGAGAAAAGCAAGAGAGCTAGGAGGGGCCAAGAGGCCTCCTTTTAAAGTGGCCAGGTGGGTGGAGTCCAGCCAGAACGATGGCCCCGGGGTATGTCCAACAGTGGCACACACCTTTATTCCCAACACTCAGGAGGCAAAGGTAGGTGGATCTGTGAGTTCAAGGCTAGACTGGTCTACAAAGTGAGTTTCGGGACAGCCAGGGCTACACAGAGAAATCCTATCTTGAAAAACAAAAGTATAACATCATATATATTATTTGCAGGGGAAAACACTTGAGATCAGCAAAGAACTAAATCAGACTATGTTGGTGATGAGAACACAGGATACTTCAATCACAACTGAAGGACTGATAACCACAGCCCAGGGGGAAGAGTTGGGTCCCCAGAAACTACAACCTTGACTCCTATGAGGAGGCACTGGCTCCTGTGTCAGACAGACCTTGTCAAGTGTGTTCCTGGATGTGGACACAGAACTAAAGTTCCCTTTGTCCTTTCATCAGGGCCACTGAGACAACCTTAGGTTGGTCTGGTTCCCCACAGGTCAGGTGCCAGTGATGCTCAGCTCAGTGCTAGTAACGGGCCAGTTCCAGCCCATCGTGTTTCCAGCATCTCTCTTCCACCCAGCTCTGGGCCATGCTCCTAGGTAGGAGGACTCTTTACCCCTAACAGACTGTGGGAAGGGCCCTTCACAGCTCCAATTTACATCTCAAATCACTCTGCCCCAGAGGCAAGAGCTGAATTTTGCATTTACTATTTCTGATTTTATAATTAAGATGTTTTTCAAGTTACAATTCTTTACATTAAAAAAAAAAAAAAAACCACTCCCGTTCAAATTTCTAGTGTACTTTCCGCTTGCAGATTGGTTCCTAAACCAGAGCTGACAGTAGGGGTGGTCTTTGGAGAAGGACTCTCAGCAGTAAGGGCAAGAGGCATGTTCCCGTGTCATGCCCAGGTTTGAGGGCGCTGCGGAGGTTCTGGCCATGGGAAACCACAGGTCAGCATGCCACACATTCCACTCTAAGCGATTAAATCACCACCAGTACCTGGTTTTGATAACCTGCTAACTGAAGCAATTTCCTGGGGAGCCCAAGGGCTGCTTGGTTGTTATGGTAACGGCGCTGCAACAAGTCTGCAGCATGTAAGTGAATTTCCTGAGCGCAGTCTACACTTCAAGAAACAAAAAGAAACATCCATGTTTACAGTATGATTATCAGAGGGTTGCACAGTGGCCCTGACAGAGTCTCACTCCTGGTAACCGCAAGACCACTGTTAAAAACAAAACACAAAGTCAACTATGCAAGTAACTGGAGTAAGTAAGTAGCAGGTGAATTCATGACCTTTGCAAGGCTTTCCTGTGGATGTTAAGATTAGGGTCTTGATTGGGAAATAATGAGACCCTGATTCTTAGGATTGGGAAACCTGGCTTTCTTTTCCTGGAAAATGCTCTGATAATGTCCGAGTCAGGAGCCTGGGAAAGAGCTCTCGGTAATTCCTTTCTTTTTCCTAACTTGCAGCTTGAATGAAAACCCAGCCTACTTCAAAAACTCAGGTGCACCGGATGGATGGCCGAGGAGGACACACTTTAATTAGTAAAAATATTGGAAAACTTCAAAATGATGTATTGGCAGAAACGTAAGAAATGTGGGTATGACTGTAAAGGAGGGAGACCAATCAATGAGGGAGATGAAACTTCATTACAGCCATCTTGTTTATATGGAGTGCTAACAGATTCTGCGTCATAAAGTATACAACTGGATATATCTGACACTTTCATATATCAACAGCCTTTCATTCACTGTAGAAGAGATGCCATAGCTTCCAAGGCGTGGGAAGGGAGGAAGAGACCATGGTATCCAGGCCACATCCCCAGAGAAGGTCTAGCAGGCTCTCTCGTCACCAAGGTATTTACAAAGCAGATAAAGGAACACCAACAGATTTTAGGAGTCTGCGGGTGCTTTTTTAGTATCAATATTCGTGAAAAATACAAGGGCAGGGGTGGGAAAAGTCCCAGAAATTAAAATTGAACTATGATGCAGGCTCAGCTAACTGCTGGGATTAAGGTTTCATAACTAACCACATAAATTCCATCATAGAGCATTATAATGTATTTATCTTCAAAACTTGCTGTTAGAAATAAATGCTGATGACTGTTTACCAAAAGACAAAAAGAAATACTGGAGCAAGAACTGTATGATATGCATGTACATAGTTAATTATAAAGTCCTCTATAAAATTCATTCTTACAAATTGCATAGAAGCAGTTTGACCATTACTTGAAAAGGATATTTTTCTAAATTTCTCATCATAGTCTATTCCCATTTTCACTAATGTAAATTCTTACCTTATTCTCAGAGAGTTAATATTTAAATTTGCTAAACTAAAAAAAAAAAAATGTGTTTCTTTTGGTTGGGATGGGGGCTAGGCTGGAGAGATGGCTCAGTGGTTAAGAGTACTGGTTACTCTCCCAGAGGTCCTGAGTTCAATTCCCAGCAACTAAATGATAGCTCACAATCATCTATAATGGGATCTGATGCCCTCTTCCAGTGTGTCTGAAGATAGCTACAGTGTACTCATAGAACAAACAAATAAAACATAAAAAAGAAAAAAAACAAAAAAAGAAAAAAACCTTACTCCTATAATATTAGTAAATGTTCAAATATTATTATTATTATTCTTTAGTTTTTGAGACAGGGTTTCTCTGTATAACCCTGGCTGTCCTGGAACTCACTCTGTAAACCAGGCTGGCCTCAAACCCAGAAATCCGCCTGCCTCTACTTCCCAAGTGCTGGGATTAAAGGCATGTGCCACCACTGCCCAACTAAATGTTCATTTTTTTTAACGTGGTTTTTAAAGAAAAGCAGATAAGCCTTTAGTTTCAACTATGGAAATCCCTCTTTGGAATACACGGATCAGGGACAGAGCTTTGTCTTTTATCTGTATAAATTCTCGGAGCCATGCAGTACTGGAAGTAGCAAGAAACTGAGCTTCTGAAAAACAGACACAGTTCTTAATTGGAAAATTATAAGCATAAATCTAAAGATGCAACCCCAGTAAATTTAGGCCTTCCCCTCCCAGAAGACCGAGCTGTGCACGCAAGAGAACACCACAACTTAAAATTCTAAGTCACAAGAAACCATTTAAAATAACATTTATATCAAAGCAGAAGAGAAACAGAGGAATGCAAGTCCACTACAGGACTAAATAATCAATCACAGTATTTAGGAAATAGGTAAAACATTGCAAAGCACCCCAGTCCTAAAAATACCATTAACAGGTGTGGAGAGATAGATGGCTCAGTGGTTAAGTGCACTGGCTGCTTTTCTGGAGGCCTGGCTTTGATTCCTAGCACGCACATGTCAACTCACAATCATCTGTAACTCCAATTCCAGGGGAATCCAGCATCCTCTTTTGGTCTCCACAGGCTGCAGGCAAAAATGTGGTGCACAGACATACATGCAGGCAAAACATTCATACACTTAAAATTTTTTAAAAATTAAATCATTATCACCGAAAAATTACATAGAAAATTTGTGAGAAAGAATATGAAAAACTGATTGAAGATAATGAAATAAATTGCTGTGAATACCAGTTTTCAGATACACCAGCAATGGAGGAGTGTTCCTCTTTCTCCACATCCTTGCAGGCATCTGCTGTCATCTGAGTTTTTAATCGTAGCCATTCTGGTTCCTGTGAGGTAGAATCTCAGAGTCTTTTTGATTTACATTTCTCTGATGACTAAGGACTTTGAACATTTCTTTAAGTGCTTCTCAGCCAATCAAGATTCTTCTGTTGTGATTTCTTTGTTTAGCTCTGTACCCCATTTTTAAATTGTGTTATTTGGGTTTTTGGAGGTTAACTTCTTGAATTCTTTGTATATTTTGGATATTAGCCCTCTGTCAGATGTAGGGTTAGTGAAGCTTTTTTTCCCAATCTGTAGGCTGCCTTTTTGTCCTAATGATGGTGTCTTTTACCTTACAGAAGCTTTTCAGTTTCATGAGGTCCCATTTATCAACTGTTGATCTTAGAGCTTAGGCCATTGGTATTCTGTTCATTACCCCCCCAGCCCCCCACCCCACCCCACCCCGTGCCAATGAGATTAAGGCTCTTTCTTTCTCTTCTATTAGATTCAGTGTATCCAGTTTTATATTGAGGTCCTTGATCCACCTGGACTGGAGCTTTGTGCAAGTTGGTAAATATGGATCTATTTTCATTCTTCTCCATGCAGCCTGCCAGTAAGACCAGCACCATTTATTGAAAGTGCTTTATTTTTTTCCACTGTATGTTTTTGGTTTCTTTGTTAAAGATCAAGTGTCCATAGGTGTGTGTGTTTATTTCTGGGTCTTCGATTCTATTCCATTGATCGACCTATCTGTTTGTCTCTGTACCTTTGTTTTTATAGGAGCCCATTAGTTAAGAGACTTTGGATTTTTATAGAGATATTGGACATTTAAGTGTTGGCATTTTTAAAGACCATGGCACTTTTAAAAACTGGAGTGTGTTTTAGAGGGCATGACAAAGTTGACAAGGGATTGAATGTCACAGTTTTTGCCAATAAGACACCAACCTAGAAGTAGATAAGTAGAGGAAGTTTCAACTGAGGAATTACCTCTATTCAGACTGGACTGTGGGCATATCTGTGCATTTTCTTGCTTGTTGGTTGATATGTGAGAGCCCAACCAATTTCAAGCGGTGTCACCCCTGGGCAGATGCTCCTAGTTTAAGAAAGCATGCTGAGCAAGCCATGAGGACCAGGCCAGTAAGCAGCACCCCTCCATGACCTCTGCTTCAGGTCCTCCTCCTCAAGGTTAATGCTTTGAGTTTCCTTAGGTAATGGACTCCAATCTGTAAGCAAAAATAAACCCTTTCACTCCCAAGTTATATTTGGTCATAGGGTTTCATCAGAGCAACAGAAACCCTAATACAAATATAACAAATACAATGTCTAAATCTACATGTAATTTTTACTTATTTTTTATTTCATACACAAGTGCTCTATCTGCATCTATGCCTGCATGCCAGAAGATCCCATGACAGATGGTTGTGAGCCACCATGTGGCTGCTGGGAATTGAACTCAGAACCTCTGGAAGAGCAGCCAGTGCTCTTAACCACTGAGCCATCTCTCCAGCCCATAATTTTTAAATGTCAAACAAAAAATCAGGAAAGAAAAGCTTGACAACTATTCTCATCAATATACAAAATTAAGTAATATAAATGAGTATTTTAATTTGTTTAAATAGTATTAAGCTTATTAAGGACATTAAGTAAGTAGTATATAGGTGACAATTTTGTTCTTAATTATACAACTATTCACTTAGAAAACTCAAGACTACTATAAAAATTATCACCAAAATTCTTAATTTATAATAGGATATAGATACATGATAAAATTGGCAAAATTGATAGCTTTATTCACATTAGGAAAATTTACCAGAAAAGGCAACCCAGGGCTGGGAGATGGCTGAGTGGGTAAAGGCTCTTTCTGCTAAGCCTCATGATCTAGTCCATAAAATAATTACATTTAATAAAAATGAGTTCTGTAAACAACAGTAAAAGTACAGCATCTAGAAGAAATATAAAAACACAATCAAGGTCTCAACAAAGAGAAAAATATTGTTGCTGGATAACCAGACTTGATGGTGTGAAAAAACTGTGCTTAGGGGACTGTGGGTGTAGCTGAGCTGTAGAGTGCTAGCCCTGGGTGCCATCCAACTGGGTACCAAGAGGTACTGCCTGCCTATGATCCTAGCACTGGGGAGGGAGAGGGAGGAGGATCCCAAGTTCAAGGTCATTCTCAGTTACTGGGGTAGGAGACCCTATGTAATAATAGAAAAGGTGATGATTGTACTTCAATACACAATGAATAGCAAACTAGTCTATTATTACTAATCAACTTTTGGGAATTTCACACAGTACCGTATTACATCATTTCTGCCTCCTCATCCTCCCTCCCTCCAATTCCTCTCATACCCCCTCACTCCCTTTCAAATTCATGATCTGTCTACTTTGTTTTATACACACACACATGCATGCGTGCATACACTCACATTCACACACATGCATATATATTTATATCCTGCTGAGTTCCTTTGGTGTTGCTTGTATTTAGGCCTGACCACTTGAGATTAGATAAGCTATCCTGGTTTGTACTGGAAAGAGTGATTCTCCCTGCCTCAGCTGCCCTTAATTGCCTGTAGCAGTTCTCCTAGGGGCAGAGCAGGGCCTTGTGGAATTGCCCCAACCACTTTGGCAAGCCAATTGGTGGTGTCATTATGCAGTTGTTGTCTGGACTCCCTTGATAAGGTTTCATGGGTGCACTTCCCTCATATCATATCCAGAAGACCCTAGCAGTTGTTTGCTGATCCTCTTGTTCTAACAATCATCCTATATTCTCTTCCACGGAGTCCCCGAGGCTTAGGTCTGTAGGGGATTTGTTGTAGATGTATCAGCTGGGATTGGGGACCCTATGGTCCACTACTACCAGTTTCCTAAGCCACTATTATATCTAACTTAAGTATAATTTTACATTTGAGGTTTCTAATTTATGGGTATGAATGTCCCTTTTGCATGTCTGTCTATGCGCCACATATATGCAGAGCCCATGAAAGGTAGCAGAGGGCATCCGATCCCCTGGAACGTGTATTACTGACCAGTGCTAGTCATCATCATGTGCTGCAGCAGTCAGTGTCCTATTGGCCGAGCCATGTCTCCAGTCCCCTGTATCTGAGTCCTAAATACCTACCTACCCTTCTACCCATAGATGAGTGCAGTTCCCACCCCTTCTCAGAGAAGCTTCTTTCTGCAACAGATGGAGGTTATTATAGCGATCCACGGCTGGTCTTAATGCAGAGAATGAACATAACTAGCTGATAGACAGACCCAGAGCAAAGCCCAGAGAAGTATAAGAGAATGCATGAGTAGTGGTCTACACCCAAAACACCAGCTTTCCCACGCAGAGGTAGGAGAATCACTAAGGTTCAAGGCAAGCTCAGGCTAGAGTGACATTCTGTTACACACACACACACACACACACACACACACACACACACACAAAGATAAAAGTAGTAATAAAACTTATCTCAATTTTTATTACAAAAAAATATAGTGAAATCATTAAATAGTCAAACCACTACAATTGAGTGCAGCTGGTAAAGCAGACCCACATTGTGCAGTGGGAGGTTTCCTGGAAGGAAGCTGTACCATAGGAACTGACGCATCTGCACTACAGCCACGGCAAGTTTTGAACATTGCAAGTCCAGAACTGAATTATAGAGAGCCATCTTGTTCTCCTGTGCGTGTAACCTAGCTTCTTTATGACTATTAGGTAAAACCTATGGTCACTAGGACTCCTTGCCTCCATCAGCCAAAAGGGGTAAGAAACACACACACACATACCAAAAGGGGTAAGTTAACACACACACCTTACCTCATGTTCCCACCAATGTATTTGAATAGTGTGTTGATCTGTTGTTGGTTCTATTAAAACTAGAACATGAAACAGAATTTGGGGTAGCCCGAATCTGGGCTCCTGGAGCCACTGGGGATTATATTAGGCTCCAGAACGAATGGTATTTTATTCCCTTTGAGGTGAGTCGTAGTTTTAGATTGCCAAAATTTATTAACAATTTAAAACGTCAAGGTGAATACTTACACTGGAAAACTGTTTACTACGTATTACTTTTTCCAAGTCCAAAACCAAAATTTTAAGATCGCATTGTTTTATTCAGGTCCCAAATGCAGACAATTTACTCTTATCTTCCATCAACTTGTCTAACTCACACATTGACTCCCTAGGCTATGAAACACAACTGTTTATTGCACTAATTCCCAAACTACTTAACGGATTAGCTTGACAAACTCTCTTCCCTTTACTCTTTCGCGCCATAATTCCATCCACGTTGTTTGTAGTTTACTTTACTTTTTGATTATCGCCTACCTAGAGTCCAATAGGTTTGCTCCCCATGACCTTTTAACTGCCACTGAAATACAAGGCCAAAGCTAAGCAGGGAAGCCGGGTTCCTGCTGCTCCACAAGGTTCTGCGCCCATTTGCCAGGCGCCCTCAGAGCCCGCAGTTTTGGAGTGCTGGGTCTGGGTTCCGCGGTGGTGAACCCCTCTACCCCGGACCCCAGTTCCTGTTGAAGTCTTGCAGCGATCACGCCCCAGCTGGGGTTAGTCCGGGCCGCTGGGAAGACACTTTCCACCTCCAGGTTAGAGTAGCCGCTAGGTTGCAAAGCCCTGACCTCCGAAACAGCAGAAAAGGCGGAGCTTGGCCTTACGCATGCGTGCTGGGCATCGGTCGCTGCCGGGCCTGTGTGAGCATGCGCGGCAGCTAGAAGGCGCGGGTTGCTAGTTTGCAGCTTGGATTATCGTGCTTTAAAAACCTGTGGGGCCATGCCGCGTCTTTCCCGTTGGGATCCTGTGAGTCTAGGCCGCCTTTTCAGTAAGTGCTAGGGCTGCATTGTGGAGGCAGCTGAGGTCACGCGGGGAAGAAGGTGCCTGTGAGGGGCGTACCCTCTGCCATGAAGAAGATTTTTGGCTTCAGGAGTAAGGGCCCATCGCCCTTAGGCCCCTCTGCCCGCCCGCGCAGCAACTGCGTGGGCTTTGGACGTGAGAGTGCTAGTGGCTCCCACGTGCCTAGGTACCACATTCACGACAAGGATATGGGCAAGATCCACAAGGCTGCAAGCGTGGGTGATGTAGCCAAAGTGCAGCATATCCTTATCCTTGGGAAAAGTGGCGTGAACGATAGAGACAAGAAGGACAGGTAATAAATGGCCCGCGAGTTAGCGGGTCGGGACGAGGCTGGTGGGGAGCATGTACCTTGTCTGGCTTTGGGGCTGGAAGACAGAGCTAGAGTCTGGCTGGCTTTCACTATGGAAGCTTGGCTCTTCCCACCTTGCTCTGATAACCTAAGTCTTGGTGGGGTCTAAGCCCCGCCTCTAAGCAGGGACAGCAACAACAACAAAAAACACTCCAGCAGGCTTCCGATCCACTTGCAGTTCCCTTCACCGGCTATGTAAAACGAGTTAACTAACAATTTAATTTTCTGCATACATATTGTGAAAATACATAATAGGAGAAATGTTTCTGTTCAAGGTTAAAAATTCTTACACTAATGTGTTTTTTTCTTTTTTACTGCGTTTTGAAGTGGGAAAATAGTTCCATGTTCTCGAATCGGAGATTGATAATTCGCAGAACATGAATTCCGAGTATCCTGATCAGTTTTACTAAACCAAATATGACTGTCAGCGTTTTAACAATTTTGAGATTCTTATACTGCTTTTGATTGTGGGATGACACTAGAAAAACATCTTTCTAAAGAGTCAAAACTACTAGTTTTCACAGATCAGTCACTTACTAGCAGCCAAGGAGCTGCAGCAGTGAGCAGAGCGGAATAGAAGGCCCAGATGTACCCAACCGAGTATATGTGGGAATTTAGAAATTGATTCTCTAACACCCCAATTAGGAGGGGACATAACACTTAGGAATGAAATGGTTGTTAACGTGGAAACAAGCTACATTTCTTTCTTTTTTATTTTTTTTATTTTTTTGGTTTTTCGAGACAGGGTCTCTCTGTGTAGCCCTGGCTGTCCTGGAACTCACTCTGTAGAACAGGCTGGCCTCGGACTCAGAAATCTGCCTGCCTCTGCCTCCCAAGTGCTGGGATTAAAGGCATATGCCACCACCGCCCAGCTCTACATTTCTATGTTACTAAAATAAATTCCTAATAGAATGTAATTTAAGCATTAAAAGAAAACACAATGAGAAAAGTACCAAAACCAAACAAAAAGACCAAGAATGACTGCAGAACCACTGTGTGTGTGTGTGTGTGTGTGTGTGTGTATTGGTGATTGAATGCAAGTTTGTGGTGTATCCTTAGGATATATTCTAACATTGAGCTTTTTAAAATGAAGCATTCTCAAGACCTGATTAAACAAAATATGAGGATAAAATGACTGTATACTTGGAAAGTATTTACAGTACATATATATGAACATCACATGAAAACCATCTTCATATTACAAAAAATTCTTTTAAGTCGATGAGAAAAAAACTTAAACAATGAACTCTTAATTTTTTTATTTGCTCATTCATATATTGTTGCTGGGGCTCAAACACAGCCTCCCATACACTAGGAAGTTCTCTAGGACTGAGCAGGAGTCCTAGTCCCGGAACTCTTCATTTCATAAAAGCTTTTTGTTTGGTAGATTCACAAGTAATCTGTGGACATTAGAAAAAATATTTTGTGTCCCTGGTAAGATGAGAAAAGTAAGTTAAGAGAGAAGTGAAATGTCAGTTTTCAGGGACACAGCGCGTGAGGACGAGGACGGTGTTCCTGCTGAAGCTTGCGTGGCTTAGGGCTTTCCAGTAGACACACTGATATTTATGTTGATTTGTATCTTGTGTGTGTGTGTGTGTGTGTGTGTATGATTCACTTAGGCAAACAGTCGTGCTATTATTCTAGGGTTTGCTGATTTCTGTGAGCTGGGGAGATCACTGCATTGGTTCAAATAGGGTTACGCTTGTGTGTGCATAGCATGGGGCTTGCTGGCGTACTGTTAGGCCTTTCCACCCCAGGTCTCATCTGTTTATCTGCTCACTGTCATACCTGTCCCCCCGCCCCCACCGCCCACACACACACACACACACACACACACACACACACACACTAGAACTGCGGGCTTGCCCTGTGACCTGGGTTGTCACTCTATTTTCTTTCTTTTTAATATTCTTAGAGAGACAGAGACAGACAGACAGTTTGTGTGTGTGTGTCTGTGTGTGTGTGAATGTGTGTGTTAGTGAAGACACACACTTGCCATGCTGTGCTTGTGGAAGTCAGGTGACTGTCAGGAGTCAGTTCTCCTTTTAACATGGGATTTAGGAAGTGTGAATGTGTGTGTGTGTGTTAGTGAAGGTACACACATGCCATGCTGTGCGTGGAAGTCAGGTGACTGTCAGGAGTCAGTTCTCCTTTTGACATGGGATTTAGGAAGTGTATCCAGGTTGTCAGGCTTTCATGCCAATGCCTTTGTCCAGAGAAAGGCTAAGCGATGGCTGTTAACAGCAGACCTTAAAGCAGTGTTGATACCCAAGTCAAGCTACAGCAAAAGGCTATATATACTTCTTTGCAAATTGGCTCCTTTGGGCTAGGAATGTAGCTCAGTTGTTGTTTGCTTAGCAAAAGTCTCAGGGGTTCATCTGCTGTAACACACACACACACACGGTTGTAATTTCAAGAATGCACAGTTGTCTGAAGAAAAATATTTTCTTTTGAAAGAAGACATTTAGGTAGTGTTCTACATTGCATGAAATGTATTTTTAGATGATACTTTGTAATTTACTAAGAAGTGCTCTGTTTTCATAGGACCGCTCTACATCTTGCCTGTGCTTACGGCCACCCAGAAGTGGTGACTCTCTTGGTAGAGAGAAAATGTGAGATAGACGCCCGTGACGGCGAGAACAGCACAGCCCTCATTAAGGTACTGGCACCCAGCACTGCCAACTGAGATGCGTCTGATTTAAATACCTGGGGCAAAAAGATATCAGTTTGATTTAAATACAGTAATAAGTAAAACCTAAAATGTGTTTATCGTGAAATTCTAAACTGATTATTTTTTTCTTGATGCAATAACGACAGGCCGTACAGTGCCAGGAAGAAGAGTGTGCAGCTATCCTGCTGGATCACGGTGCCGACCCAAATGTGATGGACAGCAGCGGCAGCACCGCCCTCCACTATGCCGTCTACAGCGAGAACACATCCATGGCAGCCAAACTGCTCGCACATGGTGCAAATATAGAAGCCAAAAACAAGGTATAACGGTGATTCTGTTTCCAAAATAACCAAAGACACAGAGACACATTGTGAAGGTCATTCTTGTCCCCATGGCTGGATTGAGAAAACACACTTATGCATATTTTTATAGGAATGTTTTCAGAAATGATCAGATCATGAGGTCTCTGGATCTAAGTAACATTTGAATCTATTGGGTGGAATCTAAGATTGAATAGAATTGCCCCTTGAAGATACTTTCCTTGTGATAAAAATAATCCATACATCAGTCAGGAATTCACTCATTAAGCCAGTGTCTCTTTTTGTTATTATTGCAGCCATTTATTTATTTGTAGGGGTAGGAGGTGGGTATGCGCCACAGTGGACATGCGGAGATCGGGGGACCCTCCTTCTACCATACGGGTGTCAGGGATGAACTCGGGTTGAAGGGCTTAGCAGTGAGAACTTTACCTGCTGATCCATTTCTCTCCCTGCCTCCCAACCCAATTGCATTTTTAAAATTTTCCTTTTTACCCTTTTAGAACAATTAGATGTTTTAAGGGCTAGAGAAATAGCTCAGTGGTTAAGAGCTCTTACTGACTTACAAAAGACCCGGGTTCTGTCCCCAGCACCGGCATGGTGGCTCACGATCATCCATAACGCCTCTTCTAGGGACCCAGTCCCTCTGGTTCCTTGTCTTCTTCTGCTTTTGTGTTAGATTCTTTTTCTTTCCTGAGACTGGGAGGTGCATTGTTGGGTTATTGATCTAAGAATTCGGACTTTTTGGTGTAAGCACCTAAGGCTATAACCTCCTCCGCTAGAACCTCCTCTGTGTCCCAGAGGCTCTGCTGAACTCCGCTTTCTTTGTCATTCCATTCTGGGAACTTTTAAATCTTCTCCCTGTTTCTCCCATCTCCTGATATTTATGTAGCTTCTTTGCTTTTGATTTCTAGTTTTCTTTCACTATGGTAATACAAGAAATGATTTTTTTAAAAAGATTTTATTTATTTATTATATGTAAGTACACTGTAGCTGTCTTCAGACACTCCAGAAAAGGGCATCTGATCTTGTTACGGATGGTTGTGAGCCACCATGTGGTTGCTGGGATTTGAACTCAGGACCTTTGGAAGAGCAGGCGGTGCTCTTAACCACTGAGCCATCTCTCCAGCCCCGAGAAATGATTTTGTTCCTTTTGTATGCGTTATACTTGACTTGGTCTAGAATGTGGTATATTTTAGAGAAGCCAGGAGAAGCTGCTGAGATGGATGTGTGCTCCATGCCTCTGGTAGGGACTATTGCATGGAAGTCACTTAAGCACATTTGGTCTGTGGTGTAGTTTAACTCTGAAGTTCCTTCTTTGCATCTTTAGGGCTACCTAAAGATGAGAGTGGGGTGTTGACGCTGGTCTATTTTTTGGACATGACAGGTCTCCTTTGTTCCTCTTATGATATTTGAGGGTCCGTTTTCTCTTCTCACTGAGGGATCAGTTCATCAACAAGTACTTTTTCCCCCCCACTGAGCCATCTTGGCAGCCTCTTGTAAGGGTATTTTGCAAGGTGCCTTGCTAGTTCTGAATTGCCTTAATGTGTGTGTTTGAAGTGTTCTTATGTCTCAGGCAGTTATAAACGATAGCTTTGCTGGATATAGCACCAGAGTTGGCAGTCCCTGACTTTCGAGCTTGAAATAATACTGTTCCCTATATGCAGACAGCGTTACTGGCTGGTTACTGATGAGAACTGTGGTATGTTTGTCTTTTGGGTCAGTTGGTGTTTTGACATCTTGACTGTTATCTATCATGGGGCAGGTCTTCTATCATTGTGTTATTGATGCCTCTTGTTTTGGGATGCTTCTGTGTTTTAGATTTGTGAGTTTTCTTTTGTAATTTCATTGAACAGATTCCCCCAGTTAGTATTCCTCTCAGCACCTTTGTCCAGCCCACTGGTTCTTAAGTATTACATTTGTGTTGGTGATTTATCTGAGTTTCAATTAAAATGATGCCAGAGTGAAAAAACAAATGAAAAATAGTAGGTAGGGTATCCAGGCTCTTCACGAGCAAGAGTGACCGTGCTCCTGCGCCTTGCAGTGGAAGCAGCATCCTTCACACTGCAGGAGAAAACCAACAGTCTTTTTAGTAGTAAGCAGTGGATGTGTGTCTGCATCTAGGCCTTTTAATTCAGTGCCCATTTCCTTAGTGACTCACTTGAAGCAGGAGTGTCTGACACTGGATCCTTGAATCCTGGCATAAACAGAGGAGACAGTGCATTGCCTAGAGGGAACTTCCTCACTCTTATAAAGTGTTTCAACCTGTTTCCTCAAAACTTACTCCTTTTGTTTTAATGTTTGCCACAAGAAATAATTTTCATATAAAGCTTGAATAGAGTTAGAGATTACCTTTACCTGTTGTGTCAGTTTATTAATGGATGTGATCACGGAAAATTCTGACACAAAGTTAGCATCACTGCCTTCAAGAGATGCTTGACTGGGTGTGTCGCAGTCACATAATTCCAAAGCATAGTTCAGTCGAGTAGTTGGTAATTTGTGAATTACGGGTTGCCTGTGATGTCTTACAGGATGACCTAACACCTATGTTACTTGCTGTAAAGGAAAATAAACAGCATATTGTGGAATTTTTAGTGAAGAAGAAAACAAGTATTCATGCAGGCGATCAGCTTGGAAGGTATAGTAGTTTTTTTTTTTTTTCAAACATTATAAGAATGCTTGCTGTGAGTTTAAGTCCCTAACACTCACGTAAAAGCCAGGCATGGCCGTGTGTGCTTATAACACCAGTGATGGGGAGGAACTGGTCTCAAGAGCTTGCTTGCTAACTGAGGTAGATTGGGGAATTTCAGATTTAGTAGAAACCTTGTCTCAAAACAGAAAGTGGAGCCTGATCAAGGAAGGCACCTACTGTCCTCCTCTTGCCTCTGCATATGTGCACACCTGCACATGTGCGCACCTACACGTATGCGCACCAGCACGTATGCGCACCTGCACATGTGTGCACCTACACATGTGTACACCTATGCTTTACACACCTGCACATGTGCATACCTACACATGTGTACACCTACACGTGTGCATACCTGCACATGGTGCACATGCACAGGACACACACACTCTCTCTCTCTCTCACACACACACACACACACACACACACACACACACACACTAAACAAGTAAAACCTGGTGTTGTAAAGTGATAACAACCACTCAGAAATACAAGTGAAGAAGAAGGAAGAAGAGGAGGAAGAGGAAGAAGAGAAGATGATTAACTTAATTTCTGAGATGTGTTGGAAAAACATCAGCACCATTAGTGGTGGACAAGCAGTTGTTCACACTAGGCAGCACAGTCTATAGTTGGAGTCACCTTCCCTTCTCCTGTGAGTGACCTGATCTGTGAGCTTATGTTAGCCATGCCAATTGCACATTAGTAACATTGAACTCTCAATTTTTTTGTAACATTTTAAACCTCCCTTTCCTTTTACCTGAGACAATGCAAACAAACTTGCAAGTCAGTCTGTCTTTTTACTTTTTGTTTTAAATTACTTTTGTGAAGAACGCTCATGTTGTCAGCATTATATGCTCTTCTTATTTTTTCTGTTTTGTTTCGAATACTCTAATGTATTTTTTAAGTAGCTTGAGCAGAGGAAAGGGATAATCTTTAATGGATAATTTTTTCCTTTAATGAAAATAAGTCACGTGAATAATAATGGGTAAAAAAGATAGTTTTAGATTCAGATATTACCAAACTTAACACCTGACTTCCTCCTGTAGATAGGAAGATTCTCTATCCTTTGGATTATACTGCACTTGAGGAGGTAATTCAGTGGGTAAGAGTGCTTGCTGTGTAAGGAGAAGCTTAGTTAGAACCTCCGGTCCCCGTGTAAATAGCCAGGCCAGGCTGAATGCCTGTGTTCCTCACACTGAGGGGCAGACATGGGCAGATCCTGGGGTGGGACCTGCTGGGTTTGACTTAGCAACCAAAAGCACATCTGGTTTAGTGAAACCCTGTTTTAACAGAGCAATAAACCAGGAGCTCACTTTCTGGACTAGACAGCCTGGCCAGCAAGCTCCCAGGATCTGTGTGAGCTTTTCAAAGTCTTTAAAATTTAGATTAACAAGGAAGCTTTTCAGCAGACGTCTCTTAAGTCAAAGTCACTTACACTCCTACAAGACTTAGGTCCTCATGACCAACCATGTATAAAAGAATAATTTATCTTCTACTGTAATTAGCAATAAATGTAGAAATTGAGCATTAAAGAGAAAAGTACTGAATCAGAGTTTGATTAGACAAGGAACAGTGTCCAGTCTAAGTCTTAGTCGTCATGTTTTCTGCCCTTGGTGATTAGATAGTTCAGTCATAGAAGAGTTACCTAGTTTAGTGAGGTATTTACCAATACATTCAGTTTCTAATTATTATGTAACTGATTTGGCTCAAATGGCCACAGAATTGAAAGCTAATATCAAGGTGACCCTCAATATTTTGTGACTACTACAACATTATTAGAAGCTGTGAACCCACGCTCATGTCCATTCTGCTTGGAACAACAAGAGAGCTTAGTGTGTGTTTACATTTAGCCAGCTGCCTTCAGTTCATCACAGACATTTGCACGTTTGGATCATGTGGGATATGATCCAGATATTAGCTCTGATCTTGTCTTTAATGCTGTTATGAATTTAATTAGTATGTTTAGTATTTTTTTTACTTACCAGAATTAAAAATAATAATTTTTATCATTTTTTTACATAGCAACAGGCAAATATTTGAATATGATGGAAAAAGACTAAAAAATTCTGAAAATAGCAACCAAGGTAAGATTCCTCATGAAGCATCGTGCTGTGGGCGCTCCCTGGGTAGCCATGGAGATAACGATGTTTCGATCATAGGAGAGCAATATAAACCACAAATCAGTATGGGAGTGTCTCTTGTATGCTTTTCTTTATTTATGTCTAAAGTGGAGGATTATGTAAGAAATTAGTTAAATGAAACTTACAGTCTAAAGCAGCATTCCTGGGGATGGAAATCTTTTCATTCGGGCCCTGAAATCTATCAGAAAAATGATTTTTAGTTATTTCATTGTATGCTTCCCCCATCCACATTGTGGCAAATTAATTTAGCATAAGAATGGATTTCACAAGTAGATTACTTTATTAAGAGAATAAAGTATTGCAGCTCAAAGTAGGTACAATATGTTTTCAATAATGTTTACTGTTTCTACCCTAGATATAGAATTAGAATTGTTCTCTGTATTTTCAGATTCTTCAGTTTAGGAGATACTACCATATTATTCCTTTGACTTTTTTTTTAGTAGTAGGCTTACTAAATATTTTTTCAATCAATAAATTATCTCTCTTTCTCTCTCTCTCTCTCTCTCTCTCTCTCTCTCTGTGTGTGTGTGTGTACACGCACACACACACACACACACACACACACACACACACACACACATACTCTGGCACTTTGGAAGTGAAACCTGGGGCCTCGTGTATACAAGGCAAATGTTCTATTGTGGATTTAAATCCTGCCCTCTAATAACTTTAGTTTTTAGGGAAGTTTTAGGTTCACAGCAAAATTAACAGAAAGAAACAGAATTTCCCACACACCCTGGGACTCCCAAACATGCATAGCGTCTTACATTGTCTTTAGCATCTACCTGAGTACTGAGTAGTGGACATATCTATTAGCCCAGCTGGGTGGTGATGGTGTGTCTGTAATCCCAGCACTTGAGAGGCAGAGGCAAGCAGATCTCTGGGTTCCAGGACAGCCAGGGCTGTTACATAGTTACCCTGTATCTAAAAACAAAGAATGGGAAGTAGTTAACCCTGCAATGACACACCATTATTATTCCAGCATGTCAGCTTACGCCTCACTCTCAGTCTTGTAGCCTAACGGCCCGGGAGAGCCAGATCCCACCATAACAAAGTCACTGTGCTCCTGTGATTGTCCCCAGTGCTGTTAGTCAGAAGAATCCTGCAGACGGCGTGGCTTCTGCTAATGATGCCAGTTACTATCAGTCTGATGGTGTTCAGTCAGCTGTGGTCAGAGTCCTGGCAGTCTTCCTTTAGGTATCATAGTTTTATAAATTCTGTTCCTTCTTGGATTTGATAAACATGAAGGGGAGACAAAGCATTGTTAATAGATTAGTTACCTATCAGTAGCATTAGCATTCATTCTAGGATAGCCTCTATCTAGGTGTGGTACCAAAGAGAAAGCATTAATAATAATAACATCTTATTATTTTACATTGTTCTGTTGGTTTAAAATGTACTTTTTGTTTTTCTTTAATAGTGGATAATGGTTCTGAAGATGGCTCTTTAACCAGGTAGGTAGGCATATATAACATTGTTAAAATTAAATGTTAATGGCTTAGGGAATACTGAGGAAAGAAACTAGGATTTGTTAAGTGTTCTCTTTGTGTGGTGTGGCTAACATTTCTTACAGTGGTCACAAGAGCTTTGAAATGGGGTCTCATATAGTCCAGAGTGGCCTCAAACTTGTTATGTAGTCAAGGATGTCCTTCATCCTTCAACTTCTAATCTTCCTGCCTCCCTCTCCCTGGTCCTGGGATTACAGGCATGAACTGCCAGGCCCAATTTTATACTGAGAATGGAACCCAGGCTCTGTGCATGCTAGACAGGTACTCTATGACTCCTCTGTTCTAGTCAATGCTTTAAATTGATTTATTAACTTAGAAATTTCAGAGAGAGAGAGAGAGAGAATGAGAATAAATGGATGTTTTTAGGTGTGTGACATTGAGAAGGCTTAAGGTTGATAGTGGGAATCATCCTTGATTGTTCTTCAACTGTGCCCATTGAGGTAGGGGCTCTGAATTAAACCCACAACTTGCCAATATGTTTGGTCCTCCAAGCCTGCTCATTATGGGGATCCTGCTTCCACCTTCTGAGGCTGGAATCACAGAAGGGTGGCCACATCCCTCCGGCATTTATGTGGGTTCCTGGGGACCCCATTTCTGGCTGCTACACTTGTGTAGTAAGCACCTCTGATTGCTGCAGCATCTCCCATTTCACTTATTTCCTTAACCATTTTGAACTTGTATTTAATTTTCATAACTCATTTTTCTCAAATAAAATAAATTCTTTCCCATTTTCTCTCTGCCAGTTAAGTATTCCTGATACTCTTTAGGCAAAGTAAAAATCAATAGAATTTCAGAATTTTTAGGAAACTTAGGAGGTTTCTGCTGAAAACTGTGACATAGTTTGAGCTGCTAGGTAGACTTTTAGTAGACAAGAATGTGGCTCCACATCTGGTGCTGGCCCATTTCACAGAAGGTGGCATAGAGCCCCTCAAGAACCTGCAGACTAGAGGTGCATGTGTCTGAGCCTTTTCCAGCTGACTGATGTCCTTGTGTGAGCAACAGAAGGGGTAGCAGAAACCTGTAAGTCATGAGCATCTTGCACCTGGGTGACAGGTGATAGGTCATTCCCAGGATGGAGTGTCGCTGCTTACTGTCATTTGAGCCCATCCTTGTCTCAGGAGCCGCACCTTTATGAGATGAAAGTTGCCATTGAGCCCCACAGAAAAGGGACCTGGGATGAAGATATTTAGGTTGTTCATGCGGGGGAGAGGAAGGTACAATGTCTGGGTACCTAGGACTGATTTCTGACAGAAGCCATCTGGGAAAGGCTACAGAAAGCAAGTGAGTTTCCTGGAGATGGCCCACCATTTTGCATGGCTGTAGTAAGTGTTCTCTGCAGAGGCATGGCCTAAGAGACTTTATCCCAAGATTGCTTCTCACTGCTGATGAGTCTTTCCTGCCACTATTACATGGCCTAATGAGTCCTGGGCATCAGCCCACCCTACTGGACAAGTTTCCTGCAGATCAGCATGAATACGAAGTTTCATGAATTAATTCTGTTTAGATGAATTAGTGACTTTATAGCATTCCTGATTTGATTCAAATAATTTTAGGAAGAAAGTTAAAGAGATGGTTTTAGTTGTTTTGCCAAAAAGATGTAATAAAGATAGAATCAAGAATAGAATGTGGAGCTGGAGAAATGGTGGTTAAGAGCATTGACTGCTCTTCCAGAGGTCCTGAGTTCAAATCCCAGCACCCACATGGTGGCTTACAACCATCTGTAATGGGATCTGATGCCCTCTTCTGTCATGCAGCCATACATGAAAATAGAACACTCATAAACAAACAAACAAAACCCAAATAAATAAAAGAGCTTGTCTTACAGTTTTCATTGGCTGTTGTTCTAAGGTCTTCTAACACACCTGACCCTGCTGACTCCTGGCCGACATCAGATGAGGATGACTATAACTTTGGCGACACCAAGGTAAAATGCAGTTTTGCAAAAATAATGGTTTTGCTCCGAATTTGTTTTTCTGAGTGTTTGCTCTTAAAATTTAGTGATGGTCTATTATTGTTTTATGTGGAATATTGATCAGAGAAACATTTTGTAGAACAATGTAGAACAATGACTTGTTAAATAATTTTTTTATTTTGGTTACTATTGAGGACTGATTGTTCCCTTGGATACTTCTAAGTATGATACATTTTTACCTGGATGTTTTTCTATTTCTGTCCTTGGTCTGCATGTGAATTACCATACAATCAGAAATTAAAAATATGCAAATTTAATTTATACAAGTTTATTACAGTCTATGACCCATGTCATTCCCTCGGGACTGTTACACGTCTTCATCTGTAGACCTGCAGAGTGGATGTTCCGCCTGAACAAAGTCTTGAGTTTCTAGAGCCACGGCTTACCTCTATACTCCTTTTACTGTTAACTCAGGTGCATTATTTTGAGGAAATGTCACATATAAAACCATGAAGTCTATTCAATTCTTAAAAACGTGCTTACCTTGTGATGTTTAGATGCAAACTTGTGTGACACTGAGGAAATGTCATGTTGCAAAGACAAAAGTAACAAAAAACAAAAGCAGGTTAGAGAAGTGTCATGTAAAGGAGGGAAATGCAGTGCATACCTACTGTCTGAAACTGGACTTAGATCATGAATGAGACTAAACTATCTCTGCCTTATTGGATTAAACAGTACATGTTTGAGTCTGTATATTACCCATAGAGTTCTAATTAGCAGATCTTCTCCAAGTAGGAAATTAATAGAGCACTGCTTTTCCCAGTGTCTTCTTTATCCAGTAATCATGGCAGCTAAACACCATTAAGCATTATGTGCTTATAGTACAGAATTAATTTTTCATTATATTAATGCCTTCAAAATGTAACTACAAATCATTATTAGGAATGTATTATGAATCAAAGTTCTCACATTATGCTGGCTAGTTTTATGTCAGCTTAACACAAGTTAGAGTTATGTGAAAGGAGGGAACCTCAATTGAGAAAATGCCTCCACAGGATCTGGCTCTAGGACATTTTCTTAACTGATGGAGGTAGGTCCAGCTCATTGTGGGTAGGGCCATCCCTGGGCTGGTGGTCCTGGGTTCTATAGGAAAGCAGGCTGAGCCAGCCATGGGGAGCAAGCCAGTAAGCAGCACCCTCCACGGCCTCTGTGTCAGCTCCTGCTCCAGGGTCCTTCCTGCTTGGGCTCCTGTCCTGACTTCCTTCAATGATAAACAGTGATGTGGAAGTGTGAGCCAGATAGACCCTTTCCTCCCAAGTCTCTTTGGTCATGGTGTTACATCGCAGCAGTAGTAACCCTAAGTAGGCCTGGCTTTCCTCCTTTCTTCTTCCTTTAAACTCATTTATGCATTCCCTCACTCCTTCCGTCCCTCCCCTACCTTGTGATGTGACTTCTCCGCAGCCTGTGCCTTCCTTCAGACACACGGCACCTGTCAGTGGTGTCTTCCGTCCCCGTGTGCAGCTTTGCCCCACAGGATTTATTCTTTTCCATCCTCTTTGTTAGAAAGAGCTAAATGTGTAGAATTTCATGTTACTTTTGGTACAAAGGGTTGAATCACTTACACTGTTTGTAATTTCAGCCCATGAACTACAGAAAGTAAGCCCTCATAGTTTCTCCTTTAGAAACAATCAAGCAAATACAGGTCGCAGTGAAATGTTCAAAGTATTTCTTTTCTTTTCTTTTCTTTTTCTTTTTCTTTTTCTTTTTCTTTTTTTTTTTTTTTTTTTTTTTTTTTTTTTTTTTTTTTTTTTTAGTTTTTCGAGACAGGGTTTCTCTGTATAGCCCTGGCTCTCCTGGAACTCACTCTGTAGACCAGGCTGGCCTTGAACTCAGAAATCCACCTGCCTCTGCCTCCCAAGTGCTGGGATCAAAGGTGTGCGCTACCACTACCTGGCTGTTCAAAGTATTTTAAATCTCTTTAAATGCTAGTGTTTTCAGAAGTACTCTAAATTGTGAATAAATTTTTGTTTTAGGTTATTTCACTTAAATCATATACTAAAGGATGTCAAATAATTTGTGTAATAATCAGGTATAAGGAGAGTACAATTTTGATATTTCTATCCCATAATCCTCATGCACTTCAAATATGTAGACTAGTAAATGGCACAATTAATATTTGAATCTACCTTAAGGATTCAGAAACACTTTTGGTGTTAGATGAGATACGAAAAGCCAATATTTACTTTATTATCATGTTATTTTCAAAATTATTTTTGTTTTTCTAGAATGTCCCCAAAATTAATTTAACGGAGTTGTGGACAGCTGCTCAGCAGTCTAAGAAAAACCGTAAGTCATTTAAAGATGGCCTATTCTTGTGCTGTTCATTGATTTAGAAGTAAGTGTGTATTTCCATGTATTCTTTTTCTTTTCATAATAGAAACAAAATGTGGCTTTGAGGAAGTAGACAATAGAGCCCTGTTTGACGATAGCAATTCCACTAGTGAAAATGAAGATGCCATTGAGATTGAGCCTGCATCGTCGGTCAGAGTCCAGACCCTCTCCCCATCCTGCCAGTCACTTGACCCCGGGGTGCGTCCATTCTCTTATCTTTAAAAGTCAGCATACCTTTTGATTGTTTTGGGGGGCTCCTTTCTCTTTCCATGTAAATACTGGCTCCTAATTCTCTTTTTGCTGCGTGTGCATATGCATGTAGACCAGAAGCATCAGATGCCCTGGAACTGGAATTACACGTGGATCTGAGCTGCTGTGCATATTCTGAGATTACAGTTGTGATCTCTGAAGACAGCAAGTGCCCTAACTGCTGAGCCATCTGTCCTCCAGCCCCCCAGCGTGTGTGTCGTCCTCTGAATGCACTCTTCGTTTGGTGAAATCAGGTAACACGGGCCGTCCCCTCACTGACTGCAGCCTGTGTTACCTGATTTCACCAAACAGTGAAGAGCAAGCACCCTGCCAGCTGCAGAGTGAGTCAAGTTGCTGTTTTCTCCCCTGTAGGAAGGAGCAACTGAGCCAGCAATTGAAGGAGAAGAAAACGGTGCTGATATTATTGAGAGCACGCCACAGCAGCAACCAAAGCAGGACAATTTAACCCATGCTGATGCTTGGCACAGAAGTAATAAAAGTGGTGAGTTAGTGAATATTTCCAGACATTTCCATGCTTACACACTGTTGCAGAGCACTGAAGTGTCGAGAATCAAAACTAGTACCTGTTTCTTCTAAATACTTTCTTCTTTTTTTTAATTAATTTATTTATTTTATTTATGTGAGTACACTGTAGTTACCTTCAGACACACCAGAAAAGGGCATCTAATCCCATTAGAGATGGCTGTGAGCCACCATGTAGTTGCTGGGAATTGAACTCAGGACCTCTGGAAGAGTAGCCAGTGCTCTTAACCACTGAGCCATCTCTCCATTCCTCTTTTGTTCTTCCTTGCTACTGCCAATTCTGTGTGAAGCTGCTCCAACCCTCCAGGACTCCTTTCTGATATCATCTTTATTGTAATTGTGTGGATATAGATAAACATACATGCATTTGAAATTAAACAATAAATGTTCTCATTAATGTGTGTGTGTGACTGCATTTTACAGAAATGATGTCTGCATTAGGATTAGGAGAAGATGACGATGAAGACTCACCTTGGGATTCTGAGGTACGGACGGCACATAAATGGAACTGCTCACTCTCACCTGCATATGCCTTTGAGGGGCTGTTTCCTCTCATCTTCAGTCCATAAATAATACCTGTATACCAAGGACTGACCGTAACACAATTCTGCTCATCTGTATGATTCATGTAAAGATGTAGAAGTCAGAGGAACCACTTCGGATTAAGTTTAAGAGCAAATTAAAAAGTCACGTAAACCTGTGACCTGAAAGATCTGTGATGGATGTGTGTGTGTGCAAGTCCTATGGGATTCCGAGGGAAAGTGTGAACTGTGAGCTTTTGCCCCTGAAACATGAAAAGATAACAGGTGGGATAACAGGAGTATTATCCACCTGGGTTATCAAGTATAAATCCACAAGGGAAATACCAGGAGAAAGAAAAGAATCAGTGTGACTTGAGTTGTAGCAATTTTGGTTAAATTTGTTTTAACTTAATTTCTTCTGTAATAGATGTACATCATCCTCAGACATGAAATGCATTTAGTACCCAGTGTAGGATCGATCCACCCATAATGATCCATTTTAATGACACCACCATAGAAAGAGTCGGGGTGGCTCAGACACAGCAGCCATGCATCCTGGAACCAACACAATCAAGAGGCATGGCCATACTTGGTCCTGGCGTTTAGTAGTTATAGAATTTGGGGGGAAGTTAACCTATTTGGACGTCAGAGACTGTGTCGTGCCATAAAGACGTGAGATGCACAGTGAGAATGGGAGCGCATCCTGTGAGGAGTAGAATGTGTCTACACATGTGGCCCACAACCCTAGTGCTCCTCAAAACAACAGAGAGACGCAGTGTCAAGGAAAGGGTGGGAAGGGGCAGGGACAGCCAGCTCTTCATTTCCGAAAAGTCTCAACAGATCACTGATTGAGGTAACCTGGAAGATACAGGGATTCCGTGCACAAGGTCTTTTTGATGGGGTCCTAAATGCTCTGCCCTCAGTACACTTCTGTGACAGAGTCACTGTTGTAGCTGAGGCAGCTAGACACTGAATACTACAAGTGAAGGCGCAGTGTTAGTGTAGCAACAGAACAGAAGACCTCACAGCTCACTGCCAGTCGGGCTCATTGCTCCATACACAGGAAACAGGCAGGAGTCTGGGATCCAGATGGAGTGGGGGTGGCATTATTAGGGCTCTGTCTGAGGATGACATTCAAACTCCCAACTAAAAGATGAGAGCAGCAGCCAGCCCATGGGAGTCGAGAACATTCGAAGGAACGGTGACCCGCATTTGTCCATCACTTTGCTCTGAATGTCCAGAGATGAAGCACGAAGTTTAATTTTCATTTATATATGTATACTATACACTATACAAAATAATTCCTTAGTACACTGTAAACACTTCGGGATTTTTACATCCTTTCTTGTCCAAGCTTAACTGCATATTTTGGAAGTTCTTTCTCATTGGAAGGGATCACATTCTGCCTTTAATGTTTGTGGGGTTTTATTTATACAAACAGAAAAGAGGTTCTTTATCATTTTATTCAACCAACTTTTGCTGACTGTAAAAATTTTGCACAAAACTACTTAGATTTTTTCCAAGCCTTGGTTTACCTAAATATAGCAACTTCTACCATGCCCTCTGTGTAATCATTGTGATATACTCTGAAGTTTCTTACCATACAGGCCAGGTTTCTTATTCTGACTTTATATATTTCTGTCATTGGACATATCTTAAATGTTTCATATTGTATTAAAGCAGGTGTTTTTACAAGAATTTCTTAAGATACCTTTTTTTTTAGTTGTCTTCTCATATTGCATGAAGAATGAGGAGCAGTGCTAAGTGCTTAGTAGCTTGCTGAAGCGTGAAACCAAATTAATTTTTTATGAATACTCTCCTCTGACCTTCCTGCTTGCCTTCGTAGTTGGTAACAGACAAAGAGCGAAGGTGGGTTTGATCTAGACAGGTCACCTTCTTTATTGACATGTTTCTGTTCAGTGCATGCTTCTTATTTTTCTAACAGTGTTTAAACAAGAAACTGAAGCATCATCTTGGAAAATGATTTAGAAATCTCTGTTACTTATTTTGATCTCTGCTCCAACAGAGTATTTCCGAGAGTGCCTCGCTGAGAGAAGGAAGTCACTTAGCCGAGACTGCAGATCAAACAGGGAAAAGGAAAGTACACGGGCAGATAGAAGGTATGATGGTGTTATGCTTAAAAAGTCAATTGGCAGATGTCTCTTTAGAATATGTGGCAGATGTCTATTTCGAATATGTTTTGAGCTGAGGACAAATACTCAGTAACCCGTGTAGAATAAGCCGTGGGAAGCTGTGTATGCATTTCCAGGGTTCAGCCACCGAGTAACCTGTTCCTGACAGCTGCGCTGCACTCCTTGTTCATCTGAGGCATGGGGGACAGGACAGGAAAGTTAAGAATGGCAGACTGTGCTGAGGGCAGATAAAGGCTGAGAGGGTGCATGTCGTGCTGGGCGGGAAGTACAGTAATTCTGTAGCTAATGCGCAGCAGAGGCTATGAAGGAAGCTTCAGTTCCAAAGGCGGGAGGGTCAGAGTGAGCCGCTCCTCTCTGGCTGGGAAGAGCTGGATCAGAGCCTGGGCAGCAGAGCTATCGCTCTTCCCACAGACACGCATGCACGTGCCGTGCGTTCCCTACTCCTTCCATCACCTGCCGAGTGACTGACGTGGAGCAGTGTTGGGATTATTTGGATTTGCAGCTTACAAATGATTTATATTTGTTCTTTTCTTCTGGCCAGATGAATCCAATTCAAATCCTCTATCAGATTTCAGGGTGACAGCTACTCTGTTACGGTGAACTGGTATTGCAGAGTAGCTTTAATTTGCATTTTCCTGATGACCAAGGATATTCAAGACTTTTAAAAAGAGTTATTGACCATTTGTGTTTCTTCTTTTAGAAGCTGCCCATTTCATCAGCCCATTTGTTAGTTGCTAGTTTTGGTTCAACTTTTGCATTTCTTTGTAAAGTCTCAGTATTAGCCCCCTGTTTGAAGAGTTGGTAACTTAGCCTTCATATATATTTCTTTCTCTCAGAGAAAGAAATTTAAAAAATACTAGCTTAGACGAGTTAAGAGTGCATGGAATATATCTAACCAAACAAGTGAGAGACCCTTCCAGTGAGAACGCCAGGACCTGAGAGGGGATCCAAGCAGGTGCCAGGTGATGAAAGAGCTTCCGGCTCTGGGACTGCAGAGTGGCTGCGTGACAGTGCTCTATGCTGTGGCAACATCCTGAGTTTTGACCTTGGGAATTTTCAGTTTTATGTACATCGGTGTTTTGATGGCATGTATGTCTATGTGAGGATGTGCCATCCCTGGAACTAGAGTTAGAGACAGCTGTGAACTGCCATGTGGGTGCTGGGAATTGAACCCAGGGCCTCTGGAAGAACAGCCAGTACTTTTACCTGCCAAGCCACCTCTCGAGCCCCGATGTCAGGAATTTTTAATAACCTTTAGTTATAGCTAACTTAGTTGTTATATACAGCACATATTTTTAAGGTTTAAATTTTCAAAACTCTTCAGGACAATTTTTAGCCTTCCAATTGTTTATCATCTATTTTCCTTTCAAAAAAAAAAAAAAAAAAAAACCTTTACTTTCGGCCTCTTATTTTACTATACAAAATCTTAACCCAAAACAAAAATCTTTAACCAAAGACAAATTTTATAAATTTTACATCCCCTTTTCTTTCTGACTGTTCCTTCAGTCTTTTTGTTTTTATACAATTAGAAAACATTTCTATATTCTAAGTAAAACCCAAGAAGTTGTATACGAAACACAAGGAATTTGGATATTGTTTTAAATATGTGGAAGTTATAAATACAGACTGACCATGCTTCCAGTTAGGAAGTTCACAAGAAAGGAGAAATAGGGATTGTAATTCAGTTACTGCTGAATACAAAGAAAAGAAGGTACTGGATTAATCTACAGAAGACATGTAAAATGAAAGCCACGCATGTAAGGATCTAGAGATCACTAGAGAAGAAGAGGAACTGTTGTGGGAAGGAGGGCGGAGGGAAGCAGCGAGGCGCTGTGGGAGCCGACACGGGGTGCTGGAGAGCTCATGTTGGACTCTTGCTGCTTCAATGTTACTGGAATTCAGAAGTGGAGTTAGAATTTGATTTACTATAGCCTCACAGATGTCATCTGAACAATTAACAGGCACTAGAGACCTGAGTCTCATTAATATGTTACTTAGATTAGATTATTAAATATGGAAACCTTTGCTGTCTTTTGAGATAACCGATTTTCTGAAGACATAGTTGTTTCATGAAAATCTATCAAAGACTAACAGCTAAACCAAACTGATTTTAAAGTAAAGCATTATGGTTCACTTCTTAATTATTTTAAATATTAAACCGATTTTGAAATAAAAGTTTATTAATATCTCTGGTTCTAATATCTGGTGACTCAGTTTACTTTTCCTTTGTAATAATCATTTAATATTAAAAACATGTACATTATTTCTTAGATGTGACTTATATACCTTCTTGCATGAGTGGATCAAGAAACTTTAAGATGGCTAAACTAGAGGAGTCAAGAAATGTAGGCATTCCAGTAGCCCACATGGGTATGGAAAAAAAATGGTATTTTTATTAACTATTATTCTACAAGTATATATCTAAGTCTAATCAATTTTAAAAATCTTCTCTGGTAAGAAATGAATTGTATGTTCAACTGAACTTTCTGTCTTTCTACTTTTTAAATTATAGAGCAAACTGAAAAACATGATAAATGCTTGTAGTATAATGTAATAAACCATTCTGGTGTGCTCCATTAAAGACACGCTTTTACCATCGTCTCCGAAATGTGTCTTCCCAGCCATGACTTGTTTCTCTAACTAACGATCATGTTTCTGTCTGTTCATCAGCATGTTCACATTGGCGAAAACACACAGCTCTGTTTTATCCATGGTCACTGGACATACCTCACTTTGAGTCCTAACTGCATGTTTTGTCAAACTTACTCTCTTGTTCTTTACTGAATATATTTCTGCTGCGTGGGTGGCCTTAGCAGAGGGGCATAGCAGAGCTGATCATTTTCAAATGTATCATGAGGGTTCAGCGCCATAGTAACTGCATAAGTAGATGGTTGGTTTACCATATTTGTGTATAATAAATTACACATTTTCCTTTTGCTTTTCAGAGGCCCCCAGGAAATATGCAGTCATGGAGGTATAGTAATATTTCATCTTGAGTTTTCACAGCATGTTATATGGAGCATACACTTGTTAAATGCTATTTTCAAACCCATCCAGCCTACCATCGAAAGGAGGGCTCCTGTTCTGAACAAAACAGAGACAGTGAGAATGAAGGATGCACAAACTGTCAAATCAGGTAAATCGTGGAGTGCTCTAGGGGAAGGTACATTACACACTGGAAGTGCTGCTCAGTCTTCTGATTCCTAAACATTTTTACTCCCTGTTTTATTAGAAAGATTTGAAGTAAATAAAACTGCATTATTATCGGTACCTGTCATTGGTAGGTACCACACAGTCCTTTGGAAGCCAGGAATTACCTTAATTGCTTAGGGGTTTCATCTAAGTCAAACTCAGGATTTGTGGCTTTGACATAGAAAAGAGTGTTCAGACTAGCCAGGATGAAACAGAATTGAGGTTTTTACTAAAAATAGAGAGGAAGACACTCAAGAGTGAATAAAAGCACACCCGAGCATGGGTACGCACGTTTCCCTGAGCTGTGGCTCATAAGCAGAGGAGCTTAAGAGACACGTAGGAAAGGAGGCGTGCCCACGTGTGAGTGTGGGCTTCTCAGGAGGATCCGAGTGTATCACTTTGGTGACTCTCAAGTTACATCTCAAAGAGTTGTTTGGAAACGTTGATTTTTTTTTTCTCATAGTTTCCTCTTGTTTTGATAACTGAGATTGTAAAGTGGCTCTAGGGCTCCCTTGAATGGGATTATGATCTGATAAGGCTGTGCAAGGGGGTTGTATCTTTTAGTGTAAATAGGATTTCTGGTGAGACCTCTACCAGGTTTACAGCTGAGAAGACAGAAGTCTCGGAAGCAGTGGTTCCCAATCTTCCTAATTCTTTAATACAGTTCTTATACAATCCTTTAATACAGTTTTTATGTTGTAGTGACCCCCAGTCATAAAGTTATTTCATTGCTACTGTTATGGATTGTACTGTAACTATTTGACATGCAGAATGTCTGATATGCAGCCCCTGTGAAAGGGTCACTCAGTCCCCAAAGAGGTTGTGACCCACAGGTTAAGAAACAGGACTCTAAAGCAAGTGGTAATTACACTTGTCTCTGCTTCTCAGCTGACTAGCCATGTAACCACATGCTGTGGTGGTGGCTTCTTTCTTTCCTCATATCCCCATAAATGTCAGTGTCTATCACTCTTCTGGACTGGGCGGGGCTGCAAATCCCACCCCCACAGTGGCACACTTTCTCCAACATGGCCACACCTCCTAACAGAATCACTCCCTAAGGGCCAAGCATATTCAAACCACCACAGTGTCAAAGGACTAGGGGACTTTAGTGGTGAAATGGTTCTTACAGTTTCATCATATTTTCCCTTTTGTCTTAGAAAGCTTAAGTCAGCCACTCTGCTTAGAAAGGGAAAAAGAAACAAATACTTTTGTTGTGTTTGTATTTCCTGTCTCTTGTTTATCCACTCTTTGATTTTATGGGCAACAAGACTCATTTTGTTTTTATGTGAGAGACAGGAACTCACTTTGGATATCATTTATTCTTGTAAATCTATGATGTTTATCCACGTCTTAAGAAGGGAATTCTGAAAATACTTGGTGTGCATCAAATAAGTAGTACTAATAGACAGAAAGAGAACAGATAATCAACCATCTCTGAGTGAATGGAAAGGGACATGTGACATATAGGAATTCATGACGAGTGTTGCGTTTGTAAGGTAAAGGAGGCTATGGGACTGCTTCTTCAAGGAAAACATTGTGCAAATTATACTTGTATCATTTATGTCCTAAGAAGTGAAAATGTTATGCTCAGATTTATCAGATTGTAATCCCAATTTGACCTTGCCTAAGACTCATCAAAGACTGTTAAGCTGAGAATAAATGAATTTGTAGCAGAGTCAGGGTCAAAAGCTCAGGTGCCAGGCACAGAACTTGGCAGAGCTGTCCTGAGGAGGGCATGGAATGGTGAATACTGAATGTATTTTTTCCATTAGGAAATTATATTCTGCATGGCTTGTGTGACTCATAGCAGACACAAAACAGAATAAAGAACTTTCAACTCTAAAGTACTTATGCATATATTTATAATACTGTAGATATCATTTTCAAACATTTTGTTAAAATTATGAATGAAAGAATTCCTTTAACACAGAAGATGTGAGGCCAAACTACCAAATAACCACAAGCTAACAGTTCAGGTAGTTTCTTTTTGCATGATATTTGATACTTTTTTCATGAAAAGAATCTAATATTTAAGAACTAAAATTTGTACATTTCTTTGTTAGATGAAATTTGGTTCTCTTCTAAGCCCGGCTAATGTCATGTCCTAAATACGTTCCCTTAGCCCAGCGCCCCGTCCCCTTTGCTTTGCTGCTGACTTCTACTGATTATTGCCTTCCGTTCCTCTGGCCCTCACATGTACCACAGGACCGTAAAGTTTTACCTGTAAAACACACACGCTGACTTCTGGCCAGCTTGCAGTCTTTGACTCTTCTGTTTCTCTCTCACATTTCTGACATTACTAAATTTCTGGTAATGTCATCTTCCGACCTTCTTCCTGTTTGGCACCGCTCTCACACCGCTGCCATTCTTGAACTCATGATCCCTTTCTGCCCTTTGTCTGGCTAACCTAGTGGGTTACCTTTAGAAAAGTTATCCTTCACACCTTCATTAAATGCTTTCAACCCCAAAGCCTAGCACTTAGTAGGAGCTCAAGAACTGGTTCTCAAGGAAAGGATATAAATCTTTATATGCAGATGGTTTTTAAAAATTGACCTGTCTAGCCAGGCAGTGGTGGTGCACGCCTTTAATTCTAGCACTTGGAAGGCGGAGGCATGAGGATTTCTGAGTTCAAGGCCAGCCTGATCCTACAGAGTGAGTTCCAGGACAGCCAGGGCTACACAGAGAAAACCTGTCTTGAAAACCAAAATAAAATAAAATAAAATAGACCTATCTAGTACAGCAGCAAAAAGAATATACGTGTAAGGGGAGAAAATACAGGTTAAGTGGTAAAGATGTGGTGGGGAAATTGCTAAGATAGCCCCAAGGAAAGCAACGCCTGTTAGCCAAGAGAAGGACAACTCTACTCAGAGCTTGAAGTAAAAGAAACCCATCAGAACAGTGGTGGAAGCGCTTCAGATGTAGTGCGGTGCTGAGTGATAGGGTATACGGAGTAACAGTAGTTATGGAAGCCGAGGTCACTGTTAGCTCATGGAATGATGTCCTTTTGAGTTTGTGCTTTTGTTTATGTTATATGAGACTGGCATTTTTAATGTTCCTCCTCGGGATGTATTTATGTTGAGTGAATATGTGCATGAGTCATTGGGATTTTATATGTAATGAATTTGGCTCAGAGAGTGTCTGAATGATCTGTTGAAGTTTTGGATAATTAGGAGTATTTCCCTAAAGTAGTAAATATTTAGCTTTATGGCTAAGGATTAAGCTAAACTTAAACTCTTAGATATTGTTTTTTTTTTTTCTAGGTTGATAAAGATTTTATCTAGTAAAGAAGTTTATTTTAACTCATTGTGCACATTTGATTTCAGAGCCAGAAACAGTATCAAGAGAAGAACAGACAAGGCTCAGTGGCCGTGAGGACAGCCAGCAGACGGTACGTGGAAGCTGCTGCTGCTCTCCCGGGCTCTTTGCCTTAGGAAGGGAGCGGGTTGGATGGGTGTCATTCAGACTAGCCTTTTAGGATCGGTGGATAATAATTTAATATTCAATTTTAAACAGGTTTTATTTTTAATTACATGTATATGTGTGTGGGCAAGTGTGCAGAGGCCAGCAGGGGGTGTCGGAGCCCTTGGAGCTGGAGTTAGAAGCAATGATGAGCTCAACGGGTTCTGAGAACTGAACTCAGTGTGTGCTCTTAACCACTGAGTCCTCTCTCCAGCCTCTAATACTTCATTTTAACAACATTTTAATTAGTTATATAATTTGTAATAGGGTTAGGGATTTTCGTCCTTGGGTAAGAGTGCTTGCTGTGTAAGCGTCTATAGACCTGTTTAAGTCCCCAGCATTCACATAGAAAAAGCCCAAGATGGACATGTGTGTTGATGACCGCAGCACTGAGGGGCAGAAGTAGCAGCGTGTGGGAGCTCAGTCAACCCACAACATGACCTTTAAACTGTTCTCTGAACCAGCACATAAAATAACCTCCATCACCTCATAGAGAATCACAGCTCTGGAGTGAGGCCTCGGTGTAGGGGTACTGGGCAATAGGCATTAACTCTCTAATTTGATTTACCATCAGAAACTGGCAAATATCCTAAATGGCTTCACCCACCATCTTTATTGAATAGGAGGCTGTATTGTAACTGGACTTAATACAAATGACTACACTGTCATAGTTTATTATGGGAACTAGTGTTGGTCTTTTTTTCCAGTATTTATTGACCTTGGCGCTTAATAAAGTTTGCCTCCACTCCATTTGTTGATCTTTAGAAAAAGGGCTTAATCTACTCTTTAATGTGTGATGAGGGTAAGCCTTTGTAACACTAAAAAACAAAACAAAACACAGCCCTTCTTAGTCAGGGTTTCTATTCCTGCATAAATATCATAATTAAGAAGCAAGTTGGGGAGGAAAGGGTTTATTCAGCTTACATTTCCACATTGCTGTTCATCACCAAAGAAAATCAGGACTGGAACTCAAGCAGATCAGGAAGCAGGAACTGATGCAGAGGCCATGGAGGGATGTTCCTTACTGGCTTGCTTTCCCTGCCTTGCTCAGCTTGCTTTCTTATAGAACCCAAGACTACCATCCCATAGATGGTACCACTCACAAGGGCCCCTCCCCTCTTGATCACTAATTGAGAAAATGCCCCACAGCTGATCTCATGGAGGCACTTCCCAGCTGAACCTCCTTGCCCTGTGATTACTCCAGCCTGTGTCAACTTGGCACACACAACCAGCCAGTACACTTTCCAGTCTGTTTTTAGTAAGTGTAGCACATAATTGGGTGTACTGCAAACAAACCATAGGCACATTAAGTCTGCTGGTTCACAGTATCCTACTGTAGACTGAGGAAATTACAGAACTAACTAAACTGAGAGGTTTTACTTCTTAGCTACAGTCCAGTGATTTAAAATTAGCTAAAACATTTTTATTGGTAAAATTTCAATTGTTTTATTTGTATATACTCTTTGATTATTTAAAAATAAAGTTCTTTTAAAAATATACAGCCTTACATAAAGAACTCTTTTTTTTATTCGATATAATTTTTTATTTACATTTCAAATGATTTCCCCTTTTCTAGCCCCCCACTCCCCGAAAGTCCCATAAGCCCCTTTCTCTTCCCCTGTCCTCCCACCCACCCCTTCCCACTTCCCTGTTCTGGTTTTGCCGAATACTGCTTCACTGAGTCTTTCCAGAACAAGGGGCCACTCTTCCTTTATTCTTGTACCTCATTTGATGTGTGGATTATGTTTTGGGTATTCCAGTATTCTAGGTTAATATCCACTTATTAGTGAGTGCATACCATGATTCACCTTTTGAGTCTGGGTTACCTCACTTAGTATGATGTTCTCTAGCTCCATCCATTTGCCTAAGAATTTCATGAATTCATTGTTTCTAATGGCTGAATAGTACTCCATTGTGTAGATATACCACATTTTTTTGCATCCACTCTTCTGTTGAGGGATACCTGGGTTCTTTCCAGCATCTGGCAATTATAAATAGGGCTGCTATGAACATAGTAGAGCATGTATCCTTATTACATGGTGGGGAATCCTCTGGGTATATGCCCAGGAGTGGTATAGCAGGATCTTCTGGAAGTGAGGTGCCCATTTTTCGGAGGAACCGCCAGACTGCTTTCCAGAGTGGTTGTACCAATTTGCAACCCCACCAGCAGTGGAGGAGTGTTCCTCTTTCTCCACACCCTCTCCAACACCTGCTGTCTCCTGAATTTTTAATCTTAGCCATTCTGACTGGTGTAAGGTGGAATCTCAGGGTTGTTTTGATTTGCATTTCCCTAATGACTAATGAAGTTGAGCATTTTTTAAGATGCTTCTCTGCCATCCGAAGTTCTTCAGGGATTTATTTATTTATGTTTAAATTTATTTTGCTTGCACGTACACTTGTGCACCAGAAGAGGGCATTGGATCCCATTACAGATGGTTGTGAGCCACCATGTGGTTGTTGGAAATTGAACTCAGGACTTCTGGAAGAGCAATCAGTGCTCTTAACCCCTGAGCCATCTCTTCAGCCCCAGAAAGAACTTTTGAGAATACAATTCTGCATATCATTTTTCTTTCTCAATATGCAAAACAAGTGTCAAATCCAAATCCTGGCTAAACTGTCACATGATAAAAATCAATGAAAACTAAGAGCTTTCAAGAAAAGCAGGAATTCCTTTGCCATTGAATAATGACTTTTTTAAGATTTATTTTTATTTTATGTGTGGGCTTGTCTGGCTTGCATGTACATATGTTCACTAAGTGTCCCCTGTGGCAAGAGGTACAGAGGGTGGTGAACCAATCAGCGCTGGGAACCAATCAGCGCTCCAGCCTTTTCTTCAGCCCCTCCCACAAAAAGCCTTTTTTCTTTTCTTTTTCTTTTTTCTCTTATTTGAAAATCAAGTCATCCTTCTGTCCACTTTATGTTAAAGGTTGAAGAAAAGAGAAAGTACAAAAATAAGGAAGCAGAACTGTCAGGAAATCTATATAGCGGTGCTGCTGACAGTGGTGCTGATGTAAAACCACCGAGTGGAGACACGGACAACCAGCAGTTTCCCAGGAAGGGGAGTGAGGGGCCTGGCAGGTAAGAACGGGTGACGTTTGACATGGATAGCTCTTACTATAAAACCCATTGTAATTACCATTTGGGCTATTACTCATTTTTAAATAAATGTTGTGCATATATGTTAGACAGATTAAACCTTACATGATCACCAGAAAAATATTAAAGCACATATTTTTAATCAATTATATTAAATTTTTGTTTAAAAAATATACCTAAAACATACATACATTATGTTATTTACCTATAACGTGTAACACAATATTCAAACATATATATGCATGTAAGCATTTATAAGTCATGTATTTTTTTTTTCCCGAGACAGGGTTTCTCTGTATAACTCTGGCTGTCCTGGAACTCACTCGGTAGACCAGGCTGGCCTCGAACTCAGAAATCTGCCTGCCTCTGCCTCCCAGAGTGCTGGGATTACAGACGTGCGCCACCACTGCCCGGCAAGTCATGTATTTTTATTCCAGAAGGATTTGATCCCAGGAATGAAGCTATTAACTGTTGGGTTAGGGAGTATTTCAGATTATGATATATGCTATTAAACTATTTTCAAAAATATTTACTACTTTTTAGTAGTAATATTTGCCATTTTCAGTAGTAAGAATTTTGGTTTCTTTCTTTCTTTTTTTTTTTTTTTTTTTTTTTTTTTTGAGACAGGGTTTCTCTGTGTATCCCTGGCTGTCCTGGAACTCACTCTGAAGACCAGGCTGGACTCGAACTCAGAAATCCACCTGCCTCTGCCTCCCAAGTGCTGGGATTAAAGGTGTGCGCCACCACTGCCCGGCTGAATTTTGGTTTCTTTAAAATTCAGTTATGTTATGTGAATATGTTTCTGTTATTTTAAAACTTTATTTCAAGAATAGCATACTATTTTAATATATCATTTTAATAAGTCTGGGAATTCCTTTTCGAAGAGCTACTATTAGAGATTAATAATACATGTTAAGTACTAATGTATACATACCAAATTAATTCCAGTTAAACGCATTATAAATATAATAAATATAAAAACAAGCTACTCACATAATTGATATATAATATTTTTTTTTCATTTGGGTTTGAATGAGAATGGCCAGCATTAGATTTGAAAATGTCATTTTCTTGTTAGAGGTCCAGCACTGGGAGTGACTTTTGAGGTTTCCAAAGCCCATCCCGGGCCCAGTCTCTCTCTCCCTCTGCGGCCTGCTAGTCGGATATCGCCCTCAGCCGCTTCTCCAACACCTGCCTGCCTGCCTGTCATCATGCTGTCTGCCATGATGATAATGGACTAAACCTCTGAAACAATAAGGAAGCCCCAATCAAATATTTTCTTTCATAGGAGTTGCCTAGATCATGGTGTCTTTGCTCAGAGATAGAAACACTAAGACAATATGTAAATGTATCTATGTGTATACACATACATAAATGTGCAGGCAAGCTACACAGAACATTTTCTTCAGTGATAGACCGTGTTAGTAGTGCGGTTGCCACCTGAGGTTGTGTAAATACACTTTGTCAGTTTCTCACATGGCAAAGTCTCCTAGTGGTGCATGTCTTAGGAAAGATCATCCTGAATAAATGTGAGGAAGAGGGAAGCGTGAGAGTGTGCCAACAAGAAGAAGAAAACTATATTCAGGCGCATCTCACTTTCCCGAGTGTAAATTAGACCAAATACACTATTAATTTTGACAGTTTAGACAAATAGGATAAATTCTACTTTTGCAGTGTCTTCAGATTTTATTTCATTGTAATTTAACATCACATTTAAAGCTGTTTAAAGTTATTCACATAAATAATTTATAAATATCATAAGTACAGTTTTTGTTTAATATCGGCTTAGAGACACAGTTTACTGGAACCAGCATCTCATATACATCCCTGTCCTCCTGTTTTAATCTCGGGTGTGGGCTATGGGGCTGCTTCAGACTGTCCACAGCAGCTGACCATGACTTGTCTCATGCTCTGGCGGGGGCCGGATTCTGCCAGCTGAAGATAGTTTACACTTGGGATTGGGGGACTCTTGAGAGTGTATAGAAATGCCAGAGCCCCAAGAGGCTGGGGAGGCTGCTGAAGGAGATCAGCTTTGTGCCCCAGTAAACGATCAGTTTGGGAGAGAATTTCCTGGGGTGCTGAGAAGACTGTATCTTTAGTGTTTATATGGATTGTTGTGTAGCTGTCTGTCAGGGCCTTATTTGACTTATTAAATCATTTAGACAAGCTGTCTATTGGGAAGAGTGGGGTACTGAAGTCCCTCACAGTAACTGTGATGAGCTACTTTATGGGATTACAGGTGTGCGCCACCACGCCCAGCTTGTGCTACCCTCTTAGGGAACTGTTCCTTTAATGAGCAAGCAGAGTCCCTCCTTAACTCTGCTGACAGTGCTGTTTTGAAGTTTATGTTGTCAGAGATTAGAACAGCTATGCCTGTTTGTTTCTTAGTTCCATTGGCTTGGAATAAACTTCTTCATCCATGCCCCTTAAGATGCTGTCTGCTGCTGTGGTGTGCTTCCTGAAGTCCATACAAAGATGGCTCCTGTGCTGTTCTTCAGTCTGCTTACAGGTGTCTTTTTATTAGGGATGGAGACTCTTGATATTCAGAGTTACTGCTGGAAGACATTGTGTTAGTCTTTAAAGGGGCAGATCTGAGAGAACAAATGCCTGTATTAGGGGCTGTGTTAGACTGGCTCCTGTGTTAGGGGCTGTGTTAGACTGGCTGTCTCCTGAGGAAAAGGATGAGACTCTGGCAGTTGTTCAGTCTCTAAGGCCGGATGTCTATGCAGTCCAAGTCTGGCACTAGAATTCAGAGGATTTCTGAGGAGTGGTTGGTCTATTCTATGCTGGACAGACATTGACAATTAGTGGGGGCAAGCTGGCAAAAAGCAGTGTTTTCTTCCATCCCTTTCCACACAGGCTGCCACCAGTAGGTATGGTCCAGACTTAGGGTAGGTCTTCCTGCCTCAGATAATTTAAGAAAATTCCTCACAGGAGTTCCCAACAGCTTGGGTCGCGGGTATTTCCAGATGTGGTCAAGTTGTCAGCCAAGATTAGCTGTCACAGATGTGTGAGCTCTTGTCACATTGTTGCTTTGTTCTGTTTCCTTAGACTTGTTTTGCCAACTCTCTTGGCATTATTGATTTCCTGTGATCTCTTGGGTGTGTTCATCTTTCCCTTCAGGTAGAAGTAACCATTCTAATATCCTCTGTAGCACTGGCTTAGTAGTCATCCATTTCTGTAATTTCTTTTTATCTTAGTCGTCTGAGCACAGTTATACGTATTCTGTTGAACTTATTGCCTAGATGATCTGGGTCACTCTCAGTGGTGGCTATTGCTGTAGAGCTAGTAATCTGGGGAGCACACAACTGAGTTTTTTATGTTTATTTCTGTGCAGGAACTTTCACCCCTGAGGAATTTGTGTTTTTCTTTTGGCTCAGCTGTCTTCATTCAGTGTAGCGTAGGCTGTGCTCTGGGGAGGGGCGGGTTGTAAGCATTGAGACTTGGTTTGTTTACGGCACTTGTCTTGAATGCTGCAGCTCTGAGTGGCCTGCTGTCTTCACAAGCAGACTTTACCCAGCATCACCCGCTTGCTGCTCCTTCTGCAGCCTTCTAGTGTGACTCCCAGTGTGAGCCACTTGAGTGAACTGGCCAGTGAGCCGTTGGGGGCGGAGATCTGGGGAGCTGGGTGTATAATCAGGTGGCCTCAGAATCAGGAGGGAGGGGGCCATATGGGAGCACTTACAGAGTGGGAAGGAACAGGTGAGTGTAAGGGATGGGGTTGAGAAGTCCTGGAGGAGCCAGAGGGCCTGGCAGCACTTAGTCAGGGTCTCTGAGGAACCTGAATCCATAGGGGCAGTGGAGTGATGCCAGCTGTGGCTCTGGAGGAGAAGGCGAAGAAGAACTGAACGGGAGGAGCAGAGAGAGAGAGAGAGAAAGAGAGAGAGAGAGAGAGAGAGAGAGAGAGAGAGAGAGAGAGAGAGAGAAAGGGAGAGGGAGGTGGGGCGGCCACGGAGAAGGATGAGCAGGGCCACCTGGCCGTGTAACTAAGGGAAGTCCTGGAGGATCCCAGTGGGTCTGCAGTACAACAAGCAGACCTACTGCGGGGCGGATTGCTGGGGAGGCTATTCCTGGATGGGCGGGGCAGGCCCATAGGGTAGTAATGAACAGACCCTGCTGGAGGGGAGGGGAGGGGTCCCCAGTATGTGTATATTCTGTTAAAAGTAATCTCAATTGCCCATTGGCAAAGTCAGCTTCAAACGTTTTTATTTTATTTATTCATTTGTCTGTTTACGTGTGTTTTTGCACATGTACTACATTTAAAAACCAAACTAAAAATGTAAGGCAGGGAGCTCTGCCCTCTGGTGGCCTGTTCAGGTTAGATTGCTGGCCTCTTGGGTTTGCTTGAGGTTCATGCTCCTATATTCCTACAGAGCACCCAGTCTCTGTGCTTGTGATCCCGTCTCTTCTGTAAAATGGTTTCTGTGGCTTTCATTTCACAGCGAGCTGAGCTCTTGTGATTTTACCTCCTCTGAGAAACTTTCCTTGTGCTCAGATAAAGCGTCCCACAGATCAGCCCTGGCACATTCTGCCAACATGCCCTATTATGGATTTGTTCACTAGCTGTGCATGTGCGCAGTTCGTGCACAGAGCCAGAATTATACCAAGATCACTTTTCCTTTATTCTTTGTCAGTAGAATTATTTTTAAAAAAATATTTTTTTAAAGATGATTTGTTTTTAAATAGTGGTCCTGCCTTGCTTATGAAAGAAGTGAAGAAAAAGGAAAATGAAAACTGGGTATTCAAAGAGTCTGCTAGGATGGCAGTGACTAAGAGTGCTGACTTACCCACTGGTGGCTCACTACAGTCACAGGATGGCTCCCACTGGAGTGACACGGACCAGAGTGAACCCAGGTAAAATGCTCATCAGATTTCTGTGCTGGGAACGATAGTGATGACTGAAGAAAGGTGTCGGGTTTGAGCCAGATGTGGTAACATAGCAGCTCTGGAGGCAGAGGCAGGCAGCTGTGACCCAGGCTACCCTAAGCTACAGAGTTCCAGAACAGTAGGGTTACACAGAGAAATTCTGGCTCAAAACAACAAAAACAAGATTTATTCCAAAATTGTGGCAGTTTAAAGGTTTTTTTATTTAGAAAATGTTTACAAGATTCAGAAATTATTAATAATTACAAGTAGTAAAATAATATGAATTCATTTGCTACTGTGTCAGTATAAAACCCTTGGATATAGGCCTGTTTTCACACTGTGTAGCATGCTCCTGGGTTTGCTGGGTGTCATGGTTTGAATATGCTTGGCCCAGGGAGTTGGAATAGTTGTGTAATATGGGTGTGGGCTTTAAGACCCTCATCCTAGCTGCCTGGAAGCCAGTCTTCCACTAGCCGTCTTCAGATGAAGATGTAGAGCCCTCAGCTCCGCCTGCACCATGCCTGCTTGGATGCTTCTGCCTTGATAATGGACTGACCCTCTGAACCTGTGAGCCAGTCCCAATTAAATGTTGCTGTAAGAGTTGCCTTAGTCATGGTGTCTGTTCACTGTAATAAAACCCTAACTAAGACACTGGGTCTGCCACTGATCCGCTGTGTGCTCTAGAGCTTTTTTTGCCCCACTTTGTAAAATGTCTTAACCTGTCTTAACCTGTCTCATAGGACTGTGAGGACTACTGTGAGATTAGCACATGAACAGTGCTTATGGTAATGCACAGTAATTGTAGGTCCAGAAAAGGCTACATTTTGTCATCATTTAAAAAACTAACTAACTAACTAACAAAAACAGTGTTTCTGGGGCTGGAGAGATGGCTCAGTTACTTAAAGCACTGACTGTTCTTCCAGTGGTGCTGAGTTCAATTTCCAGCAACCACATGGTAGTTCATGACCATCTGTAAAGAGATCTGCTGCCCTCTTCTGGCAAGCAGATGTCATGCACTCATACATTAAAACAAAACATTAATTTCAGTCCAGGTGCGGTACTTTATGCTTGCAATTGAAGGCTAGGGCAGGAGGATCATCATGAGTTCAAAGCCAGCCTGAAGCACATAATGAGTTCTAGGCTTACCTAGTCTACAGTTACCTGCTGTAGGCAGACCTGTAGGACATTTACCTTTATCTCAAAAACAAAATGGTTTCCTATGTAAGAACTTCTGAAACACTTTCCAGATAGTTTGAAGAGCCCACAGATGACAGTGACAATGACAAATGAGGCAGATAATATGGCTTAGAGGATGAAAGCACTTGCTACCAGCCTGAGGCCCCAAGTCTGATATCCCAGAACACACATGGCCCAGGAGGGAACCGCTTGTATACTATGTTCTCTGACCTCACTTGTGCTGTAACACATTTATGCATGTGCATATACACACACACACACAAACACACACACACACAAGAAAGAAAACTAAAAAGCTTTCTTCTTATGATATCTTTTTCTATCAAATAAAGCAGGTAATGTGTTTTTCCTTTTTCTGTGATCATCGGAACTTTGGCCTAAGTTTAATTCTTTCTGGCCTGGGGATATGGCTCGGTAGTGTAGAGCTTGCCTAGAACACACAGAACCCTGCATTTGATGACCACCCACCCACTGAGGGCCTTGGTGGCACACAGTTCAGACTCCAGCTCTGGGGGCCGAGGCTGAAGGCACAAGGTCATACTCAACTGAATAAAAGAAATATGTGTATGTTTTCAATTTCTTATGATAGTAATATTTTTATCTCTGACTCTGTTTATAACTAAACCCCCTATAGAAAAATTATTATGTAAATAATCTATAAACTTTATTAGTAAAAGAAATAAGTTTCAAATGTAGAGGTTTTGTATAAAAGCCAGTAATCTTATATATCCTTTATATTTTACATAATATTAGTCTTAAAGGATTCTTATGTTTTTTTTTTTCTTTTAGGCCCACAAAGAAAACATCTAATAAAAATAACAAGGTAATGTAAAAAGAATAAAAAAACCAATAATTTGTTTTAAAATACGAGTAATGTTTAAAAATGTAAGTTAAAAGATATAAAAGACAAAGTCAAAACAGGACCTTGTTATCAGGTATGAAACAGTAGCAGTTGATAAGTGTCCTTTTGACCACAGTTGAATTCCTTTAGAAAGGGCCGCTTTCTGCTTGTATAAGCAGAAAGCTTATATATTATATGTATAGTGTAACTATCAGGGAACAGTTTAAAATAGTGTTTATTTTACAGGACAGCAAGCAGACAGCTGCTGTGGACAACCTTGATGACTTTACTGAGTCATCTGAAACAGCCTCTGAGGACCATGAACTGCAGGCCCCTGATTACGAGAGCATTTTGTGTGAAATCGAGCATCTCAGACTGGAGTGTAAAGGTGTGGTCACTGTGCAAATGGAAGGCCTTTTGATGTATGGTGATATATGCCAGTTAGCATTGCCCCTCTACCCCCGATGTGTGACAGTACTGCATTGCCCCTTGACCCCCAATGTGTGACAGTACTGCATTGCCCCTCGACCCCCGATGTGTGACAGTACTGCATTGCCCCTCGACCCCTGATATGCGACAGTTCTGTTCCTGTCAGAAATACTCATTAGATTAGCATAGTCTATAAGCTGCTCGTTACGCTGTCAGCCTAAGCACTGCAGTCCTCTCACCGGACCCACACATCCAATCGTTTTGTTCACCTTGCTTTTCTTCTGTGTCTTACTGTCACCGGGTGTCGTTACCTGGTGTGCTGGCTGGTTTTATGTGAACTTGACACAGGCTGGAGTCATCAGAGTGGACGGAGCCTTAACTGCGCGTATGCCTCCATAAGCTCTGCTGTGGCGGACCTGTAGGACACTCACTTAATTAGCGGATGACGAGAGCGTCCATCCCATTGAGTAGTGCTGGCCTAGGCTGGTGGTCCTGTGATGAGAACATCATGATGAGCAAGCCACCGAGCAGCAGCCTCCATGCATCAGCGCCTTCCTTCAGGTTCCCCCCCTCCATGGACTCTGCATCAGCGCCTTCCTTCAGGTTCCCCCCCTCCATGGACTCCGCATCAGCGCCTTCCTTCAGGTTTCCCCCCTCCATGGACTCCGCATCAGCGCCTTCCTTCAGGTTCCCCCCCTCCATGGACTCCGCATCAGCGCCTTCCTTCAGGTTTCCCCCCTCCATGGACTCTGCATCAGTGCCTTCCTTCAGGTTCTCCCCCCCCCCCCCATGGACTCTGCATCAGCACCTTCCTTCAGGTTCCCCCCCCCCCCCATGGACTCTGCATCAGTGCCTTCCTTCAGGTTTCTCCCCCTTTATTCCTGTCCTGATTTCCTTCAATGGTAAACAGTCATTGGAAGCCTAAACCAAATAGACCCTTTACTCCCCAAGTCGCTTTGGTCATAGTGTTTCATCAGAACAATAGTAACCCTGAGGCACCTGGTCTCTGCCTAGAAAGCTGTAAAACTAGAAAGCTGTTTTTCCTACTAACCTACCTCCTGCAAACACAGTCTCTCATTTAACTGTAATTATGTAATTGTAACGATTCAGATCTGATCATATGAACCCTTGGCTACGAGGTTAAATTGCTCAGTATTTGAGCTTTCGCCTGCCTTTTCTGGGTTTTGGTTGTCTTAGAAGTTGCAGTAGGTAGGGCAGTAGTATATCACGCCTTTAATCCCAGCACTTAGGAGGCAGAGGCAGGCAGATTTCTGAGTTCAAGGCCAGCCTGGTCTACAGAGTAAGTTCCAGGACAGCCAGGGTTACACAGAGAAACCGTGTCTGGGGGGAGGAGGGAGAAGTTGCAGTAGAATGTTTTTGTTTTATACAATTTCAGCAAGGCATATTGATATATAAAGGGTAATCTGGTTAGTTTCAACATTTGTATTAAACACGTATTTAATTACCGTAATCAGCATAGTTAACAATCTATCAAAGAAGCCTCCATTTCTCCCCACACTCCTTGTTAAGAAGCTGACAGATTGTTCTCCAGCATGTCCCACGAGATAGGTGAGAGCCAGTGTGTGTGTGTGCCCTCAAAAACACCTATATCAGCACTTTAAATCTCAGCGAGTCTAATGGCTTCATAGGGTGCAGCTCATGCTGGTCCTCATGTGCACTACCCTACTAATTAATGTCAAGCATTTTCCATGAATTTCTTTTCCTTAACTATGTCTTCCGTGAACTCCTTTTTATACATTATCTTGTAAGTTGTATTTGTCCAGCCTGCCTAAGCAGAATAGATATTCTTCTTATAGGAGCAGTGCATGAGATCTCATCTAATCTTTTCAGATAGTTTATCCTTGGTTGATGTAGTTTCTTGCTATGTGTGGAGTGTTCAGTACTTGGCTGAGTATCCCGGGCCCTCTCCAGACCTGCAGGGTCTTTATCTGTGTTGTGGTCTCCTCTCTGGTCTGTCCTGGGATCTCAGCTGGCTTTGATGATCAGACCCTGAACCTAGTCACCTCCACTCAGCAAGTGTGGGGAGCTCTGCTTCCGTTCTTTGTTCTTTATCGGCGAGATATCGGCGAGAGAAGCAGCCTGGCACGTTCATACATTTCATCTGCCATTAGGATCATTGCCCTGAGAAATATTATTTAAGATTTTATCTGTCTCTATCTGGGTTGTTTCAAGTGGGAATATGGCTCCATAACTGTTACCTCATCTTAGCTAAAAGCAGATTGTAATAGAGACTCATTAAATGCTTTTTGTTTTCCTGTTTTAAATCTAATGTGGAATGTTTGTCTGAGTTTAGCTTAGCACAAAGCTCTCCAGTTCTATCCAGTTTTATAAGAACAAACCCCATTGTGTATAAAGTCCACATTTTCTTTTAAGCTGACCCAGAGCAAGTGTCACCTGTGTTATTGGCAGAGCCTAGTGTAACGTGTTCCACAGTGTAAGCGAGCGAGTGCGAGCATGCCGGCTTTAATTTGCACACTCATTTATCTGTCTCTTATTCTCTCCTGATTCAGATACCGTTAGTCTGTTGAAAATCCGGGATGCCATTTATTCATATAGGAGAATAATAGAACTTAAAAGAAGCCACTGTGAACTACTTACAGGAAAACTGAAAAGAATGGAAAATAAATGCAAAGGGTTACAGAAGGAGGTGTCAGAGACAGAAGAGGTGAAGTCACGGTTGGAGCATGCAAAGGTCGGATGGGAACAGGAGCTCTGCCGGCTGAGGTGTGTGGCTCTGTCTTTATGAATGCTTAATGCTCTGTTACGCTCACTTATTTATATACGAGTGTATAGATACACCTTGGCAAGTGTGTGAAAGTCAGGTGCTAACTCGGGAGGGTCAGTCTCCTTCTACCGTGTGGGTCCTAGAGATCCAACTCAAGTGGTCTGGCTTAGACAAGGGCCTTTACCCACTGACCACATCAGAGAAGCTTTATTAGGACAGGACATCACCAGCCCGAGGTCCAGGTCACAAAGTGATCTTCATTTTGTATAAACAAGTTAATTTTAAGATATGCATGCTTAACTTCAGATTTGCACTGAAACAAGAGGAAGAGAAGAGGAGAAGCGCAGATGAGCTTTCTGAGAGAACCGTGGAGCAGCTCAGGAAGAAAGCCCAGCAGGTGCAGAGTGAGATGGAGGCCAGGCAGCAGCTAGAGGCCTCTCTCCGAACCCTGGAGATGGAGCTGAGGACAGCGAGAAGCCATCTCAGCCAGGTGAGCTGTCCCCGCTAAAAGAGTCTCCTACCTTTGTTGTATTTTAATGTCACTTCAATTATATAACTGTATTTACACACATACATCTGTGTATGCAAACGTACATACATACGCCACTTAAGATATGCTGGTTTCCTTATTATGCAGACACCATGAGCATGACAGACATCAGCTCTATCACTAGTTGATGTAATTGTGTGGGGCTCTCAGGATGTATGCAGGCCATTGTCAACTGGTGGTGCCTGGTGCTGAGAGTAAATCTTAACATAGATTGCTGAAATTATGTATTGTGACTCTTGGAAACAGATGGGTACTACATATATCTTTTCGAAGTGAAGTAATGGAAGATAAGTTGAATATGGAAAATAAAGTAGTTTAGCACTCTTAAAAATAGGAGCTGACAGCCAGGCGGTGGTGGCGCACACCTTTAATCCCAGCACTCTGGGAGGCAGAGGCAGGCGGATTTCTGAGTTCGAGGCCAGCCTGGTTTATAGAATGAGTTTCAGGACAGCCAGGGCTATACAGCCTGTCTCAAAAAAACAAATCCAAAAAACCCAAAAAAATAGGAGCTAACTTTGAAACTGTTAAAACTAGTTAAATATTTGTAATAATCTGTAGTTTACAATATACTTTCCACCTGTAAGAAGTGGCTTTGCTTTTTTAAGCCATTTAACTGTAATATGCAGCACAAATTGAGTGTTTTGTATGGGTTCCTGGTGTTTTCATTGGCTGTGTCCGGTTTGGTTTATGTTCTGGCCCTAACTAAGCTTTCAGATACCATGTCCGCAGCAGGCACAGAGGTACGAGTCTGAAAATTTCATCACTGTATCTCTAGGCTTTAGAGGAACGAAATGAGACTCAGAGGCAGCTTTCCCGAGAACAGAATGCCAGAATGTTACAAGACGGGATTCTCGCAAATCACCTCTGCAAGCAAAAGGAGATAGAGATGACGCAGAAGAAAATGACTTCTGAGGTATTTTCTGTAGTTTTCAAAAGATGTGTGCATTTATGTATTTACATATTTTCAGAACCAGCCTTATGGACCACAGAAAACATACAGGATTTCTGAACCATATGTGTGCATACATAATAAACCTGTTTCAGGAGGTTTCCCGCTGTCTGAAGTAACATAAGGAATAAGTGCTCTGGTGACGGAGCAGCAGGCACAGTGTAAGGGGACTGGGGAGTTCTGAAGCTTGTTACATTTTTAATCTTTCCTTTTTACAGTGGTGGTGACAACAGTTCACTCACGTGTACAGACCTACTTATTTGTATAGTGCTTATTTTTAGCATTTATCAATAAATGTGGTTTCAATGACAGATTAAAAACAGTGTTAGAAAAGTCTTTCTGGATAAAAAGAACTAAAAGAACTTTGGGAAATTTCTGTGTAAATGAAAGAACTAAAGGTCTTACTTATTACTGACTGATTATTTACCCTAAAGTGTAAACCTGATTTTTTTTTTGCATGTATGTTTGGTATGTTTGTGTGTGTTCATATTTGTGAACACATGTGTGCATGTGTGTAGGGGTTAATGGTAGGCGTCTCTGGTCTTCTGTACTTCACATACTGATGCGGGGGCTCTCTGAACCTTCTTGGTCAGGGCCTCGAGGATCTCCCATCTTGGCTTCCCATGTGCTGGGGTTGCAGGTGCGTTGCCAGGCGCCCAGCACTTACACAGGTGCTGGGAGCCATGCTGTGGGCCTCACTTGCATAAAGCCAGCTTCTGCTGTGAAATGTCAACAAATTTAATAATCTTGGACTTGGTGCCTGAAGCCTGTTGTAATTCAGAGAAACACTTTCTCCAGTGCTAAGTTTCTGAAAAAGTATTTCTCTCTTAATTTCATGAAGTTGTTGTCTTCAATTACATTTATGTACTTTTAGGAATTAAACTTCTATAAGCATAGAAATTAGTTTATTATTTCCAGTTGCTATATGTGTTTCAGTGCTTAGGTTGAAGAACCTTACATGCTGTCCTTGAATTCTTGAAATTGTGACATTTCACAGACGGCTAACTAAACGTCTCTTTCCTTACTTAGGTTTCTGTTAGTCATGAAAAAGAAAAAGATTTATTGCATAAAAACCAGAGGCTGCAAGATGAAGTTGCCATGTTAAGACTGGAAATGGACACAATAAAAAACCATAGTCAGGAGAAGGAAAAGAAATATCTTGAGGACATTAAGATTGCAAATGAGAAGAATGATAACCTTCAAAGGATGATGAAGCTGAATGAGGAGACACTTACGAACACAATATTCCAGTACAGTGGGCAGCTGAATAGTCTTAAAGCCGAGAACACAGTGCTGAGTTCTAAGCTGGACAGCGAGAAACAAAATAAGGAGAGATTGGAAACAGATGTTGAGTCGTTTCGGTCTAGACTAGCTTCTGCCCTGCATGATCATGCTGAAATTCAGACAGCAAAAAGAGACCTAGAAACTGCTTTCCAGAGAGCAAAAGATGAGTGGTGTCGTTTGAAAGACAAGATGGGTTTTGATATGTCTAACCTCCGAGATCACAATGAGGTTCTCTCCCAACAGCTTTCTAAGACAGAAAGAAAATTGAATAGCCTAGAAACCGAGTTTCATCACACAAAAGATGAGCTCAGAGAGAAGACGCTGGCTTTAAAGACTGCGCAGAGAGACCTCAGCCAGACCCAGTGCCAGATGAAGGAGGTGGAGCTCATGTTTCAGGATGAGCAGGGGAAAGTAAGTAAATACATGGGGAAGCAGGAGTCCATCGAGGAGAGGCTGGCGCAGCTGCAGAGCGAGAACTCCCTGCTCCGGCAGCAGCTCGACGATGCCGCCAGCAAGGCCGACAGCAAAGACAAGACAATAGTGAACATCCAAGACCAGTTCCAGGATGTGCTGAACAGATTCCAAGCCGAGAGTCAGAAGCACAGCCTGAGGCTAGAAGACAGAAATCAGGAGCTAATCAGCGAGTGCAGCCATCTGAAAGAAAGAATGTGCCAGTACGAGAACGATAAAGCAGAGAGAGAAGTAAGTATCAGAAAAGAGAAGTGTGATGTAAACTTTCCTGATTTCTGTCTCACAGGTATGGGTGTGCGCCTGCCGGTATGTCTGTGCACTGTGTGCATGCTGAATGTTTGCAGAGGCCAGACGATGGCATCCGAGCCCTTGGAATGGGAGTTACATATGGTTGTGAACCGCCATGTACGCGGGTGCTAGGAATCGAACCAGGCTCTCTGGAAAAGCAGTCATTGCTCTTAACCACTGAGCCATCTCTCCAACCCCAAGAAAGATAAATATTCTTAAAACATCACAAAGGGAAATTCAAAATACTATTTGGTAATACTATGTTAAGTCTAGCTAAATATGAAAAATCTACTGGCTCTGCCAGTAGCTGGGCAGAATCCTTTGGTGCTTGACCAAAGGACAATAACTGAAGACCAAGCACAGAAACACGAGGACCTCATGACCTTATAACAAAGAATCTTAATAAGCTAATTTCTTAAAAGCTCCAGAGTACAATAGTGGTTCTTGGGGCTGGGGGTGAGATGAGGAGAGAGGCATGACAGGAGGCGTGGGTCAGTGGGTCAGTTACAGTGACGAGCAGGAAATGTGGAGCTACTGAACAATAACATACCCTGCATTTCAAGCATCTAGAAGAAATTATTTCACCATAATGAAATGATCAGTGTTTGAAGCCATAACTGTCTAAATTGATCTAAGCCCTAGATAATGTGTATATGTATCTAAACAGTATGTACACTGTGTACAATTTTATGTTTTTACATGTCAGTTAAAAGATGAAAATTTTAAATATGAGTAAATTAAAAATAAAATACATAAAAAAGTTTCACAATGTAGAACTCATCCCTGCCATCCCCACTGACAGGCACAACTCTATGCAATGATATTCCTCAGAGTGTGTGGAAGAAATAAATGGTATTCCTATATGTTATAATTTGTTTTATAAAATTAGTAACAAATGTCTTATCAGGTAGTTGTGAGGCAACTCCAGCAAGAACTGGCTGATACCCTAAAAAAGCAGTCGATGTCAGAGGCTTCGCTAGAAGTTTCCTCCCGTTACCGCAGCAATTTAGAAGAAGAGGCACGAGACTTAAAGATGAAACTAGGTCAGATCAGAAGTCAGGTACGTACGAGTTTGGTTTGCCAGCTGCTAAGGATGATGCCAGCAGACAGCTTTCCTTTAGATTTTCATGTTATCTGCCATTACTTTTATAATGAACTTATTTCTTAAACTCCACTTTTATTCTACCATTTTTTTCTTTGACTTAAAAAGATAATGCATTTATTTCTTGTGAGGGAACATGCTAAGCATGCCACCTCGTTCCCATGGGGACAGAGGACAGCCTGTGGCATCTGTTCTTGCGTTCCCTCACATGATCTCTAGAGGTCTGGCTCATATCATCATTGGCCACAGACATCGTCAGTCTCCAGAGCATCTCACTGGTCCCTTTTTTTACTTAAAGCTTCATCTTTCTTTAACATATTTATCCTTGTGCAGATTGAGAGCTATATATCATTCCTCAGAGATTTTTCTATTCCAATTGAGATAAAGTAGGTTAAACTTAGATGCGGTTTATGGAAAGTTCCAGAAAATCTGCCTTCTTTTCACCCCCACTTTTGTGAGTGGATACAGTATCTTTGAAACTTATTTAATGAATTTCAAGATAACTTGTACAGAAAGGCCGTATATGTTGCTCAAAAATGCAGATGTTAGTCAGGTGTGGTAGCACACTTGTAATGTCAGCTGTTTGGAGGACTGAGTCTGAGGCTGGCCTGAAAAAGTTTTAAAGGGACTGAGAGTGTGCTCAGGTGTAGTGCTCAAACCCTGAGTCCTTATGCTCAATCCTTTGTGCCAGAAATAAACCTAAAGCAAATGTTATACGATAATTTAAAACCTGTCCCCAAAGCTAGGCATTACTTTCATTTAGAAATAAAATCATATGAAAATATTCAATTCATATATAGTATTCATATCTAAAACAAAATGAAAACAGTGTCTGGGTTTTCCCATCTGTTTTGTGTGTTTGTTTAAAATCTCTGTAGTGCCAAACTGGTCTAGAAGTAACTGCATGAAGCAGGCTGTCCTGCAGGTTGCAGCCTTCTCGTGCCGCCTCCTCTCAGGTCTGGGCTTATAAACAGGTCCCAGTATTCCTGGCTTGCGAAGTATAGCAACAGTATTGAGTTGTCATGAACATACAATGCACAGCTCACCATTTAAAGCAAACACTCCGCATCGCAGTGTTTTACAGATACATAGTCGTCAGCACAGTTGTGAGAACCTTGTCTTCACAGTGAACAAACCCTGCGCCTCTCAGTTTTCACCCCTGTCCCTTTGTCTTTCCCAGACCTACTAATCCGTTTCATGTCTGTATATAATTTCTTTTTTCTGAGCATTTTATATCATACAATGTTTACTCCTTTTGAACGCCTCTGTTCTCAGCACATTGCTGTCAGTCATTGGTATCTTCCATGTACCTCCTGTGGCTGCTCTCCCTTCATCAGCTGGTGGGTGTTAGGCTGCTTGTGTCTCGACTGTTGTTAACGCTGCCATGGGAGCGTGTGTGCGTGCGTGCGTGCATGCGTGCACTCTCCATTACAGGGCACTCCACCGCTCACCATGCTGCAGTTCCCCACCTTAGTTACCTAGGCCCCCTGTGCTACCTGCACTTCTTTGCTCATGCCAAGCTTTTAGTCTTTTTGGTTTTTATTCATTTTTACCTCATTTATCCAGAACTGACTCACAGCTAACCTTTCCATGAAGTGTTCCGTAAATACACCTTACTCTTAACATCCTGATGTTTCCATTACTCTTAAATGGTTTTTGCTTCTTTCTTTGTTATTTGTATGAGAAGTAATCTTGTTGGGATATAAATTTACTTAGACAGTGAATGATGTCTGGTATACATATACCCTTGAATAAGTCAAAAATGTTTTTGCTTAATAATCATTAGAATAGAATTAGGTATTTATACCAGTACTCCTTTTGAGACCTTCAGTTGATAAGAATTTTTTTTTTTTGAGACATTGTCTCATGTATCCTAGGATGGCTTCATACTGTACTATAGCTGAGGATGGCTCTGAACTTCTGACCTTCCTGCCTCTACCTCCCAGATGCTATAGTTATAGACAAATGCTATCATGCCTGGTTTGTGTATTGCTGAGATTCAAACCCAGGGCTTCATGTGTACCAGGCAAGCGCTCCACCAATGTGATTTTATACCTACCCCTTAAGAGTAGGTAACACGACTCTTACTCTAAATATATTTTAAGGAATTGCATATGAAATGGAAAGCACATAATCTAATAGAGGAGAAATGTTCTATCAAACATTTTTTCTCACCATGAGAAAAAAGTAACTTCATTTGCCTTCTTTCACTATGTGGCCGGACCTGGGATCTGTAAGTCTAGAGGAGGCGCCGACTGTGAAGCTGTGTCTACAGCGTATCTGACATTCCTACTGCAAAACCTTCATGTACCATTAGAGGACTGGCTAAAGCAACCCAACACACTTTTAGGGAGTGTATTGCGTTAAGGACCTCAGTTTCTCCACAGAGCCCCTATCCTCAGCCTCTGGTTGCCATGCATTTACTGCTTATACCAGGAAACAGAGTGTACTGCCCTGTGTGATCGGTGCCAGCTGAGTCGTATGGAAAAACAGAAGCTAAAAACTGATCACATGGACAAAGATGCTGGCAACCTGAGAGATTTCTGGAAGCCGCAGGAAGTCCTAGGGACAGTGTGGGCCTCAGTCTTCCCATTTCCTCCCATGTTCAGCCAGTTTGCATAGAGGACCTCAGCTACAGTTGCCACAGCACCCACCTAAAATCTCGCTCACTGCCATGTGTGCTTCAAGTACTTTATATTCCCTAATTAATCATCTCAGTAGTCCATTGGCATGGGTAGGATCATGTCCATTCCACAGATGAAGACACTAAGATACAGAAAGTTTATTTGCTTAGAATCTATACATCTAGCATCTGGAGGAGAGGGTTTAGACCCAGGCATTCTGGCTTCCTTGTGGATATACCTCCACTGAAGCTATTTCATAAGGCAACCAGCTATCACTAAAATGTTACATTCATCATAACTGGCAGAGCTATGACAATTTATAGATATATAAGTAGATAGCACATATACATAAGAATTCTTAAAATCACAAATGACAAGATGCTGTTAGAAAATTCTTGCCAGGCTGTGGTGGTACACACCTTTAATCCTAGTATTGGGGAGCAAATTCTAAGTTCAAGGCCAGACTAGTCTACAGAGCAAGTTCTAGGAGAGTCAGGGCCCTGTCTCAAAAAAAGAAGAAAGAGGGCTGGAGAGATGGCTCAGTGGTTAAGAACACTGATTACTCTTCCAAAGGTCCCAAGTTCAAATCCCAGCAACTACATGGTGGCTCACAACCATCTATAAAGAGATCTGATGCCCTCTTCTGGTGTATCTAAAGACAGCTACACTGTACTTAGATATAAATAGATCTTTAGACTGGAGTGAGCAGGACCGACCAGAGTGAGCAGAGGTCCTAAATTCAAATTCCTAGCAACCGCATGATGGCTACAACCATCAGTACAGCTACAGCATACTCATATACATAAAATAAAATAAATAAATCTTGGAAAAAAAAAAAAAGAAAGAAATTCTCTTTTGTGGTTTCACCAATGTTGTCAGTTTACATATCTGGTTAGATATGTAAGACTTTCCTGCTCTGCTCTCTCCGCTAGCTGAGCACTAGTAAACTATGATTTACGAATGGAACTGTCAGTTACAGCAGACAGCAGTAAACTTTTCTGTCCAAAAGGACTGGATAATATTTTAGCTTTTGAGACTGTAAGATCCCTGTTGTAACAACTCAGTTAAATTTGCTTCCATTCCAGGGATGCGCACGTGTGTTCATGTGTATCACGCGTAGATCACAGGTATCCTTGTGTGCCCGGAAAACCTCAGCACAGGAACAAAGTGCAGATTTAGAACAGCATATTAGTAAAGGTTTGTTTTATTCTTTATTCCAGTTGCAGGAGGCGCAGGATCAACACAGAGACGCTGTGCAGCGCGCTGAGAGGATGGAAGGACACCTACAAAAGTACCGTTTACGCAGTGGGGCTCCGGTGCTTAGGAAGCAAATAAGCAATGTATTGTGGCCGCTATGTCAGTTATGAGAGCTGTAGCTCTGCAGCCAGAGCACGGCTTCACCTCCACGTTCCTTAAAGTGCATAGTGCTAAAAACGGAGGAGTTAGGGCTTAGCCTGTGCATGAAGATGTGTGCTTGATCCCGCAGCCACACAGCATAGCTAGAGAAATTATAGTTTCCAAGCCATCTGCTTTTCAGACCTTTAGGAATTTATTAAGTGACTCTGCTGATTTTCAGAAATTAGGTGATGTTTTTTTAATTGCTTTATAAATGTAATTTTTTTTAAATATAATTTTAGGCTTGAACTTGAAAATTCCAAGTTCAAAATTACAATAAAAAAGCAATCAGAGGAAATTGAACAACTTCAGGAAAACCTGTCAAGTGTGAATTTGGTAAGTGGTGCTCTTCCTTGATTCTTTCATGCTGAGAGGAAGGTTCTCTGCTCTGGGAGAACACAGCAGGCAGTCTTCTGCAGCAGTTCTGTGGGAACACAGTGGGCAGTCCTCTGCAGCGGTGCTGTCAGAACATGACAGGCAGTGTATAAAGTCTTGGTGTTGTTTCTGTCCACACTGCTTGCTCCCCACAGTACAAGTCCACTCTGCAGAGGAGTTGGCTAAGTTCACATATTAATGATTTCAGCTCTAATGTTTCAATAAAGTACTGTGATAGTCTGCTGGTGTATACAGACCATGCTCTGTTTCTGATCTGTGCGCTGGTAGGCTTGCGGGCTAGCTCTGTCTCTTGGTGAAGAGATGTGATGTTGCTGTGGACAACTTCACACCACTAGAGCTTTACAATAAATCTTTATATTCTAAGAAATTTGAGTTATTTGATCTAGACTTCTAAAATTTTCTAGTAATCAGAGTCTTTCACTGAGATTTTAAGAATGAATTACTTACAGTTTTTATTTATACAGAGTAGATACCAGATCATGCATGGATCAAGTGTTTTTCCCTAGAGAACTATGTTTACCACTTTGAATTTAAAAAAAAAAAAAAAAAAGCTACCACTAGAAAAGGTCACAAGATAGACGCCTTGGACACCAACTCACAGTGCTGTTGTCACCACAGACCGAAGCCACTGGTCACTGTTTGCTGTGTGACCAGTGGCAGCACACTCTTCCTACAAGACAATATGTTGATGAGTCTAGGAGACTGGCAGGAGATGACCAGCCTTAGAGCCTTAGCCGAATGTATTCGGAGTACAAATTTAAATTTATGGTTTGTGTCTGGTTTTGTTCTAGTTTTTGAGACAGGATTTTACTGTATAGCTCTTGTTGTCCTGGAACTGAGCATATAGGCCAGGCTGGCCTCGAACTCACAGAGATCCATCCACCTCTGCCTTGCAAGTGATAAAATTAGGGGCACTATGCCCAGCTCCTGTTTTCTTTACTTATTTCCTTTGATGGAAGGAGAGATGTGCACATGCCACGTCCTGGGTGTGGAGGTCAGAAGACAGCTTAAGGTGTCGCCTTCCATCATGTGGGGTCCAGGGATCAAACTCAGGGGTCAGGATTGGCAGCAAGCACCTTCATTCACTGGGCCTCCTCACTGCCCCTCGGCGTGTACGACAGTGCTTCAAATGTGTTAAGCTTATTGCAAAGTGATGACAGATTTTCTGTAGCATTCTAAGAAAATGTTAAGAATTCAGAATATATGATATTTTAAAGTCTTTTCTGTGAATTAAGAGTTCAATAAGGAGCCAACACTGTGGTTTACAGCTGTTATCCCAGCATTTGGGAGACCAGGCAGAATGGCCAAAAGTTAGGGCCAGCTTGGGCTGCATAGTCAGTTCCAAGCAAGGCTGGTTAACAGTTGATCTCTCTGAAAAACTTAAAGTAAAGCAAAACCAAACCAACCAACCAAAGCCAGAGTGCTGGCATGAGGGTCAGGCAGATAAACACTCTTGCCGCCAAGCGTGACCTAGACTCGATCCTGGGAACCTGCGTGCTGAAAGGAGAGCGCTGACTCCTGGGAGCAGTTCTCTGATGCACATGCACACACACAAGAGAGCACTGACTCCTGCAAGCAGTTCTCTGATGTGCGTGCACACACACATGCACACACACACAAGAGAGCGCTGACTCCTGGAAGCAGTTCTCTGATGTGCGTGCACACACACATGCACACACACAAGAGAGCGCTGACTCCTGGAAGCAGTCCTCTGATGTGTGTGCACACACACATGCACACACACAAGAGAGAACTGACCCCTGGAAGCAGTTCTCTGATGCACATGCACACACACATGCACACACACAAGAGAGCACTGACTCCTGGAAGCAGTTCTCTGATGCACATGCACACACACACACACACATGCACACACACAAGAGAGCACTGACTCCTGGAAGCAGTTCTCTGATGCACTTGCACACACACACACATGCACACACACAAGAGAGCACTGACTCCTGGAAGCAGTCCTCTGATGTGCGTGCACACACACATGCACACATGAGAGCACTGACTCCTGGGAGCAGCCCTCTGATGCACATGCACACACACATGCATACACACAGAGACCCAGAATCACACAGACATACACACTCCCATGGGTGCACACACAGACACACGCACAGAGGCGCACATACAACGCGCATTCAATAGATACTTGATTAAAAAAATTATTTCTCTTGTGTATCTAATAAAAATTATTTTCTTTAAAAATTCTTTTCCAAGTCTGAAGAGGATAAGGAAAAACTGCAAAAGCTTATGGAGTTGAAAGAGTCTCTGGAATATACTTTGGATCAAGAACAGAAGAGAAGTGGTGCATTAGAAAAGGAACTGACAGAGTAAGGTTTTAGTGTTTCCGTCTTCTCAGCCATTCTTGACTGATTTAACTGTAAGCATACTAAAGCCTACGTACACGTTCATTTCTATCTGCATTTTCATAATTAAATTACTTTAAAATTTACTTCAGATACTGACGATACTGAGGTTTTTTTCTCGCTAAGGTACTGCATTTACGCTGTTTTCTGAAACAGGGCAGTGCCTTTGGTGGAGAGTGTCAGCTGGACTGTTCTTCAGCTCGTATGTTTCACTTCCGACTCACTCTCCAGCTCTGTCCTTCCTTTGCAGTGAGTGTCCTTCTCCTCACCATCTAGGCATTTTGATATCCTAAAAACCTACTTGTGGTTTTCTTTAACTATATCATAAATTACTTTTATATAACATATTTTCTTCCTCTCTTCTTAGTTATAAAATTTTATCATAGAAATAACTTCTTCCATGGGCATCTCTCATATGTATATGAGGTTTACATGATATTGAACTTTTGTTTTCAATTTTTTAAATACATACACATATATAGTATATAGTCATGTCGTCTGTTGGTACTGGTGCCAGAATGTAGACAGAGGCCTGACTCTGAAAGTCTCACTCCATTTGACCAACGGGTAAAAGGACCGGGGAACAGAGGGCAGGAAATTGTTCGATATACTCATAAGAAATTGTGGTGCCCTGCAATCCCGATACTGACAAGAGCATCAAGACTAAGGATTGGGGATGGGAGAGAAATTCTCATGTGGTCAGACTGGGATCCAGTTGACCATTTTCTTAGGTGCTTGGAGACTCTTACCACTAAAGCAGATGCTGTCTAGGAAGAGCTTCAACTGTTGTCACAGTAGTTTATAGATAGTGCTTACTATCCCTAAAATCAGAGAAAGTCTGACAGGGAAGGCGGATTCAGTCCCTCGGACTCAGAGTAATGGCTGGAAAGTTCCAGGCCCCACGGTAGGGACCTGGAAAATGATGTTGTGAAAGTTGGCATTGGACGATCTTTTCATTATCTTGTCCCTGAATATCTTAACAAGATCCTGTTACTCATGGCTTGTCTTTAGTCTTACAGGAGGATTGCCAGATAGCTGTGTATAAACTCTGCTTAAGTGACTAGCATGGCTGCAGACTTGAACAAGAATGTGATTAGGATCACAAATAGGATTAAAAATGATGCCCAAACTTTTATCTGCTTTGAGTTTCCTATTGGGCACCCAGGGGCCTAAACAAGGAGGGTGACTTTCAGTAAAATTAAACTCTGAGTCTCTGCTATAGTATCATTAGGAGATTGTATCTAGGATACTATAGATAGCAAAATCTGTGGATTCCCAGGTCCCTTAAATGAAATAGGGTACTCTTTGCATTTAACCTCTTCCCAGCCTCTCCTCTCTGAATTACTTAAAATACCAAAATTAGTGTAAATGTTAATTATTTGTTCTCTGTTGGTTAGGGAATAATGGCAAGGAAAAGGATTTGCACGTGTTCAGTGTAAATACTGTTTTTCCTTCTTCACCATTTTTAAATGCAAAGTCAGTTGAATTCTTAGATATGGAGCCCACAAGTACACAGAGCTGACATTATCCGTGCTTTACAAATGTGTATGACTTAAATACAGTGATGTATGTGGCATTTGTGTTTCAGTCATGAGCGCCCCCCCCCCCCCATTGAAATACATTCTTCTCTCCTACAATACATCCTGATTACAGTTTCTCTTCCCGCTGCTCCTCCCAGTTCCTCTCCATCTCTCCTCCCATCTGGACTCACTCCCCTTTTCTCTCATTAGAAAAGAACTGGCTTTTAAGACATAACCACAAAACATAACAAAATAAAATAGAGCAAGATAAAACAGAGACTGACACATCGTTAGACCAGAGCCCAAGGGAAAGTACGGGAGTCAGAGAGCCACTCTTTTGCACCCTCAGGAGTCACATAAAAATAGGAAACCGAAAGCTGTGATATTCACACAGGGGACCTGGCGACTGGCCTCATTCTCTGTCACTAAGGGGACCTGGCAGACACGCCTCCTCCCTCTGTCACAATCTCTTAAAGTGGAATCTTTCCCAGCGTTTGCAGCTTTTCTGTTCGTTCCTGAAATTTGGGGTTTTCTGTTGGGATCTAATCAGTGCCCTTTTTAAAAATGTAACTGTCTGTGTGCATCACTTAGTGCTTTGTACACCAGCCCCGGTCTCTGCGTGCAGTTTTACATCTGTTGGGTTTTGTAGATATCCCTATCAAAGACTTAGATTTTTTTTTCTTTTCTCTATAAGTCTTCCTACTCTGTTTTTCTCTCTCATTTCTTATGAAGTTCTGTTTAGTTTTTCCCTCTGCTCAAACTACAAAGACTTGTTTTTCCTTTCTCCTTTCTGCTTTGGATGATCTTGATCCTTTCTGGGTGTGGATGCGAGTCATTCATTCTACACCACATCCTCATGCTCAGCTGTGCCTGGCAGAAGAGGGCCGGCAGTAACGGCATTCAGAGTTACCACTATCGGAGGTTACAGCTAACATGCAAGAGTGTTTTATAGTAATATACTAGAGTGGATATAAATAATTACAGGAATTCTGTACATGATTACAATATTAGCTCTACCTCTCATACATAGCATAAAATTGTCTTCATATTTACCTAAGATTTTAATTTCATTACAATGCTTTCAGATTTTAAATATACAAATGAAAAAGGGTCCTAACTTACAAACTTCTCATCTTGTTGTTGTTGTATTTTTCGAAACTGTTTTCTCTGTGAACCTCTTGCTCTTAAAGAGATCTGATTATCTCTGACTCCCAAGTGCTGGGATTAAAGGCATGTGCCACCATGTCCCCAAAATTTATCTCTTAAATGACAGAACTTAGTATCTGTTTAAATAATTGTTGAATGTACTCTTTAAAGTCTTCATTTATTCTGTTCATTTTTGCAGATTTAAGGAAGTCTTAAAAATGACTAAAAAAGAATTAAATGAATATGAAAACAGAGAACTTAATCTTCATCAAGATATAAAAAACAATCAACTTGAAATGGATATCCCAGTTAATACACTAATAAAAAAGGTAATTTTAAATCAATTTTGGGGATGAAAAATAACTTAATTTTAAGTAATATAAATCTCAGGATGCATTGAAGTTTTTATATTGCTTCATGGACTTTATGTCAATGAAAATTGTATTATTTTCTATTAGAAAGACATATTGTTGATTCTTACATCTTGAACCCAGGCTGCTGTCCATCACTGTGTGATCTTAAATCATGAGTAACACGTCTTCTGTATTTATTTATTGGTAGCAGTTTTATTGGAATGCAGTTGGCATGTCCCATACTACATTCATAGAATTTTGTGATCCCTTCCACGTCAGAATATTTCTGCTAGCCTAAAGTGACACTCTCCTCTATCACGTGTCTCCTCTACACGGCCTTAAGGGTCCCCCAAGTCAGCTTTGTGCCTGTATCTGCCTGCTCTGGTATCCATGTCAGTCACACAGTATGTGTTCTGGCTTCTTTGCTTGTTGAGTTCAGGGTCTATCTGTATTGCAGCGAGCATCCTTACATAGTGTCTTCCTGTTGCTGAGTATGCACTGTTGTATGATAGAACATACATTATATTTAACTTAGATCACATACTGCTTCGCTTTGCTTGGGTATTAATAACATTGCATCTATTTTCGGTTTTTCCTTGAGTACTTAGGAACCACAGAGTTGTGTGCAAACTGTAGATTTGAGCAGCTCCCACAGTGTGGCCATGCTTTGTAACCAGCACCATGGGGTTGACAGTTTCTCCATAGCCCAGGACCCATGTTTACACGTTTCCAGCCTCCCTCCCATTCTCGCTCCCTTCTTTCCATTTCTCCTTTAGGATCTTTTGATGTAGCCCAGGCTAGCCTTAAACTCATGGTCCTTCTTTTGATGTAGCCCAGGCTAGCCTTAAACTCACGGTCCTCCTTCCTCAGTCTCCTGAGCCTGGGGCTACAGGTGTGTTCCACCAGACCCAGCTCATCTTCTCTCAGCCTAGTATCTGATTCTTAGGAAAAGCACCAGAATCCATCATTTTCTTGGCACAGAAAACAACTAAAGCTTCATAGCTTAGTACAGAATGCAGAAACCTGGCACTATGATACACCTCCAGATCTAGAAGCTGAGGCAGAAGAATTGCAGTTGAAAGCCAGCCTGGACTAAATAAAAACACTAGGATTTGTGAATTAGATTAAGAAAATGGTTTTCAGGAGCACAGCACTCAAAAATCAGGTGATGTTTAGGCAGTTCACCAAATAGGTTTCAGAGTAGCCATTTAAATTTCCAAGCCAGGCTGGTGAAGTGGCTTGTGGGTAAAAGGCTTTTTTTTCCCCTAAAAGGTATTATTTAATAAATAGTAGGCATTCCTTTAAACATCCTCACTACTGGATCTTTTTCATTAATTAATTTATTTACTTTATATCTTCCCTTCCTCTTTTACTCCCAGTCCCCTCCCTCTTACCCCTCCCCATCCCCCTCCCTTTCTCATCAGAGAAGGGAAGATGTTGCATGAAACTAAGCTGATTCCAGAGTTCAACTTTGAATTCTGATATCAACCCACACTCCTTGTCATATCAAGTTGTGCTAGGATGCATCTTCTTCTGTTGAGCCTAGACAAGGCAGCCCAGTGAGGGGATAGGAACCCAAAGGCAGGCAGCAGAGTCAGAGTCAGCCCTGCTCCTGCTCTCAGGTCCCACGAGAAGACCAAGCGACACATCCGTTACATGTGAGCAAGGAGCCTAGGCCTGCCCTGTGCATGCTCTCTGGCTGGCGGGCGTTCTCTGCGGCCCCTTTGTGTCCAGGTCAGGTGATTCTGCAGGTCTCCTCGTGGTGGCCTTGACCTCCGTGGCTCCTTCAATCCTTCTTCCCCTCTTCCACAAGATTCCCCGAGCCCTGCCTAATGTTTGGCTGTGGGCCTCTCTATCTGTTGTCAGCAGCAGCTGGGTCAAGCCACTCAGATGACAGTTATGCTAGCCACCTGCCTGAAAGTATAGTAGAATATTATTAATAGTGTCTGTGGAGGAACTCTAAGCTTAGTTGGCTAAAGCACTTGTCTGGTAAAAGGCACTTGATGTCAAACCAGAGGACCCCGTGGACCTCAGAACCCATGGGTGAGAAGAGAGTGGTTGCTTCACAACTGAACTTTGACCTGCACACACAATAAATAATATAGTAAAAAAAAATTAATTTATTTCAAAGCCAATATGGAGAAGTATTGTGGTACAGCATGGAAGTGAAATGGTCCCCATATGAACAAGCATTAGTAAAGAAGTGGACCATTCAGAGAATGCTGCATTTGTTTGCACTGCTAAGGAGATGAGGGATTCTATAAAGCTCTCCATCACTACAAATGAAATGAAGATTTAATATTGGATCGATCAGAAACACTCAGAGCTTCCTCTTAGAATCAGCTGATTGAAAGCAGGGGGAACTTGTTTCGATTGTTAAAGCATTTCTAGCCATTGCACTACAGATCATTCTTCCGTGCTTCCAAGCCTCCATATTCCCAAAACTGAAGGGAGATTCCGAGGAAGTACTACGTTGTTATGAGAACTGACTCTAAGAGGGATGAAACAACCACCAGATACAGACTTTGTCTCAGCAGTTGCTTCTCCCTGCTGGCTGGATGCCTCTGCTTTCTCAGTAGGCTTGCCATGCCTGAATCAGCCTCCACATTGTTGGGTCCTAGTTGACAGGAGAAGAATTCCTACCGGAGTTATTTCTCCTCCTTTTAGGATCAGTTTGTTTGTTTGTTTGTTTGTTTGTTTGTTTGTTTGCTCTTTGCCAAGGTCCAGAGGCCACTCTTCGGTTTTACTGTTGTGGTCTTTGTCTGCACTTGCAAACTGTGTTTCTCCTGAGAGCCTTGAGCTCCTGTGTGTTCTGTTGGGAGTCCTGTCCTTAGAAGAGCCACTTCACAGACCTTTGAGATGGGCTTCTCCAAGACAGTGCCCTTAGAACACTTAAAGGAATTTGAGGCTTTGTCCTACAGTGTTCCAAAGTCTTGGCAAATGGTTTTATAGACAGTCTTAGCTTCAGTTTTAGACCATGCACTCCACGCGTCTGGATTTCTTACCTCAGAAATTTCTTTTAAAATCAGTTGGCAGTTTGGTATGTAGAAAGGCTACAGTTAAGAGAAACATTTGAACCCAGTGAATCTTATTTTTCCTTGGTTACATTCCCCCCTTCCCCATGTGTGCATTTGTATCTCCTATTGGTTCTGTCACTTGCTGTAAAGCAGTGGATTTCCAGGTTACAGTGTCATTCTCTCCAGGGGCCTGAAGCCCTTGTCAGTCTCTGTAAAGAACACGAGGTTCTCCAAAGATCCCCATAGCCCTTTGGTTTTCTCTTTCTAGGACCTTTCTGCTTCTTTCTACCTGATCTAAAGGTAGAAAGGGTACTACACCTTTAAGGGTTTAAAAAGATTAGTACCATTATCTATTCCACTTAGTGATTATATAATACAGCACTTCAAGACTTAGTGTCTCAAAGCAACTTACATTTGGTTCACAGTCTGGTCTGCTCAGGCTCACTGAGTCAGTTCATTTCTCCACCACATGCCACCATCTGGATGACCCGAAGTTGGGGACCAGTACTTCATTTTCATGCCTTTCAGTTGAAGCTGACATTTAGGAAGGGCACTCTCAGAAGGGTTCCCTAAATAATCATTGTAACTTAGTAAATAATTCTATTGAAATCCTAGTTATTGTTTAATATGTATTATATTTTTTGTTTCAAAAAACAGTTACTGGGTCAGTAAGTTTATACTGCAGGATTTCACTGCTCCTCACCAGAGTAACTGAGGTTGTCAGTGTCTGAGCAACAGTCTATGCCTAAAACTTCTCTAGAAATTGTGGAGCATGAAGATGGGGAACACAGTTATAGATTTTTTTGTTTGGGTGACTTTTTTTCTTTTATTTTGAGACAGGGTTTCTCTGCATAGGCCTGCTTGTCCTAAGTTGGCCTTGATCTCACAGATCTGCCTGCCTCGGCGTCTCTGCCTCTCCTTCTGCCTCTGCTCCCAAGTGAGCGCTGGGTTAAAGGGATGTACCACCATGCAGATTTTCCTAGGTGACTGAGAGTCATTTTGAGAAGGAAAGATAGGAGACATTCACATAATAAAACAAATCTGACGTGAGTGCTCTGCTGCGTAAAAAATAACAATCTCAAAGACTATGCTTTGTGACAGCTGCTGCTTTTGATTAAACCTCATTATGAGCCAGACATGGTGGCACATGCCTTTAGTCTCAGTGCTCAGGAGGCAGAGGGAGGCAGAGCTCTGAGTTCAAGGACAGCCAGGGCTACACAGAGAAACCTTATCTTGAAAAACCAAAAACAAAGAAACCTGATTCTAGGAGTTACTGCAAGCTGTATTTAATCGCAACTGAACCGACGTGGGATCCGTGATTGCTTTATGCTGCGCTGTTCTCGGCTGCCTTCTTCATCACCAAACTGTAGCTTTTTATTCCTGCAGATTGATGATCTTACAGCAAAACTGGAAACTGCATCTTCAAAGTGTCTACATCTGGGTAAAAAAAATCAGCTGCTTCAGCAGGAATTACTATTGATGAGAACTATTCAGAAGAAGTGTGGGAAACTAGAGAAGAGTAAAAAGCAACTGGAGCAGGAGGTGGTGAACCTCAGGAGTCTCATGGAAAAGAGCGTGGTGGAGCACAGTCAAGTGCAGCAGTATGCGCAGGAGGTTGAAGAGCGCGCGAGGCAGGACTTGGTGGAAAAGTTAAAACAGGTCAACCTCTTCTTGCAGGTCAGCATGTTTCTGGGGTGTACTGTGGTTCTTGCACTGCAAGCGAGAGATTGGGGAGGTATGCTCTGGGTGTGTGCACAGTGAGTGTCTCCTTGAGTTTTAGAAGAGGTCACGTGCTCATCCCCAGAGGTCAAGAGAGAGGAGGACACATGCTCATCCCTAGAGTTCTAGAGAGAGGAGGACACGTGCTCATCCCTAGAGTTCTAGAGAGAGGAGAACACATGCTCATCCCTAGAGTTCTAGAGAGAGGAGGACACGTGCTCATCCCTAGAGTTCTAGAGAGAGGAGGACACGTGCTCATCCCTAGAGTTCTAGAGAGAGGAGGACACGTGCTCATCCCTAGAGTTCTAGAGAGAGGAGGACACGTGCTCATCCCTAGAGTTCTAGAGAGAGGAGGACACATGCTCATCCCTAGAGTTCTAGAGAGAGGAGGACACGTGCTCATCCCTAGAGTTCTAGAGAGAGGAGGCACATGCTTATTGCTGTGTTCAAGTATCTTTGTTATTATAACTCAGTGGACCTTTCATTACAGAATCATTTGACTTTTAAAACTAGTTTGCTAAAAATGATATTGTTGGAAGTGGAACAAGTTGACATGAAATACACCAAACTCTTGAGTTACTATTCAGTCATCTAGTTCAGACTTTAAATTCTGAGCTGAGTCGGTTCTTTACAGTATCAGATCACTGGGTACACGTGCCATTCCGAGCTGGGCATGCCCCACAGTGCTAAAGTGTTCTGCAGTTAGCATGCACCAGGCCCTGGATTTGAGTCCCAGGGCTAAATAAACCAAAGAAAATGAAGAGGATCCCATTTTTTATAATTCCCATCTTAAATCCCAGCATCAGCGTCTGTTTTCACAGGTTTCATTCAAAACAAACAAACAATAATGATTCTGGTTATAATTACTTCTAAAGTGCATTTTCCACCTGCCGTAGGCTCAAGCCGCATCCCAGGAAAACTTGGAGCAGTTAAGAGAGAACAGTAACGCTTCGGTTAGAAGTCAGATGGAGCTCAGGATTAAAGACCTGGAATCCCAGCTCTACAAAATGAAAGCCCAGGAAGACTTCGATAAAATAGAACTAGAAAAGTATAAGCAACTCTACCAGGAAGAGTTCAGGGTTAGAAAATCGTTGTCAAGTAAACTAAACAAGTAAGTCCTAGCATTGGATCTCAGAAAGTCAACTCATGGCTTTCTCTTACAGCATCGTTTCCATGAGACTAGAAGGCCGTGAAAGCTAACTACACTACACAAATCTGCAAATAACGTTGTATGTGACCCGCAGAATGTTGATTTGGGATAGCGTATATTCTTTTCTTTTAATCCTTTTGTCTTAGTTAATATGGTCAACTTTAGATATTTTTGAAGCTTTATAGTTAAGAAAGTTATATTATTATAAAATTGCTTATTCATGTTCCCCTTAAATAGAACGATTAATATTTTGATTGTGTTTTGTTTTGGGAAGATGATAACTTAGTCCCAAGAATCGGGTACTGTAATAGTCTCCTCTGAGCAATTTCAGCATTTGTTATTTTAATTTTCTTTGATTGTCATCTGTACTATTTCCAGTAGAGGGCCCTATAAGCTGTAGTTGACAGGCTTTCTAGTCTGTGTCTTCACATGAGCGTGTGATGCAGGGAAACATTAATGTGAGATGGAGGCTGCAGCACGGCGCCCCCTCCTCTCTCGGCTGTGGCTCTCAGTGATTCCTACAGTCATTTGCTTGGTTTGTCCTGAGTGATGGGAGCGAATGCTTACATGTCTCCACTTACATGTCTTCAGGGAGTGAGACGTGTAAATTACACACAGTGGCATGGCTGCTGGTGAAGCAAATTAATACATCAGTTATCTCCCAGTTAACATTTAGTGCAAGTGTCTCTGGTGAGGTCCTCAGGAAGCCAGGAAGCAGGCCTTCCAGAAGGCTCCACGGTTGCAGGGGAAGCTGCTCATCTCCGCAGCCCTGTCCCTCCCCCCTGCTTTGCTGGAATGTCTCACAAGTTCCCTCTAGAAATACCTGCAGTTTTTAGAATAATTTTAAACCTGTAATCCTTAGGACTTACATTCTGACAGGTTTTCTAGGCCGTGAAAATCTGCACTGTTGACTTGCAGATTCCTTGTATTCATGGCAGCCTTAGACAGCCCTGACTCAGGGTTCATTTGGGACACTAAGTGTTTGCCTTCTGTGGTCTTCCCAGGACGAGTGAGAAACTGGAGGAGGCCAGCACCAAGCTGCTCCTGGAGGAGCAGCAGAATAGGGCTTTGCTGCATGCTCTGAGTGCAAGGCCTGCTGTGGAGTGTCCTTGTATTGGAGGTCTTCACAAGAGTACGGTGTTCAGCAGAGCTCTGCTTCCAAGAGAAAACACAGTGGTCCCTACCTCAGGCCTACCGCCGACAAGTAAAAGACTGGAGATCTATCTGACCAAGGTTAGTGTATTGCTTTTTTCCTTTGGGTTTCGAGTTTCTGGTCAAATTCTCACTTTTAATTTAATCCATGATGCCAAGTTGTTTTGTTCAGCCAAGGCACGCTGTCATAGTAACTCATGCTAAAGGAGAAAAGATTATTAAAGTTTCTAGAGTTCTCATTTCAGTAGGCACTCACTATTGCTTGGGTCAGCAACTGTAGTAAGCCACATCTCTTTAAAAGCTGTGCCTAAGTTGCAATTTGGAAAATAAATATGACTGTGACTAAAAGTATAGCTTGAAACATCATGGCACACCTTCTAAAGACAATTTTCCTGCAGCATCTCAAGTTTTCCATTCTCCAGGCACATACATGTAGATGTGTATCATTTACAGGCACTGATACAAATACTATTCGCTATTATTAATAAGTAAATGTGTTGGGTTTGGGATTTAGCTCAGTGGTAAAAAGGCCCTGGGTTCTGTTCTCTGCTCCAGGAAAAAAAAAAGATAAATATGTAACATTACATAAGATTCATTACTGAGTTAAACTCTTTCCACTTCCTTTTTTATTGTTAAAGATTTATTTATTTATTATATGTAAGCACACTATAGCTGTCTTCAGACACTCCAGAAGAGGCAGTAGGATCTCATTACAGATGGTGGTGAGCCACCATGTGGTTGCTGGTATTTGAACTCAGGACCTTTGGAAGAGCAGTCAGTGCTCTTAACCCCTGAGCCATCTCTCCAGCACCCCACTTTCTACTTTCTTAACCATTGTAAATATTCATCTCATTCCAGATGCATCAAGAGTTGGAAAAAAGTATAAATAGAGAACTTAAAGAAGGTATGTGTTTATGAATTAAGGTTAGATTGACTAATTTTTAAAATAAATTATAAATATTAAATGGCATTATTTTCCATAGATAGATGGAAATAGATTTCTAGAGTTCTCACTTCAGTAGGCACTACTGAATAGATTTTACAGTCAGCATTGTCATACACAAAATTAAGGATGTAAAGGTATTTCCTTTGAGGTTTAATTCAGCAAACGTTTATTTCATATATATAAGTACACTGCATTAGCATCATTTCTCCCCTGCCTGTAATTCCGCCCATGTCCTCTGTCCCCTCCCTTCAAATGCATGACTCCCCTTCTCATATATTCAGCCTGCAGGCCCGGTTAGCGTCACCCTTACTTGCCTGTGCTCAGGACTGACGACTTAGGATTGAGGTCTCATCCTAGAAGAAGACTGGTTGTCCCTCTCCTGGCAGCCATTGCCTGCCTATAGCTCTTCATCTCAGCTAGGGTTGCCTTAGGTAGGGTTTCTGTTGCTGTGATAAAGAACAAGACCAAAGCAACTTGGGGAGGAAAGAGGTGATTTCATCTCACAGTTCTGTCGCTGAAGGAAGTCAAGTCAGGAACTGGGAGTGAGGAACTGAACGGAGGCCATGGATGAAGGCCACCGACTGACTTGATCCTCGTGGCTGTTCATCCTTCTTTCTTATACAACTCAGAGCCACTTGCTCAAGGGTGGCACTACCACAGTGAGCGGAGCCCTCCCACATCAGTCAGTAATCAACAAACGCCCACACACGTGCCAATCCAACAGGCAATCTGTTGGAGGCTTTTTTTTTTCAATCAAAATTTCCTCTTCCCAGATAAATTGTGTCATTTTGATACCTCCCTCTGCCCCTCCCCCCAAAAAACGTACAGGCTTTGGATTTTTCCTCCATCCTTGTAGGTATACAGATTGATGGGGTCTTTGGAGATAATGTGGAAGTAGCCATATTGTTGGGAGTTCATGGTTCTTTTCCATGATGTGTCCTGAGCACTAAGTATGGGCTTGTGATAGAGGTGTTCTGTTTGATGACAGGCAACACAGTCACTTGGTCTTTGATTTTTGACCAGTATGGGTCTCTATGATAGTCTCCATGTGCTGACAGATGAAACCTACACATATCTACGGGTATGAAGAACGAGAAATTTACAAAGCTGGTAGAAAGTCTTACCCTAATAACAACAGTCGCGGGTTCTTCTCTAAGGTCTGAGACCTGTCCAGCCACAGCTTCTTGGCTAGGTTTACAATATCAGGCATGAATTCGCTACATGTGAGTGGGCTTTAGATGCAGTTAGACACTGTTGCTTACCCCCAAGGTACAAGGGCCACTGTTGCACTGTTGGGGTATCCTGCCTATCCAGTTGTGATTCTCAGGTTTACAGCCAGGTAGGGTTCACTTCCTCCTTTGCAGCATATCCCATACCTTCTGACACTGCATGCTGGCCTCTGGGAGGAGCTCTCTGGTCAGATCCAGCTCCAGTCTTCAGTCTTCATAGTCCTTGTCCAAAGTCTTCAATGTCTTTGGCCACAGGGGTTTACCAACAACCTCTGCAGGTAGCCAAGGGCTACGTCAGTGGGCTGTGCTGGTGTGGGAGTCACCTGGTACCTTGACCAGCCATTGAGAAGGAGGACTGGCTCTCAGGACTGTGACTGGGTTTCTGCTGATTCATGGTTCCTGTCATGAGCATTGTAGCTTAAGCAGCATAACTTCCTTTAAGGTTTCATACACAAGTCTTTGTACATCAGGGAGCATCTAGTTTCACAGAATTCGCCAGAGCAGAAGGAGAAAGAAGTAAGAAGTCAGATATAATAATTATGCCCACCAAGGCCAACTGAAAAGCAGTCATGCACAAATGAAATCTATACAGCCATTGTCTGGGGCTAAGATTAGGAGAAATGGGAACAACTGTTTTTTACAAAGAGCTGACGGAAGCTACCGAGATGTCTCCATCCAGGCCTACTGCAGGCAGTCCCTTATTTCAGATGGCGGGTCCTCTAGAGGGATGTGTCTCCTGCTTCTCAGGGTCACAGACACCATCCTTTTCTACAAGGAGCTACTGTGGGCTTCTGAGGCGTCTCCATCCCAGCCTACTGCAGGCAGTGCCTGTCATTGTATGCTGTCCCCAGCATTCCCTCCCTCTCCTTCTGAATTGCCTTCTTCCTTCTCTGAGTGGAGCCCCTCCTCTAGTGTTCCACTTCCCACTTCCTGCGGCCTGCATCCTGCTGCTCTCCTCTCAGTCCCCTCCCACCTGTGCTCCCTTGGACTTTTCTTTCCTTTTTTCAGACTCATGGTTCATTTTTAATTGGGTTATTGGTTTTCTTGATTCTTTGGTATTTATATATCCTGAATATTAATCTTCTATCAGCTGTATACTAAGATTCTCTCCCATTCCAGAGGTTTCTCTTTACCTGATGTCTCCATTCCTGTATGGAAGCCTTTTGGTCTATGAGGCCCACTCTGTCAGTTGTGCTGACTGAATCCTATTCTGGAAGTCCTTTGTGCATGTGTGTATCTTGTAGGGTGCTGCCCGGTGTGTTCTCCCGGCAGTCTCTGGTTTCTCACTGCCGTCTTACCTGTTTGAGCAGATGCTGTGCAGGGTGATACAGAAGACTCGAGTTTCACTCCAGTGCAGACACCAGCTTTCCCAGCACTGTTGTCAGAGAGCTGTTCGCTCCTCCAGTGTGTATTTTTGGAAACTTGTCATAGATCGGCAGCTATCAATATGTGGTCTTATGTCTTGGCCCCAATGTTGTTGTGCTGCACTGGTCTGGGTGCCTGTTTGTGTGCCGGAACCATGCTGTTTTCAGTACCATGACTCTGTGATGTAACCACTACATGGTTGTTAGAGTGGGCCATATTGTCTCATCGTGTTATTCCTGTGCTTGTTACTGTAGCTTTGCACATGATTGTTGAATAAATGGGTCAACACAGACACTTTGGTATTCACGATGATAATTAAGTATGCACCTGCAAACAAGATAAATTTAGTCATGACTGTGCACCACAATTACATATGCATATTACCAATTCAGTTTCAGCTCTTCTTCTGACTTGTGCTTCATTAACTGGGAACTCTTTGATATATATATCTCCCTTCCTTTCCAGCTACTGCTGAACTTGAATCTGAGTTCTGCAGAGTTTCTCCCCTTGGATCTGCTACTAAACCAACCCAAGATCTACTCTCAGAAGCATCACAAGAATATATAGACATTTTAAAGAAAAAATACATGATCTGCTGAATTTAAAAAGAGAAAAAGGAAGAAAAGGCATGAAAGTAGAAATGGGACTGTTGGGGAGAAGGACCGAAGGAAGAGAGGACCAGAGAAGATAAAGGGGCATGCGCCGTGAGTGTCTGAAATGTCTCAGAGGCCTGGGTGTGGTGGCATGTGTCTCTGACTACCAGCAGAAGCAGGTAGATCCCCGAATTTAAGGACAGTCAGAGCTACGTGGCTCACATAGAAAAATAAATTAGAATGAAGCCTACTGTTTTGTACAAATAATACACATTAATATATATGATCTAAAATACAGCATTGTGGGCTGGAGAGGTGGCTCAGCCGTTAAGAGCACTAGTGGCTCTTCCAGAAGCCCTGAGTTCAATTCCCAGCAACCACAAGGTGGTTCTCGACGGTCTATAATGTGATCTGGTATCCTTTCCTGGCATGCAGGGTTATGTGCAGATAGAGCTCATATACATAAAATAAATAAATCTTTTAAAAAAGAAAACAAAGATATAAACATTAAAATAAAATAAAACATTGTATTTATTAGACTGTCTATATATTTTAATTGTATTAACTGTATGACTTGAAAACACAAGTAAGAAAAACTTTTTTGTCATATGTATTAGAAATTAATATATTTACCTGGTGTTTTTTGGTGGTCCTAAGCAGATTTTGCAAGTATTATTAAGCCAGTATTACAAACTTTCACATACGAAAATACCCTAAAGCAAGTTGTTTAAACAACCAAGTCATCATGAGTACTTTGGTGGGATTAAATATCATCTTTAGTTTTCTGTTTTTATCACTATGCATGAGCCAAAAGATTTAGCCAGACATCAGTTCAGGATGCTGCTGCCTTCACCACCATTACTGTTTTCATGTTTCCCAGCTATAGTATCACCATCAAACTTAACTTTAATTGTAAGCTCTGATAATTGTAAGTTCTTGATCCTGTGGAAAAGCACAGTTACCTAAGGCTTCCACCTCTTCTGTTTATTCATTTGCTTGGTTCACCCTTGATATTTTTTTGAAGTCATAAAAGTAGGGAGAAGTTCAAATAATTCTACCTCACTCTCCTGAACCATTGAGAAAGCCTTGCTGCTGTCCCTTGTCATCCTTGACTATTTCAGTATTTGTTGCAGTTAACAACACTAAGTAACTGTAGTGTTGCCTGTATGTTAAGAAGGCGAACACTAATAGATCCTGAAGTTTAATCCTGAGATTCCTTTCCAGTTTGACTTCTTACCTACAGTGTCCTTTAATAAAGACTGGTCCGATTCAGACCGATGGGTCCCAGTTACTGAAGTTCTTAGACTCCTTCAATCTGGAACATTGTTCAGTCTTTCTTTGACTTTCATGACCTTAAATCTTCAAGGAACAATTCATGCAGTATGTCCTTCAATTGAACTTTCTGTTTCATTATGATTAAGTCATGCATTCTTGGCAAAAGTATTACAGAAGTAATTTTTCTCATTTAATCCTCTTATGTGATCTACAATATAGATTTTCTCTGTTATTATGATGTTGATATTGATCACTTTTCCTTTATATATTTACTTTTGTAATAGTTGTTTTGTGGAGAGATAATTTGTGACTGTAAATATCTGTTTCTTATCAAATGTACAATATATTCATTTACTAGTATTCATGTAGATTAATGGTTCTTCATTGTATTAATGAGATATGTTGTGGATAACAAATTATTTTTATATTTTAATAAATTAAATTTTTGAGAATTTCATACACGAATCCTATATACCATTTCCACCCTTTTCTCTCTCCCCTTCAGCTCGTCCTATGCCTCTTCTGACTCCCTCTCAAATTCATGGCGTGTATATATATATATATATATATATATATATATATATATATATATATATATATATATATAAAGAGAGAGAGAAGCCATGAGTGTGTGTGTGTGTGTGTGTGTACCACACACCTTGTTGAGTCTATTTAGTATCAGGAGCTTATAAATGACCCATTTTGATAAATGGACCACTATAGAAAAATTTTAAGAATAATACAAAGAAATCTTAGTTATCACCACTCTTCCCTAGACGTAAATATTTGTTTTTATCCTCCTTCTTCTTCTCTTCCTCCTTCAAAACAAATGCAAGTAAATGGATATAAAAGAGCGTTGTTCCTTGCAAGTTGCAGACATGACACATATTTATTCCTAAATACATATCCCCTAAAAACAAGGGGCTGTCATTATGTACCTGGAGCAGAGTAATCTTGAGTCAGGAAGATCAATAGCTAATCTGCAAACCCTTTTTTGATTTTAACAGTTATCTCAGTGTTCTTTGTATAGAGAGAAAATTCAAAATGAGACTTTGTGCCCACCTTCTCTCTGTGCTGGGATGCTTGTCTGGCAAGAGCTTGCAAAGGTCTTGTAGCATGCTGACACAGTTGCCCTGTTGTGTAGGGAAAACACTTTTCTGGCATTGTCCACCACCTCTGGCTCTTACAGTCTTTCTGCACCCTTCCATGAAGACTGCTGCCCCACCTAGGCTCAGCAGTGCACACTCCCGGACCTAAGGTTGACTAGTCAGGGTTTCTGTGTTCATGACTGTCTCTGCAAAGCGAAGCTTCTCTGGTGAGGGCTGGTTCTTCCCTAGGCCCTTTTACCTATGGCCTGCCAAGTGCAGGCTCCTGACTGGGAAGAATCCTTTGAAAATTGTTGGATCTATTAAAAATTACGTATTTTACTGCACTCACTGGGGCTCTGAGAACGCTGCTGAGGAGCTGTGGTGAAAGCGGCAGCCTTGCATTGTCCCTGATGTCAGCAAGGACACATCTGTATTTGAGGCATTGAGTGTGGTGTGCAGAGGCGTTGAGAGATGACTCAGTGGATAACAGTGCTTCTTGCTCTTTCAAAGGAGAGCGTTTGGTTCTCAGCACCCACTCTGGGCAACTCACAGTTGTCTGTACCTCGAGCCCCAGGGTCCCCATCCCCCTTCTGCCCTTTGCAGGCACCCTTATAATGTTACACACACACACACACACACATACACAGAGGCACGCACAGAGAGGGGTGTTGAGGGGGAGAGGGAGAACAAATCTGTTTTAAAACATGATGCTGACCGGGCAGTGGTGGCGCATGCCTTTAATCCTAGCACTTGGGAGGCAGAGGCAGGTGGATTTCTGAGTTCAAGGCCAGCCTGATCTACAGAATGAGTTCCAGGACAGCCAGGTTCTACACAGAGAAACCATGTCTCAAAAAACCAAAAACAAAACAAAACAAAACAAAAATGATGCTGGCTGTAGTGTATTGATTCTTTCCTATACTGAAGTTCCTTTCCCATAGTCTGTTGGCGGAGAGCTTTTCTCATGAGTGGGTATTGAATATCATCAAATGCCTCTTTGGCATCTATTGATATGACCAGTATCAATATGATCACAGTTTGCTACCGGCCGATTGATGTGATAGGTTACACAGATTATTCAATGTTGAGCCAGCCTAGCGTAAAGATGGCTATGGGGTAAATCCCTCATGACAATACTGAGTGAATATTTTTATGCACAGTTGATGTTTGATGAGGATTTCTTCATCATTTTCATGATAGATTACCAGTAGTGCCGAGAGCCATCATAGGACAAGCTGATAACCAGCAGGTGATCTTCCTGAGATCATCTGCTTCAGATTAATCCACAACAGATTTGCTCTACAGGCAAGGCCCAAGAGCATTCATTTTAGGAAAGATTCCTGCTATCAATATGCTTTTCCTGTTATTATTAAACACATATAGCAATCACTAGGTACTAGCCCACCCTTTTTTAGCAGATCTCTGCAGATCTATGAAGATGCACTGTCTTGTAGTGATGTTTTATAGACAAATAGATGACTTAAGTCCTAATGATGATCCTACAAAAATTCCTAAAATTATATCAGTGATTAATAAGCTCATTTATAGTGAGATTAATATTAGATCCTTTTCAGAGAGTCAAAGGTGCAATAAGAACTCTGCCAGTCTCCCATGTGTCACCAGTTAATTGCTCTTAGAAAGTCACCAGACTTTCTCCTACTCAGAGCACATTCCAAGAGGTTGTAAAAACATTAACCAAAGGTCATAAAAAGGGAACTAACAATTTATTATAGATACTAGGACAGAAAATGAAATATTGACTGGGTTTATCAATACAAAACGTCACTAATGACTTAGTTGTTTTCTAACTCTTCATGAACCTGTGGAGCTGTGACGACAGGTGGTGGATATTTAATTACTCCAAATGGATATGTATGTAAGCATTCATTGTTGTAAGCTTCTATTTCTTTTTATTTATGATTTGAATTTTATGTGTGAACCTGTGATGAACTTTTTAACATGTGATCATGTATTCTGAAAGATATATAAGTACTGAGGACAGAGAGAGGAGAGAAATCTTTCCCTTGCTCTGCTTAGGATCTTTCTGCTTCTCCCTTTTTTCTTAGCTTTAATAGGAAACGTTTTACAACTTAGTAGTAAATGCTATAATCCCCTTTTAAAGCGTCCCTTTTTCTTCCTACAACTTCCTACTAGCAGGCCAAGCAGTTCCTGCTGAGATAGAACAAAGGCTATTAATCCCTTGCTGTTTTAGGATGAGGTGCTAAGTGCCAGAGTCAGGTCAGCTACAGTAGATAGCTAAGTAGATTAGACTTAGATAAGTAAACTGTTATTATGATACAGCAACAGCAACCCTAAATATCTCTCTAAGACAAATTCTTACCCTCTGCCAATGCTTCACTGCCTCAAGAAGAACCAACAAGAAAGAAGACACCCCTCCCCCACCTCCCCAACCCCTGCTCTAGAGAGATGGCTCAGAGGTTAAGAGAACTGACTGCTCTTCCAGAGGTCCTGAATTCAATTCCCAGCAACCACAGGGTGGTTCACAACCATCTGTAATGGGATCTGATGCCCACTTCTGGTGCGTCTGAAGACAGCGACAGTGTACTCACATACATGAAATAAACAAATCTTTGGGAAAAAGGGAAAAAAGACGACCCCACTGAGGCTGGACCCCCTGCACAGTAGTTTTCACTTTTGAAATGTCTGAGTAGGGTCCACATGCTGCTGGCCACACAGCAAGTCAGGGAGCAGCATGCCTTTTGTTTATTTTTGTTTGTTTGGTTGGTTTTTGTTTGTTTGGGTTTTTTTTTTTTTTTGATTTTTTTCAAGACAGGGTTTCTCTGTGTGGCCCTAGCTGTAGACCAGGCTGGCCTCGAATTCAGAAATTCACCTGCCTCTGCCTCCCAGAGTGCTGGGATTACAGGCGTGCGCCACCACCGCCCGGCTTTGTTTTTGTTACATTCCAAAAAAAAATAGAACTGCTGGGACTTCCATCCAAGATATTGGGTAGAATTCACCAGTGGTCTCATCTGGTTCTGGGATTTTATGTTTGGAAGAATTTTATGTTTTAAATTCTAATTAAATTCTTAAAATATGCCTATATATTAATACACACATTCAGAGTTTATCCTTGTATGAGTTTTGATAGAATCCATCCTCATAGAATCCATCCATTTAAGCTAGGTTGTCTGTTACTCTCAGCACTGTACGCAGGGAGCACGTATATATACCCCACCCCTTCGTGCTGGGGAATTAACTAAGTGTCTTACACATGCTGGGCAAGTATTCTATAGACAGACTGAGCTGTCCACACCCAAATCAAAACACACTTTCTATGCTTTAGCCCTTGGACATAAGGAAAGCCTACACATATTAAGGATTCTTCCCATAGATGTGAAGTGGAAACTTCTAGTTTCTTTGGAAAACTGGTAATGTCAAATGATTGTTTGCTGGGGCACACAGGTGAAAGGATGCCTTGCTAAAACAAATGCGTGAAAGGCTTTTCCTGAAGCAGACACAGGTGGAAGGATGTTTTGATAGAGCAACCACGTGAAAGGACCCATGATGAAGGACCCATGATGAAGCGTGAGCCCACACAGTGGGGGATGAGCACTGAGCGTTGGTTTGCTCTGCTCTGCCCCCCTGATCTTCTCTAAAAGACACTCATGTGTTGGTTTGCCTTACATAGCGCTGCTGATCTCCACTTGCGGTTACACCGCCATTGAGAGAAACTCACCCAAGAACTGCTCGTGAGGTAGCTTGTCACCTCTGCAGCCTCACCTTAGGCCTTTTGGCCAGCATGGTGTTTTCTTCAGGATTAAACTACTGCTGTCTGTGTCTGCCTGCCTAGAGGACTGATCTGTGACTGCCTAACCAAATTCTAAGTGTTTGTGACGGGACTGAACTATTGAGAAAGAAGGTTGAGCTTGCTCCCAGAGAACTATTGCTGAACAGCTCCACAACCCCCACATCCTAATAACTTTTCTACTACCTCTGCTGGGTGGTGGGCTAGAGGAGAGGTTGAACCCTTATTAAAAGTAAACTGCAAAAACTGTATTCCTACATAGATTTTTAGGGCTATTGTATTCTTCAAATATCTGTTTTTAAAGCTCGTCAAAATCAAATAATTTCCAGGTTTAAGGATGTAGAAATGGGGGTGTTTTTCCATTGCGTGGACTCTGAAGTGTAGATAAACGTTCACATATTCATTCTGTTCATATGACTTCTTTCTTGTGTGTGACTTCTGGCTACAGTGAAGTTTAATTTTGACAAAAGGTTTCCCCACACATTTCACATTCATTCAGTTTCTCTCTGTGAAGGAATGTTTAGCAAGGTTTGATTTACTGTAAAAGATTTTTCCACAAACAGCACACTGGCAGATTTGTCCCGCATGAGTCCTGTGATGTTCTGCGTGCTGTGAGGCATGGTTTGTGATTACATTGTGAACCCACATTTGTATGTTTGCTCCTCCGTGTGTTTATTCTGATGTAAAACAAGACCTGGCTGCACACAGAAATGTTTTCCATGTTCATTACATTTGTAGCGCTCTTCTTCCGTGTGAATTCTTTACTGTACAGTTGGAGCTGGTTTAAGTGCAATGCTCGTTTACCCTGAGTACACGCATAGGGTTTCTCCCCTGTGGGGATCCTCTGGTTCTGTGCTCTAGGGTCGTGACTGGTGGAGGAAATGTTCCCAACGTTCACTGCGTTCATGTGGCGTCTCCCTGTGTGTGGCTCACTGTGTTTCGTCGGGTGTGGTTCATGGTAAACTATATTTCCACATGTCTGACACTCCATGGTTTCTCCCCTGTATGTGTTCTCACATGTTGAGAGAGTGCTGACTTATGGCTGCAGAATTTCCCACATTCTGGAACATAAAGGGTTTCTTCCCCGTGTGAGTTCTTCCCATGTGCTGTGAGGTCTGACTGGAGGCAGAAGTTCTTCCCACATTCACAGCATTCATGAGGTTTCAGTCCTGCATGATACCTGGTGAGTAGTTTCATGGTAGAAACTTTCCCTACATAATTTACAAACATAGGGCTTGTTCCCTATATGGATTCTCTGGTGCTGCGTCAGATATGGCTTTTGACCAAAAGATTCCCCACAATCTGGACCTGAAAGAATTTCTCTCACATGTTTGTCCTTTCATGTACTCTGAAGTGTGAACTCATGCAGAATGATGTTCCACATGTGTGATAATCATAGGGTTTCAGCCCTGTGTGTGTGTGTGCACTCTGATGTACGGGAGGTCTGACTTCTGGTAAAGTGTTTTCTCACGAATAACACACTGGTAGGCTTTCTCACCTGAGTGTGTTCTCTAGGGTAATGTGAGAGCTGACTTATAGCTAAAGGCTTTCCCACACTGACTGAATTCATGGAGTTCGAGTATGTGATCTCTGATGTGTTATGGGTTTAACTTCTCCCAGGTTTTCCCACAATTGTTTCACTGGAAGATTTCCTTTCCTGTATGTACCCTCAGATATCACATGAGATGTGATTTCTCCAATTCATTACACACAAAGCATTTCCCTCCTTTATGAGTGCTCTGAAGTTGGGAGGGAGATAATTCATTCCTGACATGGTTTTTGATTTTATTATGGGTACAGTGTTTCATGTGCATGCCATCATGTTTGGAAGCAGCGGACTTCATATACAGTTTATCACAATCACTGAATTCATGGTGATTATCTTCAGAGAAAGATGCCTGAGGAGTCAAAAGGGACAAGCCATTGAAGAACAGTCTCCCATATTCATTTCACTCGCAACCGCTGTGTCCTGCCCTCTCACCATCTTGAAAGTTAAGCAGCTTCTGTTCCAGGACAGCCTCCTGCACACAGTGTATTCAAAACTCAGTTCTATAGCTTGGACCGTTTCACACTGAGCAGGAGTTCCATGACTGCTGGCTATAGCTTATGTTTGATTTTTTATTAGGTATATTCTTTATTTACACTTCGTTTTTTTAGTCGATATATTCTTTATTTACATTTCAAATGATATCCCCTTTCCTGGATCCCCCCCCACCCAAAGTCCCATAAGCCCTCTTCCCTCTCCCTGTTCCCCAATCCACCCCTTCCTGCTTCCCTGTCCTAGTATTCCCCTACACTGCTGCACTGAGCCTTTCTCGGACCAGGGGCCACTTCTTCCTCCTTCTTGGGCATCATTTGATATGTGAATTGTTTCTTGGGTATTCCAAGCTTCTGAAGTAATATCCGCTTATCAGTGAGTGCATGGTAATGTGTGTTCTTTTGTGACTGAGTCGCCTCACTCAGGATGATATTCTCCAGTTCCCACTTGCCTAAGAATTTCATTAATTCATTGTTTTTAATAGCTGAGTAGTATTCCATCGTGTAAATATATCACATTTCTGTATCCATTCCTTCATTGAGGGACATCTGGGTTCCAGCTTCTGGCTGTTATAAATAGGGCTGCTATGACCATAGTGGAACATGTGTCCTTATTACATGCTGGGGAAATCCTCTGGGTATGTGCCCAGGAGTGGTATAGCAGGGTCCTCCAGTAGTATCATGCCCAGTTTTCTGAGGAACCACCAGACTGATTTCCAAAGTGGTTGTACCAGCTTGCAATCCCACCAGCAGTGGAGGAGTGTTCCTCTTTCTCCACAACCTCTCCAGTACCTGCTATCTCCTAAGGTCTTTATCTTAGTCATTCTGACTGGTGTGAGGTGAAATCTCAGGGTTGTTTTGATTTGCATTTCCCTGATGACTAAGGATGTTGAACATTTCTTTAAGTGCTTCTCAGCCATTTGATATTCCTCAGGTGAAAATTCTTTGTTTAGCTTTATACCCCATTTTTAATAGGGTTATTTGGTTCTCTGGAGTCTAACTTCTTGAGTTCTTTGTATGTACTGAATACTGTCAGATGTAGGATTGGTAAAGATATTTTCCCAATTTGTTGGTTGCCGTTTTGTCCTATTGACAGTAGCTTATGTTTTAAAGCTTCACTTTGATTGCTAATAAGATTACTTTCACATTTAATGCTGAGTAATAATTTTCCATGCGCATTGAATTCATCAGGATATTTTTTTCTTGAGTATGGTTTCCTAATAATAAATTCTGAAATTCAGTTAGAAATTATTCCTTCCAAGTCACACTCACGGAGTGATTTTGTGGAAGGAATAGCATTAACATCTGGGTTGAGTTGTTCTCTTTTTGCCTCATTCTTCAGGCAGCATTTGTTATTGGTGAATATAAATATTTAGGTTGGGTTTTATAGCTCCTGTCCTTCAACTTTCCAAAGTTGTAGAAATATGACAAAATCACCTTCCCATGTGAACACAATTATACCGCTTATGAAATGACACTTTGCTACAAAAATCCTAACTTAGTCCACTGTGTTTTCTTTTGTCCAGTTTTCAGGAATAAAAATGATTGCGTGTGAATATTTTTCCCTATTTTGTGGGTTGGTGATAAAATAAAAATTTCAAAAAGGTGGTCTGGGGCAGCGGGGAAAGGGAAAAAATGTAATCGTGATACAACAAAAATAATGTTATTATGATAAGATATATTTTTGATTTCCAATATATGGAGACTATAAATATTGACATGAGGAAAGAGCAAATGCCATTACCCATAGGTAAACTTCTGACTTTAGCACAATTAGGGGACAGAATACTATGATAACTTTGTTTGTTCGAGACCAGGTTTTTCATGTTTTTTGTTTGTTTGTTTGTTTTTTGTTTTGTTTTGCTTTTTTCCTGTATAGCCCTGGCTGTCCTGGAACTCTGTAGACTAGGCTGGTCTTGAACTCAGAGAGCTACCTGCCTCTGCTTCTCAAGTGCCAGGGTCAAAGGTGTGTGCCACCACAGCCCAGCATACTATAATAGCTTAATTGCTACTAAAGAGATAAAAGTTTAAATATAGAAGAAACTGTCTACCCACATCTATGAAGTTTTTTGGAGATTGTTGATAACAAAGAGAAAACAGTCTACATGTGACAAGTCATTTCTGGGGATTATTAACCCCCAAACGTTTATCTCCAAGTTGGAAAATACTGACATAATCTCTTAGTCCATTGGTATCACATTCTTTTCCAGAGCTCCACCCGGGGAGAGCCTTTTTGACACTTGGCAAGAATCTGACAGACATTGGCCAAGAACAAGGAAACAGGCTTCAGGCAGGAATCTGACATTAGGGCATGGTAGGGAAGTAAGTTCAAGCAAGAATCTAACTCAGGCTATAATAGGGAAGTAGGTTAAGGCGGGGATTTTAATTTTAGGGCAGAACAAAGGAAGTCGGCTTCAGGCAAGATTTTGGGCTTGGACAAGGAAGTGGGCTCAGGTATTTGGTCATTCTGACACTCCCTTGGAAACAACTGTCTCTGTGGAGTAAAGGCAGGACTTTGCTTATTGCCTTGACTATTTTGTGTTTATTGTCTTGCTTGTTCCTGTACTGCTATTGCCCTTGGTACTTGCATGTAATTAAAGTGGTATAAAAGTGGATTGGAAAAATTAAACCTGCCTGCAGTCTCAGAATTGACTGGGGTCATGCTACAGCAGTGTCTAATCATCATTTTTCTTTTTCTTTTCTTTCTTTTTTTTATTCTATGTATTTTTTTATTTACATTTCAAAATGATTTCCCCTTTTCTGCCCCCCCCACTCCCCGAAAGTCACATAAGCCCTCTTCCCTCCCCCTGTTCTTCCACCCACCCCTTCCCACTTCCCTGTTCTGGTTTTGCCTTATACTGCTACACTGAGTCTTTCCAGAACCAGGGGCCACTCCTCCATTCTTCTTGTACCTCATTTGATGTGTGGATTATGTTTTGGGTATTCCAGTTTTCTAAGCTAATATCCACTTATTAGTGAGTGCATGCCATGACTGATCTTTTGAAATTGGGTTACCTCACTTAGTATGATGTTCTCCAGCTTCATCCATTTGCCTAAGAATTTCATGAATTCATTGTTTCTAATGGCTGAATAGTACTCCATTGTGTGTATATACCATTTTTCTTTTGGATCCTCGCACCTGCGCTGGAGACCCTGCTGGCTGACTGAGCTGGCTTGGTCATCCATCTTGTGATACATGTGCTCTGCTTAACTTTTCTCCATCTTAAAAGGTGCATTTGCTAGCTACACTTTTCTCTCATGTATCTTTGAATACCTTTAGTTCCCTTTATTTCATGAACACTTTCCCAGAAGAGCTGTAGGTCAAATCCTCTAAAACCCTTTTGTTTCCTACTCACAGAATCTGAGAAGCCATGGCAGGAGGAGGATGTGGTCCAAGCAAGCTGAGGCCATACAACAGCCTTTAAAAAAATCACTTTAAGATATAATTTTAGGCTGATGAGGTGGTGTGTGCATTTAGGGGGCAAAGTTAAGAGGATCAGGAGTTCCTGATAATTCTCAGCTATGTGGGAATTCCTAGCGCAGCCTGAGTTACATGAAATCTTGTATCAAAATGACAGTAACTTTTCCATTCTGCATTTTTCTTTACCATAACAATTACTAGTCTTATTTTGTTGTTTCCTTTCCATACATAGCAACAGTATTAAATATCTTAAGGTACACAATAATTGGAATTGAAGTAGTAATTTTTTTGTTTATTGTTACATTGATGGGACCACCCTTACAGTTGTATTTTGTGTGGATGGCTCTACTCTCAGTGTAGTACTGAGAACTGAGCATAGTCCCCCAAACACACAGGCTGAGAACTTAGCTACTGAGATGAACCCAGTCTAGCCGAGAAGTATGTAAGACATCTCAACCCTACCACAATCTAGTCCACCTCAAATATTGCAAGTATTTCAACGGAATAATAAGGTGATTAAAAAAAATCCAACCAATGACTTAGCCCACATGCACAGGACTCAAAGAGAAAAACAAGAACTGTTAAAAACAGAGGCCCTGGGGCTAGAGAGATGGCTCAGCAGTTAAGAGCACTAACAGGTCTTCTGAAGGTCCTGGGTTCAAATTCCAGCAACCACAAGGTTGTTCACAACCATCCCTAATGAGATCTGATGCCCTCTTCTGGTGTGTCTGAAGACAGCGGCAGCGTACTCATATACATAAATAAATAAAGTAAATATATCTTAAAAAAAATAAAATGGAGGCTCTGTGATGGCTTAGAAAATAAGTTTCCACAAGGATGACCTCTACAGAAATCAGAGAGAAAGCAAGCTTCTACATGAATTTCAATAGAACACAAGGAGCCGCATGGAAGAAGGCAGCCATTGCGGCGTCTGAGCATGAAACCCAATAAAGAGATCAAAAAGAAATCAAGCTGACACACTGGAAATGAGAAACGTAATGACTGGAAAAGCCACGGAAGCCCTAGAAAACCAGTTACCTCCATACCACACCCACAGAAAGCCCAGTACAGTGGGCGGGCACACCTTTAGTGCTAGCACTCAGGAGGAAGAGGCACATGGAGCTCTATGAGTTCAAGGCCAGCCTGGTCTACAGAGTGAGTTCCAGGACAGCCAGGGCTACACCTGCCTCAAACAAAACAGAACAACAACAAAAGAACCAGGCACAGACACAACAACAAAGAAAATTAAAGGTAAGTTTTACTGAAAAACACAGATGCAAGACTTTTCAAAAAAGTACCTGCAGGCTGAATTCAGGAACACCTAAAAAAGATCATTGACTGTGATGAAGATGGCTTCATTTCAAAGATGCAGGGATATTTCAAGATATACACGTTAATAAGTGTAATCCATCACATACATTTACTCTAAGATTCAAATGGCTATGTCAATGAATGAAAAACAAAAGGCTTTTGAGAAAAATCTAACTTCTATCAATGAAAAAAAAAAAGCCCCAAAGACCCTGGGAATGGAAGGAACATATTTTAACATAATAAAAGTCTACATATGAAAAGCCTATGACCACCTTTATACAAAATGGAGACAAACTCAAAGCATTTCCACTAACATGGAAAAGGTTTTCTTATGGAGTCCTTAGGGTCTGCAGCATAACACCTGCTGATTTAATTTCTTCCTTTCCTATTTGTCTTCTCTTGTTGTTTTGGTTTTCTTTTTGGTTTGGTTTTGATTTGGTTTGGTTGATGCGGGGTTTCTCTGTGTAGCCCTAGCTGTCCTAGAACTTGCTATATAGACCAGGCTGTCCTTGAACTCTGGGATCCTCCTGCCTCTGCCTCCCAAGTGCTGGTCGTTCAAGAAATAAGGCTAGCAATTGACAAAGTGGTACCTTATAAAATTTAACTGCTTCTGTATAGCAAGGGAAATAGCTAATCAAGTGGAGGGAGCCTATAGAATAGGGAGAAAAAAATCAATCTTGGCTGGCTATCCATGGACCAGAGAATCACTATCAGGATTGTACAAAACTATCAGTTCTAGGCTGGTAAAACTATGAATGAAAGTCCTGTGCCTTTCATTGAGTCTTCTGCAAGGCTACTGAGCTAACTAGAACTTCAATGGTTTTGGAGAATTTGGAATGCTACAAGTCCAGAGTCAAGATATCATGGACTATCTTCAGTGAGTGTGCGCATGTGCACACATACACACATGCCCCTGACAGACAGGATCTCACTATGCAGCCCTGGATGGCCTGGAACTTGCTCCAGCCTGGCCTCAAATCCAGAGTTCTACCTGCCTCCCAAATGTTGGAATTCAAGGCATGTACCACCATCAAGTTCCTCCACTCTACACCCAGCAAAGTTAGCACTCCTTACAGTTATTTATCACTCTCTGCTATGTGTGAGCTGACATCCTTGTGGTAAATTATTTGGAGTCTACAAAGAGACAGCTAGTCCTCACCAACCCAAGCCTATTAGAGTCAGCAGAGAGCATCTGAGGCTTTTAGCCTTTCCCATTTTGTTTTAACCTACTTATCTAATGTCTCCACCAACATGTGTAAGTGTCCTGATTTATGACTTCTTTTGTTCTATTACAATTAGGGACTAGAGAGATGGAGCAGAGGTATAAGCGCACTGGATCCTCTTCCAGAGGACCGAGGTTCAGTTCCCAGTGCCACATTATGGCTCATGATTGATCATAACTCCAATTCCAGGGGTTCAGATGCCCCCTTCTAGCTTCATCATACGTAGCTCATGTGTGGTGCACAGACAGATATGCAGGCAAAACACCCATATACATAAAATAAAACAGCCCCATGAAGCAGCCTCCAGGTTGGAAAGGAAATTTGGGGTGACCTAAATCCATGTTCCAGGACCATGATCACTTATCTGGCTCCAAAGTAACCTTTTTGTTATCCTCTTAGAGGCAAGAGCTGTGTTTCTGTGCCAAAGCCTTTATCCTGAATCTTACAGGCTCCCGTTGTCTCTTAAGTTGGCCTTTTCTTAGGGCTGACGGGGTTCAGCCATTGATCTTAAAAGGTCTGGCACCATATATACTATATGTATACATTTATGTGTATTAATTGTACCTTTCTTATGAAGAATTTAATATTTCCATATTTCTAAGGTTAGTACAATGCGATCTGTAGTTATGGCCAGGGACATATACAAGTTGTTCTCCATATTTAGGATATCGTTCTTAGATGATAAGAAAAACATTGTGTATCAGTGGGATAAAACTTTCAAGTATTTTTTGGGGAACTAACATGTAGGGCACTTGGTGTCTGCTCTTTTGGTTTATATATACAACACACACACATTTAGTTTCTCACATTTCATGTTATCGTTTACATAGTTTTGAAAGGTAGAGCAATCTTAAGACAAAATTGTAAGCTCTTTGGATTGTAAAATTGCACTTCGTTTCAAGTATTTAAGCCAACCCTCGGTACCCACTGCAGGCCCTCAGACAGCCTTCTGTCTTCCTCCCCAGGGTACCCATTGCTAGTTCAATTATCCCCTGCTAGTTCAATTATCCCCCTAAAAGACCAGGCCTGCAGAGAAGCGGTGCAGCTGTCATCAGTGAGGTACTCAGCGCCAAACTTCATAACGTGATCACAAATGGAGTCGTCGCAGAGGCTTCTGGAAAGCGTAGTCCAGAAAGGAGGACCGTTAGGCGCATGGGCAGAGCCCTCTCCTGTCAGCAGAGGAACTTTTGTCCTTCATCTCTGGGGGGACATCGAGCCCCGCGGCATCCCCCTCCACCGGCCTGGGGGGGTTCTCCGATTGCGGTGGGCGAGCGAGCGCGGGATCCTGCTGGGCGGACAGTGGAGGGGAGGGAAGGGGAGGGGAGGGGAGGCGAAGAAAGAGGAGGGGAGATCAGCGGGAGGCAGTCCGGTTTGAGCCACCGCCCGGGTGACGTGGCACCCACCCGCCTTGTCCGCCGCCACGTCGGCGTCAGCCCGCTTCTCAGCCTACCCCGGGCATCTGCAGCGGAGGCCGCGGGACTCCCTAAAACCACTGTCACCGAGGTGAGAATCCTGCTCCGGTTGCACGGAGCGGGGCAGCCATGCAGAGTGCTGTGGAACTAGCTGGGCGGGCTGCTTCCCTTCTAGCAGAGCCAGTTCCTTTCATTTGGGTCCCTCAAGGCTGTTCACAGGGGCTATTTGGTTTACCCGGTACCTGCAGGTGGCCGTAATCCTCTTTTGTTTAACTCCGTGGAGGTTGTCTCTTCTTGCAGTCCTGTCTGTGTCTGCTTTCTGTGCTGCAGCTAAGGACATAGCCTTGAAGCATGCTTGATCATACCTGGAGTCTTCTATTTCTAAAATTTCTCGAGCCTCCTTTGAATCCCTTCGTGTGAAAGATTAATTAAGGCTCTCCCCCATAAGTCTCCCTCAGCCAGCCTTTGTTAGACTGTTGAACAGTTATTTGGAAGTACAGTATTTTAAAATATACCTTTCAGTATTAAATTTTACCGAGAAGCTAAGAATTGTATACTCTCTCTAAGGGAATAGAAAAGAGACAGACTTGGCTGGAGGGGGCGGGGGGGGGGGCGGGAGGAGGGGGGCGATCTGGCCTTGGGGCTCCAGATTTGTTGAAACTGTTGAGCCTCCTGCCTCTGCCTCTAGAACGCTGGGTTTACAGGTGTGTGCCACCACGTCCAGCAGAGACAGATCTAAAAGATGGGAACTGTTGTTCATTTATGTGCTCTGTTACCAAGGAGATTTCCTAAGACTGATGGTTGACTTATTTGTGTCTGGCCTTATACATTAGGCCTTTCGTAAGCACCTGGCTGGCTGGAATTGAGCATTTGGTTTTATTTAAACTGTAGACATGACATACCTGTTTAGGGAATATGGTACTAAAACTGTTGGCTAATTAATTAATGACTTTATTTATTTATTTATTTATTTATTTGAAATAAGATCTCACTATGTAGTACAAGCTGGCCTAGCTCTCCATCTATATCCTAAACCAGCCTTAATCTTGCTATCCTCCTGCCTCAGCCTTTACAGTGCTAGGGCTAAAAGTATGCCTTACCCCATGTGGCTTCAATTTGCTATTTTTAAAAAGTAAATTTGTTTCAAAGCTTCATTTGTTTCAAAGCTTCATTTGTTTCAAAGCTAGATTTGGCAGCAATGCAAAAGTTCATTAAAATGTAGTTAAATGTCACTCCACCCCCATGTCAGCCTGTTTCTAGAGGCCAGTCAATTACAGGGATCTAAGCCTGTTGTGTGTCTGTCAAGACTTGACTGGAGGCTGCACACAGGGTTATTCACCGTGATCTAATTCCTTTCATTTTAAGAATAATAGCATTGAAACTAAGTCCCAATGCGAGTAGCAGACACAGGAACAGAACTAAAAGCAAAACTCCTCATATGTAAGAGAGAATGGAGCATATGTAAGGTTCTTGAAGAAGTGCTTCATTTTCTTTTTACTTTAAGAAATTGTAATTGTAGAGAAGAAATGCCTGTTTGAAAGCGTTGAAATGACTTTCTAACTTTGGAGGATTGTAATATTAACACCCAACATAAATACCTGTATTTCAGGGTTCTCCAGAGTCACAGAACTCGTGGGTAGTCTCTATATAGTAAGGGAATTTGTTGATGACTTACAGTCTGTAGTCCAACTCCCAACAATGGTCAGCAGCAGCTGTGAATGAAAGTCAAAGGATCTAGCAGTTGCTCAGTCCCACAAAGCAAGCAGGCAAAGAAGAGAGTGAATCTTCCTTCTTCCAATGTCCTTATGTAAGTCTCCAGCAGAAGGTATGGTCCAGCTTAAAGGTGTGTGCCACCTGGCCTGGATCTGGGACTTGCTTTGTCTCAGGTGACCTTGAACTCAGAGATCTCCGTCTTACTTTGAGATCCATAGCCACTATGCCTTAAGATCTCCAAGCCAAGATCCAGGCCAGAAACTTGTATCTCCCAGCCTCCAGATTAGGATCACAGGTGAGCCTTCCAATTCTGGATTGTAGTTTATTCCAGATATAATCAGGTTGACAACCAGGAATAGCCACTACAACACCCAAGTTTCCCTGATTGCATATGTTACATCCCCTTTGAAACTAATCTGTTATTTGGTGTTTACATGTTGAGTTCTTTTATGTTAGTCAGTAAGTAGACACATGCTTTTCAAACAGACAGTAGAAATGTTTAGATTTAGGAAAAAAATAAATGCCTTAGGCTCATCAAGACTATGTGAGAAGCTGAGCACTGGTGGCGCACGCCTGTAATCCCAGCACTCTGGGAGGCAGAGGCAGGCAGATTTCTGAGTTCGAGGCTAGCCTGGTCTACAGAGTGAGTTCCAGGACAGCCAGGGCTACACAGAGAAGCCCTGTCTTGAAAAAACAAAACAAAACAAAAAAGACTTTGTGAGAATGCTCACTAGAGAGGCCAGTAGTACTTCATCATGGTCCTTCTGATTGGGTCAAAAGGACAGCTTCTCAGTACTAAAATGTTGTATGGAAATTTCTCACAGGAGACCTGGAGCTGTGGTGTATGGTTTGCTAGGACTTCACTTAAAGAGTGGAACCCGCTCTAAAAACAGAAAATGCCCAAGTTCAAGGTGAGTCCCTTAATTTGTTTACCTCTGTGGGTGCACACATCTGTGGGTGCACACATCTGTGAGTGCACACATCTGTTCAATGAGGGTTTTTGAAAGAGAATCTATGGGCTTGGAGAGTTGGCTCAGTAATTAAGAGCAGTTGTTGCTCTTACTGAGAACCCAGGTTTGATTTCCCAGCACCCACATGGCGTTTCAAAATCATCTGTTAACTCTAGTCCCAGGAGAGCTGATGCCCTCTTCTGGCCCCTGCAGGTACCAGGCATTTCTATGTAGCACATACATACATGCAGGCAAAACATTCATACACACAAAATAAGAAAAATAAACCAATCTTTAAAAAGAAAGAGAATGTTTGTGTTAAACTAGGAAAGCATGACTGCTTTCAAAGTACCTTCAGGGTTGAATAAAACAGCTCTCAAAGTATGGTCTGAAGGACCCCAAGTGCCCTCCAGACCCTTTCAAGGGACTCTGCACCACCACAGGTCATGCTATCAAGGAGACAATTGTATTTGCACTAATGGTGCACAAGCAATGATATAGACCAGGGACTGTCCTGCATCACTGAAGGTGATGGTGGGGAGCAGCTGAGGGAAGATGGCGGACGTTGAGCAGCAGAAGTGGGAAGTAATGTTTACATATGAAATGTATTGTTCCTTCGGGATCTATATTGTATAGTGTTTACATATTAGCTGTATTGCAGAGGAACTAAAGTTCTTTCCTATTTCCTTGCTGAAATTTCATCTCAGATACACTGTTTATAATATTTGTGTCATAGTAAGTAAGTCAGCATTCTGCGCTGAACTAAGAGCAATCCTTTAAAGCAGTAGTTCCCAACCTTCCTACTGCTGCAACCCTTGAATGCAGTTCCTCATGTGGTGACTCCCAACTGTAAAGTTATTTTCGTTGCTGCTTTGTAACTATGATTTTGATACCCTTATGAATCGTAATGTAAATGTCTGTGTTTTCTGATGGTTTTAGGCAACCCCTGTGAAAAGGTCATTTGACGGCCCCGAAAGGGTCATGACCCACACAGGTTGAGAATCAGGGCTTTAAAGACGTAGGTGACTCTGGTTCATATTTAACTTTCAATATAGCATGAAAGTAAAGAGCTTGCAAAACGTATGACAGTAACATATTGTCAACAGATTTTTGCAAAGAGCTAAGTAAAAGACTTCTCATTTCCTTAAGAATATCCTCAATGGAACAGTAAAAACTATTACTTTTGGGTGATTAAAAGATGATGAGCAAACACTTGTAATAATAATAGTACCAATGCCTTGCCTTTCCTGGTTCTTCATCACACTTTACATTCACATTCACCCTTTTTTGTTCATTTGTTTTGTTTTTTTGGATTTGTTTTTTTCGAGACAGGGTTTCTCTGTATAGCCCTGGCTGTCCTGGAACTCACTCTATAGACCAGGCTGGCCTCAACTCAGAAATCCTCCTGCCTCTGCCTCCCAGAGTGCTGGGATTACAGGCATGCACCACCACCTCCCAGCTCACATTCATCCTTAATGCTACAATAAAAATTATTAACTTAGTTAACCCTTGAGCCTTAAGTGCACATCTTTGAAACATTTTTCTGTGAGAAAATGGGATGCTCCCGGAAGGCCCTTCTAAGCAACTCCTGTACTGTGATGATTGGTACCCTAGGGCAAGCACCTGTGCTATTTTTATGCAAATATCTTGACAGTTTTTCATGGGATATTTTTTTATATTTGAAAGAACCGAACTGGCAGAAAAACTACGATTATTTAGAATTCACAAAGTCTCACTGTGTAGCCCTAGCTGGCCTGGAACTCACAAAGATCCTCCTGCCTCTGCCACCAGAGTGCTGGGATTAAAGGCTTGCACCACTACCTGCCCAGAGATAAATTAAAAAAAAAAAATTTATAAGGTAAGTCTGTCACTTCCAGGGAGAAAACTGTTAGTATTTCCCCCACCCTTTTTTCACTAATGTTAAATATTTGATAATGTGAAAATTAGAACTTGGGAAATCCTATGACCTCGGTGATAAATGTGACAACTTCTCATTTTCTGACTAGGTCCCCGCTGCTGCTAAGAAATATGATTTTAAAATAGCTGTAAAATTCACCAACATTTGACTTGTGTTTCGGGTTTATGTTCAGAGTGGTAGTCAAGCAATTTGGAAGCAAAAAGTGAAAAAACGTGTCATGTGTTTTATTAGGGAATGTTGTTTTTGAAGGTAATAATCGAGGAGACTCCTGAATTTGCTAAGAGGGAACTAACTGGAAATCACAAATGCCATTGTAAAACCATAGCACCGAAAGTCAGAAGGAAGAAGAGATATTTCGTTGAAACAAAATACGGGTGACTGTGGCTTAGGAATGCAGACTCAAGATATCTCAAATGACGTGTTCCAATTTGGCAACAGTTTTTGAATGACAGAGCGAGTCATAAGCCAAGGTACATTAAAAAGACTTGGGTCTCTGTGCTGGTGAAAGTTGGGGTCTGCTTGTGTATTCTAGAGGAGTTAACAAGGAGGGATGTTAGGTCAGACACAAAGGTGGGAAATGAGTGGCTATTAAGAAGGCTGAATAATTGAAGACAAAGGTAATTTGCTTTGGACTTGTAATGTCCTAGGGCTCTATAGTTACAGTCGTACTCAGGCAGTAGACTCTGTAACACGGGCGCAGCCCTGTCCCGGGCTCTTTAGTTCATAGTTCTCCTGTGGCCTAAGCATTACCATCTGCATGTGGAGAGGGCAGATGTTGTTCGAGTCCCATGATGGTAGAAGGACTCATCCCTAGCACCTGATCCAGGGCCCCTCATCAGGCAGGGATGTGGGTTCCCTCAGTAGGCAGGGATGCAGGTTCCCCCTCCCCAGTAGGCAGGGATGCAGTTCCCCCGAGTAGGCAGGGATATGGGTCCCTTCAGTAAGCAGGGATGTAGATCTCCTCAGTAGGGAGGGATGCAGGTCCCCTCTGTAGGGAGGGATGGAGTCTTCAGGAGAAAAGAGCGTGGGTCAAAGCATAAAGGAAGCAATCCCTGGATCAAATCCACTGGCCATCATGATCTGGATCTGACTTCCCCGCCCTCTGCCTCTCACAACATTTACTAGTGACATTAAATAGGAATAATATACCTAAACTTAAAATGGACACAAACACAGTATGACTGTGTTGGGTCACATACCCTCAAGCTGCCCCTTTCTCCCAGAAACCAGGCCATGTTGTTCTGTAGCTCCCTCTCTAGGACGGAGAGTTGTATGAAGTCGCAAAGACTGTGACTGTACTGCCAAAGTTCAAACCAGAAAAATAAATCCCACTACAGAGATGGGGAAATGGACTCAACATCCCACCCCAAACCAAGAAGCTGTCTGTACTCAATACCTGTTTGGAGAGGGACAATCAGTTTTCTCCAGTAGTGTCACTGGGCATATCACCCAGAGTCTTGGGGAGGCCCCATGCTCAGGAGTAGTTGGCCAACACAAATTGACTCCAAGCCAAGGCTTTTGAATGAGATTTTTTTTTTTTGGTTCGTTTTAGTATTTTTTATCATTTGGCTTTGTTTTGATTTCATTTTCATTTTTATTTGTGGGGGAGGAGGAAGAAGAGGAGGAGGAGAAGGAGAAGGAAGAAGAGAAGGAAGAAGAGGAGGAGGAGGGGGAGAGAAAGAGAAAGAGAGAGACAGAGACAGAGACAGAGAGAGAGAACACTGAATTTTTAAAAAAAAATTTAAAAAGCCAATAAAAAGGATAGGCATTCTCAAACCATATTGGGAGACACTGCAAGCTTTATTGTGTGTTGAGGTTTCATAAAGGTATATAATGTGCGTGGAATGTATTTTAATTCACATCTCCACCCTTGCAGTGGTCAGCTTTGTCCCCATGCAGATTCACTTTTATTCTTGTGTCGTATACACATATCTGATTTTATGTATCTGTGTGATCTAGGAGCCACACTGTCTTATTCTGAGGATGGCTTGACTCAATCTGTCTGCATCTATTTACCTGCAAAGCACCCTGACTTCTCTATCTTATGGCAGAAAATCCATTGGGAGTCCTTGCCACCTTTCCTTTACCCACTTTTCCACTGCCGGACACCTAGGTTGGTTTTATAACTTAGCTATTATGAATAGTGCTTCGATAAACATTGATGTGCAAGCATCTTCCTGATACGTTGATTTAAGTCTTCATTTTTATTTTGTAATCAGAGAGGGAAATGGGACCCCAGTGAGAATTGTACCATGATCTACTTTTGATTAGTACAATGTCTATTTCATATCTTTTTCAGTCTTGGCTAGCTATATAATAGGATACCTTAAATGCTCATTTAATCAAGAAGCATGGGATCTTAAGATGTAGGCATCATGAACACTGTTGCCTTTTGGTACTGATTGTTCTTGTATAAGAAGAGGGAACCTGAATCGTTGGATACTCTTTGGATAAGGGTGAATGAAGCTGAAGATACTCTGTATAGAACTCTGAATATGTCAGGGAGCTTTTCCAAGCCTTTAATTGGTTGTGTATTAACATTTCAAAATATTTTTTTAAAATTCTGTAAGACTTTAATACAATATATTTTGATCAAGTTCACTCCCTACCCTCAACTCCTTCCAGATCCACCTCCATTTCCCTGATCACCCAAATTTATATCCTTATTTTTAAGAAAAAACATTAAGTCCAATATCATTTGATATATATCACCTTCCATGGGAGCCATCCCACCCACAAGGAGTCACATCCTTAAAAAGGCTAGGGGAGGAGCTTCATACCCACTTTCCCTCCACAGGCTGGAATTTCCTCTGTCACAAACTTGCACAAGTCCTACACATGATGCCCTAACCACTGTGAATTTGTATGTGCAAATGCCTCAGTGTGCTTGGGAAATATTCTTTAATTGTAGTTTTCATCCACTGTCTCTGGCACTACAATCTCTCCACTAATACCTGAGACTTGGGAGGAAAAGGTGTGATATACCTGTCCCAACTGGGCCTATTTGCTGTCTCCTAGAGTCTACTGTAGTCTTCTATTCTCCATACCTGGGCCAGTTATGGGTCTGTGTTAATCAATCAGCGGCAGAAAGAAGCTGCTATGAAAAGGGTTGATAAATGCCTTAATCTTTGGATCTAGTGATAAAATCATAGGGGGTAGTTTATCACTACATCCATTTAGCAAAATAATATTAGTAGGGAGTTCTGGAGGGCCTTTGACCTAGCCAGCAACTGTTTTTGTTTCAGCTAAGGATACCAGGAATGAATTCTATGTGTGGCCTTAAAGCCAGTGGGTTACTCCTATAACATTTGTGCTGCTACTGTTTCAGTTGGCAAATCTTACTGGGATAGTCATTATTGGGGTTGAGTAAGGTGACTGGTGGCTTTTCATTGTTCATAGATCCTCCAGTACTATGAAAGCTAGCCAGTAAGGATGCAGTTTCCAGATGTGTACAAGTTTGATTTCTTCACGTCTTATGTCTCATGTATGTCTGCTATCTTCAGCAATAGGGTCTTACCATCAAGCTCTGTGGGTAACTAAGAGTCATGGCTGTAGCCTGTAATATTTGAGTTGTCTGTGAGACTCCACTCAAAAAGCCTAGCACTGGGATTTCTATTTAATAGTTCAGTGTATCTAGGAGAGGCATGGCCCCTGTTACAGAATGACTCCATGTATACTCCTTTTATAGATGACTTATATGTGTATATTTTAGGAAGTGTCTGTAGTAGTTTTACATACTGCTTCTCAAAGACATGTAGTGTAGGTTATCCCTTTCCATACGTCCTCCTCTGCCCTGCCTTCCTGTTCCCCACTCAGTGTTCTTGTTCCATTTTTCTTCTTTCCTCCTTCTTACCACTTGTGTTCTATTCCCTTCTCTTGAGCCACTTCCATAGCCTCTTACTAGCTTCCTGCTTTCTATCGGAATTTAAACATGTATCTAAAGAGTCAAAGGTAACGTTCACATATGAGAGAAGACATGTGACATTTGTCTTTTCTTGGTGTGGATTACCTCACTCTGGATGATTATTTTTAGCTCCATTTATTTACCATCAGATTTCTTTCTTTTTTACAGCTGAATAGCATCCCCTTGTGTTTATTTACCACACTTTCACTCTCCACTCACCATTTGATGGACACTGAGGCTGTTTCCCTCTGCTGGCAATTGTGAATGCAGCAGCAGTGAGCACAGATGAGCAAGCATCTATGTAGTAAGATATAGAAGCCTTGGGTGTAGGCCCCAGCATGGCATAGCTGGAACACATGATGGATGTATTGCTAGCTTTCTGATGCGCCATGTTGTAGTTAGGGTTTTACTGCTGTGAGCAGACACCATGACCAGGACAACTCTTATAAAAACAACATTAAGTTGGGGCTGGCTTACAGGTTCAGAGGAGGTTCAGTTCAGTATCATCATGGTGGGAGCATGACAGTGTCCAGGCAGGCATTGTGCAGGCTGAGCTGAAAGTTCTACATCTGAAGGCTGCTAGTGGAAGAATGGCTTCTAGGAAGCTAGGATGAGGGTCTTAAAGCCCACACCCACAGTGACACACCTACTCCAACGGGGCCATACTTTCTAACAGTGCCACTTCCTAGGCCAAGCTTATACAAGCCATCACACACCACCACACTGGTGCCCACAGTGTGCATTGTCTCACTCCTACCCCCAGTGAATAAGTGTTCCCCTTTCCACATACCCATACCAATATTGGTCATTGGTTTCTTTGATCCCAGCCATTCTGATTAGGGCATTAAGAAATCTCAAAGTCTTTTAAATTTGCAATACCCTGATGGCTAAGGATGATGGACATTTGTTAAAACATATTTCTGGGCTAAAGAGATGGCTCACCAGTAAGAACTGGCTACTCTTCCAAAGGTCCTGAGTTCAATTTCCAGCACCCACATGGTGTCTCTCTGTCATCTGATGTCCTCTTCTGTTATGTAAGCACACATGGAAATAGAGTACTCAGCAAATAGAACACTTATATGCTTAAATTACATAAATAAACAAGTCTTTATTTTATATTTTATTTTATTTTATTTTATTTTATTTATTTTATTTTTATTTTATTTTATTTTATTTTTATTTATTTGTTTATTTATTTATTTTTATTTTCTTTTATTTTTTTTTTATTTGGATTTGGCTTTTTTGAGACAGGATTTCTCTGTATAGCCCTGGCTGTCCTGGAACTCACTCTGTAGACCAGGCTGGCCTTAAACTCAGAAATCTGCCTGCCTCTGCCTCCCAGAGTGCTGGGATTATAGGCGTGCGCCAACACTGCCTGGCTCGGGCTCCTTCTCTTAAACCCATGAGTTGTGCAGATGATCCCTAAGTTGTCATGGAGACCCTAGGATGTTGGAGATGCTGGGACTGTAGGATGACTGCTGAGAAAAATTAAAAGCACACAATGGAGCCAATTCAGGAGAGACTTTATGTGTGCTGCAGGTATCCTAGATCCTAGACATGGGGCTCAAGGATCCGGTACTTTCCCTGCTAGCTTTCTAGTTTGCTTCCATCCGTTTCCCTGCTTACATACCACACCTTCCTCCCTATATTTTAGGATAGGAATGTTTACTCCATACTATTGTAGGTTGGAAGTATGTACTGTTTTTTTTTTTTTTTTGAGGCAGGGATTATTTGTGCAGTCCTGACTGTCCTGGAACTCTGTAGACCAGGCTGGCCTCCAGAGATCCACCTGCCTCTGCCTCTGAGTGCTGGGAGGTACATGCCACCTCTGCCCAGCTATGTTCTTGTTTTTGATGTTAGAAGGACTCAAAGATTAGCTTTCGTTTCAGAGGAGACTGAACTTTTAAATATTGTCTGAACTGTGAGAGACTATGGGGACTTTTAAAATTGGACTGGATGCATTTTGCATTCTAAGATTAGAATTATGTTAAATATACTGATTGGTCTAAGACTGACACAGTAGTCTTCCAAACTTGAGTCTTTGAGGTTTTTCTTCATTATTGTATGGTTTTCTTCATATAGGTCATGGACAAACTTGGTTAAACCAATACTTAAGTATTTAATAGTATTATATATAGAAATACATATTTAAATAACACTGACTTTAATTAACTCAATTATCAGTCATGGAATGTGTTTTAAAGATTCTTTGGAATTGTCTGGATGAATGAATACTATCTACAAAGAGAATGGTTTTATTTCTCCTACGATAGTTTCTAGTCTGTTATTCATAGCACCGGCTATGATGTCTATCCAGGAATGCTGAGAGTAGACATTTTTGTTTTCTACCTTTACCTAAGGGGAAAGAAGTTAGACATTCACTGAGTATTACAGAGGGTGCAGATTATAGAGAAACATCTTAAATCGCATTAAAGAAGTCCCCTCTGTGTCCATCTGCTGTCACCTATACCCTGACAGCTCGTAAGAGGAAAGGGGCTGTTTGGGTCTCATGGTTTCTGAGGTTCTAGTCTGTGATCACTGACTCAGTTGCATTTATGTCTGCGACAAACCACCTCATCATAGTGGGAGTCATGGTGAAGAAGAACTCCTCATACCATGACTAAAAGGGGACCAGGGTTCCCTGGTGCTCTTGAGTGGCACACACTCAGGGAATGAATATGTCTAACTAGGCCCTCTAAGGATTCTGTCAGCTCCTGACAAGACATTTTGACAGGTGCTTAGAAACCAAACCATGGCGCCACCTTGCCCTAGTTTGGACAGTTTACATTTTTCACTGTGAGCAGATCTTTTGAGATGACAGTGCCACTTTCCTCTTTGAGCTTGTAACAGGTGATGAGTCACGCCGACACTAGAAAGCTGAGCCAGTGTCCCTCTGCTAGGACATTGTCAGTTTTACAGATTCTGTACTCAGCCTGCTCAGACGTGATGTTGCTCATCTCTAGGGAATTTAATGCTGCTTGTTGCTAAATTTTAAGAGAGTATATATAGTATCTGGTTTCACTTTGCCATTTTCATTCAAAAATTGTTAGGCTGATTCCCCCACTTCCTGTTCTCCCCCCTCCCCATGATGTCCCCATCCTTGTCCCCCCCCCCATCCCCATAACTTCCTCTCTGCATTCAGGCTGTGTGTGTCCTAGTCTCTCCCTCCCCTAGTCTCCTCTAGCTCCATGGCCCTACACCCCCACACACCTCACCTACACATGAATAAACATTGTGAGCTAATGTCTTAGCTTGTTTTCTATTGCTGTGGTAAAAACACTGGTCAAGACAAACTTGAGGAGGAAAGGGTTTATTCAGCTTACACTTCCGTGCCATAGTCCAGCACTGAGGGAAGCCTGCCCGGGAGCTCACACAAGAACCTGAAGACAGGAGCTGAAGCAGAGGCCACGGAAGACCTCAGTTTACTGGCCTGCTCTTCCTTGTCTGCCCGCTTTGCTTTCTTATACACCCCAGGACCACCTTCCCGGGGATTTTTAGGCATATATAACTTCCTTTGCTAACAAAAGAACATAATTTTAAACCTATACTTGAGCAATATTCTCATACCGCATCATAATAAAATCCACTTTTATTGTTACTTGATCATGAATAAAATAAATTACTAGAACACAGGCAGATAGTTTAGTTGGTAAAGCACTTGGCCAGGCAATTATGAGGACTTGGAATTTGATCCCCAGCACAGATTAATAAATTGGGTATATTAATAACTTTTCTCTCACTGTGATAAAGCACCATGACTAAAAGAAACTATGGAAGAAAGAGTTTAGCTTGTGGCTCCAGAGGAATAAAAGTCTATCGTGGTGGGAGGCATGCCAGCAGGCAGCATGCATAGAGGCAGAAAGTTGGGACCTGAGGGTTTGCATCATCAAGCACAAACGTGAAGCAGAGAGTGAACCGGAAGGAGATGCTGCTGTGTATAATCTCCAAGGCTGCCCCAGGGACATGCTCCTCTCAGGAAGACTACACCAGCTAAACCTCCCCAACCCCGCCACCAACTGGGAGCCAAGCTCAGTGAACTTCAGGCCCAAGTGAGAGACCCTGTCTCAAAAACAAAACAAAACAAAACAAAACAAAAAATGAGATGGATACATGGCTGGGCAGTGGTGGCGCACACCTTTAATCCCAGCACTTGGGAGGCAGAGGCTGGTGGATTTCTAAGTTCGAGGCCAGTCTGGTCTACAAAATGAGTTCCAGGACAGCCAGGGCTACACAGAGAAACCCTGTCTCAAAAAAAAAAACAAAAACAAAAACAAAAACCCAAAAACAAACAAACAAACAAACAAAAAGATAATGTCTAGCCTGGCAGTGGTGGCACATGCCTTTACTCCCAGCACTTGGGAGGCAGAGGCAGGTGGATTTCTGAGTTCGAGGCCAGCCTGGTCTACAGAGTGAGTTCCAGGACAGCCAGGGCTACACAGAGAAACCCTGTCTTGAAAAAAACAAAAAATTCAAAAGAGAGAGAGAGAGAGAGAGAGAGAGAGAGAGAGGGAGGGAGGGACACATGTGCACATGAGCCTGCAAGAACACACAACACAGACCTGCACATAATCTCTCTCAAAAGAGGTTGCCAACAGTCCTGTAATACTAATGCAAGGATACGGCAGAGTGCACGAGTGCTTACATGTTCAATTGCTGTCAATACTTTCCAAAGAAAAAATGAGGACCATTGTAATATAATTCTTTATATTAAAGAGTAATTATGATAAGAAAGAACATTAGAAAACAGAAATTTAAGGCTTATGGTAAAAAATAGAAAAATAAATAAATGCACAATGTAGATTAACTCAGGAAAAGAAAATAACAGAACAGAAAATGACCTAAAATAAAAAAGATTCGAATATAACATGCCTAGGGGAGCACAGGCATGAAAGAAATTATACTGCATGATATGCCAGAGAAGAGAAGTGACAAGAAACAAGTCAAACAAGCAAAGTGACAGCGGAATAGGCAGAAAAGCAGATGAATAGTAGAGTCCCCAGGTAACAAAACCATGCAGCCAAAGAGAGTGAGATTTCAGAAATTCATAAAGAACTCATTCTGTGTGTTCTAAAGGCCCTCTCCAAACAGTAATTGCCATTCTTACTTAAAAGAGGAAGGTTGTAGCCGGGCAGTGGTGGTGCATACCTTTAATCCCAGCACTTAGGAGGCAGAGACAGGTGAATTTCTGAGTTCAAGGCCAGCCTGGTCTACAGAGTGAGTTTCAGGACAGCCAGGGCTACACAGAGAAACCCTGTCTTGAAAAAAACCAAAAAAAAAAAAAAAAACCCAAAAAACAAAACAAACAAAAAAAGAGGAAGGTTGTCTAGTTTCCAAAGGAAAGTCCAATTGTCCAATTCACTAATGACTGAAATGAGAGAAAATAAAAGGCGTATAATTCCTTTGTTGTTTTGGTTTTCAATTTCAAGTGCAATTTTATCAGCATTCAAAAGAAAACACAGTGCAGGTTGGTTAGGTAGGGTCCTTGCAAGCTGGGGTGGGGGAGGGGTGTGGGGGGAGATGAGGAAGACCAGGCCCTAAGTCAGGTAAGGAACAGACATAGCAGATGCAGAGAGGAAGAGTAGAAGCAGGCCAGTGAAAGAGGATGAACTACTGTAGCCAAAGGAAAATCATCCCCATTCGTAGCAAACAAACACATAGAACAAAACAGTAGGGAGCGTTTGCAAGAAATCAAGAAAACTAAAAATGAAGTTGTGTGTGTATGTGTGTGTATGTGTGTGTGTCTGTGTGTCTGTGTCTGTGTCTGTGTGTCTGTGTGTGTATGTGTGTGTTTGCAGCCAGCCAGGCAGGAGGATTCCATGTTTCATGCCAGTTGGGTCTGTATCAGTGTTATCCTGCACGCACCTTTCCTCTTTCCCACCCCTGAAGAAGAATGTATACCCGAACGGTTTCTTCAATAAAGTACTACATTTCAGATCTTGTGGGGTATAGAGACAGCTAGTTTAATGGGGAATTTTGTAGACTTAAATCATTTCTTTCAACAAAATGAAAGAAACTGGAGTTGGGTATGGTGACAAGCATCTGTAGTCCCATTACTCAAAAGTCTAAACCAGGAAGATGGCAAGTTTGAGGCTAGCCTGGGCTATTTAGTAAGATCCTGTCTTAACAAATTAAAATAAAAATGTCATTAAATCTATATGGAGAGGATGTGCCTACTCTGGCAGAGACTTGGTGTGGGGGGGGGTGTTGGGGGGTGGGAGGCAGATACCCAGAGGAGGCCCTGCTCTCTCAAAGAAGGGGATAGGGGACGGGGTGTGTCTCTGTGTTATGGGGCAGGGGTGGGGAGAACAGAATGAAGGCAGTGTTTGGGATGTAAATAAATGTTTAAAAACCCAACAACTATAGTTCCTACCAAACTATGTAGACACTATAGGACTTCCCATTGGTTATTAACATCCAACTAACTTAAAAAGTAAGACTGTGCAGGTAGCTCCATCAGCAGAGTGGTTGTGCATACCTGGGAACCTGAGTTTGGAGCCCCAACATCCTGGTAAAAAGCTGGATGTAGCTGGATCTAATTCCTTGCTGGAAAAGACAGAAACCCAGGGATTCCTGGGTCTTCCTGGCCAGTCATCCCAACTGAGTCTATGAGCCTCAAACTTAGTTAGACTCCTTGTCTCAAAAAAGTAAGGTGGGGTGGATTAGTTATTTTTTTATTGCTGTGATTCAACACCATGACAAAGGCAACTTATAAATATAAGAGTTTATCTGAGCTTGTGTTTCAGGGTGGGGGCAGTAAGAGTTCATCATGGCAGAGAATCATGGCACCAAGGAGAGAGTTGTGACAGCAGGAATAGTGTAGCAATCACATTGTGAACCACAAGCAGGAAGCAGCTAGCAGACTGTGAATGGAGCTTAGCTTTGAAAAGCCCATTCCCTGTAGCACACCTCCTCCAGCAAGGCCACATGTCACAGGCCTCTCAAACAGCACCACCAACTGGGACCAGGTATTCAAATGCCAGAGTCTACAGAGGACATTCTCATTCAATTACCACATGGAGAATAATACAGGAAGAGACACAATTTCAGCCTCGGGCTTACACATTTGCACACACATGAGCATGTGTACCTCTGCACACAAACACACACATATACATACATCACGTGTACACAATTGTGCTCATATACCTTTACACACAAACATATACATGCATGCATCACTCACACACTTGTGTTCATGTACCTCTGCACACAAACACATACACATGCATACATCACATGCATACATCTCACACACACACACATGTGTACATGTACCTCTACACACAAACACCTACACATTCATGCATCACACACACATGAACACCCAAGCTGTGTTATCCTTCATTTCTCTAGATCTGTGATGGTGTGTGCATTGCTTCTATCTCAGAGACTTGCCGTGTGCTCTGTCTGTCTGAGTTTTCTCTCTAGATAACTAATCTGCTCCTGTAACTCTACCACGCACTTCTGTCTCATAAGCTGGTTCTGTTGTCTGCATTTGCATCTGCAGTGGGGGCGCATCATCAACCTGTCTAAGGCAGTCCACATGACATAAAACTCAGGAATAGCTACTCACAATCTTTTCTTATATACGTAAATGTGAAAAGTGCTTTAAACTCTTTGATTACCCAAGTTGGACTTTTCTAGAATTGGTTCCCTCTCTGTGGTGAGTAGGCATTTGTTCATGTCTCCCTACAAAACATTCATGTACCATAGTAAACATGTATGACCTGAGGTCTGTTACATGTATGTGAAAAATACCTTTTATTGAACCAGAGGACAAGCATCAGAAATTATTTGCACTCTGTCACCTGATTTCATGAACTAATAACTCAGTTTTACGCATCATTTTCATTCTGTGACATTTACATTTCCCTGAAGGTGCTGCCCCTAACAGGTCCATATCACTGTGGATTATGAACTTTATTTCTAGTTTTTATTAGATGGTTTGACCATAAATAAATTCTAACAGCTATACCACAATGCAAATAGCTCATTGCTGTCAGAACACTAGCATCTGCTACACATATTGACTTTAGGATTTACATCTTTACCTCCTTCTCAAAAGCTAAGTTCCTTGACCAAACGTGTAACTGCTTTATTGTTGCTCTCCAGAGTAAATATAAGGAGGGGACTCGGAGCTGGTTTAATGCTGTAGTGCTTTCTTTTTCTTTTTTCTTTTATCCTGTGGTTGAACTCAGGGCCTTGCAGATGCTAAGCAAGTGATCTTCTGATCTACCTCCCAACCTCTGTGTCTCCCTGAAGTCACTTCAAATTAAGTTCAAATTTGTTTTTTCAGGGACCCATAACATTAAAGGATGTGGCTGTGGAATTCTCCAAGGCAGAATGGAAGCTCCTGAGCCCTGATCAGAAGTCCCTTTACAAAAATGTAATGCTGGAGACCTTCAGTAACCTGTTCTCTGTGGGTGAGGAGATCTTTCTTATGTGCAATGCCCGGTAGTTTCCATTTCTTCTCCCATTTGCTGGAACATGTTAGGTTTCTATAAAGTCAAGTGATACTTTGTTTCATGATTCAGAATTCATCTGTTTAGGAATACCAGAAAGAGCACGTGTGGGTTCCTAACCAATTCATTTAAAGAATAAATTTGTGAAGCATAAGTGGGATCGTCTCTGTTTTCCTGAAATTATTCCTCACTTCCAAGGAATTTATGTCAGTTCTCTTATCTTTATCATTAACAGGTTATCGTGTGGTTAAGCCAAGTGTGATCTCCAAATTGAAGAAAGGAAAAGAGCCATGGCCACTAGAAGAATTTTTTCGTCAGAGTCGTGGTGGTGAGTTAGAAAAAAAAATTAAATTGCACGTGACCCTTTGAAATATCTGTCAAGAATGCCTTTTGAACTGGTTACAGAATCTTCCTAAACTCTTGATAGTTCTAGAAATGGTTGAAGATACTGTCTGCATATATTTAAATCCTAAATCACACCAACTTTACTTCTCTCCATGTAAATCTTTTAGTAGACATTTTTTTAATACTGTATTTTTATTTCATGTGCATTGATGTTTTGACTGCATGTATATCTGTATGAGGGTTCCAGATTACAGAAAGTTGTGAGCTGCCGTGTAGGTACTCTGTGTGTGTGTGTGTATGTGTGTGTGTGTGTTGGCAGGGTGGGGAGTGAATTCCTGCATGCCTCTGGCTCATCTAGATTTCTCTATCCTTGTACAATTTAAGACCAGAACCTAGGGAGCAGTGCTCCCATTTTTAGATTACTTCTTCCACATCCATTAACATAATCAAGATATGTCTACAGACATATCAGCAGATCTTGCTGACCTCTCTTTGAGACTCTCGGGATTGTAGTAGACGATGGTATAGAGGACCATTTCTTTTGAGAGTGCTTCTGTCTTGACACCCTTTCCTGAAGCCTAAGAAGGATCAACCTTTAGCCATGATGGTGTGTTACAATCTTGATTTGTTTGTAGGCAAGCGGCGGACCACTCAGGACAACTCCAGAGCCAAACATCAGGAGCAACAGGCTGGAAATGCAAGGCAAGTTTAAGAATTAATATGTAGAATAGGAGCTTTGTGAGGAAGAATAATCTTGTTTGCAATGCTGGAAGTAGGAGAATATAATTACTAGCCCAGGAATGAACCCCAAAGAATGTGACCCAAACAGGAATGCCTCCCTGAGGGGCGTGATGTAGGGTCAAGAGAGTCAGACTTTGTAGCTGTGTTTTCATCCTTCTGAACTACACGCTAGAGGAAGCTGCATTATAGAAAGCGCAGTCTGGCCATTAAGAGGCCCTGAGACTAGAATTTAGGAGACGCCTCATTCCGTACAGTGCTTGGTCACAGTGTAGATTAGTGTCACAGGGGAGAAGCCCTATGAACCTGACAAACAGGATTATGGAAATCATCATCAAAGGTATTCAGAGAAAGCATTGTATTGGAAGAGCTTTAAAGTCCTATAAATAATGCTTTGAGAACTTTTTCTCTAGGAAAGGAGAACTCACAAAGCATCAGAAAACTCCCACCCAGCATGAAAGCTACGACTGTAGTCAATGTGGAAAGTCCTTCTGTCAGAAGTCCTCCCTGCTAGCGCACCAGGAAACACACACCAAGAAGTCCTATAAGTGTGAGAAATGTGGACAAGCTTTCTATAAAAGTGAAGAACTCACAATCCATCAGAAAGTTCACACCAGAGACAAAACCTACCCATGTAAAGAATGTAACAAAATTTTCTATCACCTGTCATCTCTCACTAGACATCTGAGAATCCATGCTGGGGAGAAACCCTATGAATGTAGCCAGTGTGATAAATCATTCTACCAGAAGCCACACCTCACGGAACACCAGAAAACACACACAGGGGAGAAACCTTTTGAGTGTAAGGAATGTGGGAAGTTCTTCTATGTGAAGGCATACCTCCTGGTGCATCAAAAGACGCACACGGGAGAGAAACCTTTTCAATGTAAGGAATGTGGGAAGTTCTTTTCTCAAAAATCACACCTCACAGTCCATCAGAGAACACACACAGGGGAGAAACCTTATAAATGTAAGGAGTGCGGGAAACTGTTCTCTAGGAATTCACACCTTAAAACCCATCAGAGAACTCACACCGGGGAGAAACCCTATAAATGTAAGGAGTGCGGAAACTGCTTCTACCAGAAGTCAGCCCTCACTGTGCACCAGCGAACTCACACCGGGGAGAAACCTTTTGAATGTAGTAAGTGTGGGAAACATTTTTACTATAAATCAGATCTCACCAAACACGAGAGAAAGCATACAGGGGAGAAGCCGTATGAATGTGCAGAGTGTGGCAAATCTTTCTCTGTGAACTCAGTCCTTAGATTACACGAAAGGACTCACACAGGAGAGAAGCCATATGAGTGTGAGATCTGTGGGAAGTCCTTCTCTCAGAAGTCACATTTTGTCATCCATCAGAGAAAGCACACAGGGGAGAAGCCCTACGAGTGTCAGGAGTGTGGGGAAGGCTTTATCCAGAAGTCACAACTCACATCACATCAGAAGACACACTCCAAGAAGGGAAAAGCTAGCAAATAGTGTGAGTTCAGAACCCCCGCAGGAGTTCACCCTTTGACTGTAACCCACACAGAAGGAGAACCTTCTAAATATGGAGGAAATGATATCAGCCATGGTTTTTTTTCAGAGAATTATCAACAAATGTGCAGAAAGAAATTCTTCCATGTTATTAGGTAGACCTTTACAATAGGGTCAACTTTCATAAATATCAGGTGGCAGAGACTGCAAACTACAAAATGTGAATGAAACTTTTTCTTTAGAAGTCACACTGATGCCATATAGAAATAACATGGGGCAGAAATCCAGTAAGTAAGTGAATTTCCAGAAGTTTCCATCAGCATCTAGCACTATACATGCAGAGTCCACAGTGAGGAACTCTCGTGGGTATCTGGCACTCAGAAGTCTCCTCATATGGTTGCACTCATCTTAAAAAGATGAAGGGGAACTCGTGCAACAGATATAAGAGCCTTATCGAGAATATGCCCATCAAGGAATGTTAATTGTGTGAATACTTTAATTGTTCCTATATGTTATTTTAAATATCTGAAACACCTTCAACAAAAATTTAAAACAATTTACCCCGAAGGCAGTGGTCACATTCCAAGTCTTGCTTCCAGTTCCAAGGTTATTTTTACTTCCTAAGGAAACATATAATATAAACAGAAACCAACTAATATCGCATATGTCAAAGGTATTTAAAGAGCGAAACACAGGGACTGGAGAGATGGCTCAGTGGTTAAGAGCTCTGATTGCTCTTCCAGAGGTCCTGAGTTCAATTCCCAGTAACCACATGGTGGCTCACAACCATCTGTTATGGGATTTGATGTCTTCTTCTGGTGTATCTGAAGAGAGTAACAGTGCACTCACATACATAAAATAAATACGTAAATCTTTTTTTTAAAGAGCAAAAAACAATCAAGAAACATAATTAAACAAAGTCTTGATATGTAGATGTAGGTGTGTGTGTGTGATTATCTATAAAAGTAATTTCTAAGTGTGTGACTTGCTGGTGGAACCCATGGTGGTTGGTCCTGAACTCAGTAGCTGGGTAAGGACACATGTCACATTGTATCAACAGTGATTCCTACCTGCGGCATTGCTCCTGTAACATATATTGGTGTACACTTTAAATGCATAGTGTGTCTTTTTTTTTGTCCTCTGGGCACTTACAAGTGGGTTCAGACATTGTTATTAAATGGACCCTTCAAAAGAAACACTTTTTGTAACTTTTTCCTCTATATAGTGATGGGCTGAACTTGCAGTTGGACATGCATCTGAGCGGTCTGAGCTGTCTCTAAAGGAGCAGTATTTCTTTATCTTACTATAGATATGTAGCAGTGGCGTCTGTGTTTGTATTGTGTATGAAAAATACCTCATGGTTTTCCTTCCTATTCTGGGTAGCAGAGGCAACATGACCAGTGGCTGAAAGTGAGAGTCTAGGTTCCTACTGCCTTCTTTGACCCAGATCCCAGCATGGACAGATCATGTAACTTCACTGTGCCTCTCCCTCTGTCTCTGTAAGAGAAATGATAGTAACATCCTAGAATTGCCTTGAGGTTGAAATGTGTTGTTATTCTGAAGCACTCAGAACAGTGTCTGTAAAACATAAGAACTCGACATTAGATAGTATTCTCATTAATTTGCATTTCCCGAATCACACCGTGAAAAGGTTGGCAACCCTGAATTTATCTCCCACCTTCTTCCTGTTAGTGCCTTGATTTGATTCGGCTGTGTATCTCCCCACCTTGGCTGTGGAGCAGAGCCTGAGTAGGCAAGGCCAGGGGTTGGTGAACCACAGTCCATCGGCCAGATCCACAGCCCATTTTTGTAGCCTGTAAGCTGAGATTAGTTTTATATGACTCAATGATTGCAAAAATTAAATATTTTGTGACACATGAAGGTTGTACAAAAACAAAAGTCCCATGTCTGTAACTAAAGCACTTTGAGAACACTAATACAGACCTGTTTGCTTACATTCTGCCTGTGCTGTCTTTGCCCTGTGCTAGCAAGGCAGACCACATGGCTGGCAGAGCCTGAAACATTGCTGACTCAGCACTTTACCACATAGGTTTCTGTTATGTTACCACACAGGAACTGGGCACGCTGCAGCCCGTCCTGAGCCCTTCCAAACGGTCTGTTTACCAAATGTGATGCCTCAGTATATGCGTGGGTGAATTCTGTGCAGTATATTTATTTTGTGCATTGTATTTATATGTGGAAAAAGCCTGAGCTTTGAAGTACTTTTTCCCAAAGAAATGTGGTTTTTTTTTACTTACTGAATTGTTATGCTAAAACATGTCTCCTGATAGAATGTAACAAAAATATGAAATAAACATTGTCTCAATTAAATGGAATTAAATTTTCAATTAATCTTTTCCCATGAATTCATTTATTTTCTTCCAAGTCAGTGACTAATTTTTCTTATACAATTTATAATTTTCTTACTGTCTCATAATAATATGCCATTTCTATTATTTTTAATATGTGTATGTATTTGTGTGTGTGTGTATGGGGGCAGGGGCACAGGCATATCATATGTAGCGAGGACTACTTCCAGGTGTCTGTTCTATCCTTCCACTGCGGGTTTTGGGGATCAGAGATGCCCGGCTTGTGCAGCGAGTGCTTTTATCTGTTGAGCCATCTCACCCCCCTCCATCTATATATCATTCAACTAATGTAATGTGACAACAACACACAATGCTTAAGTCCAGTTACTTTAACTGATAACCTATAAAAGGGTTCCTGTATTTCACACAGATGAGCCCTGACGTACGATGTTTTAAACTTGGCTTTATAATAGGAAGAACACAGTGACCACTGGGCAGAAACCATTCTTCAAATGTGAAAGCTCAGATTCTTCCCAGGTAACTGGTGAGAACGTGATACTCTTTTTCTCCAGATTCAAACCTGACACCATCGCATAGCCATTGTCTCAAGCCATTAATCAGTAACCACAAAACCTGATCAAAGTCAACTATGAGATGTTGACGGTGACTGATCAGGTATCTCTTTGCCAGGGCCACAGAGGCCTGTGGCGGCACCATGTTTCTGAAAGCCTGACCTAGCTTTCATTCTGACTGTTCTTTGGAAGTTAGCTGACTGGCTAACACCTTGGTCTAGTGTTATAGTTTTTTGTTCATTTGTTTTTTTTTTTTTTACACTAAAACTCAACCATTATCTCTACACTGTTGTTTTTAAACTAGCTCCTATCCCCATCCACTTTGTATCATCTTTGCTTTGTCAGCAATTTATAAATATACCCCTCCCCCATCTTAGTGTGATATTTAAAAAACTCACTGTCGCTTTGGCTTGGGAGAATGAGATCTATGCTAGGGCTCATTTAGGGACTTTAGCAACTTACACTATCCTTGATAAAGCTAACCATCATGCAAAACACTAGGCTAGTCTGAGACCAGGCCATGAAGAAGCATGGGCTGTCCACAGAGTCCACTGACCCTTAGTCAGTGAGTACAGATTCCTTAACCCATCCAATCCAACCCACCACTGGCTGGACATGACAGACTCTAGCCAGTGCCAGGTCCCTTGCTAGATAATGTGCAAAGAAATAATATTAATTTAAATGATTAAATTTTGAGTGTGTGATACTGAAACATGAAGGAAATAAATAATTTTTGTTGTTGGAGACTACGTCTAGTCACTTGCTTTGCAGGGACGGTCTGGAGCATCCGTGGCTATCAAGGGTATGCTAATATTTATGCCAATGCTTGATTCTGAGTTATAAGAAGAGCTTACCCAAGTGTGACCACAGGGATGAAAATCATTATTGTTCAGATTAGACCATCACCCCTGCCTATGGCTAGAACTTGAAGTTGTGTAGCAAAAATAAACCGAGTAAATATCAGAGAGTGAGAGTCACTTTTCGTTGGGGGTGGGGGGAGCATGGCCACTGGAAGATTGCCTGAGTCCCAGGAGATGTTCCCACACCCATCTCCACGTGGGAAGCACTAATTAGAGTCAATGGGTTATTTTCTAAAATAGTTAAAAAGTTGGGAGGGAGATGTGTTGCAAGGAGGTGGGGAGAATCCAAGGAAGGAAGTAGGATAAATATAATAAAGATCTGTGTATATGTGTATCAATTTTTCAAACAAAAATAAAACCTTGGAGGATAGATTTTTATCTAAAAGATTCAATAGTTAGCTAGGTCTTGCTGAAGGATATATGTCCCCGGGGGTTGGCTTTGGGGTTTGAAAAGACTGGTGTCAACTGTTCTGGGAATTTCCACAATGGTTCGGAGTGTTTCTAAGAAGAAAACAAGGGATCCTCTCTGGATAAACCACAAAAGTGAAATTATACAAATATGTGTGGATAGTCAAAGTTAACCTCAGTCCAGCAAGACAGTTTAAACCAACACCAGCTACTTAGTTACGTAGAGCTGGACTGCTTTCTTCTTCCCATGCATTGATACTGTTCTGACCACGGTGGATGCACCTGTGGTCAACTGCCAAGGGCATGCCTGAGGTTTGATTGACACATCACAGGCAAGTGTATCTAGAAAAGCCTCAGAGGAGCTATTAGACACTGCACATCCAGAAACACTTTACTCTTGCCAAATATTTCATGAATTCCCAATATTTTATGTAACCACACATAGATTTGTAACTTGGATAGGTGAACACACATTTGGTACCTCTATCTGCTGAGAAATTTAAATATCCTTATGCCCCAGAGCACTGAGTACAGTTTGAGAGCTAAGACATCCAAGTCTCTAATAATAGGTTCTTGGGAAATGGCTGGATCTAGCGCTATATAGTGAAAATTCAAGTTGAATCTGTACCATCTTGTTATATCAGAAGGTCAGGAAATGCTTTTCAAAAGTAACAGGGATACATTAAAAGGTCTAACAGATCCCAATATTCAATGTTTGAATGCTGTTGGTCAGAATAACATACTATTGTTAGATCATATCACAAAATAGAAAGTGTAGGAGGAATGCCCTGACCAAAAACATCGAATAATATCATGAATGGGGGCTGGAAAGATAGCTCAGCAGTTAAGAATACTGACTGCTCTTCCAAAGGTCCTGAGTTCAAATCCTAGCAACCACACGGTGACTCACAACCATTTGTAATGAGATCAGATGCCCTGTTCTGGTGTGTCTGAAGACAACTACAGTGTACTTACATATAATAAATAAATAAATCTTAAAAAAATTAACATGAGTGGATCTGAAATGATTTTGGTGTATATAAAAGAAGCCAAATTCAGAAACCACATTAAAACCTGCTTGCATTCATTTGGAATTCTGGGAAAGGTAAAACTATAGGACAGAGAACAAATCAGCCTAAAGGGAAGAAGGATGGGAGGAAAGTGGACAGAATGATAGCCACTGAGAACGAACTAAATACAAAGTCCATGTAGGTAACATTGGATAAACCAACAAGAGCAATGAAATGCTTTATCTCAAATATCCCAAAGCAAGGAAAGCAGGATGCAGGAACCATTATGAGTTGGGAGAACCTGAGAAGGCTCAAGGCCTTCAGGGCCTTCTGGTATTTTGGATTTGTTCCTGCAGCAAAAATAGAAAATCACTAGAAAGAGGAGAAATTTGAATAAATCTTGTAGTTTACTTCTTTTCATATTAAATGTTCCTCAGAGACACCATCTGCTAGCAGAGTTAAATATAGGTGAATGCTATGTTAATCTGCTTTCCTCCCTAAGATTTGAGATTCGTGCAGCTCAGGTCGGCCTTGAACTGGCTATGTAGTGGAAGATGGCTTAACTCCGGATCTTCCCGGGGATGCCACGCCTGATTCAGCAGGAACAGCCAGCCTCTCAATGCTATTCAGCAGTAGGTTTGTGGCTTCTCCCTTTTATCCAGAGAATACTCACGATGATGATCTTTCAGCTTAGATTACTTTCCAGGATTTTATATAAATTTGTTTCACATTCATAAACTAATTTATTTAGTTAAAATATTACATAATTTCCCCCCCTTCCCTGTTCTCCTTTCCCTACCTCTTCTTCCCTATATCTACCTCCCCTTCCTCTACAGCTTTTTCTTCTTTAACCACTGTTTTTACACACACACACACACACACACACACACACACACACACACACACATGCACACACACATATGAATATAAATTCAACCTGCCACTTCCCTCCAGTATTGCCTGCAGGTATATGCCTTTGGGGCTGTCTGACCATTGGTATTGGACAACAACTCAGGGAGCTCATCCCCGCAGATGACTAAATTTTTCTCTCTCAGTTGTTGATTGTCTGAAACTCTTCATCTTGGGATGACAAGAGAAAAACTAGTCCTATAGCAGATGGCTAGTGAGATCATGAATCTTATAGGAAACCCTACTACTGCCATTGTCCTAATATAATTCCTAACTACATTCCCTATTCTTATCATTATATCCACAAATAAGCATAGATCTCATCCCTTAACAAAGACGCTTCTTTTTACAGCAGCTGGAGACCATTACTACAACTTGTCAAAATCCAGAGAGCAGCTGAGGGTAGAGTTCTCAGCCCAACTGATATATCACTCCTGCACCTTAGGTTTAGGCAATACTGCAGAAGACCTGGTGAAGATTTTAAGAGCCCGAGGACCAGAAAGTCTGATGTGAGATTGTGTCTTGTAGGACAGGAAAGCTATGCCCATGAAATCTCAACAACGTGACCAAGTCCAGAACTATTCCAACACCAGTTGATATTCCAACATAATTTTAAGCACGTCTTTCCTTCTTTTTAAGTATAAAGAATATACTGATTTGATCCCCAGCCTCCAGAGTAGTGACAGAAGGCTGGCGCTAGATGGAATAAAGATATGGAAAACTGTTGTGGTGTACCAGAAAAAAAATGAGAACTAAGTCTGACAAGGTCGTGTTTACACTGTAAACGCTTTTACTTTTTACATAACGCAACCCTGGTTTCTAGACGCTTTCAACAGCGTCATTTTACAATACAGAGTGAGACAGGAGCTGACTCCGTTTTCCAGGCAACAGTCCTTCCAACACTGGACATAGAGACCCCACTCCGAGCACTGCTGGGCGCACCGCCCCTTCCTCTGCGCATGCGCATGCTGCAGTCCTGCTCCTGGTCCATCCCTGGTTTGTGTCCCTCCTGGGAAACAATTCCTGGCCTTCGGCTCCGTGCACTGCTGGAGCGGCGGGTGAGCCCTAGATAGCATTAAGGGAGGAGGGTTCTGCGAGCTCGGGACCATCCAGGTCGCTGCAGGCAGCAACCGGGGACCAGCAGGGGTGCTGTCTGGGGGAAATGCTGGAGAGGACTCCAGCGCTCCGCCTTGCAGGGTCCGGATCATCCCGCACCTCTGCAAAGCTAATCCAGGGCCTTCAGTGCGTGCTGCGCCTGCGCATTTTGCGCACTAGGCGGGGAAGATGCAGGGTTGTAGGGCGGGGACCGTGAGGAGTTGACGCACGCATGGCGCGAGCGTGACGCGGTGACGCATGCGTTCTCTGGCTGCTGGGGCCAGATGCTTGGATGTGGGGGACAAGCAGGCAAGCCAGGTCCCGAGTGAATGAATTACTGGGTTAGAATAACCTACGCGAGACTCGGTTTCCTTTTGTGCAAAGTGTGACTATTACGAATACTTGCTGTAACTTTTTTTATTTTAAAGCTGCTACTACTTCTCGTGCAGGCTACTACTTCTCGTGCAGGCAATAACCTGCGGTGGTCGCAGGGAGCCCACCCTCGCTGGAGGCCTTTGGATTGGTCCCCAGGGCTCAGTGTTTGGAGTGGAAGAGGAAAAGTGGTTAGCTAGCCACCAAGCCTCCTGCCCCGCACACACCCGGGATCCCAATTCTGAATTTGGTACTCGCTCATGTGTTTTGTGTAATGACACAGTATCCTGAAACCATGGAAGGCTGTGTGCTCGCCGAAAGTCTGGGACAAGTTTAAGGAGAGAGGTGAGCTGGAGTTGAGAGAGATGGGTGCAACCATGCTGTACAAGGAATGTCATTTCTTAGAAAACGATTGGGGTGAAAGGCTCACCAGTCACAGGTCCGGAATTGCTATCATCCGCCCCTACCTACACACTTAAGCATCCCTCCTACCTTGTTGGCTGTGGAGGGGCGGTCCCTTAGAATCTGACTCATCTAAAGGTGGCACTTAGGGAGATGCTGAGGGCCATGCTTTTCTGGCCATAAGTTCCCTCAGACAGTGGTGTATGGGCGGGTCCGGAGAATCTTAACATCTTGCAGGTTTTTTAGTGGCACAACCAAGGTCTGCAGATGGTTGTACATTTTGTCTCCTTGAGGTGAAAGTTTCTTATCAAACAATAGTTTTGTGACTCGTAAGCAAGCAACTTGCAATGTAAGCAAGTACATTTTGAAATTTTTACCTTGCCTTAAAACCCTCGTTCGGTTTTCTTGACTTATCTGACATCAAGGGATTAATGGTGTTAGATTTAACAATACCTCCTGATTCCCTCCCCTAACTCCGCACTCCCTCGATTATCTGTCTGGACAAGTCTGTAGTCTTTCTTCCTTCAGATTATCATTTGTTGAATTAAAAAGATTGTTTCATCTTTGTAATTCTCCTTAAGGTGGGTGCTAACGGGAAACAAGTGTTGCATTCATTCAGCGCAGAGTATCTAAGCAGCTTGTGTTAGAGCCACACCTGAAGAAGTCCCGCCCTGCTTGGAGCTGCATGCAGGGCAGGCCAAGTCTCTCCTGACATCATTCTTCCTTCTCCCTCAGCTTTCCCACCTCTACCCAGAGCAGAAATGAAGAAATCCAAGGTGAGTTTTTGGCTTTTTTATTCCCATTTTGTTTATTGTTTTGTTTTTTCATGAACACGGAAATCAGGCAAACATTTACAGCCACAGTAAAAATTTGAATTAGGTCAGTTGACCGAATTAGGTGGAGGCTTTTTAAAGTCACAGGAATATCAGCTGACAAAAATGTCTTTGTTTTCTGGTAGTCACACTGAGGTGGATGTGATCTGTTGTCCATCATCCTTTCTTGTTATAAACAGACACTAGTGCATGCCAGGGGTCGGTCTCACCACCAAGGCTGGAGTAGGCTGCTGTAGCCCTCCCTCCTTGTCTAAGAACAGACTCTAACGGAGGGGCCAGGATCTGCAGCCCTATGTATTCTCAAAGTAGCTCTCCTAAATGTTTAGCCAACTCATTTGTGTCCTGGTAAATTTGCATGTGGGAAGATTGTGTTTATGCATTTCTCATTTACATTCAACCTGAAAAATAAGGCCATATTCCCTCACCATCATTCACCCAAATTAGTTCTGGAAAAGGCCACCAAATCACCTTCGAGGGAATGTTCTTGTCATTGCCTTTCTTGACTGTCAGCAGCATTTGCTAGTTTTGACAGTGGACTGTTTTAAAGTTTTTTTTTTAATAAATAGTTTTTCATACAATGTATTTTTATGATATTCTTTCATCCCTCAGCTCCATCCAGATTCTCTTCACTCAACTTCATGTTCTTTCTCCTCTGCCAAAAAATCAAAAGAAACAACATCAACAAAATCAAAAAATCAAAAATAAGACAAAACATACCTAAACTAAACAAAAAGTATATATACACATGTGCACACACATATGCATGCACATACACAAGCCTGCACACACACATGCACAACCCTGCACACACATGTACACACACACATACACAAACCTGCACACACACACATACACAAGCCTGCACACACACATGTACAGCACACGCAGAGCCTGCACACATACATGTGCATACACATGTACAAGCCTGCACACATGTGTACACACACAAGCCTGCATACACAAATGTGCGCACACGTGCACAAGCCTGCACACACACATGTATACATACACACATGCACAAGCCTACACACACGTGCACACACACACATATGCGCAAACCTAAACACAAATACTCACCTGACTGATTTCTCACCAGTCTGTGTGAAGGCATCTTTTCTTTTTGCCCAAGACATTTCTTTCATCCTTGACCCTCTACTCTTTGTTTACTGATGTGTCTTCTTTTTTTCTTAATGGTTTTGAATCACTAATATACTAACATTTAGAATAGTATGTTCTAATAAAATTTTAAAAATCTGAGCCAGGGAAAAAAGCTAATGCAAAAGATACAAAAGTATGTAACACTTTCTCCTTTGCCATTTCGGTGTCCTGTAGGTGTGGTGACATTAGTCCTCTCCAGACGTTTTTTCACTGAGCATTGAAAATATTCTATCAGTAACTATGCTAGTTTGCAAAATGTAGAACAATTCCAGATATGAATGTATGGTCATTCTACTGTAGTTACTCAGCTTTGTAATAGCTACTTAAAAATAATTATTTATTCAATTAAAATATACATGACTCTTCTTATATATCACTTCCCTTTATATTTACAAATCTGATCTCAGGGCTTCTCAACCTCAGATGCACCTATGAATCTGCAACATCCCCTAAATGTGGGTTCTGAGATAGCAGATGTGGACGGAGCCCTGAAGCTCCCCGTTGTCCTCCTTCCTTTTCTCTACCATTCCTTCTTCTCCTCCTTCTCCCCACCCCCTTCATCTTTTTCTCCTTTCCCTTAGAGATTAAATCCGAGGCCTTGAATACATTCAACAAGTGCTCTGGTACTGAGGTACACCCCAGCTCCTGAGTTCTTAAAGCAGACCCTTGCTGTGTAGCCCAGGCTGGCCATTAACTCATGACCTGCCTCTGCTGTCCTAGTGCTGGGATGTCATGGACCACAAGCCCAGCTGGATTCTGAATTTCTGCAGTCAGATGCTTTACTCCTGAGCTGTGCCCTCTGAATTCTGAATTTCTAATAAGTTCGCAGCAGAATCCTCTCTGCTGTTCTGGGGACCACTTTGGAAAGCAAGCCTCTACACTGCATTTTCCATCATTTCACAGCGCGTGCCAAAATTCTCTGACAATGCACAGATTACTGCTGCTGTGCCTTCTCTCTCTCCCTCCCCCTCCCTCTTCCCTCCCTCCCCCTCTCTCTTTTCCTCTTTTTGTCACAATCCCATGACAGTTGGATATCTAATTGTCTAACATACACGTTTATTAAACTAATGCCTTTCTAGCTGGGTGATGGTAGCACATGCCTTTAATCCCAACACTCAGGAGGCAGAGACAGGCGGATTTCTCTTGAGTTCAAGGCCAGCCTGGCCTACAGAACAAGTTCCAGGACAGTCAGGACTACACAGAGAGACCCTGTCTCAGAAAAACCAATAAAACAAAACTGCTGCTGTTTTTTCACATCTCTCTGTCTCTCTGTCTCTGTCTCTGTCTCTGTCTCTCTCTCTCTCTCTCTCTCTCTCTCTGTGTGTGTGTGTGTGTGTGTATGTGTGTGTGTGTGTGTGTATTGCGAGTGCAACGGATTTCCAGAGTAGTTTTACCAGCTTGCAATCCCACCAGCAATGGAAAAGTGCTCCTCTTTCTCCAAATCCTGACAGCATCTGCTGTCCCCTGAGTTTTTGATCTTAGCCATTCTGACTGGTGTGAGGTGGAATTTCAGAGTTGTTTTGATTTGCATTTCCCTGATGACTAAGGATGTTGAACATTTCTTTAGGTGCTTCTCAGCCATTCAAGATTCCTCAGTTGAGAATTCTTTGTTTAGCTCTGTTCCCCAATTTTAAATAGGGTTATTTGATTCTCTTGAATCTAACTTCTTGAGTTCTTTGTGTATTTTGGATATTAGCCCTCTATCGGATGTAGGATTGGTAAAGATTTTTTCCCAATCTATGGATTGCCTTTTTGTCTTATTGACACTGTCTTTCACCTTATAGAAGCTTTGCAATTTTATAAGGTCCCATTTGTCAATTCTTGATCTTAGAGCATAAGGTATTCGTGTTCTGTTCAGGAAATTTTCCCCTGTGCCAATGTGTTCGAGGTTCTTTCCCAGTTTCTCTTCTATTAGATTCATCATATCTGGTTTTATGTGGAAGTTCTTGATCCACTTGGACTTGAGCTTTGTACAGGGAGATAAGAATAGATCAATTTGCATTCTTTTACATACTGACTGCCAGTTGAACCAGTACCATTTGTTGGTCCTATTTCCATTGGATGGTTTTAGCTTCTTTGTCAAAGATCAATTGACCATAGGTGTGAGGGTTCATTTCTAGGTGTTCAATTCTATTCCATTGATCTACCTACCTGTCACTGTACTAATACCATGCAGTTTTTATCACTGTTGCTCTGTAGTATAGCTTGAGATCAGGGATGGTGATTCCCCCAGAAGTTCTTTTATTGTTGAGAATGGTTTTTGATCCTGGGTTTTTTGTTATTCCAGATAAATTCAAGAACTGCTCTTTCTATCTCTGTGAAGAATTAAGTTGGAATTTTGATGGGGATTGCATTGAATCTGTATATTGCTTTGGGTAAGATGGCCACTTTTACTATGTTAATCCTGCCAATCCATGAGCATGGGAGATCTTTATGTTTTCTGAGGTCTTCTTCCATTTCTTTCCTCATAGACGTGAAGTTCCTGTTATACAGATCTTTCACTTGTTTGATTAGAGTCACACCAAGGTACTTTATATTTTTTGTGACTATTGTGAAGGGTGTCCTTTCCCTAATTTCTTTCTCAGCCCATTTATCTTTTGAAAAGAGGAAGGCTACTGATTTGAGTTAATTTTGTTATCTAGCCACTTTGCTGAAGTTGTTTATCAGTTGTAAGAGTTCTCTGGTTGATTTTTTGGGTCACTTATGTATACTATCATATCATCTGCAAATAGTGGTATCTTGACTTCCTCCTTTCCTATTTGATCCCTTTGATTTCCTTATGTTGCCTAATTACTCTGGTTAGAATTTCAAGTACTATATTGAATAGGAGAGTGGACAGCCTTGTCTTTTCCCTAATTTTAGTGGAATTGTTTCAAGTTTCTCTCTATTTAGTTTGATGTTGGCTATTGGCTTGCTGAGTATTGATTTTATTATATTTAGGTATGGACCTTGAATTCCTATTCTCTCCAATACTTTTAGCATGAAGGGGTGTTGTGTTTTGTTAAAGGGTTTCTCAGTATTTAATGAGATGATTGTGTGGGGTTTTTTTCCCTTTGAGTTTATTTATGTAGTGGATCACATTAATGGACTTCTGTATATTGAATCATCCCTGAATCCCTGGGATGAGGCCTACTTGATCATGGTGAATGATTATTCTTATGTGTTCTTGGATTCAGTTTGCAAGAATTTTATTGAGCATTTTTGCATCAATATTCATGAGGAAAATTGGTCTGAAGTTCTCTTTGTTGGGTCTTTGTGTGGTTTAGGTATAAGTGTAACTGTGACTTCATAGAATGCATTAGGTAGTATTCCTTCTGTTTCTATTTTATGGAATACTTTGAGAAGTATTGGTATTAGGCCTTCTTTGAAGGTCTAATAACATTCTGCACTATAACTATCTGGTCCTGGAGATTTTTTGTCTGGGGGACTTTTAATGACTGCTTCTATTTCCTTAGGAGTTATAGGACTATTTAGATGGTTTATCTGATCCTAATTTAACTTTGGTACTTAGTATCTGTCTAGAAAATCACCCATTTCATCTAGATTTTCCAGTTTTGTTTCATACAGTCTTTTGTAGTAGGATATGATGATTTTTTGAATTTCCACAGTTTCTGTTATATCTGCATTTTCATTTCTGATTTTGTTAATTTCAATACTGTCTCTGTGCCCTCTGGCTGGCCTGGCTATGGGTTTATCTATCTCGTTGATTTTCTCAAAGAACCAGCTCCTAGTCTTGTTGATTCTTTGTATAGTTCTTTTTGTTTCTACTTGGTTGATTTCAGCCCTGAGTTTGATGATTTCCTGCCATCTATTCCTCTTGGGTATATTTGCATTATATCTATTTTTTCTGGCAGCCTAAGCTAAGGGTGCCAGGCATCCTGTGTGATTTCTGCACAATCCCTAGAGGCACATAAATCCCTTACCCTTCCACTCTCTCGAGTCTCAAACCACACCCACTAGGCTCTGTCACATCTTTCTTCAGTCACAGGAGTCTATTAACAGCTTTCAGCATCTCAACCACTTAGTGTTACTTGATCCCTTAGGTCTTTTTCTTCTTGGGACAGAAGCCAAGGCCTTACTCAAGCATGATAGGCAAAAGTGTCATTACACTGTTGCCAGCCCTTTTAAATATCCTCTTTTATTGTTTAACATATTTGCTGCTGTATACTTACTGTATATTCTGTTGAATTTTATAAAGATAATTTCTTTGACATTTTTAGTCCACTCTGAACATGTTCACCCTATAGCTTCCTCTCCATTCTCCCAGCCTTTTCTCCTAATCTCTTTCTATCCCCCAGTCTCTCTTCTGCTTTCAAGGGACATGTGTAAAAGTGGCAGTATCCAGTGGGCTGTGTGCATCGAGCCGAGTACATCTAATTAAAGTTATTATCAAAGGAACAAAAGACATTATCTAAACGTGGTGTTTTCTGAGTCTGCATTATTATGGTGATAAGATGCTGCATCCATTTTCTGCAAACAACATAATCTCAGCATGTTTAAGGATGAAGAACATCTCACTGTGCCTGTGCCATTTTCTTCATGTATTCCTCTGTTGATGGACACTTAGATTGTATGCTGTGACCCGGCTAATTTAGATAGGACCACAGTAAATGGATATGTGGGAGTATGTCTGTGTTCTCTTGACTTAGAGCATGTATTAGTTTTCTCTGTTGCCATAAAGACCATGACCAGAAGCAATCTGGGGAGGAGTGGGTTTGTTTGTTTGCATGTTCTAGTTGTAGTCCATCCCCGAAGGAAGTCAAGGCAGCACAGGAACCTGGGTGCAGGACTAAAGCAGAGACTGTGGAGGGACCCTGTTCACTGTCTTCCTCTCCATGGCTTGTTTTCGTGCTTTCTTTTACATCCAGAACTACCTGCCCAAGGTGGCACCGCACACAGCAGGCCACACCCTCCTACATGAGTCACTAATCAGGCCAGCCCGCTGGGGTCTTTTCTCAGTTGAGATTTCTAAATGACCTTGACTTGTGTCAAGGTGAAAAAAAAACTAACGACACAGCTCTTTCAGTGCAGACTCAGAGTGGCATGGCTGGGTCAGTAGCGGGTCTCTTTTTAGATGTATATTTAAAATTAATTTATTTTCATGTGTTTGTTGATTGGGTTGTTTGGTGGTTTTTTTTTTGTTTGTTTGTTTTTGAGCTCTTTTATTTTCTGTATGTAAATCCTTTTGTCACATGTTATCTCATTCTGCATGCCATCTTCCCTTTGCTCGTTTTCCCTTTGCTGTGGATGAGCTTTCTAATTTTGTGAAGTGCTGTGTTATAGTTCTTGGTATTAAGATCTTTGGTCTATTTTGAGTTGATTTTCATAGAGTAAGATGTAGAAAACACCATACCCTACCTGTGAATGTTCATTTTCCAAGTGGCATTTGTTAGAGGCTGGCTTTTGCTAAGGGTGTGTTTTTGGCATCATTGTCAGAAATCTCACGACTATACATAGCCATATGGTTTTCATTTCCCCTCATTCTTGGTCTGCTGTTCTGCTCCATCATGTCAGTACCATGGGGTCTTTGTTACTATGGCTCTAGAGAGGACTTGAAATCAGGAATTGTAATAGCTCCAGCGTTGTCCCTTTGCTCACAGTTTCTTTGACTGTTGTGGCTCTTTGATTCCATATGAACTTAGATTCTTTTTTCTTTTTCTCCAAAGAATGTCATTTGAATTTTCATGGGCGTTTCACTCACTCTCTAGATTAGTTTTCGTAGTATAGTCACTTTTTGCTATGGTGACTGTGTTATCCAGAGGTATGGGAGGTCTTTGAGTCTTCTGCTGTCTCTTGTGTTTTCAAGGTTCTTTTGTGTAGATCTCTCATTTCCTGGTGGTTGTTTGAATAAATATAGCCCTCAAAACCAACATATTTGAATGCTTATCTAATAGGTAGCACTATTAAGGGGTGTGGCCTTATTAGAAGAAGTATGTCACTGTGGAGTCAGACTTTGAGGTCTCTCTCATAAGCTCAAGCTAGACTTAGTGGGACAGTCTCGTTCTGCTGTATAGATTGGCCTATCATTTTCTTTTCTGTCCTGTCTTTACCTGTTTTGTTATTAGAATAATGTTGGCTTTGTGATTTTTGGAGTTACTTCTTCTCTTTCTGTGTATGGAATGGTTTGAGGAACACTGGTGTTAATTTTCCTTTAATGATCTGCTAGAATTCTGCAGTGAAAATCAGTTTGGGTCTCAGTTTTTCTTTTGGGAAACTATTGTTGCTTCAATCTTACTGCTTACTGTGCAAACATTTAAGTTGGGCATGTTCTATTTGCTTAATATTTATAGGCTGAAAGTCTCTGGAAATGTTCTCATTTTTTTGTACACTATTTTTATTAGAATATAGATTTTCAGATTATGCTGTAATGATCATCTGCGTTTCGTTCCTGACTGTTGCCCCTCTCACCTCTAACCCTGACCGTCCAGGTGAGCCTCTTTGGTTGGTTTGTGTGAGGAGTCTCACCCTTGCTCATCGCAGTTCATTGATTTTGTTTCCTGTCCTACTTCCACTTCCTTTGTTTCTTCCCTTCTGCCCCTTATCCTATCTCCTGATTGCTCCATCTACTGATTGTGAGTTTGCAATGTTCTTGTTTTCCTTAGATGCTGAAGTGCATTAAAACTGAGGACTGTCTTAAATCACTCAACGCACACGCACACTCGTACCCCTGTGCTGTCTTGTCCTTACCCTGCTGGCCTTTCCTTCTACTACCCAGTCCCTGCTTACTTTTATGCCTTTGGTTTTATTTTGTTTTTGTGTTGTGATCTTGCTGGGTTTAGCCAGGGCTGCCGTTCTGGCATGGGTGTGGAATTATCTGGAGTGTGAGTAAGTGGGTACGTCACAGCAGATGATGACGTCCCCTCTCCAAGAAACCCTCAAGTGCCAGCAGCTCCCCTGACCAGGAGCCTGTCCACTGCCTGGGAATGTGCATTTGTGAGTTCAGTCTTGTGCAGGCCCTAGCAGGCAATCATGGCTGCTGTGAAGTTGTGAGTGCCATGCCTATGGTATACCTATAAAACAGCATTTCACCGCGCTCCTGCCCACTGTTCAGCACTCTCATGGTGTTCATTGAGCCTTAGAGCCGCAGTTTCAGCCTGTGGGTCGTGACCCTTTGGGGGTGTTCACATATCAGATAGTCTACATATCAGCTATTTACATTGCTATTCATATCAGCAGCAAAATTTACGGTCATGAAATATCATCGAAATAATTTAATGGATGGAGTTCACCACAGTGTGAGGAACTGTAATAAAGTGTCGCAGCCTTAGGAAGGTTGAAAGCCACTGCCTCAGAGGAAGTGACAGATGTCCTGTTTCAGGCGAAGTATCAACGGTCACTTGTTCTCAGCCCCTTGGCAGCTCTCTGCATTCACTGCTGTTTGCTGCAATGAGCAACTGTGGGAGAAGTTTGACCGCACTAGCCTGTGAGTGCAGCAGAAATGTTAAAAAAAACCCAAATATGTAAGTCATATATTTGGCATGTTCTTTTACCAAAACAAAGGTAGTAGACTTGCTCCTAGTATGTATGACTTTCCTGGCCATGAAGCTTTGCCATGCCAGCTCCACAGTGCTGATCAGCTGCCTGCTGTGGGGTTGGCACCCCTATAACATTGTGCCAGCATTGTACCAGTAGGCAGTGTCAGGAGCCATCTAGGAGAAGCTAGGGCTAGCAGGTGACTCTCCTGGAGGTGGCCCACCTTTTTGCATGGCCTAAGATGGTTGAGCCCTGAGAGGCAAGGTCCCTTGAGACTTCATCTCAGAATGGCTTCTTGCAACTGGTATGCCTTTCCTGTCACTATTACATAGCCCAAGGGTTCCTGGGCATTAGCCCACCATATTGAGAAAATTTCCTGCAGAGCAACATAAAGATGAACTTTTACGAATTAATACCGTTTAGATGAATGAATGATTTTATAGAATTCCTGATTCAATTCAAATAATTTTAGGAAGAAAGTTTTAAGAAATGGTTTTAGATGTTTTGTGAGAAAGACATAAAAAAATTAGGATCAAGAATAGAATGTGCCTGCTCCTCATAGAAGAGTAAGTAAAGGCTGCATGATAAAGAACACAATGAGTTTTCACAATTACACTAAGAAGAGAAATAGGTTTGGGACAGATTTGTGTTCAAGGAAAAGCATTCGTTCTAGGTCAGACCCAAGGATGGAGCTGCATGTGTGCACTATGTTACAGCCAGGCCATGGGAAACTCTGCTTTGCACTTATAATGAGCCTATAGAATGAAAAATTGCTTTGAATTTAATATCAGCATCCTCCTGTAACTCCCCTTTGTGTAACATTTTATCTATGAGGTAATTTTCTAAGAACTTCTGTCTATAAAAAAGGCCAGAGAATAGAAGTAAGGTTGCAGCTTGGCTGGCTCTGCCCTATCCATACATCCACATGTATGTGCATGGTATTTGAACCTTAGCCCCATCCACCAAGTGTGTGTGTGTGTGTGTGTGTGTGTGTGTGTATGAGAGAGAGAGAGAGTGTGTGTGTATGTGTGTGTGTGTGAGAGAGAGAGTGTGTGTGTGTGTGTGTGTGTGTGTGTGTGTGAGAGAGAGAGAGAGAGAGAGAGAGAGAGCAAGCACATATTTGCCTACACAAAGGACTTTATTTTTTTTGTAACGATTTATCTATGAGGTAATTCTTACATAGAGAACTAAGTAATACAAAAGGGTGTGTAGCCGCTTTCAGCTTCATCCCATGCATGTTTTATCTGTGTGAGTGACTTCTTTCCTCCCTGGTTCACATAGAGGTAATGAGCTCTGAGCCTTCTGCCTGGCCAGCTAGAGGCTCCTGGATGGCTTGCAGAGAAAGGAGCTCACAATAAATCTTTTACCTAATTCCGTGTTGCTAAAAAGCATGTGTTAATTGCCACAGAATAAGCAATTAAAAGTGTTAAGTTTCCAGACACCCTCAGCTTCTAGCCCCCAGTGCAGTTAGAGTTACAAGGGATCATCACTCTTTTGGCTTTCACTCAACTGTGTTCCACCTCGGCTCATTCCCCTAAAGTCGGCAGGCCCCTGGCAAGGCAGATCTTACCTAGCTCATTAGCACTGTAGTATCCAGTGTCCAAAGATGGGAAAGATGATTGCTGGCCTTTCTCCCCTAGCTCCCTGCACAGCAAGTTCTAGCGCTCTGAGTACTAGCCAGAGGGAGGGAGTTTGTCATTGCAGTGTGGATTCTGTATTCTGAAAGCAAGGTGTATGATGTACTCAGCAATCAGGACTTACCGTCCAGTTCTGTGGGACAGGCAATGGCAATGGCTTGATCTGTATAGCTTGGGATAACGTCTGGGCAACAACGCCTAGGAAGTTGCATCTAACACTTGGCCTTGGGATTTCAATGTTAAAGCCCATGGCTTTGGGCACTGCCCTCCCATGCATGGTTCAGACACTTTTAAAAATTATATTGTTTAGATTGGTTTATAATGGGGCTGGCAGGTGACTTGTGGGTAACAGGGATTGCTGCTCACAGTGCCAGTCTGACACCTGGGTTTGATCTCTAGGACCCATGTAAAGGTGGGAAGAGAATGAAATTCCACAGAATTGTCCTCCAAGCTCCACTTGGGAGGCATAGGACATGTGTCACCCCATACTAATAATGCATAAAAATAGAAGACAAAGCTATAAATTCACTTATAAAGTAGTGTTGTCAGTGTGGCTTTCCCATACAGCTTTAGTTTTGGTCAGTGTTCCTCCATCCTTCTTTCCAGTGCCCTGCTTCTGTTTAAACCTCCCATCCCCAGTAGTTCTTTCTTCTATTTTGTGTGCATTCTACCATCCCTGCCCTTTGGATGCCCTCCCCTTCTACCAAGGCCCCTTCTTTTCTTCCAAGACTATAAACATATCAAGTTAAGGATACACACACGAATCTGAAGTTGTGGTCCACACAACAGAGAGCATTTGGGTTTTGACACTGTGGACCTGGATTACCTCACATAGTATAATATTTTTTCAGTTTCACCAGTTTTTCTACAAATGCCATATTTTTATTTTTATTTATAGATGAATAAAACTCCATTGTGTGTATTGCCACATTTTCATTGTCTGTTCATCAGCTTGTGGTCTTTTACATGGGCTCCACCTGTTCCCTATTGGGAACACACATTGTTCAGGAATAACTCCTTTTTTAAAAAAGGATTGATTTATTTATTTTATGTATATGAGTACATTGTTGCTATCTTCAGGCACACCAGAATAGGGCATCATCCCATTACAGATGGTTGTGTGCCACCATGCGGCTGCTGGGAATTGAACTCAGGACCTCTGGAAGAACAGCCAGTGCTCTTAACTGCGTAGCCATCTCACCAGCCCCAGGAATAACTCTTAATGGTCTTAATAGAACAACAGTGAGCCAGAATGTGTAACTAGTTCTACAATAGGATTTGGGATCCTTTAGTGTATGTTCACAAGTACTATAGCTGGGTCAATGGAGTTCTACTTTTAGGCTCTCCCCCACCCCCAAATCACCAGACATATTCAAAGTGGCTGGCTTAGTTTACACTCTGCTCATAGTGTATAAGGGTTCCCTTTTCCCTAAACCCTTGCCAGCATTTATCTTTGTATTCCTGATGATCACCATTCTGACTGGGGTACAGTGGGAGTTTCATTTCCCTGTGGTTAAGGACTTAGCCATTCATACTCTTTTGTGAGCTCTGTTCAGTTCTATGCCAATCTCTTAATTGGGTGATTTCTTTTCTCAATGTTTAGTTTTTCAGTTCCTTGAATATTCCATGTGCTAATTCTCTTTCAGATGTATAAGAAAAGATTTTTCTCCTAGCTGATGCAGGGAGTGGACCAGTCCTGAACCAGGGTTAGGACTTTTGGTGCTCAGGGCGGTCTAGCAGTTCAGGAGAAGGTGTGGACCCAGGCTAGTGATCAGATTTGACTCCAGGGCCCACTCACAAGTGGTCAGGACGTCCTACATCTCCCAGCAGCTCCAGCTGAAGCTGTGGATGCAGAGTGTGTCGGTCCTGCACTGACTTGGTGCTTGTCCAGTTCCATGTCTTTCAGTGGCTTCAGGGGAAAGTTTGGAACTAGGGTGGATTTAACTTTGCCCACAGGCATGTTCAAAATTCCACATTTCTCCGAGCGGCTTCAAGTGAAGCTTTAGACCAGGATAGACCAGGGTTGACTCCAAGTAAGAACCACAGACATGGAGAGTTCCCCAAGTCCCTGCCAAAGCCACAGATCCATGCAGGAGGCCCTAGCTGACACAGGCTAATATGCAACCCTTGGAGGAAGATTTGAGCTAGAACTTCCAGCCCTAAAGATCAGTCCTTCTAAGAGAATGACTTCTCAATTTGGCTAGGACTTATCTCTACTGAACACTGGAAACACCACCCCTGAAAGAAAGTAATTGACTTACATTTTAAAAAAAAAAATTGAAAGAAAAATTCAACTAACCAACAAACCAGATGTACAGATGCCAGCACAGAAACCAAAAATTATAAAGGCAGACACAGTCTTAATTAGGGTTTCTGTAGCTGTGATTGAAACACCATGACCAAAAGCAACTTGAGCAGGAAAGGATTTCTTTCTTTCTTTCTTTCTTTCTTTCTTTCTTTCTTTCTTTCTTTCTTTCTTTCTTTCTTTCTTTCTTCTTTCTTTCTTTCTTTCTCTTCCTTCCTTCCTTCCTTCCTTCCTTCCTCTCTCCTCTCCTCTCCTCTCCTCTCCTCTCCTCTCCTCTCCTCTCCTCTCCTCTTCTCTCTCTCTCTCTCTCTCTCTCTCTCTCTCTCTCTCTCTCTCTCTCTCTCTCTCTCTCTCTTTTGAGACAGGGTTTCTCTGTGTAGCCCTGGCTGTCCTGGAACTCACTCTGTAGACCAGGCTGGCCTTGAACATAGAAATCTGCCTGCCTCTGCCTCCCAAGTGCTGGGATTACAGGCATGCGCCACCATGCCCGGCTTAAGGATTTATTTATTTTTTTTACACTTCTACACCACACTCCTTTATCATCAAAGGAAACCAGGGCAGGAACTCAAGGTGGGAACCTGGAGGTGGGAATTGAGGCAGAGGCCTTGGAGAGATGTTGCTTACTGGCTGGGTCCTTATGGCTTGCTCAGCCTGCTTTCTTATAGCACCCAGGACCACCAGCCCAGGGGTGACACCACCCACACTGTGAAGCACCAGCTTGCCTATGCCTGATCTTATGGGGGAATTTTCTCAGCAAGATTCTTCCTCTCAAGTAGCTCCAACTTGTGTCAAGTTAACATAAAAAATATCAAGCACAGGCAAAGCATTGGGATACAATAAAAATGTCTTTTCAAACAGTTCAAAATAATGAGAAGTCTGTTCAAACAATGATTAAGTTTAAACAAGTCAAAGAGGACATGGTTACATGTCAGGAATACAAAGCTACGCCTAGATGGCTGATAAGGAAGTCAGTCTGAGTTATAAAAATAGAATTGCTGAAGAAAACCCAATCTAAAATGATACTGGAAATGACAAACTCAATAAACCAATTAAAAGCCCAAGCAGAAAGCCTCAGCAGCAGAGTGAGTCCTACAGCACACAGAATCAAGGCTAGACAACAGGTGAAGAATGTGGATCATTCAGCCATGGAGTGGCACATTTAAAAATAAATGTGAACTGAAAGAGGGAGCATACTGGGACACCATGAAAGACCTAATATTTAGATTATGGGCATAAATGATAATACCACAGATAGGACATAAAATATTTTCAATAAAATTATAGAAAAATATGCCATCTAGACACAGGAGACAGAACTCCAAATAGACAGAACTAGAAAAGAAACTCCCTGTAACATATTAAAACCACAGAATAATGACAGGATATTAAAAGCTACAAGAAAAGCCCATCAATATAACACTTGATTACAGAAGAAAGAGTTAATGTGAGAAGGGCCAGGAAAGGTGTGTTCAGAGTTCTGAAAGGCCAGCAACAGTCAACCAGAAAAACTATTAAAATTGAAGAAAAAATAACTCCCCACATTAACAGATTAAAATGTTATGTGTCTGCTACGCCAACTCTACAGAGGATACTAGAAGAATACTTGAGTCTGAAGGCAAGGGTAAATACACTCAAGAGTTCAGCTGGAACAGTTTCAGAACAGGTAATCAAAAAAGAAGAAAAGAAGTATAAAAAAAACTCCAACAAAATGGCAGACACGAATACACATTGTTCGGTAATAACTCTTAAAGGTCTCAATACTCCAAACAAAAAACACAGACTTGCAGTTTAGTTTAGAAAACAACACTGATACTTTTGTTACCTCCAAGAAACATACCTCACCATCAACAATCGATTTTACCTTAGAGTTAAAGGATGGTAATGGTGTTCCTGTCAAACAGAACCAGGAAATAGGCAGCACAGGTGTTCTATTGTCTAACAAAATAGACTTCAAGTCTAGTTAGAAGAGTTAATGAGGCTTCATACCCATCAGAGCAACAATTCACTAATAAGACTCTGTAATTCTAAACTCATCTACACCAACACAAGTGGTCCCAATTTTATAAAAGAAATATTATTAGATCTAACGCTACAGATTAGTCCTAATACAGAAATAGTGGGTTACTTCAAAAGTGCTCTCACCAGTAGATGGATGAGCTAGACAAAAACTAAACAAACTTGGAGTTAAATAATGTATTAAATACATCTATTAGGGATCTATTAAACAATTCCACCAAGACACTAAATACACGTTCTCAGCCAAACATATAGTTCTTTCCAATGTCAACCATATATTAAAACATAAAACAGGATTTAACAGATACAGGAAAATTGAAAAAAATCTGTATTGTGTGTGAGGGCTAGATATCAACAGCGGTAGAAGCTGCTGTCCAGTTTTATGTCCACTTGAAACAATCTGGAGTCATCTGAAAGGAGGGGCCTTCAGTTGGGAAAATGCTTCCACAAGCTATGGCTGTATGCAATTTCCTTAATTAATAATTGATGGTGTGGGCTCAGCCTATTAGATTGTGCTATCTCAGGTGGTCCCAGGTTCTATAATGAGCACATTATGGAGAGGAAAGCCAGTAAGAAGCACTCTTCCATGGCCTCTGTATCAGCTTCTGCCTCTAGGTTTCAGCCCTGCTAGAGTTTCTGCCTTTACTTCCCTCAGTGGTGGACTGTAGTTTGGAAGTGTAAGCCAACTTGCTTTTGATCATGATGCTTTATCACAGCAATAGTAACTAATTAGGACAGGAAGTAAGGAAAATATACAGACTCGCAGAGACTGAACACACTATTTTATGATAATATAGTCAAGGAAGACATTAAGAAAAAAGAAAATCTCAGAATTGAATGAAAATGAAAACAACATAGGAAAGTCTGTGGAGCACAGTGGGGGTAATCCTAAGAAGAAAGTTTATAGCTCCTCAGACCCATATCAAAATGTTTGAGAGATCTAAACAACTTGATGATACACATACAAACCTTGGAAAAATACGAATAAACAGGATCACAAAACAGTAGAAGGGAAGACGTAATAAAAACAGGGCTGGAATTAATAAAATAGAAACAAAGGTACAAACAGAGATGTTGATTCTTTGAAAAAATTAATGATTGACAAGCTATTAATAAGAAAGTAAACTACTTCCCAAAAGAGAAGATCCATTAGTAAAAAATTACAGATGAAGAAGAAGACATTAAAACAGACACTGAGAAAATGGAGAGATTCATTAAGGGTATTCTTTTTGTTTGTTTGTTTGTTTGTTTTGTTTGTTTGTTTGTTTGTTTTGTTTTTTGTTTTTTTGAGACAGGGTTTCTCTGTATAGCCCTGGCTGTCCTGGAACTCACTCTGTAGACCAGTCTGGCCTCAAACTCAGAAATCCGCCTGCCTCTGTCTCCCAAGTGCTGGGATTAAAGGCATGCGCCACCACTGCCTGGCCATTAAGGGCATTCTTTAAAATTTTGTACTCTAGCAACTTAAAAGTCTAAAAACAGTGGATGAATTCCTAAATGTTCCAGAGTTATATATGGATGAGATAAATAGTTATAGATTAATAACAGTTGATGGGGTGGAGGTAGTAATTTAAAAATCTCCCAACTGGAAGCATGTCCAGATAAATTCAGAGTGGGACTCTGACAGGTTTTCAAAGAAGAATTAACACTAGCATGTGTCAAATTATTTCATAAAATTAAAAAATAAAAAGGATGGAACCCTTCTAATTAATTTTTTTGAGACAAGTTTTCATTGTCATCCTTGCTGGCCTGAAATTCACTCTGTCAACCACGCTGACTGCAAACCCACAGAGAGCCCATCTGCCCTGCCTTCAAGTTCTGGGATTAAAAGTGAGCACTCTCATGCTTTCCCCAAATTCTTTCTGTGATTCAGTATTGCCTTGATACCAAAACCAGGCAAAGACCCAACAAAGAGAATTATAGAGCCAATCTGATGAACATAGACACAAAACATTCTTTTTCGATAAAGAACTTGCAAAGCAAATTCAAGAACATATCAAAAAGATCTTCTACCCTGATCAAGTCAACTTCATCTCAATGACAGAGGGATGATTCATCATTCATAAACCAATAAATATTATCTACCACACTAATAGTTTCAAGTACAGAAACCACGTGCTCATCTCATTATGCAGAAAAGACCTTTGACAAAATCCAACATTATTCTTTCATGATAAAAAGTCCTGGATAATAAAATCTATGACTACAAGGAACATATTCTAAAGACAATGTACAGGAAGCCGACAGGTGTCATCATGCTAAATGGAGAAAAGCTAGTAGCCTTTCTGCTTATGTCAGAGTCAAGGTAAAGACGCCCACTTTATCCACTCCTGTTCATAGTGCTTAAAGTATTTCCTCAAGCAGTAAGAAAACAGGAGACAAAAGGAAAGAACAAAGTCATAATTACCAATATTTGCAGATGATACAATTCTGTACATAAAAGACCTAAAGATTCCACTAGAAATGCCTTAAAGATAATAAAATCAGCAAAGTAGCAGGACACAAACACGCAAAAAAAAAAAAAAAAAAAAAACCAATTGCCTTTTTATGTGCACCTGATGATTCCATGAAGGAAGAAAGCAGGGAGGTGATCCCATTCACAGTCACTTCAGAAAACTTAGGGAAATGCAAATCAAAACAACCCTGAGATTTCACCTCACACCAGTCAGAATGGCTAAGGTCAAAAACTCAGGAGACAGCAGGTGTTGGCGAGGATGTGGAGAAAGAGGAACACTCCTCCATTGCTGGTGGGATTGCAAGATGGTGCAACCACTTTGGAAATCAGTCTGGCGGTTCCTCAGAAATCTGGGCATGACATTTCCGGAGGACCCTGCTATACCACTCCTGGGCATATACCCAGAGGATTCCCCGGCATGCAATAAGGACACATGCTCCACTATGTTCATAGCAGCCCTATTTGTAGTAGCCAGAAGCTGGAAAGAACCCAGGTATCCCTCAATGGAGGAATGGATACAAAAAAAAAATGGTATATTTACACAATGGAGTACTATTTAGCCATTAGAAATAATGAATTCATGAAATTCTTAGACAAATGGATGGAGCTGGAGAACATCATACTAAGTGAGGTAACCCAGTCTCAAAATATCAATCATGGTATGCACTCACTGATAAGTGGATATTAGCCTAGAAACTTTGAATACCCAAGACATAATCCACATATTAAATGATGTCCAAGAAGAATGGAGAAGTGGCCCCTGGTTCTGGAAAGACTCAGTGCAGCAGTATAGGGGAATACCAGAACAGGGAAGTGAGGAGTAGATGGGGGAACAAGGGGAGGGAAGAGGGCTTATGGGACTTTCGGGGATTGGGGAGCCAGAAAAGGGGAAATCTTTTGAAATATAAATAAAGAATATACTGAATTAATAAAATAAAATAAAAGGATATATCTAAGGAATTGAAAGACCTGTACAATGAAAACTTAAAAAACGAAATTAATGAAGATGCAGGGAGGCAGAAAAAACCCTCCCATCTTCATGTACTGATAGGATTGATATTGTGAAACTGGCCATCCTATCAAAGCAGTCTACAGGTTGAATGCAGTCCCTTAAGCATTTCAATGAGCTGGGCATGGTGACACATGCCTTTAATCCCAGCACTGGGCAGAGGTAGGTAGATCTGTATGAGTTGAGGCCAGCCTAGTCTACAAAGTGAGTTTCAGGACATTGAGAGCTGTTCCAAAGAGAAACCCTTGAAAAAAAAAAACTAGCTAACTAACTAAATAAGTTGATGCAAGTCAGAGAAATTGAAAAAAATCATTTCAAAATTCATATGGGAGAACAGAAGACCCAGGGAAACCCATATACCCCAAAAGAATAAAACATACAGCCAGAAGAATCACTGTCCTTAGTTTTATTATGGAGTTGTAGTAATAAAAGCCATATAATAACACATTAAAAATAGACACATCAGTCAATGGAATAGAATTGATGACTCAGAGAAGAACTAGCTAACTTTAAAGCCATGTGGATTTTGAAAAAGAGCCTAAAATTCCCATTGGAGATGACAATATCTTCCACAAATGGAAGTGGTCTATCTGAATCGCTACATGTTAAAGAATGAAACACCATCCTTCTTTCCTATTCCTAATAAAACTCCAAAATAAAAAAGTGGATGAAGGACCTCAACGTAAGAATTGATGTCCAGAACCTATTACAGGAAATGGGCAATACTTTTCAACTAGCTGGTGCTTGTGAGGCCATTCTGAACAAATACTCTGATAGCTTAGTCCAGCACCCATTGACAAATGGGACCTCATGAAACTAAAATGCTTCTGTACGGCAAAGACATCATCATCCAAGTGGCTGCTTCTGGGGTCTGTCTCTGGTCCTCCCGTGGGGACTGTTTGCTGTCCACTCATTATTCAGAGGTACATACACTGTGAAAATAGAGTTGCCTGTCTTTGTTGAGAGCATCATCTCTTAAGTACCAGCTTTAGAGAATGTAGGCATACAAATAATAGTGGTTTGTGTAATCATTTGTGTGAGTGGGAAAAGAGACCTAGAAGAAGTAGGAAACCATTAGAGGAGAATAGCTTTTGGTCTACTATCTTAACCTTTTCCTATAACCACGCATCAGACCCCTCTATTAATATCTCCCATCCTTTTGTTATTTTTTTCCTGAATTTCTTGTTTCATTGAACTACAATTTATTTTGGCTATTATTAGCTACAATTTATTTTGAAGTTCATACCTAATCATTTCAATAACCAGATCATGCATGGCTCTGCTTATATTGCTTATTTTATTTCTTGTTCCTTATTGGGTCACATACCATGAAACTATTTTCTCTGTTTAATAAAACCACTGTGCTTTCTTTTTTTTAATTTATTGATATATTTATTTACATTTCAAATGATTTCCCCTTTTCTGGACCCCCACTCCCCGAAAGTCCCATCAGTCCGCTTCCTTCCCCCTGTTTTCCCACCCAACCCTTCCCACTTCCCTGTTCTGATTTTGTTCAATACTGCTTCACTGAGTCTTTCCAGAACAAGGGGCCACTCCTCCGTTCTTCTTGTACCTCATTTGATGTGAACCACTGTGCTTTCAAAAAACATTTTACAAGACTCCAGAATATTCTCCTTAAGCAGGGAGGGCTCATCCTGCTCTGCAGATGTTAGACCACAGGGCGGGAACTTCAGTCAGACACGGGCTTTTCTAGTGGGAGCCTGTCTCTTGTTTATCAGCATCATCATTTATTTAACCATTTCAAGTATACTTCCTAAGAAAAAGTAAAAGTCTATTGCCAGGCTTGAACTGTCCACTTACTAATAAACACATGTATAACTGTCCTGACTAGGCCATAGCACTTTTGAGAATAGGCTGCATTTTGCCAGCCTCAGCAGTATTCATAGCAACTGAAACACTCCCAGACCTTCAGCAGAACCTCAATTTCTACAAGATATTTTATTCTACACAGTGTAGCAAAAGGAGGGTTCTTTCATTATTTTTCAATAATTTTAAAGAAACTCATTCTGCTAAGTCTTTTCTATATTGCTCAGTCTTAACGACTTTATACAGAAAAAGAATATTTTGTTACAGGAACAAGTGTCTTTCAAGGATGTATGTGTGGATTTCAGCAAGGAAGAGTGGTATTTACTGGACCCCGCCCAGAAGGTGCTTTATAGAGATGTGATCCTGGAGAATTATAGCAACTTTGTCTCAGTAGGTAAGGGGTTTGTTTTTAGTCAGCTGACAGTCACATGTTTCCAAAGCTGGGAGGGAATGCTTATAATTTCCGATTTGAGGCTTAAGAGTCAAGGGCCTGAGAGGACTGATCGCTTTCTGATCTGACAATGTTGTATTCTCACCTCTGCAAAATGTTGAGGACCAACTGACCTAACAACCAACTCCCTCCCTCCCTCCCTCCCTCCCTCCCTTCCTCCCTCCCTCCCTCCCTCCCTCCCTCCCTCCCTCCCTCCCTTCCTCCCTCCCTCCCTCCCTCCTTCCTTCCTTCCTTCCTTCCTTCCTCCCTCCCTCCCTTCCTCCCTCCTTCCTTCCCTTCCTTCCTTCCTTCCTTCCTTTTGGGGGGTGGGGAATGTATCTTTTTTCTTTTTGCTATCTTTCTATTCATTTTTTTTTTCAGTTCACAGAGCACCTGTCCTGTGTTATTTTGTCTTAACAGGGCATTGTGTCACTAAGCCAGATGTAATCTTCAAGATAGAGCAAGGAGAAGATCCCTGGATACCAGAAAATGGATTCCAATGCTACCCAGGTACAGTAGTTAATTTACTGGCAAGGGAAAGTAACCTGTGTCACTGGGTAAGCTAGGTTACCGCCTTAGTGTTCAATTACAGTGAAGAGACACCATGACCACAGCCACTTGATTAGGTCTGGCTTACAGATCAGGGGTTTAGTCCATTATTATGGTTTAGTCCATTATTATAGTGACATACAGGCAGACATGGTACTGGAGAGGTAGCTGAGAGTTCTACACCTGGGTCAGCAGGCAGCAGGAAGAGAGGAGCTACTGGGGCTGGCTTGAGCTCCTCAAACCTTAGAGCCCACCTCTGGTGACACACTGACTCCAGCCAGGCCACACCTCTTCACCCCTCTCAAGTAGTACCGCTCCTTGGCATAAGCCTTTAGAGGCCATTCCTATTCAAACCACAACGCTTACCTTTGGACTATTGTTCAGACACTCCTGTTTTACATCAGACCGTTGGAAAGACTGGAGAGCAGCATCCCACAGCTTGTCTCAGGAGCTCCTCCATCTGTCTCTCGGCCAGAGACACCTTTGCTTTTGTTTTGACACTTTGGAGTGATTTATTTTTACCTATAAATCCAAAGTCAGTTGGCCTCATTGTAGATACTTTTTCTTGGCTAGTTTTCCTTATCTTTAAGAATTATGCACCTTCTCTCTGTCTTTGAGCACCTGTCATCAGCTAGCATATCCCCATGTACTTCTGGTATTCCACTTACCAGATGTATAATGGTGAACATTTACTCTGATACGCTTTAATTGTTGGTCTCTGGAATACTGGAGTGCTAGAGAATTTTTAATTAAGCATATGATTATTAACATTCTTGCATTGAGCACCAATAGTTAAGAATAGCCAAGATTTTGATGGTAAAGTATATTGGAAGGCTCAGTAACAGATACAGAATATGATGTTTAGGGGTCCCACACTTGAAAGATACAATTACATGTTAAAGCAGAAAATCTATGTGTAAAGGAAAAGCCTAGAAATAAAGACAGACTTAATACCCAGTATAGAAAAATATGTATGTACACTGAGGGCTTAGGAGTAGCCAGGACAGGAACGGTGCCCATGAAGCAGAAAAGATGAGCTGGGGACAAACCCTGCTTGGACGCTGCCACATGTGCGCCCTCCACAGAATACGTTTCTCAGATATTCTGTGTATTCAAAATTATTCAGCTGCTCCCCTGTAATTTTTTCTGTTCCTTGGATAACAGCTCTGCTAACCTCCATTTACTAGTTTGGAGTCTATTTCACCTTTTCTAGTATGCTTTCACACAGCATTTCAGGAAACTCCTATAGATAAAGGCAAAAAAAAAAAAAAAAAAAAAAAAAAAAAAAGAACCCCAGGAGCTGGAGAGATGGCTCAGCAGTTAAGAGCACTGGCTGCACCCCTAGAGGCCCCAGGTTTAATTCCCAGCACCTACAAGGCAGCTCACAATGTGTCTGTAACTCCAGTTCCAGGGAATGTGACACCCTCACACATGTGGACAGAACACCGATACATATAAAATAAATACAAATAAATACATCTTTAAAAAGAAAAGAAACAGCAGAAGTCCTCTAGATCCCAGGCTCCCAGACTGTCCTTTCCAACCTAAAGAAGAGGGTGTTTGCAGAACTCTAAGTAGCACCTCATGTGCAGTGTAGAAGCCAGGCGTCTGACGGGGACCTCTTCAGTGCTCCGTGTGAGGCGTCAGGTGCTTCCACTGTGTCTTGTTCCAGCCAGTTACCAGTGCAGTCCACCCTCTGGAACCCCTTGCCTGCTGATCTTCGCTTCCACTTTGCTGGTTTTCATAGTTTGTTGGGCTCAACTATAAAGAATTCCCATAAAAGTTCACAATCGTAGACATATGTTAAGGCATTTTAGCTTCCCAGGTCCTTCCTCTGTTTTGTGGAGGGCTCTTTTCTCTGTATGCCTGCTGTGTGTTTACTCATCCTTAATAAAACCCTTTCTTAAAAAAAAATAGAAGAACAAGTATTACAATTCATACGGCGTGGTAATTCTTTTTCTCATTTATAGAAAGGAAATGGAGAGTGGACGGCATATTAGAGAGCAGCTGGGGAAGTCAAGATGGGCATTTTCGGCCACTCACGCTCACCAATACGATTACAAATCTAGAGAGCGGGGGTAGCTCAAGAAAAGCTTCCAGTCCAGACATTGACTCTGTTTCTTCAAGAAGTTTTTTGCCCAAAGTATGTGACTCATGTGAAATGAATTTAAAGAATATTTCAGCTGTAATTATTAGCAAAAAGAACTATGCCAGAAAGAAACTTACTGAGTTTAATATATATAAGAAACCCTTCCCTGACAGTAGACATGAGAACATTCCTGTGGGTACAAAGTCATGTGACTTTGATGGGAAAAGGGGTGGCCTCGGCCTCTGCCAGGATCTCACTCGGCCAGATTCTGATCGGCCTTTTGAGTATCATGGAGCAGAACAAGGCTTCTGTGAGGATGTGGCCCTTTGTACACATCAGAACTCTCAGCTAGGGGAGACTCTCTGTAAGCACATGGAATGTGGAAGAACTTTCATTGACAGTTTGAAGCTCAGTGTATCTCAGAAAACTGGTTTGCATATGGAGCCTCATGAATGCAGTATTTGTAGAAAGCCCTTCTGTGTGGATTTGCAGTTTGGACATCAGAGAGCTCTCTCAGGAAACAGTCCTTATGAGCATAATGAATGTGAGAAGCTCTTCTGTGCCAGTTCAGCTTTCATTGTTCATCAGGAAGCTTACACAAGAAGGACCGCCCCAGGGTGTAGAGTGAGTAACAGAACTTGGGGAAAGCCAGCTCTCTTTAAACATCAGAAAATACAGATGGGAGGAAAACACTATGACTATAGGAAAGTTTTCAGCCAAAAATCACATCGCACCCAGTCTCGAAGACCTCATATAGGAGAAAAAACATTTGAATGTGGTGAATGTGGTAAAATGTTTTGGGAGAAATCTAACCTTACCCAGCATCAGAGAACACACACAGGAGAGAAACCATATGAATGTACGGAGTGTGGGAAAGCCTTCTGCCAGAAGCCGCACCTTACCAACCATCAGCGGACACACACGGGAGAGAAACCCTATGAGTGCAAGCAATGTGGGAAAACGTTCTGTGTCAAGTCAAACCTTACTGAACATCAAAGAACACACACTGGGGAAAAACCTTACGAATGTAACGCGTGTAGGAAATCCTTCTGCCACAGGTCAGCCCTAACTGTCCATCAGAGAACACATACAGGAGAGAAGCCATTTATATGCAATGAATGTGGGAAGTCATTTTGTGTGAAGTCAAACCTGATTGTACATCAGAGAACTCACACGGGGGAGAAACCCTATAAGTGCAACGAGTGTGAGAAAACCTTCTGTGAGAAATCAGCACTCACTAAACACCAGAGAACTCACACGGGGGAGAAACCCTATGAGTGTAACGTGTGTGGGAAGAACTTCAGTCAGAGGTCGGTACTCACCAAGCATCTGAGAATCCATACCAGGGTGAAAGCTCTTTTAGCGTCCTGAATGTTTAGCTTTTGCATGCCTGTCAAGTCAGTTGTACAGTTTTAAAAATGAGCTTAGAGCCTGCCAAAGAATACCATGGAGTACGAGAAAATACCATTTTGTTGGAATGCATGAAAGTTTTCAAGAAAATAAAACTGTCATTGGAAAGATTATATTGAAGGGAAATTATTCATATAAATAATATAGTAAAAAATACCTTAGAAATTAAATTGTGTAATGTCTTCCAAATGTGTTTCAAATTTGTATTTTAAATATGATGACTAATATTAATCTTACTTGTATTCATAGGAAAGTATGAATCTTAAAAATGAGCATCTACAGCATTAATCATACATGTAACGACCATGTGGTGTTTACAGACCCTGTGTGGGTATGTTAATGTAATAGAAGTCTAGAAAACCCTCAGTTTGCGTATTGGAACCCAGAAAGGATGTGAGAAAGAATTTGAACCCTTAGTTTAATAACTGTTATGCTATACTTTCCACACTAAATGCCACCAGCATCTTTATAGGTTGATAGGATTATGTATGTTTCTGAACATATTTGTGAATGTAATCTAGATGTATGTATATGTAGATATACTCATATGCATGTACCTGTATACAAATGTTGTTGTCATAAAGGCAGCTCATACCACTTAAAAGTGCTAATGATTGTTAAAATGTCAGGAACTTTGTGGATCAGTTGTTTAATACTACATGAAATTGCAGTTAAATTATACTGAGAGCAAGGGAAATAAAGAGCACTCACCATTCCTAACACTTTGCTGTATTTCACGGTGTCTTTGCTGTGCACCATTGGTCTACATGCTGAGAATGCCGTAGCATGCTGTGCTATTTCATATTTCCCTCAGAGACCCCCTACTATCCCTACTCTCTTGTTGATAGCTTAGCCTTAGACTATCTATACTGTGGAGACTGATGAGCATGTATCAGAGTTGGATTTCCTCAGAGAAGCTGTGTGTATTTAAAGTATGTGGTAGATTTACAATATAAATTGCCCTTCTTTGTATTTCCTAAAATAAGTAAATGGCTCTGGTCATTATTATCAAATTTACTCTATAGCAAAGAAGCCAAAGATGGTTTATTGATCCTTTTAATTACCTCAGAACTATCCAGTTCTAAATACTACCAGTCTCTTGATAGCTTGGTCAGTATATGCTTCAAGTAACATTACATTATTTCTCTCTGTCTCTGTCTCTGTCTCTCTCACTCTGTCTCTCTCTTCTCCCTGTCTCTCTCTTCTCTCTCTCTCTCTCTTTCTCTCTCTCTCTCACACACACATACACACATATACAAACATTATCACAGATTTTTCACTGTTGTGGACCATGAATAAGTACAGCCATTATTACCAAGCTACCCATTTGGTGAGGAAATCAAACAGTATATTTCTGAGAGTTTTTCTTAGCTACCTCTGGTTCAGTCATAAATGCTGTTAATAAAAATGGTATTTACATTACTTAACCTGAGTTGTAAATGGCAATACTACAGTCTACAAATTTAAAATGATAGTGTATAATAAAATGTTCATATTATACCCTTGGAATTTCATTGTGTATGTATTTAGGCATGATTACATGTAAGTATAGTCATATGTAACTCAGTAACTATATACTGTATTTAGAATTACAGATGCCTGTATAGTCTCTCTCCCTCCTTTGTTCTATTCCCAGTACCCTCTGGAAATACACTGATCAACAGCTTAAGAGATGCTGGTCACCTTTGCTGAGCTGAGTTTTCCTCCTCCTGGGATGGTTTGGGGAATAAATCCAGACTAGTCAAAGCTCATCGTGGACACTCCATTCTGGCAGCTTTGCTTAGGTTAGAGAATGCTATGCAGTACTGGAATTGTTCTCAATGATGAAGTTGTCATGAAAAGACGAGAAGTCAAAAGAGACCCAGAAAGAGATGAGACCTTTTGTATGCATTTATAGACACAGTGCTGGCATATAGTCTGTGGTCTGGATGGTCAGTGGCTCGAAGAGGACAGTGAAAACAGCTGAGCCAGAGATGATGTCAAAACCTGTTTAGCCCTTTACAAATACTTTTTGTAGACTTCTGGGACTTTGTATTATTTTCAGCAATACTCATTTCTTGTTTATTATCAGGACTGTCTGGTACTTGGAGCTAAAGGTATTCCAGCTAATACCAGAGATAACTATTCCAAGTGATAATAGTCTGTATGTGGTTTGTAGGAAGAATTTCATTTAACTGTTTGATGCGGGGGAGGGTGCTTTTTAAAACCATAGTTCTTTCTAATGGAAATCAGAATTCCTCAAAAAGATTTTAATGATGACTTTCTTTAGTATGTGGTCCAGAAACAAGGGATGTTGCAACACACAAAGCTGTAAACTGAATTACTATTTCCCAGTTTAAGCTGCTGTCATTGAGGAGATACTGACACTACCAAAATCATGCCTCCGAATTGCTAGTACCTTATTTTGAAGGGTTACATAGTAAGACCCTATTTTTATTAATGCAGAAATTAATGAAGTAGAAACAAGAAAACAATCCTAAGAGCCAGGTTTCTTTAAGAAGATAAACAAAATCAACAGAACTTTGCCCCAACTAATCAAAAGAAAGAGATGACCCAATTAACAATCAGAAATGAATAGGGAAGCATTATACCAGACTCCAAAGAAATGTGTTATAGGAAAATACTATAAAAACTTGTACTCCATTAATTTGGAACATCTAAAAGAAATGGATAAATTTCTAAGTTCATCTAAACTCCCAAAGTTAAACCAAGAAATGATCAAGAACTTCAGCAGGCCCATGGCACAAGGAGACTGAAGCAGTAATGAAAGGCCTCTGCCTGAAGGAATGCAGGCCTAGGTGGCTTCACAGTAGAATTCTGCTGGATTTCTGGGAAGAAACTACTATGTAGCTACATTATTCAGCAGAGCAGAAATACAAGGATGCCCCCCAATCCCTTCTGTGAAGTCAATATTACTCTAATACCTAAACTAGGAAAAGACACAACCCAAAGGAAAACCTAAGACCAATGTCCCTGAAGAACATAAATTCAAAAACCTTCAATAAAATATTTTAAAACAATATGGTATAGAACAAGAAGCTCAACTTGGTTTTATCCCAGAATGCAGGGATGGTCTATATACATGTCAATAAATGTAATAAAGAAATGAACTTACAAAATCTCATGATCATCTCAGTAGATACAGAAAAAGCCTTTGATAAAATCCAAAATGTCTTTATGATAAACATCCTAGAGTGTAGTACTAGAATGAACATACCTCAACATAATAAAGGTTATGTATTAAAAAACCCACAGTCAAAATCATCCTAAGTGGGGGAAAATGGAAAGCAACAAGATCAGCAACATAAGAGAAGGAAACTAAAGACATCTGAATAGGAAAAGGGAAATCAACTACTCCCTATATACAGATGATATATGGAAGAGTTCCCCCCAAATCCACTAGAAACCTTTTACAAATTTTAGCAAATTGTTGGATTGCAATCAACTTACAGAAATCAATAGCCTTACTATATACCAGTAAATATGCAGACAGAGAAGGAGAGAGAGAGAGAGAGAGAGAGAGAGAGAGAGAGAGAGAGAGAGAGAGAGAGAGAGAGATCATGGGTACACTCTTATTCACATCCTTAAAGAAAATAAAGTACCTAGGTATAAACCTGTTGGGGATTGGTTCTACACAGTCAGAGAAACTTCTCTAGTAACGAACTATAGAAATGATCCCTGAAAGTATAGTCTTGGGGATTGGTTCTAATGCTTTGTCTTAATTCAGCTCCCCAAATTACACATGTCCAGATGCTGAGGGTCCCTGTCACCAGTTGGTTTTTGATTGATCAATGAAGAGCCAACAGCCAATGGCTGGCCAAGGTGAAAGAGGTGAGATTTTTAGGATTCCCAAGCAAGAAAGACAGAGTGAGAATGACAGTGGTGTAGGTTGGACCACCTGCGACGAAGGAGCCTGCAGCACATAAGAATCTGGGAACATGGCCCCAGGGCCACTCCCCTGCCTGGGTCTGGGGCAGCAGAGATAAAATATAGATTTAGCAAGTATTAATTCAAGAATTCCAGAAGGGACTATTTCTAGCCTCAGAGAGGTTTGGAAGTCCCCAGCTCTTGAAATAGTCAAAGCATATCAAAATATAAATGGTGTGTGTGTGTGTGTGTGTGTGTGTGTGTGTGTCTTCTTTCACAAATTCAAACTCTTTGGTAGGGGAAGAGCACATGCAACCCATCTGGAACTCAGAGCAGATTAACTATTCACCACTACATAAACCTAACCAATAAGGTAAAGAACCTTGTAATGAAAAGTTTAAGTCTCTGAAGAAAGAGACTGAGAAAGACACCAGAAAATGAAAAGCTTCCCATGTCCATGACTTTGTAGAATGAATATTGTGACAATGACCATTCTACTAAAAGCAATTTACAGATTCAGTAGAATCCTAATCAAATTTCCCACAACATTCTTCAAAAATTTGAGGAAAAGAAATCCTGGAAGTCCTATGGAAGCATAAAAGATCCTAAATAGCCAAAGGAATCCTGAGCAAAAGAACACTGTCAAAAGGATTACACCCCATATTTCAAGACACATTACAAAACTATAGCAATAAAATTTATAGTAATGACACAAAGCAAACATGTAAGCCAGTGGAACAAAACAGACACAAGTACACATAGCTATTGACATTTGGCACTTGACAGGGATGACAAAACATACACTTCAAGGAGAAAAACAAGGAGAAACTACAAGGAGAAAAAAACAGCATCTTCAAAAAACTTGATATCCACAGACTGAAGAATGAAAAAAATCACTTTCCACAAAATTTCACTACAAATGAATCAAAGACCTTGGTATGAAACCTGACATCTGAAACTACTAGAAGAAAATTTGGGAAGATGGTGTCAGTGTAGGGAGGGACTTTCTGAATAGGACTCCATTTGCCCAGGCATTGTGGAACCTTTATGATGTGGAGCCTTGCTGGAAGAAGCAGCTCACTGGGAGTGGCATTTGCCAACTTACAGTCACACACCACTCCTGGGTCTCTGCTTCTTGGGTGCAGATATGATCAGTTTACCAGTTCTACCAGCATCATCTCCCAGGTATTATGGATCCTAGTTCCCCTAAAGTGTAAACCAATCTACATTATTTTTAAGTTGCTTCTGGTCCTGTTATTTTAGCACAGCTATAGAAAATTAACCAATACATTGATTACCCCTCTATACTGAGTGTGTAGTCCCTATAATGGCCCATTAGTAGATTCCTGGCTTTCACATGTACCCCAAATTAAATACATATAATAGAAGATTTGAAATTATAACCTTGTTTTAGTTAGGGTTTTACTGCTGTGAACAGACACCATGACCAAGGCAACTTTTATAAAGAACAATATTTAATTGAAGCTGGCTTACAGATTCAGAGGTTCGGTCCATTATCACCAAGGCAGAAATATGGCAGCATCTGGGCAGGCATGGTACAGGAGGAGTCATATCTTCATCTGAAGGCTGCTAGCAGAATACTGGCTTCCAGGCAGTTAGGACTAGGACATTAAAGCCCACACCCACAATGACACACCTACTCCAACAAGGCCACATCTCCAAATACTGCCACTCCCTGGACCACACATGTACAAACCATCACATTCTACTTCCTGACCCCCATAGGCTTGTTCAAACACATGAGTCTATGGGAGCCATACCTAAACATAGCATAATGCAAAATACATCTAGTCCAACTCCCAAATCCCCCATAGGCTATAGCAGTCTCAACAATGTTAAAAGTCCAAAGTTCAAAGTCCCTTCGGACATTCATCCAATTACTTAACTGTCCCCAAAGCAAGAAACCAGCTGGGCAAACTCCAAACATCTCCATGATTGATATCAAAGTGGTCTTCTGATTTCCACTCTTTTTTCATCTTTGTAGAATGCAACAAGCTTCTTTCTCCTGGGTTCGGCTGGTTCCACTCCTGGTTAGGAGCTTTCCTTGGCAGGTATCCCATGGCTCTGACATCTTGAACATCTTTGGGTCTCAAAGGCAATTTCAACCTCACAGCTTCTTGTTCCAACATCTGGGATCTACACATGACCTGGGCTCCTCCAAAGGGTTTGGGTCAAATCTCCAGCTCTGTCCTCTTTAGCATTCTAGGCTCTGGGTGATGCCACGCATTGCTGCTGCTATTCTTGGTGATCATCTATGGTCATGGCATCTCCAGTACTCTTGGGTATTCTGCCGCAACTAGGCCTCACCAATAGCCTCTCAAAAGCTCTCTTCATGGTGCTAAGCCTCAAATCCTTTACATGACCTCTTCAGTCCTGGGCCATCAACTACAACTGAGGCTGCACCTTCACCAATGGCCTTCCAAGGCCTCTCACAATGCCAAGCCCCAGCTGCTCTTTATGACCCCTTTATACCTTCAAAACCAGTACCACCTGGGTGACTCTTACACATTACCAAGTCCAGTTGCAGCACGATGTATAACTTTTGTTATATATGGAACACAGCTTCTTTGTGCTCTCAGAAAACATTTCCCTGAAAATTTCACTACAGAGATGTTGGTCTCTTCTTAGTCACCACTAATTTCTTAGCTCAAGCTAACCAGCATCAATTGTCCCAATAGTCCCTTCTGTACTAGACTCTAAAGCCAGAGCCACATGGTCAAACCTTGAGTTCTGCTGCCTGCTGGGGCTGGATCATGGCCCTCTTGTTCTATTACATCATCACTAGCTTTCTGTTTTCCACCTCCTTCACTGTCTAACCTTGGCTGTCCTGGAACTTGCTCTGTGGACTCACTTTGAACTCAGAAATCTGCATGCCTGTTTCCTAAGCACTGGAATTAAAGGCATGTACCACCATTTCTGGACTTAAGCTTTTCTTTACCTAGAACTTGCTATGTTCTAGGTTGGCCTTGAACTCAGAGATCTGCTTGTCTTTACCTCCTGGGATTAAAGGCTTGTACTACCATGCCTAGACCTAAATTTAGCTGAGTGGGATCTTGTCCCAAGGTCACTACTCCCTTAATTGAACTTAATATCCTTAAACACAGGATTCAGCTCCATTTTATTTCCTGGTGTCATCGGAAGGCAGAAGCAGACAAATCTCTGAGTCTGAAGCCACCCTGGTCTACAGAACAATTTTCAAGACAGCCAGGGCTATACAGAGGAACTCTGGCTTGACCACTCCACACACAAAATAATATTAATGGCCAAAAATGACCTTATTTAGTGTTATAAATGTGACTTGTCTATTTAACTAGAGCTACACACTGTTCACTCAAAATTTTTTTTCATTGAGGATTACATAGAACACATTCTCCAATATCTCAGGACTCAAGAGAGCTTACTCCCAAAGTCAGATGCCACATCTATCTGGCACGGCAAGCCCCAGCATGCCTAAATGTCAACATTCATACTGCACACCCTTGGGCACCTTAACTCCAGTGTCTCAGAATGAAAGCAAATCCCATTCTCTACGTTAAAAGTCATCTCTCTTGCCCCACCCCTTTCCACTAACTCTCAGCATCTTTGGGCATCTACCTTGTAACAGAATATTCTGCAGCTCCATGTCTTAGCCATTGGGTTCTAAGGAACCATTTGGGGTAATGAAACACACATGCTAAGATCTCTTAAGTATGCCTAACTATGAAAAATGTCCTTACTGTTTTAGTGCCCTAAGAAAAGTCCTAACTGACTAGTTATCTAGTTACCTTTCAATGTCCACTTGACACATTCTAGAGTCTTATGCTCATCCAAGAAGAGAGTCTCAGTTAAGGAATTGCAAAGATCTGATTGGCCCATAGGTACGACTGGAAGGCTGGGCTCTTGATTATTAAGATTATTAAGTGATTTAGGATAGCCAGGCCCACTGTGGGTGCCACCATGCCCTGGGCAAGTGGTCCTGTGCTGTACAAGAAAATAAGCAAGCCTAAGCCAAATGAGTGAGCCAGTAAGCACCATCTCTCTATGGTGTCTGTCCTGAGTTCCTCCAGTGTTGGACTGTATGAGAAATTCCTCATAGGCCATATTTGGTGGTTCAGCTAGGGGCACAGGTGCCAGCCAGGATGACACTCTCACAGTCGGGACTGAGGGATGTCTGATTTGTTCAGTAGGCACCTCCGTTTGCCATTTGTCCTCACTTTGAGATCTTACATCCCAACCCTTTTGTTGATGGTAAAGGGCAATGTAGTCTTTTCTATAGCTACGTCCTGCAGAAGTTGGGGCGTTGCTCTGGAATGGCCAGAAAGGCTAGAATGATGGTCGTTGGGATGATAGTCAAAGGATGGAGAGAGAAAGGCCAACCTCAGAGACTATAATTTGCTAAACCTTTGATTTTGTTTCATAATTTCTATAGGAACCTTTACAGCTGTTTTGTGTTGGTGTGCTGTTAAAAGGTACAAAACGAAGGAGTTTGAAGCAACTGAACCCACGTTCTTGGCTCATTGAGGTGAGAGTTGTGTTTTGCATGATCATGTTATTTTGTGGAAACCTGAATCCGTATTCCCAGGCCGCAGTCACTCATATTGGGCGCATGAAAAAAAAAAACCTACTTTTTTTTTCTCTTTTGGTTTTTCGAGACAGGGTTTCTCTGTGTAGCCCTGGCTGTCCTGGAACTCACTCTGTAGACCAGGCTGGCCATGAACTCAGAAATCCGCCTGCCTCTGCCTCCCAAGTGCTGGGATTACAGGCGTGTGCCACCACCGCCCAGCTAAAAACCTGCTTCTTACTCTCCTTGAGATAAGAGTCCAGCATAGCTGTAGCAAATAACTGGGACTGGGGTTTTGAGGGCTTTTCCTCAGGAGGGATTGGACTGAGTCCTGGGAACGCAAGGCTGAACACACAGAGACACAAGACAGACCTAGACACACACAAAATGGCAAGCTATGACATTTCTCGAGAAAAAGCCCTCTCCAGGAGGCACACAGTGGGCCTTCCCGCAGCCCGTCGGTCTTGGCACAAGAGGGCAGTAGAGAACTGAAAAAAAAAACAAAACAACAACAACAACAAAAAAACAAAAACAAACAAACAAACAAAAAAAAAAAAACCCGTGAGGACAGCTCTGGCAGCCATGACAGTAAGCCATAGCCTGTTGGACCTTAGCTGGGGGGAGGAGAGGTTCGGAGCTTTCAAGTTGGGACTGACGATGGATGACCCGAGTGCTCTTCCATGTTCCTCTGATACTCAAATCAGCGGTCCAGGGCACAGCGCCGCGCGGAAGCCGGCGTCGCGCAGGTTGAGAGCCAGATTCTAGCACGTCTGGGGCAAGTCTCCCGGAGGGACTCACGAAAGTAGTCCGTGAGAAACCTGAAAGTGCGCTTGCGCAATCCTCAGCCAACCAAGGGCTTACTTCCGGCTTTCCCCTGAAAGTCGTCCGTCCACGGGTTTTTTTCTCTCCCCTGTTTCTAGTTTCCCTCCGACCGCGACAAGCGAAGGACAATTTCCGTTTCCGGTGTCGTGCTTGTGCTCTTGAGCGGTTGCTGCTGTGAGTCTGAGTGCTTTCGCGAGCCCGGTCGGCGCCGTCAGTCGGATTCCGGGTTAGGTCGGTCTTCGGCTTCCCGACAGGCTGCTCCGAAGTTGCGTCTGGGCTGGAAGGCAAGTTTCCCAGCCGCCGGAGAGCTGCTCCCGGGAGTGTGGAGGGAGTCGGCTCGTGCAGTGAGGGACTCTGAGGAGGTGTGATGGGGAGCGGGTCATTCTAGCAGGGAGGGGTCGTACCCAGCTCTGCTGCGTGTGCTTTTCCCAGCAGAAGTAGAGCAATAGGACGGGAGAAAATGTGCTTCCTCCGGTTGCTGGGAGGCGGGTCTGTCCAGCACTGTTCTGATGTTTTAAACTTTTATGTGTATTTTCGTTTACATTAAAAAGACACTTAAGCCCAAGCTGTCTAGAGTAGTAGGCACTAGCCACATGCGACTGTTTAGGTTTAAAATTAATTAAAACTTAAGATTGTTTTCAGTTTCCCAAGGTACACTTGAAATTCTCTGTAACCACGTGTAGTTGACAAGTATTGAGAACTGAAGAAAGAATATATTTGTGTCATCACAAACATGAATACTGTCGATGGCTTCAACATAAAATATAATAAAAAGGATAACGTTGATGTTGGTAACTCATACTTTATAGCAGGCGTAAGAAAGAGGAGTGAATTTGAAGATACTGGCTAAACATTATCTACTTCTATTCGGAGAACAAACCATTTACTTAAACAAGTAAATTAAGTTACTGCCCTCCCATGTTGCCCCGATTATAATATATTCCCACCACCATGCCACCCTGTTCCTTGTAGGTAAGATTTGTTTATAGTTGATAAGTAGCCACCATGGAGGCCACGGATCACAAGAAACACAGAAAGAAGCACAGTGGGCCTAAAGCTGAGAAGAAAAAGAAACGGCACCTGCAGGATCTACAGCTTGGCGATGAAGAGGATGCCCGGAAGAGAAACCCCAAAGCCTTTGCAGTGCAGTCTGCTGTGCGGATGGCTCGGTCCTTTCACAGGTATGTTTGCCTGGGGTTCGTTCATTAAGTACTAGGAGCCTCTCTCAGTAAGTCCAGTTCAGGTCTGAACGACGTAGGCGTGCCATATGGCTTTTCCTAAAATGTCAGAACTCTGTCAAGGAAGCATTTTCCCTCTAACACCTGTCCTTTGCCTTTCCTCTCCCTCTTTTTTTTTTTTTTTTTTTTGATTTCTGTCTTCCTTCCTTCCTTCCTTCCTTGTCCAAGAGGAAAAAGAGTTTATAAAATTTAGATCACAGAAAAATCTCCTAAACTTTAAATATCTCCACGGCAATAAAAGTGTTGGTGCTTAAACCTCCTGTTCCATAGCTTTCATTTAATGTAAAATATTAAAATAGCTGTATTTAGGGAGATACTGATATATAGCCAGCAGTTTCCTTTAAAAATTACCTAACTGAATTCTTTCCACAGCATTAAGAAGTTAGGAATTATTTTCATCTGTGGATAAGAAAACAGATTCAGAGCACAAGTTAAATAGCCAGTTGGTAGAACATTTGCCCTATCTCCTGTACCTCTACTTGAGTTATAACATCTCGGCAGTGTGGTTGCCTTTTATTTTCTTAAACATTAAAGTCAAGTCAGTCTCATTTATGATGCGTTTGATTATTAACTTTATTTTCTAGTCATCTGTTTTATCTTTACTGAAGAATAATTTTTGGGTGAGGAGGGGATAGAAGTTAACTAGTAAAAATAAAGTTCATTGTATCTATGGATCATCTGTTCTCTATACCATCTGGACTTTAAAAAGATCTTTTGTGTTTTGGAAGAAAACTTTCTGTTTTGTTTTGTTTTTGTAAACAAATAGGACTCAAGACTTAAAGACAAAAAAGCATCACATTCCAGTGGTTGACAGAACTCCACTGGAGCCTCCACCAATAGTGGTGGTGGTGATGGGGCCTCCGAAAGTTGGGAAGAGCACTTTGATACGGTGCCTGATTCGGAATTTTACCAGACAGAAGTTGAGTGAGATCAGAGGCCCTGTGACAATTGTGTCAGGTAGGGAGTGCTGCCATAGACCACCGTGAAGAGCGTTGTTGCCTGAGGGATTGCTGTTTTTGTCTTTGGCTCCAAAGTGCTGGGATTAGAATCTAGGTGCTTCAGTGAGAGAAAATGAAGTAAATTCTCCAAAAGGTAATGGTAGAAACTGAAGTGTTTCTACCTTGTTAAAGAAGTGATGGAGTAGGACATTTCTTTGTGTTTGGGATATCCTTGATCACTGTACTTATAGTAACCGTATAGGAACATATGACTGTCCCATGTACATACCGTTTTGTTAGGTTTGATGTTGTTTTTAGCTGTATTGAGAGTATAGGAAAATTTGATGGAGAAAAAGAGAGTGGCCTATAGCTCAGCAGGATCATGGTCATTAAACTCTGTATAGAATTGTATTGTAAAGGTATATAGTGTTTTACTGGATACAGTTAAAAACATGAGCATTATAGAGTTAATGGATAGGGCATTTTCAAGTATTTTTAAAAAGTAAAGTTTCATTCTTGTACTTACAGGTAAAAAGCGCAGACTTACCATTATTGAATGTGGGTGTGACATCAATGTAATGATTGATCTGGCTAAAGTAGCAGATCTGGTAAGTCAGTGAGAGTGGCCTGGGTTCTCAATGGAGAGGGTGACAATGGGATGGGTTATTTATCTCATTTGCAGGGAAATACTTGTGATTATTAAGGACAGATAGAATAGAAGTGGTTGGAATTATGGTAACCATTCGTACTATCAAAAAATGAAATGTTCATGATGAAGACATTCTAAAACCTAAAGAAAAGCGTAGGGTGAGAACATAATGGACAAGATTAGTATGTGATACACACATGCACAGGCACACATACAAGACAAGGTTATAGCAACACACACATGTACAATACAAGATTAGTATATGATATACACATGCACATGTACAAGGCAAGATTATATTGATACACACACACATGTACACTTATAAGGCAAGATTATGCCAATACACATAATGCACATGCATGCACATACATACTTGCTTGCACAATGCCTGCCATTTTTTTGAATGCTTTCTAGATACTATGCTAAGGGCTTTCTGTAAATTTAGTTCACATAACCACCAATGTGTTCATTCAGGTATTATGTGCACTTTACATGTAATGAAATTGAGGCTCCCATAAGTTAATTGTTTTGGGATGAGCCCTTTATTTTTCTTTCTTGTTTTGTTCTGTTTTGAGACATGATTTCTCTATAGTCCTAGCTGTCCTGGAACTACTGTATAAACCAGGCTGGTCTCAAACTCAGAGGTTTATCCACCTCTGCCTCCCAAGTGCTGGGATTAAAGACAGGTGCTGGGATTGATCAGGAATCTCCATTCCCTTTTCTTTTTAAGTATAAGTTTTCATTTTGTAGACTCTTCTTTGCATCACTGTTTGATAACTTCCTACATGTGTATAGAGAATTTGCACATTTTCATCCTCCTTTGTCCTCTCCTGCTGAAATCTTCCCAACTGGACCCCTTTGACGCCTTTTTGGTATTTTGTTTTGTTTTGTTTTTGTTTTTGTTTTTTTTTTTTTTGAAACAGGGCTTCTCTGTGTGACCTTGGCAGTTCTGAAACTCTAGACGAAGCTGGTCTCAAAATCACAGATCTACCTGTCTCTGCCTCCTGAGTGCTGGATCAGTGGTGTGTGCTACCCACCTTAGCTAGTGACTATATATCTATTTAGCTAAGGATTTATTGACCCACTGTGTTTAATTTTGACTGCTTATGTGAGTAAGGTTATTTACTGGAACCCTGGTTTCTCTTCCCAGCATCCATTAACTTCCCACAGTACATGAAGGGATGCTGATGGTATCAGTCTTGTCAGCGAGCTTTTGAATACACTCTTCCCTATCTCCTGGCTTTTAACATTGTTTTCACCCTGTCTTCTGCAGTATTCCTGAGCTAGGGAGAGGGTGATACGTACTACTGATGTCTTGTTTAGGGCTGTGCATTCTATAGTTGTTTGACCAGTCATGAATCTGTATTAACTGCCACCACTAGCAAAAAGGATTTCTGAAAAAGGATAAGAGTTAGACTATCAATTTTTTTGTTGTTGTTTTTTTTTTTGTTGGTTGGTTTTTTATTTTGTTTTTAATTCCTGGTACAGGGTCTCACTGTGAGCCCCGAGTGCTGGCCTAGAACCTGTTATATATACCAGGCTAACACCAAACTCAGAATACTCCATGTCTCTGTCTCCCACTAAATATAACTACTTAGAGGGCAGTCCTTTTAACAAAAAAAAACACCAGTAGTAGATTCTCCTCAAGAGCTTATATTATCTCTCCAGCCATAGGCTCTTGACCAGGTTTACAGTGCCAGGCATAAGTTCTGTAGAACAAGCCTCACATTCAATCAAAAAGCAGTTGATTACCAGCACAGTGGTCATCTGAGTGGTGAACATAACTTGCCTGGCAGGTCACCATTGTAGCTCATGGGATTCACAGCTGGGTAAGACGGTTGATGATTTCCCCACTTCCCCCAGCAACTTCCATTCCATAGGATTTCCATTCTTAATGATTATGGTAGGGTGAAGTGGTCAGGGTTTATTAATAGAAAACCTATATAGTACTAATTATAAGAAAAGCATACTGCCTGAATTGGGTTTTCAAAATGATGGTTTTCATTACTTATTTTTTAAAGCTGTCCCTTAACCTAGCTTGTTGGGATAACAGAACTCTGTGTCTTGTGTGTGTGTGTGTGTGTGTGTGTGTGTGTGTGTGTGTGTGTGGTGTGTGTGTGTGTGTGTGTGTGTGAGAGAGAGAGAGAGAGAGAGAGAGAGAGAGAGAGAGAGAGAGAGAGATTTATGTTACTTTATGTGTATGAATAGTTTACTTGCATGTGAATCTGTGGACCTTGTGCATGATTGGTGGCTGCAGAGGTGAGAAGAGGGTGTTGAATCCCCCAGAACTGGAGTTTATAAATGTTTGTGAGCTGCCCTGTCAGTGCTGGAAATTGAACCTGGTCCTCTGCAAGAACAAATGCTCCAACTGTTGAACCATCTCTCTCTGACCACATCAACCTATACTGATTCCCTATCACTCTTAATATATATATATATATATATATATATATATATATATATATATATATATATATATATATATATACATATATATGTATATATATATATAAATTTATATTTATATATTTATATATTTAAATATACATATATATGTATATTTAAATTAGGGAGTTACTTAAGTGTTACTCTTAGTACAATGTAGAATAAGCTTGCTAAGCCTTTTGTTTTTAAAATGACTGAAATACTAATAATTTTGTAATTTTGAGGACATGAATATTAATGGAGATATCTTTTGTGACATTCTTTTAAATATTTAAGAAAACAAGTGAGTTGCTTGATGTGACCATGGGATGTAATTTGCTGATTCTTGGTCTGGGTGGAGTATTTTTGTGGCTTCAGTGAGAAATTGTGTTTTTTTTTTTAGGTACTAATGCTTATAGATGCCAGCTTTGGGTTTGAAATGGAGACATTTGAGTTTCTAAACATCTGTCAAGTACATGGCTTTCCTAAAATTATGGGAGTTCTCACCCATTTAGACTCCTTCAAGCATAACAAGCAACTGAAGAAGACAAAGAAGCGGTTAAAGCATAGATTCTGGACAGAAGTCTACCCGGTAGGAAGAAAATTATTATTGGGTCCTGTCACTTTTAATTCTTTAAAGTAGCCAGAATGAAGAGCTATTCATAAAAACTCTAGTGTTTACCTGTATGCATGCGTTTCTAGCCCTTGGTCTGTTTCCTCCACATGGCTTTTGTCAGGGCCTCTTGGTACATCTCGTTTGCTTCTGTGCACATGAGACAGTGCACTCTTTTGGTCATGGTTTGATGTAGTCGTGTCTCACTTGCTTCTGTGCACACATAATGTACACTATTGGTCATGGTTTGATGCAGTGCTTCAGAAGTTTCTGCTAGCTAAGGACCAGAGCCTATCATTTCTCCTTTTCATGCTGCTGTGGCCTGTTGGTCACAAAATCCTTTCTCTGCTCAGGAACCTCAATGCCTTCTCCACATGCCAGTGTTTAACTGAGAGAAGTTTGCTTTGTGAGGCCCTCACATGACAAGTTCTGAAGAAGGCAGCCAGCTTTAAAAACATGAAGACAGCAGCTTCCGATGGCCTTGCTTTTTATGGTATTGATATGGGTGTTGACAGTCATTCTTCCTGTTTTGTGTGTTCAGGGTGCCAAGCTATTCTACCTTTCTGGAATGGTGCATGGAGAGTATCAGAACCAGGAGATTCACAACCTGGGCAGGTTTATCACGGTGATGAAGTTTAGGCCTCTCACGTGGCAGACCTCTCATCCTTACATCTTGGCAGACAGGTAAATACAAGGGTGACGGCCTTCCTTCCTGCTCTGTGTATTTCTTTTTAACTCTTAAGGTTTAAGAAAGATCAGTGATAGTACCCATTGTGTCACTGGAAGATGCAGTGCTTTGTAGAGTAAATGATTATGGAGTGTTTACAGTGTTGGGGTATAGCTCAGTGCATACAGGGCTGAATCCCAGCGTTGTTCTTTTTTTTTTTTTTTTTTTTTGAGACTGGCTTTCTCTGTGTGGCCCTGTTTGTCCTGGAACTTGCTCTATAGACCAGGCTGACCTTGAACTCAGGGATCCCCCTGCCTCTGCCTCTGCCTCCTGAGTGCTGGGCTTTAAGGAATTGACACTACTACCTGGCTTTTTTTTTTTTTTTTTTTTTTTTTTTTTTTAAACCAAGCCAAACCAATCAAAAAAATAAATAAATAAAAAAAAAAAGGGGAAGATTTTGGGGCATCCGTGATGGTGTCCTTGTGCCCAGGGTTCCAGTCATTCAATACCTGCTTTGTGTTTTTCTTCATGCTTTCTTACCCTGGAGTATCCTTCCTTAGAGGAATCCTAGCTAACCAAAGGCCTCAGCCAGCAGGCTAATCTTAACTCTTCCATAAGGAAGTTTTCTAAACATGTTCTCTGCTTTTCCCTGACGCAGTGAGGGTATCTGTCGGCTCCCTTAGAAGTGCCTTGTGGAGTGCATCACACACAGAGCCAGGTGGAAGCAGTCTCGCTTTGCTGCGTGCTCTCTGGTGGGGACCATGCTTCCTTGTTTTTGTGTTTCGGAGCTTTCTAAATGGTGTGCTAAGGAGCCAGACTTGGTTTTGTGGTGCCTGAGATTAAACTCCAGGCCTCCTCTGCTGCCCAGTGTTGGGCCACTGAGCTGTGCTCTCAGTCTGTGAACGGGAGTTGTCCACACATGAAGAGAAGCATACATACTTTTTATGTTCCTGCCATGTGGTCGTATGTTATTTTTCTAGGATGGAAGATTTGACAAACCCTGAGGATATCCGCACAAACATCAAGTGTGACCGAAAGGTGTCTCTTTATGGTTATTTACGAGGAGCCTACCTGAAAAATAACAGCCAGATCCACATGCCAGGTATCGTCTGCTGTAAAGCACTCTTGGAACACTGAACAAGGCAGAACCATATTCTGGAATTTTTAAAAACAACCCAACTATGCATCATCTGCCAGAAGTGTTGATTGAATGCAGTATTGTCTAGGTAGCAAGGTCCATTGCTTAGTGGTACCTTTTCTGTGTCCTGCCTCAAACCTTCAAACACAGGAATGTTTTTTCCAGTAGTTGACACTTGTTTTTTTTTTATTGATATATTTTTTAATTTACATTTCAAATGATTTCCCCTTTTCTGGGTCCCCACTCCCCACAAGTCCCATAAGCCCCCTTCTGTCCCCCTGTTCTTCCATCCACCCCTTCCCACTTCCCTGTTCTGGAATTCCCCTATACTCTTGCACTGAGTCTTTCCAGAACCAGGGGCCACTCCTCCATTCTTTTTGGACATCATTTAATTTGTGGATTATGTTCTGGGTATTCAAAGTTTCTAGGCTAATATCCACTTATCAGCTTGTTTGTTTTTTGAATGCTTGACTTCTTGCCAAGTTGATTCCTGGGTTCTGTCTTCCAGGTGTAGGAGATTTTGTTGCCAGTGATGTCAGTTTTCTCCCAGACCCCTGTGCTCTTCCAGAACAGCAAAAGAAGCGCTGTTTGAATGAGAAGGAGAAACTGGTTTATGCACCTCTCTCTGGGGTTGGGGGTGTGCTGTACGACAAAGATGCTGTCTATGTCGACCTAGGTGGCAGCCATGGCTTCCAGGAAGTGGTAATTCTGGATTATGTATCCTCTATGAATCTTTTCTTATCAAATATCATGTTGATATTCTTCTTACTGAAGTTCTTTTCTTTTAATCCAAGTTTATGATAAAACTCTTCAGATTTGAAGTTTGCAGTTGTTGGTACTACTGCCTGTACGATGCCTGTCAGCACTGTCTTCCTAGAAGGCTGTAGTGCTTTCTAGGTCTATAGTGCTGCTTTAGTCTGTCTCTTTCTTTCTTTCTTTCTTTCTTTCTTTCTTTCTTTCTTTCTTTCTTTCTTTCTTTCTTTTTCTCTCTCTCTTTCTACTTAGCTCTGGTTGGAGTATCTGTGTGTGTATGTGTGTGTAATTGGTGGCATTTTTATTCTTAATTTACAACTTATAAAAATCAAAAATAATTAAATCACATCCCCTCTTCCCTTTTCTTTTAACCCTTTCCATTCCCCCTTCCCTAAATATGTGGCCTCCTTTTTTTTTTGATTATTATTGTTGCTTATAAGTGTGTTTGTGTGTATTTAAGTTTAGGGCTGACCACTTTGTATGGGATAATTAATTAGGAGCCTCATCCCTAGGTACCCTAGGTAAAACTAACTATTTCTCCCTCAGCAATCATTAGTTTCCTGTAGTTCTTTTTCTACTGGTGGGATGTGAGATCCCCCCACCCCCACCACCACATTAGCATCTCTATTGGTGCTATTGTTGTTCAAGTCTTGACTAGGTAGCCATATTATTGAGGTTTCAGGGCTGTAGCTTCCCTGTCATTTCTAGGAAATAAAATCTTATCCACAGAATTTCTGGTACTCAGGCTCTTAAAAGCCTTTCTGCACCTTCTTCTTTGAACCTTAGGTCAGGAGTTGGAGATATATCTGTTGGGACTGGGCTCCCCACCATCTGTTGATGAACTGGCATTGTGGGCGGTTATAGCTTTCTATAATGGTATAAAGAGAGGCTCCTTTGATGAGGTGTGATAGCTACCCTTATCTGTAGGGATAAGGATGTTTTAGAATGCAGTTAATCGTCATGCTGGTCTAGTGGAGTGGCAGTAGTGAGTCCTCCAGTCTCCCTGACTTATTAGCTCCTAGTTGGTTAGCTTACCAGTGCCAGACATGGTTTCCCTCCAGTTGATCCAGTCTTAAGTCCAGTTAGGCCACTGTCGGTCATTGTCCAGATAGGAGCACCAGCATTGCAGTGAGGACCATCCTGCCACACTGGTCACTGTGGGGGTCATTGCTATCACAGTGGGGTCGGACTGTTCATTGCCTCCTTCCCTTGGCTTGCTTACTCTTTTCTGGTGCTATGAAAGCTAGGTCTAGGAGCTTTCAGGTTGGTCTAGTTTGAATCCTCTGAATTCTGTGTCCTAAGTATGCAGTATCTTTGGCAATATGGACGTTCACCCTCTGAGAAGCAACCAAGGGCAACAGCAATGGCCTCTATTGTTTTAGGAGTCACTTGGACTCCCCTGACCATTTCATGTGGAAATTTCTCATCCTGGGATTAGAAAGTCTGTGACTCTTTAAATAGCAGTGTCAGACTAAGTAGCATACTTCATTTAAGATCTTTAATCTCGTGTGTGTGTGTGTGTGTGTGTGTGTGTGTGTGTGTGTGTAGATATATGTATACATGTACTTGTATGCATTATGAATAATTTTAGGCAGATATAAATTAGTGACTTCTTGAGGCTTTACTAAACATCCTTTGTTATTTATCTTTTCCTGTTGAACTTTCCTAGGTTAGAGCTAGGTGTGTATATAAGAACTTTGAGATACTCTTCTTGTTTTGAAATACTTATTTGATATTTTTATATATGTTTATGTTACATTTTGATCTGTCACCCCAATTACCTTCTCTTCCCTCACCCCATCAGGCATATGTATGTGATGGATTTCAGCAGTTCTCATGCTTGCTTCCCTCCCTTGTAGCCCCTCTCCTTTCCTGCTGAAATTCTTTCCAGCAGGCCATTTTTTATAATCACCCACTGAGTTTAATTAGGGTTATTTGCATGAGAATAGTATTGGTGTATTTACTGGACCTAGACTACAGTGGTTAACACCACTGTCTCCTCTACCAGAGGATGTGGGACCTTTCCAGCACCCCCATGGTGGCTTACAACTGTTACTCTAGTTCCAGGGAAACTGATGCCCTCTTCTGGCCTCTGCAGGCCTAAAAGCATGCAAGTGGTACACAGATGAGAATGTACAAGCAAAATACCCTTATCCATAAAAACCAAACCAAACAAAACAAAGATTCCCCCTTAGCAGCCATTACCCACTATTTGCTCCTCCGGGAGGGATGTGGACTCCTGAACCCTGCCCTGACCTAGTGAGAACGTTGACAGGCTCCGTCTTGTGCAGAAGAGCGGTGCTGTCAGTTCATGACAACAGTGGCCATACCATGTGCAGAAGAGTGTTACACAGCATTATTCCTGTCCTCCATCTCTTCGGTTCTTTCTACCCTGTATTCCAGTGTTCCCTGAGTCTTGGGGGTGATAGAGACTTTAGATTTTTGTTAGTTTTTTGAAATGTAATCTTACTGAGTTAAATAGTTTTTACCTACAATGTTGAGACCTGGTGTTTTCCTAGCTAAGTGCTTAGGGTAGATTGATGTGCTGCATGAACTTGAGAAGCACTTACAGTGTTGGGGGTCAACTTTAGACTTCGTCGAGAGGATTTTCTTCTCTCTTAAGACAGTGAGAAAGGTTTTTAGAACTACAAGTTTTTAAATTTACTTTTTGTGTCTCTGTGTGTCTGTTTGTATGGATGGATGGATGCATGTATGTGTGTTCAGGTAGCCACAAAGGCAGAGATGTCAGATCCGTGCTGTGGTTACTGGTGGCTGTGAACTTCTGGTGTGGTGCTGTGCTAGAAACTGAATTCTCAGGTCTTACACATTAGCAGTGTGCAGTTGTAACTGCTGAGCTGTCTTTAGCCTGTGATGAGAAATGATGAAGCCAGTATGTTTCCAGAATCCTTTTGCTTTCCTCACTAGCACAGTTTTCCTGGCTTTGACAGGAGGAAACGGGCCCTACACATGAACTGGTTCAGAGCCTCATCTCCACCCATGCCAGTATCGATGCTAAGATGGCTTCAAGCAGAGTGACACTTTTCTCTGATTCCAAACCTCTGGGGTCAGAAGACATAGACAATCAAGGGTAAGTCTGCCATTTTGCTAAGTTTTTTTTCTTAATTTTTTTTTTTAACATTTATTTTCTGTGTATGTGTGCGCACACGCAGATTGTTAGAGTTGGTTCTTTATTTACTATGTCAGTTCCAGGAGTCAAACTCAGAAAGTCAGGCTTGGCGTCAAGTGCTTTTACCCACTGATCCAAGTTTCTAGCTCTTTTCCTAATTTTTAATTTTAAAAAGTTAAAAGTAGAAATTATATTACCTATCATTCTACTGTCACAGTTGGGATTTGACTCCAGAATTTTTGGTTTACAGTGAATATTCATGTGTTTCCTGACAGTTTTTTCACTTATATAATATTATATAACATTGTATTTTTAGTAAAAAATAATACTTGTTTTCAACAGAATATTCAGAATAATCAAATACTATACAAACTTTTCTTTTTTTTATTGAATATATTCTTTACTTACATTTCAAATGTTATACCCTTTTCCAGTTTCCCCTGACTCCCAGAAAACCCCTAACCCATCCTCCCTCTCCCTGCTTCTACGAGAATGTTCCTTCACCCAACTCAGTCCCATCTACCCTCCCTCAATTTCTCTATCAAGCCGTCATAGGACCAAGGAGGACCTCTCCTCCCATTGATGCCTGACAGGGCATTCCCCTGCTACATATGCAGCTGGAGCCATGTATACCCCTTGGTTGATGGCTTAGTCCCTGGGAGCTCTGGGAGGTTTGGTTGGTTGGTATTGTTGTTGTTCCTATGAGGTTGCAAACCCCTTCAGCTCCTTTAGTCTTTTCTCTAACTCCTCCACTGGGGACCTCACTCAGTCCAATGGTTGGCTGCTAGCATCTGCCTCTGTATTTGTAAGGCTCTGGCAGGGCCTCTCAGGAGACAGTTATATCAGGCTCCTTTTGGCAAGCATTTCTTGGCATCCACAATAGTGTCGGGTTTGGTGACTGTTTATAGTGAATCCCCAGGTAGGACAGTCTCTGGATGGCCTTTCCTTCAGTCTCTGCTCTACACTTTATCTCCATAATTGCCCCGTGAGTATTTTGTTCCCTTTCTCAGAAGGACCGAAGCACTCACATTTTTTTTTTCCTTCTTCTTGGAGCGTCATGTGGTCTGTTAATTATACAATTTTTTGTATTGATTGCTTTTAATTTCCTAGGCGACCACTTGGATATCTTTTAGTGACTGAAATTCTAGAGTAGTATCTAGAAGTTTATTCACATTCTATCCAAAGGCACGTGCCTCGACCCTGAAAGTCTTTCACACATCTTTTTGTCTTTATTACCGTGGTAGGTGTCTACTAACATGGCTCATTTTTCAGCCTGACATACCCTTATGTACCAGTATACTTCCTGGGTGCCTGCTGAGCATTGACTTTCATTCTAACCCATGCCTCAAAACCAGTTTACCTGAAAATGATAAACTGTGTACAGTAGAGTTTATTACACTATGCATTATTGCTTAGCGTGGTGATATGGAAAAATGAAGAGTACATTTAAGGGTCACTATTCCCAGGGCTTTTGAGATAGTGCAGAGGTTGAGAGCACTTCCTCTGCCCACTTCTGCAGAGGACTTGGGTTCAGTGCTCACCACCCATCTGTTGCTTCACAAAAGCCTGTAATTCTAGGTCTAGGGATTCGTGACACCACGTACATGCTCCTGGTATGCCTAAACTCAGTAGGCACACACATACATATACATAACAAATAACCTATCATTTAAATATTGTGAGCGTTTTCTTTGTGCATTTTTTGGGTTTTGTTTTGTTTGTTTGCCCCCCCCCCCCGCCCCCCCAGGGTTTCTCTGTGTAGCCCTGGCTGTCCTGGCTGTCCTGGAACTCACTCTATAGAGCAGGATGGCCTCGAACTCAGAAATCTGCCTGCCTCTGCCTCCCAAGTGCTGGGATTCAAGGTGTGCGCCACCACTGCCTGGCTCCTCTTTCTGTATTTTTTATACTGTCATTATTTTGTTATTTGTGTTTCCGACTTGGGGACTGTTTTATGGTAGACTTTAGAATTTTTTTTTAAGATTTATTTATTTTATTTATGTGAATATACTGTCTTTCATCAGATACACAAGAAGAGGGCATTACAAATCCCATTACAGGTGGTTGTGAGCCTTCATGTGGTTGCTGGGAATTGAACTCAGGACCTGTGGAAGAGCAGTCAGTGCTCTTAACCACTCAGCCATCTTTCCAGCCCCACTTTATATTTTTATAATTGATGGTTTCACAGTTTTATATGTAAGACAACATTGGATAGCTTTGTTTTATTTTAATTTTATCCCATAGCTTTACTGTCTCAATGATTCTGTACCAATTAACGGAACCTAGGTCTTCTGTAAGATCACTGACTACTCTGAACTGCTGAGGCATCTCCTCAGCCTGTGTCATCATACTCTACAAACTCAGCAACACACAGCAGCTGAGCCAGCCGACCCACAGAGCCCTGCTGGGAACTCTGTCCAGCTGCCATTCTTTACCAAGGGTTTTCCCTCCCTGCTTGAATTTTGTATCAGGAGTGACTGGACTTTGGATTTGTTTTATTTGTTACCATCCCATTGCTGTCATTTTTCTCTGATGCCTCCATTGTCTCAGATTTGACCCTCAGTATTGAGTCTCCCGTGTCTTCTAGGCATATCCCCATTATTCTGTGAATATGAGCATAGTATTTTCTGACACAACAGGGTGATCCAGGCTTACATTGTCCTTTGGACCTGGAATCAGTTTTGAATATGTGCTAAATACTAACTTCCCTTTTGAATACTTTTCTTAAAAGATAAATTATTTCGTTTATGTCTTAACAAGAGTCTCCATTTTCTATTAGTGCTTTGCAAGTGTGTCATTAGAGGGCTGTTGAGTTTGCTTATTCATTGATTGCTTGTCATCAATTTTCTGTGCTATCTGTGGGACTATGATGGTACTGTTTTCTTTAGTAAATGCTAAGGAATGAACACAAGGCTCTATATAGGCCAGCCAGAGTTCTACCAGCAAATTCTGACTCCAATCCTTTTCTGTCCTTTCTTTCTTTAAATTTCTATTTGGGGATAGGGTCTCACTAAGTTCCTGAGTGTCACATGAAGTCTTAACTTACCCTGAACCCAGGCAGGACTAGAGCCTTGAACCCTCCTGTCTTAGCTTCCCATTTCTTTGCATAGTGGATTGACATTAGCTACTTACTGCAGTTTGAATTGGTTTTTATCTCCTTGAACTATAGGCTGTGGATGCCGAAAGAGGAAAAGCATGTGGATATGGAAACGGGCCGAGTGCGTCGGAAAGCCATTTTTGGAGACACAGAAGATGAGTCTGGAGATGAAGAGAGTGAAGATGAAGAAGAAATGTCTGAAGATGATGGGACGGAACATGGCTCTAGTGATGATGAGGCGGAAGAGGAAGAGGGTGCTGATAGCAGCAGCTGTAAACGCATGACTGTTGGGGCCCGCAAACGACCAAAGCTTGAGGAGCAGGATGGAGACAGTGAGGCAGATTTGCCTGCGTTCGCTGACAGCGATGATGACCTTGAGAGGAGCTCTGGGGGAGAGGAGGCAGATGAAGCGGATGAAAGCAGTGCTGATGGCGCCTCCACAGGGGAGAGGGACCCTGGGGAATCGGGCTCTGTTGGAGGGGCTAGTGGGGCAAGACTGTCAGCAGCCCAGCAGTGGAGGCACCGTCCGGATGCGCAGAAGCCTTCCCCAGTGAGAAAAGCAGCCCTTACCACTTCAGATTCAGGTCACTGTACCGCCGAAGAGGCATTTCCATCTGAAGATGAGTCTGACGAATCTGAGCTCAGTTCAGAGGAAGAAGACTCGGAATGCAAAGAGGTTAGGGGAAAGCTTGCGGGCCCTCAGCAGGACCCTGGACAGAAACTTGAGTCAGAGAACCTGGTTGAAGAGACCAGCGACATCGAAAATTTACTCAAAGAGGAAGACGATCACAGGGAGGAAAATAGCAGCTCTGTAGAAACGTCAGGTAATTACTCCACAGAAACCCCAGGCATCCTTAAACCAAGTTAGCTCCTCGTATAAATTTGGGACTTAAACAATTGTTATTAACAGGATGTTTATATTTTTGAGTCTGCTCTTTGGATTTGTCTGAAGTGTGTCATGAACATGTTTTAGAATGCGTGAACTTGGAGTTTGAGGCAGGGGCCAGTGAGCGTATGTAACGGGGTGTTGGTTTTTCAGGTGCCCTCAAGTGGAAGGAAGACCTTTCCAGAAAAGCAGCAGAGGCCTTTCTGAGGCAGCAACAAGCAGCTCCGAATCTTCGAAAGCTGATTTATGGGACAGGTAAAGAAAGGACTCTGGTTTACAGTTAAAATGGTTTAGGTCCTTAGAGGATTTCCTGAGAAGGAAAAGAGGCCATTGACATGAAGATTGGGAGGAGATTTTGACATTTATTTATCAGATATTTTGCAACATATTTTAAACTTTTTATTTACTTGCAGTGTGTGTGTGTGTGTGTGTGTGTGTGTGTGTGTGTGTGTGATGTATATGTGTACATTTATGACATGGGAGAGCATTGGTGCCAAGTGTGTGCGTGGAGGCTCAAGGACCCGTGTGTGGAGCTGGTTCTCTGTCCACCTTTTTATGGTTTCAGGATCCAGCTGAGGTCCCCAGGCCTGTGTGCTGAGCGCCCTTGCCTGCTGAGCCTTTGCTGGCCTTGGCAGGTGTTCATAATCATGTCCCAAGGGCTGTAAGCTGGTCTTAGGACATATATTGCTCAGATGCTTTGGCAGTTTTAATGAGACTATCATTCATTATGTCATTTTATAAAGTCCTTCATGAGATTTGTTTGACTACTAAATTTAGTGTTAGAACTATGAAAGGTGCCCCCCCCCCCTTATGAGAATGAGAGCCCTGTGTTCTCTTTGCCAATGTTCACTTATTTTTTATAATTTATTAAACTTGTTTATAAGGTCTTTTTGAAAAAAAATGCAGAAATAAGTTGCCCTTTGATAAGAAAATTGGCAAGTGATCTGTACTGATTTTTTCTTAGATTTTGTTTCTAGACATTTAGGGATGGATGGGAAGTTCTGGGGGAGCTGTGCATAGAAGATCTTCTGTAAGAGCTTTTCCTTTAAATAACTTCCCCTCCCCAGCTCCAATATTCTCACTCCTCTGTGGTCTCTGCTGCTACTTTGCAAGAGGATAAGTTTTCCAGACACATTAGTTGGTCAGTTTTGGGCTCTTTGGCCTTTTGGCTCTTAGTGAGTGAGTGACCCAGGGATACATGTCTGTAATGAACAGGAACCCACAATCCCTTGAATTCTAAGAAGTGTGGTTTAACTAGTTCAGGGCAATGAATCTTCTAGGATGAAGTTTTTATTCTCGTCTTTCTCTTTAGTGACAGAGGATAATGAAGATGAAGCTGGAGACACCTCAGAAGAGCTTGGAGGGCTGTTCCGTGTCAGCCAGCCAGATAGTGGGTGTAAGCACAAGGCCGACTCTCTGGACTGCTCCAGGTTTCTGGTGGAGGCGCCTCACGACTGGGATTTGGAGGAGGTAATGCTGAGTGGCTGTTGGCTTTGGAAAGAATTGTCTGGAAGTGTGTCAGTGGTAAGCGGGGTGCTCACCTAGCATCTAGGTGCCCTAGACTCACAGTCCCTAGCATCCCCTTACCTCCCTCACACACACATTCAAATGCAAGGAAACGACTAAAGAATTAGGTTAGAAGAACATTTTCTGACTTCAGTATTGCATATTCATCACTGGCTTTTTGTTTCTCTAGGAGATAAATTCCCTGTATCAGAGTGCTTCTTGCATCCGAGCAGTAACTGGTTCTGAGTTTAATTGGACTCTGAACCTGTGTTGTACTGGAAGGAAATGGCCAGCGACTGGTGGGAGAGCACTGCTGCCCCCACCCCCCCCTTTTTTTTTTAAAGCTCAGGCTTGCTTTGGCTCTGGGATCTTTTTGGTTCCATATGAATCTTAAGATTCTACTTCTGTTTCTATGAAGATTGTTTTGGTTATTTTCATTGGGGTTGCATTGACTATGTTAATAACTTTTGGTCAGAAGGTCATTTTCACAGTATTAACTCTCAGTTCCTGAATATGTGATGTCTTTTCACTTTCTAGTCTGTTTCTTCAAAGATTTGAAGTTTTCATTATAGAGGTCTTTTACCTCCTTGGTTAGGTTTATTCCAAGATATTGTACTGACTCTGATGCTGTGGTGAATGGAGTGTAACCACGCCTTTGTCTGTGACTGTGTTTCTGGTGTATAGGAAGACTACTGAGTTTTTTGTTCAGTTACTCTGCCATTTTGCTGAAATTGTTGATTATTTAGAAGTTTTCTGGTGGGATTTTTGGGATCTCATATATATTATTTGCAAATAAGAATTGTTTCACTTCCTTTTCTATTTGTATCCCTTTAATTTCCGGCTCTTTCCTTACTGCTCTGGCTAGTATTTCTGTTGCCATATTGAAAAAGAGTGGGGATAGTGAGTAGCTCTGTCTCATTTCTGACTTTAATGGAATTGCTTTCAGTTTTTCTGTTTAGGATAGTGTTGGCTGTGGGTTTGTCTCATCTAGCAGAGTTTGCTGTGTGTGATCTTTTCCTGATGTTGATTCCTTGATTAGAATGAAATGCCCTTCTTTGTCGCTTCTGATTGGTTTTAGTTTAAAGTCTGTTTTCCCAGATAATAGGGCAACGCCTGCTTGCTTCTTGATCCCATTTTCTGGGATACTGGTTTCCATCCTTTCACTTCAGGGTGGTGACTGTCCTTAAAGCTAAGATGAGTTTCTGGTAGATAACAGAAGAGTGGATTTTGATTCTTAATCCAGTCAGCTAGCCTGCATCTTTTGGTTAGAGGGTTCGGGCTATGAATAGAGTTATTACTGAAAAGGTGTATGTAGCTTGTGTCGGTCTGTTGCTTATTTCTGCTACTCTGTTCTTAGCCCTACTTTGTATTTCATTACATTTTAGCTTTGTTTTCTTCCTAGAGTCTCTTGGCTGTTTTTCCTTCTTCAGTTTAAAGTATTGCTTCTAGTATTTTGTTTCGCCTTTTTCCCCCCTGTTATTGGAAATGAAATTTTTTAGGCTGTTTGGATCATGGGAGATTTTTTCCTTCTCAGTTCTGGTGGAAGTTAGCTGAGTACAGCAGTCTTGGTTGGTAGTTGCGGTCTGTAGGGGTGTATTGCTCCAGGATCAGAGCATCTTTTGAGAAATCAGGTATTTCTCTGATGGGTTTTCCTTTATAGGAGACTTGTATTTTTCTCTCTTGCAGCTTCCAGAGCTTTTTGTTTGTTCTGTAGCTTTAGTATTTTGATTATGATATGCTGTGGGGTGTTTCTTTACTGGCCTTGTTTGGTGTTCTGTGTGCTTTCTTTATCTGCTTGGGTGTATCTTTCCTTAATTTGTAGGAAAGTTCCTTCTGTGATCTTTTTAAAGATCTGGTCTCTGTCATTGATTTGGGATTCTTTCCCCTCATTTATACCTGTAATTAGAAGATGTGGTCTTTTGATAGTGTCCTACATTTCCTGAATGTTCCTTTCCTGTGCCTTGATATTATTATTTCATATTCTCACCTTCTTTCACCCAGCTCCTGTGCTTTCTCTTCCAGTCCTGACATCCCATCTTCTGATTCATTTGATCTGCCAGGCTTCCCTTCAGCTTTCTAATCAGGATATTGAGGGTTTTTTTTTTTTTTCTTTTTAATTCCATCTTCATTTCGGCTTGTGTTCACTTCAGTGTTTCTCTTTATTGAATTCTGCTTTCAAATTGTGATTTCTCTTTATCATTTCATCCATGTATTTGTATTCTCTTGGACATCACTCAGGTGTCTATTGTTAATTTCCTTTGTGGAGTTTAATGATGTTTTTGTTCATGCTTTCTTTGAATTTCTTGAATTCTTTGATAAAGTTTGTGCATGTGCTTTAAATTTTGTGTCCTGGAGTTCATCTAGGTGGTTCTCCTTGGAGAACACTTCTATAGGACTACTGAGTTAGATAGGAGACATGCTACCCGGGCTGTTCAGGTTATTTTTTGTTTGGGTGATTTTGCCTGGGCATGTGGACTTCTTTGCTTGGTTATGTGTCTGAAAGTGATAATCTGGCCTTCCTTAGATTGGGCCAGTGCAGATGTATGAACTGAGTTCGGTCAGATAAAATTGGTGGATGAGTTGTATAACTGGACCAGGGAAAAATGGCTCCCAAGCCATGGTCTAGAGCTAAGCCTGTGTTTCCAGAAATAGCAATGGGCAGTTGGAAACGTCAAAGAGACAAGAGATGTCTCAGCAGTCAGAGATGGCTCTTGAAGAAAGTGGGTTCCAAGGCATGGACTGGAGCTAGGCCTGTGGGTGTGGAGATGGTGAAGTGTGGGGAGAGAATGCGGGGGATGGTTACCCAGCAGTGGTGTCTCAAGAACAAAGAGGGTTTGTGGGCCTTGGTCTAGAACTAGCCTTCCCATTTGCAGACAGTGACTGGGGGGGAGCCAAGGGGAGTGGTGTCTTAGGCTTTCCACTGAGGGAATGAACACTGGGATCCAAAGCAACTTGGGACTTTAACTTTCTACTGAGGGAATGAACACTGGGATCCAAAGCAACTTGGGACTTTAACTTTCTATAGTGAGAAACCTCCTATAGATTTTGTTGTAAATAGAAACTGTGTGTGTGTGTGTGTGTTTGTGTTTTAGTGAAAATAATAGTCATGGAAAATTTAAAGTAAATGTACATATCAAAAGCAGGAAAGTTCAAAAAGTATGTATTTACTAAAATTACTATGTATGAATGACCTGTTAACATTTTGAGATCTTTTCCCCTATTCATTTAAAACTGTTTGTGTATAAGTTTACTTGTTGCCATGAGGTTTCTTCTGCTGTGATAAAACAACTTAGAGTTCACAGTCTATCAACCAGAGAGGTCAGGGCAGGAACACAGAGGCAGGAGCTGGTACAGAGACTGTGGAGGAGTGCTGCCCAGTGCCTTGTTCCTCATGGCTTGCTCAGCCTTCTTTCTTATGGTACCCAGACCACCAGCCCAGGGGTGGCGCTGCCACAGCAAGGTGGGCCATCACATATGAACTATCAATCCAGAAAATGTATCGTGCTTGCCCGTAGGCTAATCCAGTAGGGGCATTCTCTCAACAGAGGCTCCCTCTTCCCCAGTACCTGTGTCAAGCTGGCAAAGGGAGGAATACACTTAGCAGGCAGGGATGGTTCCCAGGTGAGGAGGGGTCAGGCCTGGAACTAGGCTTGTTCTTTCACAGATGGCTGCCGGTGGGCGGAAGGTGGGAAAGGGGAAGAAGTTATTTTTCCAGGAAAGGTGGCTAGGAACTAATGCTTATTCTCTGATAATTTCCTATATATACCATGTGTTTTGATCATATCACCCTGTGCTACCTCTCATGTTCTTTATGTCTCTACAAAGACAGTCGGTCCTCTTAGAGAATCAGCCCCTGGTTGAAGGAATACAGTTAGGAAAACTGTGTAATCTCAGTTATCTCAGTCATGAACAAGCTGTCAGCAGTATGTTAGTGACTGCTGATAAGATTAGAGAAAACAACTCTTTCCCTCGTATGCTCTCCATTCTTTACAGTAAAGCCCTGCAAGCAGCTGTGCGGGCAGCTGTGCGGGCAGCCGTGCAAGTGCTCCTTCCCACCAGCAGTATCTGGGGGTTGTAGTTTATTTGTGTCTTCACCAGGAATTCTTTTTACCTATCTTTTATTTTTAGCTATACTAGAAGGTGTGACATGTGTCATATCATCATTGTTTGCATTTCCCAAATAGCTGATGCAGTCAAGCATCATCTCCAGTGATCGCTGCTGTCTTCTTGTCTATACACTTATTCATACTGTTTGCCTATTTTAAAAATTTGTACATTTAGTTGTAAGAGTTGTTTACATATTCTGAGAACATGTCCCTTACCAGTTTACATATTCTTTGTACATGGTCCTTCTATACATGATTTGCAGATATTTTTCTAGTATTCTCTAGAAATTATTTCATACACTTATATAGAATGAATGTATCCACAAAAGTGTACCTTTACTTTCTTATTAATTTTTTCAGACAGTCTTTATAGCCTGAACTGGCCTAGAGCTCACCATGTAGTCTAGGCCGAGCTTGAGGGTTCTCCTGCCTCACCAGCCCAGATGCTGGAATTATAGCTATATGCCACCAGGGCCAGCTTGAAATGGCCTGGGAAATAGAGGCAAATTGTTGTCTGATAACATATTTTAAAAATAGTTGTTTAGTGTAAATTTACTAAATGTTGATCTTTTCTGTGTAAGGTTATGAACAGTATCAGAGATTGCTTTGTGACTGGGAAATGGGAAGATGATAAAGATGCAGCCAAGATCTTAGCTGAAGAAGGTAAGTAAGGGCTGCATATCTGTTGTATGTTTGAGTGTGCATGTGCCTCTGGAGGTGGGCACGCGACAGGCAGGCTTAGTTGTCTTCTCAGGTGGTGCTCCTCAGACACTGCCTTCCCAATTGTTTGCTTATTTATTTTTAGACCTGCTCTCTTTATTTCCCTGAATTTACTAAGTGTGGTAGGCTGGCTGCCCAGCAATGCCCAGGGATCTGCTTCCCTACCTGGGATTGCAGTTTACATGGAGTCTCGGGATTCCCAGTAAAGTTCCTGCATGGCTTGCATGAGTGCGGAGGACAGAGATGGCCTCTGGAAGTTCAGGGCCCTGGGATTGAACGCAGGTACTCAGGCGTGCCCACAGTTCTGTGTTGCTTTTTTAGTGTGTAAATTTCTAACATGGTTCTGGTTTTATGCTTATGTTTTATAGTTTTTATTATAAATAAGAGCTTCCTATTTGTTATGCGAATATCTTAATAACAGTAAATGTCTCCCTCCCAAAAGCATTTTTAACTTATCTCTTTTAAAGAGGACAGCCTATAACTGAACACAGAACCCAAAAAATAAACAAAGAGATGAATTAATGGACTCTTGCTGTGAGCTCAGCATTGTTTTGAGGCCTACTTTTGTTCCAGGTTCTATATTTACATAGCCTTTGCTCTCCCCAAAGCACGGTACACAACGTGTTGGCTTCTGTCACACACTTCACATGAACTGTGACTTTTTACTTATTCTTTGAAATGGTGGTTTGGAGTTGTACCTTCAAGGCTGCACTTGTATCTCACACAGTGTCTGTTACTTAGGCGTGAAAGCTAAGTGAGCAAAGCAATAGCCCATAGCTAAGTGAGCTTTCAAGTCTTGGGTCCATTTACTTTTCCTGAGCAAATAATGAAATTCTTTTTTAAAAAAGCAATGTAAGTTTAAGACTCTTGGTGTATATAGTTATAGGAACAACAGAGTTGAAGTTTGGAATACAGAGCACAGGTTGGCCGGGGCTGGGCAGTGCTAGTGTCATGGAAAAGATTTATAAATGCTCTTTTTCAGAGGAGCTCTATGGTGACTTTGAAGACCTAGAAACGGGGGATGTGCACAAGGGAAAACCAGGCCCGGATACTCAGGTACGGCTCTGATGTAGCCTCTGCTAGCTTGCTTCAGTTAGTATGTAATGAAGAGATCTGCTTTGGGAAATGTAGGTCCTGACTTCCCTGTCAGATGGATAGAAAGCTTCCTACAGAGTGGCAACAGATGAATGGCTCATTTGTCAGCCTATGGTTACCCACTACCCCTCCATGTTGTAGTCACTACCAAGTTCTCGCTTTTTATTTGTGTTTCTTTTGCCATCATCCAATAATGAAATTTAGAAGCATCATTAAATCCCTTATTCTTTCTGACAGTGCTTTGAACAGTGTCTCAGAGCACCTATCTGTATCTCACACGACCCAGTGCTGTCTGCCGGCTGTCTTTTGGAGCAGCCCCAAGTCTGTTTGTGAGGGTCATGACAGTCTTGTAGCTCAAACATTGTGTTCAAATCTGCTTTGTTTATCTAAAGAAAGGTCTTCAAAAGCTTCTTGGTGCTTGTATCTGGAAATTCTAGAGTGAAGATATAGAAGAAGAAGTGAAGGAAGAAACTGACCCAAGTGAGGAGGAAAGTGCTAAGAAAAAGCATCTGAATAAGAAGAGAAAGCTGAAGGAGCTGTTTGATGCCGAGTATGATGAAGGGGAGAGCACATACTTTGATGATCTTAAGGGTGAAATGCATAGACAAGCACAGGTAAGAAGGCAGGCCTACCTGCCTGCTGTCTACCTGCTGTCTGACTGACTGCCTGCTGCCTGCCTGTCTGTCTACTGTCTGCCTGCCTGTCTGTCTGCCTGCCTGCCTGCCTGTCTGCCTGCCTGTCTGTCTGTCTGTCTGCCTGCCTGCCGTCTGCCTGTCTGTCTGCCTGCCTGCCGTCTGCCTGTCTGTCTGCCTGCCTGCTGTCTGCTTGTCTGTCTGCCTGCCTGCCTGCTGTCTGCCTGCCTGCCTGCCTGCTGTCTGCCTGTCTGTCTGCCTGCCTGCCTTCTTGCCTGCTTGCCTGCCTACCTACCTGCCTGCCTGTCTGTCTGCCTGCCTGCCTGTCTGTCTGCCTGCCTGCCAACCAAGGCAACACCACCTGCTGACCCACTTGCTCCCTGTTTGCCTTTGAGCGCCCAGGTTGAAATTGTGTGATGGGATTCTCCAGAACTTAGTTGTTGCTTCTTCTGTCTCTCCAGAAAGTATCAGCAACGCTTGTACCAAGCACCGCCTGCTTAGGAAGCAGTGAGGACTGAGACATGGTCTCTACTACTCAGAACCTCATGCACTTGAGACAGGCTAGAAAGATACTTAAGGGGAACTTAAGGGGATACGGGAAGGGCTGTTAGCATCCTGGGATCACTTTATAGTGAGAATCAAGAAACAACAGCTGATAAAATGAAACTGCCCACAAAGACATTACCTCAAGAATGTCAGAACCTTCAACTGTGTTTATTTCAGGCCAAATGTTTGTGGCTTTGAGCCATACTAAAGGAGTGTTAGCACTCCTTTCTGAACTCATTTCTAAATCTAAACAATGCATCACATAAAAACCATTTTACAATTTCGCTTACAAAGGAAAAATGTATGTGTGTGTGTGTGTGTGTGTGTGTGTGTCCGTCCGTGTCCGTCCGTGTGCGCGCGCACTCGTGTATATGCATACGCATGTGTGCGTGTGTGTGTACGTGTATACACACTGAATGAGTGCATCTGTGTGCACAGCTGGAAGAGAACATGTGTCACACTCTATCATCTCTGCCATAGTCCTCTGAGACAGTCTCTTGCTGAACCCTCTGAAGCTCTGCTGGTATCTCCCAAGCCCCAGCAATCCTCTCCATAGCCATGCTGACTTTATGTATGCTCTGGGGTCTAAACTAAGACTAAACTAAGGTCTTCCCCGTGCCTGCATGGAGCTGCAGAAGAAGCTGCTTCAGGATGAGTGCATGAGCCAGCCCATGTATATTTTCACTTAATAAAACATCAATTTTTAAGCTCGATACCTTATACATTACATCCTTTGGGAAAAAATGTAACTTTCGAAGATGCAGACTTACCTGCCATTATAAGGACACCTAAATATGACTCACGCTCAAGACATCCACACCCCGACTTGTGGCTGTAGACTGTTCATCTTTCTTAATCTAAATACATAATAAACTCAGTGATTTAGCCTCTTTCTAATTGCTCTGAAGTTCTTTTCTATGGCCTAGTTAAGGATCTGGCTTACCTAAGTGGATGGTCCTTCAAAGGAAAGGCTACTGGTGGAGGTGCTGGACTGCATCTTTTGCACTGACACGTTGATCTGAGACAGTACAAGTATAGGTTCAGATTCTGCTCACTTCATACTGCTTTCAGTGAGTAGCTGAGGTGACCTGTGTGGCTTATGTGTATAAAGTTCTTTCCAGGAGAGTTTTTGGCACATCTTGGTTGGTGTTCAGAAAGGTGGTGCATATAAAGTCAGATGCAGATTGGAGAGGGGTGTGTGCAGGAGCAAGGCAGTGGGCTACTCCTGCCTAAGGCCGCTCCAGGTAGTGCGTTCACCCAGAAGCAGATACAAAGCTGTGCCCGGTCTTCATGGAGAAGGAGTTGCACTGTGTTGGTGGACGCACTGAGAATTCCTTTAAACTTGAAGATGTGGTTGGCAGGCTTTGCTCAGTCTAGGGCTTCCCTAGTCCGAGAAGTGTCTCCTCTGCTGGCTTCAGCACACACTCAGATTGGAAGGAAGGAGATTAGTGTGGCTCCAGGGTGAAGTGTCTCCGGAGTAGTCATAGATAAGGGATTACTAGTCTCTATTGACTTTTGACAGGAGTGACTAAAAAATACAGAGATAATCTTTGTAGCATGCATTTTAAGCCATTTACAGTTTAAAATCTTGTGGACCATTGTATAGGACTTTGTGTTTTCCTGTGTTATTTGGGGCCTATGGAAGTTTTGGGCAGAAGGAGACATGCATGATCACTTTTTGAAAAGATGCAGGGGTTGAGGTGGGGGTGGAAGTGGCAGTTGAGGTGAGGTCTAGAAGGATGCATCAGTAGGTTTTCAGGTGGACTGTTGTGGGGTAGAGAGCAAATGAAGGCTACCCCTGAAAGTCCCTGAAAGGGTCAGCTCTCGAAGCAGGGTAGGAAGGCTCTAGTTAGCGCAGCTTTGTTTGAGCTGATTAGGTTAGGGATGATGCTCAGACACAGTGTAAGTTCTGTCAGGGCCTTGATGCATGGGACTCAGGTCTTTCAAGCCGTAAGGTAACTTGGGAACAGAGGGAGAATAGGACTGTATGTGAATGGAGGCGGGGGATAGGGCTGAGAGAGGCCAACAGAGAGAAATTTCAGAGAGGAGTGCTAGAAGCCAGTGACATATTACTTCAGATCTTACTGCTACCATAGCTATACTAGGGAAAGAAGTGACCCTTAGATAAGGCTGGCAAAAGTCTGCAGTGATTATAGATGCTTTCATGCAATGGTATGTGAAAGCAGCTTCAGAGAATAGCAGCCAATGGTCTGGAGACTGACTCATAGGAAACATGGAGTTTTGGTCAAAGTGAGGTAGAAAAATGGAGGGAGCAATAGTTGAAGAAAGAGGACTCAAAAAGAAGGTTTTGAAAAGACGAGAAAACAAAAGGGAGACCTTTGGGGGGCTGGAAGTTTGGCCTTCAGTAGTGGTGGTCAGGTAATCTGCAGATGCCCCTGTGCTGTCACAGCCACCTTCTGAGCACAGGAATGACTGAGGGCTGTAAGGGTAGACGTCAGTTCATCTTAATTCATGGCCCAGCGTGGTGCTCTACAACTGGGATTCTTGTACTCAGAGGGCTGGACAAAAAGATTGGAAGCTACATAGAGCTTGTGTCCACTTTTTTTTTTTTTTTTTTATAAAAAACAAATAGCTACTTGATGTAGAGGGATAATAAAAGACTGTGTGTGTGTGTGTGTGTGTGTGTGTAAACACCAGAACACAGCTGACTGGAAGCAGAAACAGCCATCAGCTAAGAGTGAGGAAAAGGGAGGATGTATTGACTGTTGTAAGACTGTTGATGAGTAGAGGTGTATAGAATGATTGACAGGTGAACCAGCATTCAGGGATCTTGTTGGAGTTAGTGCCTGTCACTTGGAGCCACAGAAAATACAGTTGGTGCATGTCTTAAAGCATAGTGGATATAACTTACTACAATAAAACCTACATTATTGTGTCCTTGGTTTCTTTGTATTTTTAAAAAGTTCATCTTAATTAAGAATACTGGTGTTGTGGGTTTATTGTGCTTCTGGTTTTGTCTCCTTGTCTCATCTATAGCTTAACCAGGCTGAATTTGAAGATCAAGAAGATGAAACCAGAGTTCAATATGAGGGCTTTCGACCTGGAATGTATGTCCGAATTGAGATCGAAAACATCCCCTGTGAATTTGTACAGAACTTTGACCCAAACTACCCAATTATTCTGGGTGGTTTGGGCAATAGTGAGGGCACTGTGGGATATGTGCAGGTAGGTGCCCATTGCTGCGAGCTTGGGGACGGGTTACATGGATATGCACTCTGTTTTATTGAATGTTTTGTCTCCAGATGCGCATCAAGAAACATCGTTGGTATAAGAAAATCCTCAAGTCTCGAGACCCAATTATTTTTTCTGTAGGATGGAGGAGGTTTCAGACCATCCCATTATATTATATTGAAGACCACAATGGAAGACAAAGGCTTCTAAAATACACCCCACAGCACATGCATTGTGGAGCAACTTTTTGGGGTAAATTGTTTCTAATAATTATAAGATCAGTTATGCTATTCAGGCTACCTATTTTTTTTTTCCTGTCTTGAAACCCAACTTAAAAGATTTGTTTCTTTGAGAAAAAGGATTGAAGTAAAATATGTGGTTTATAATTTTTCCTTTTCTGTTTTAAGGTCCTATCACCCCACAAGGAACTGGATTTTTGGCAATACAGTCTGTCAGTGGTGTGATGGTAAGTATCAGAGATGCATTCTTTATCAATTATACAGACGAACTAGATAGAGAATATAAATTGTATTCATGAAGCTAAGTTGGAAACCATTTTTTTTATGTATGTTGACTAAATTTATTTTTTTATTATTATTTCTCTATATTCTTTGTTTACATTCCAAATGATTTCCTCTTTCCCTGTTCCCCCCTCCCTATAAGTCCCATACGCCCTCTTCCCTCTGCCCATTTCCCAGTTAACCCCTTCCCACTTCTCTATCCTGGTAATCTCCTACATTGCTGTATTAAGCCTTTCCAGGACCAGGGCCCTCTCATTCCTTCTTCTTGGGAATGATTTGATACGTGAGTTGTGTCTTGGGTATTCCGAGCTTCTGGGCTAATATTTACTTATTGGTGACTGCATTCCATGTGTGTTCTTTTGTGAATGAGTTACCTCACTAGGATATTTTCCAGTTCCAATCATTTGCCTAAGAATTTCATGAATTCATTGGGAAACCAACTTTTTTTTTTTAAATATTTTTATTTTCTATATTCTTTGTTTATATTCCAAATGATTTCCCCTTTCCTGGATCCCCCCTCCCATGTGTCCCATAAACCTTCTTCTCTCCATCCATTCTCCAATCACCTCCCTCCTTTTTTCTCTGTCCTTATATTCCCCTCCAATGCTAGGTCAATCCTTTCCAGGATCAGGACCTTCTCCATACTTCTTCATGGGAGTCATTGGTTATGCGATTTGTGCCTTGGGTATTCAGGGCTTCTGGGCTAATTAATATCCATTTATCAGAGATTGCATTCCATGTGTATTCTTTTGTGATTGGGTTACCTCACTTAGGATGATATTTTCCAGATCAAACCATTTGCCTAAAAATTTTGTGAATTCATTGTTTCTAATTGCTGAGTAGTATTCCATTGTGTTAATATACACAATTTTCTGTATCCATTCCTCCTTTGAGGGGCATCTGGGTTCTTTCCAGCTTCTGGCTATTATAAATAAGGCTGCTATGAACATAATGGAGCATGTGTCTTTATTGCATGCCAGGGAATCCTTTGGGTATATGCCCAGGAGAGGTATAGCAGGGTCCTCCGGAAGTCTCATGTCCAGTTTTCTGAGGCAGACTGATTTCCAAAGTGGTTGTACCATCTTACAGCCCCACCAGCAGTGGAGGAGTGTTCCTCTTTCTCCACATCCTTGCCAACACCTGCTGTCTCCTGAGTTTTTGACCTTAGCCATTCTGACTGGTGTGAGGTGAAATCTCAGGGTTGGGGAAACCAACTTTTTATGTGTAATTTCACTAAAGTTTCTCCTTGCTTTGTATCTTCCTGCGTCCTTCGCCTACCATCTGCCTGCTGTGGCACTCCCCCCCACCCCCCAACTCCCTACTCCTCTCTTTCTCTTTCTGACAAGGTCTTGATATGTATATAGCCCAGGCTAGCTGAGACTCTGGATGTTAGCATTGCTGCCTGGCTTTCCTAAGTAGAGTGTAGGGGTCAGGAGAGAGGTAGGGTTGTAATGATGCTATGGCATTTGATATTTTTGTGCCTTGTTTGGACTTATTTAAAAAATATTTAAGCAGTATTCACTGGATACTCAATATTAAACTACATTTTATGGATCCCTCATAACCCTACAGATATGATGCTGTCCCTTAGTAGTGCTATGTGGACAAAGTATCTTCAGAGTTGTGTTTGCCCGAGCAGACCAAGCTTCGCTTATTGGCTGTACCTAATATAATGAGAAAATGAGTGCTAAACAGACAATCCACCTGGAGAGCCAAAATCTTATTTTTAAACATTGCACCTGAATTTGCCTTTTTCCTTTGGTTCTGAATTGATGATGTTCTGAAATGGTTACCATGAAATCACTCTTGGGAGGAGGTTCAAGTTAGCAGCAGTGCCTTAGCATAACTAAAATCCTGGTTCACAGCCAGGGTGGGGGAGGCAGGGAGATGGGAGTTCTAGGACATCCTCCGCCACATATGGTGAGCCTAGGCTATTAAACCCTTTCTCAAGCAAACAAAAGTACTAGTAAGTACCTAGTAAGAAAGTAAATTAAATTCTGTCTTTTATAGCTAACTGAAAGTAAAAGGACTTGGGGCATTATTATAACCTCACAGAGAATTGTAATTTTTCTTCTCCTGTTAGTCATATTTTTCAATTTTGGGTTTCTTTTAGCCTGAGTTTCGGATTGCTGCCACTGGAGTTGTCCTCGACCTGGATAAATCCATAAAAATTGTGAAGAAATTAAAGTTAACCGGTTTTCCTTTTAAAATATTTAAGAATACTTCATTTATTAAGGTCTGTATATCCATATATTCATGTTATAAATGTATATATTGTTAAAGAGTAAAAGATTCTTTATTTACCTGAAATGTTTACAGCTATCAGTACTTCCAATGTGAATCTTCTTTTTGAGTTTTGGAATGCTTTTATTTACAGTGGACTGGTTTCAGGATAGAGTCTAAAGCCTAACTACAAGTTCATCTGTGTGGCAGTGACACACTGTCCACAGGCGTGAGGGTCCTGCTAGGCATGATTCCACATGTGCCTTTGTTTGGACTATGAATCATCAAATGGGGTTAGGTAGCAGATTTTCCTGTACTTGTAAAATATAGATTTCAAGTTTTTAAAAGAGTATTGACATTTGATTCTTTTTGTTTTCTTTAAATGATTTTGTCCTGTACTTAAAGGCAGAGCTTCTTAGTAATTGCAGCTGTGACTTCTGCATGAGACTGTCCTAGAGCCAACACAGACTCATCCACTGGGTTTTCTTACTACTTTAAAGCTGTGTTAGTAAGGAAAAAAAAACCTAAGTTTGTCTTAATGTTCAACAGAGAGTAGACAAAACAGTTTGCAGCAAACAGCAAGATTTCAGTAGACTTCACACTTAACTTCACAGTGTTTGGAGAAGGTAGTTTGGAAGTTTATTTTGGGAAAGAGTCTCCATTAAAGATACAGTTAAGACCATACGGACTAGATGGCACTCAGTGATGGAGTGCGAGGATAAGGAGGGGAGGTGCCTAGTGACAGAGTGCTTGTATACGGAGGTACCTAGTGACAGAGTGCTTGTATACGGAGGGAGGGAGTACTTGGTAACAGAGTGCTTGTACATGGAGGTACCTAGTGACAGAGTGCTTGTAAAGCCTAGAGCTTGTTTTTTAGCTCTACACAAAAGAAGATACCAAGGCTGTCCAGGCCAGTTCACGCCTGTAATCCCTCTTTCCTCTTGTAACAAGCGTGCCGATGAGCTCCTAGGAAGGTTTTGATTGTTAATAAAGTTGAGCAGTGTATTTTTTGATGTAATTTCACTTTTAATGAGTTGGTTTTTGTTTTTTAAGCAAAGCTGTAAGTAGAAATGCATGTCTGTGAGTGTTTTTATTTTGTTGCCTGTAGGGCATGTTTAATTCTGCGTTGGAAGTAGCCAAATTTGAAGGTGCTGTCATTCGAACTGTCAGTGGAATAAGGGGACAGATCAAGAAAGCTCTCCGGGCTCCAGAAGGAGCCTTCCGCGCTAGCTTTGAGGACAAGTTGCTAATGAGTGGTAAGGATCCTTTGTGGTGTGTTCAGATCACTGTTACCATTCATTATTGAGTCTGGGCACTGCTGATTAGAGTGGGTTTTCACATTCAGAAGGCCAGGCAGCTCCAGCTCTGTCCAGTTGCAATGTCCTGTACTTAGCTGGCTCACTTCGTGTTTGAACTGGCTGAGCTCACACCCAGATCTTTGTGATATTTAATTGTAGTCCAATATCACAGTCTAACTATTAAGTTTCAGTACTATTTAATGAGGTAGAAGTGTTGGGGTGATTTGGGAAATGCATGTGTGTGTATTGCTTGAGATAAAAATCTTGTGAAACCTTTCTTCTAGATATTGTTTTCATGCGAACTTGGTACCCTGTCTCCATTCCGGCCTTCTATAATCCAGTAACATCTTTGTTGAAACCAGTGGGCGAGAAAGATACCTGGTCAGGAATGCGCACAACACATCAACTGAGGCTTGCCCATGGAATCAAATTAAAGCCAAATAAGGATTCACTGTATAAGGTAAAGGCCCTGCATGTCTGTTTCTAGACAGCATTGTACAGGTGCTTTACTTGTGATGGTTTCTACGGTGCTAGGGATTGAGCCCCAAGCTCTGCTCTGAGCCGGCCCACCACTCTGTAGTGACTCATTTTTGACTTGAGGTCACACGTTGACACGGTGTTGTCCGGTTGATCTGGTTCCCTGCCCCACTTACTTGCCTTGTGTGTGATTTGCATAAGAGTTCTTTTTAAGTTTTGGTTACTAACCCCGTTTACAGGTAGGCAGCTCACAAATATTTTTTCATATTTAACTTTTGCCTTTGCCTTTTGCTGATTGTTCTGTTTGTAGTACAGAAGCTTTTTACTTTAATATGATTTCTCTTGGGAGTTTTGTTTTTTGGTGTGATATCCAAAAAAATCTAGGTACTTTTCTCCATTTAGGGTTTGGGTCTAACACTTAGCCGTGTTGAATTCCTTTAGTCCTTTAGGAGTTGACTTTTCTTTTTTAATGAGCTACAGTTTCTGCATGTTTGTGGACAAGGCTCTCCCTTCCATGCTTATGATCTGTGTTTCCATTTTCATTCAAATACCAAACTATCTTCATTACAATAGCCTATGCATATATGTGTATTTATATTATATAGGTGATATAATACATACATATAATTATATATATGCGTATATACACATATATCTATATGGTATGTCTTGATCATATCCATTCCCAGATATCTCCAGTCCTCCTCCAACAAATCTCCCTCACACCTTCATGTCTTCTTTATCTTAAAGAAAAGTGTGTTGATCCACGTGGATCTAAGCAGTAGACTCTCCTGCCATTGGCTACACCTCCAGAACAGTCACTTTCTCTCCTTAAGCTATCAGATGCCAGTAGCTCCTCAGTCAGGGGCTTTCTTATTAAGAAAGGTTGCTGATCTTAGGTTTGTTTTTACTAGTTGAGATGAGCATGCGAGTTTTTATCTTATATTCTGCTAATGCTACTGTTAATTTAATTGTCACTTTGACACAGTCTCAGAACCACCTGAGAAGAGAGTCTCAGGGCAGACTGTTTAGGTCAGGTTGACCTGTGGGCTTGTCTTGATTATGTAGATTGAGGTTGGAAGATCTGCCCACTGCTGAGGCCACCATTCCATCGCACATTCCTGAACTTCATAAGAGTAGAAAAAGCCAGCTGATACTATTCCCGTGCTCTCTGTTTTTGACTGGGTAGTGGCTCTTAAGTTCCTGCCACCTTGTCATCCCCTCAATAATGGTGCACCAAAAGAACCTTTTTTGTTAATCTCAATAACAGTAAACAAAACCATCTGTTTGGTTTTCCCTGCATTCTAGGGATAAATCCTACATGTAGTCATAGAAATTCTCTTTAGTTTTGCATTTCATTTCATCTGATATTTTTGAGAATTGACATCAGTGTACATCATAGATGCCTATGACTTTCAGCATGCACATCGTCCTTGGATTTCTTTTCTTGCTGTCATTAAGAGATCTGCAGTAAACATGAAGACAGGCACCTCTGCAGTTTGATGGAGATCTGAGTATGTGTCCATGATGGTGTAGCTGGGTCATATATGTGGAAGACCTATTTTTAACTTTCTGAGAAAATTCCGCACTGGTTTCCATAATGGCCGAACAGTTTAATCTTCTTTCTCTTTGTACACTCGCTCTGTTTCTTGTAGTCATTTGTTTTCTTGATGATAACATCCTGAGGGGTGATATAGCATCTCAGAGTAGTTTTAATTTGCATTCCCCTGATGGTTAAGGATATTGAACATTTTTAAAAATAATTTGCTAGCATTGTATTTCTTCTTTTAGAAAGTCTGTATTTAGCTTCTTTTCATGTGGGAGAGGTTTTTTTATGTTTGTTTGTTTTGTTTTGTTTTTATTTCTTTATCCTAGTAGTCATCTGCCAGATGTATAGATGGCAAAGATTTTCTTCCATGGTAGGGTGTCTTTTCACTTGGTTAACAGTTTTCTTTAAATTTCATAAGGTCCTGTTTGTTTGCTACTGGTCCTGTTTCCTGAGTGCCACCTGTGCCCGTGGTGAAGATCCACCTGCTGCTTCCCTGTAGCTGCTTCAGGGTTTCAGTCTTAGGTTAAGAACTGTGCCCGTTCTTCTTGTCTGTGGCACATGCATATATTTAAGTTCTTGTATGTGAGGTGCATGTGTATGTTCACATTTGTGTCGGCATGGTCACACTTTTATCATTCAGATCTTTGTCATCTTGTAACAGTTTTTATCTTAAAAATTATTTTTATTATTTTTATAAGAATGGTGTTTTCCTTACCATCTCTGTGCCTGGTGTCTGCAGAGGCCAAAAGAGGGCATAGGCTACCCTGGAACTGGAGTTATGGACGGTTGTAGTGCTGGGAACTGAACCTGGGTCTTTGGGAAGAGCAGCAAGTGCTCTTACCAAATGAACCCTTTGGTAATAATTTGACTTATCTGATTTCTATGGTATAAGCCAATAAAAGATAATATGGGAGTTGAACACAGCTGTTAGGGATGCAGCAATTAGTGCAATTGGAATGGCTCAGGTGTTAGCCCAGGATGTATTAATGGCTTCTGTAATCAGGTCTTTGAATGGACTACTGTAAGAACTAGGGTATTCATTCAGTGTGCAGCTGCCAGGTCAGGGAGGGTGAGGTCAGTAAGCGGGAGAGTTGTTATTGTTCCTGGTGTTCAGATGTCCTGTGGCTGAGGAGGCCGTGGATAGTAGATCCAGAACATGTAAAGAGAGTTCCGCGTGACTGTGACATTGGATGTCTTCTGTCCCTCACCTTACCTCACTTAGGTTTATTTAGGTGTACTTAACTCCAAACTGCATCTCTGCTAGGCAGCATGTGATGTGATCTGATTTTTAAAAAACTTATTTAGCTATTCTATGTGCATTAGGTAAAAAGTTATTTCTGCCTTTTTGATAACTGCCTTTTAATACCCCCCCCTTTTTTTAAATATCCATGTTTCTTTCCTTTTCTGGGTGCCTAGAATGTTCTAAAGTCAGACAGGTATAGGGTGCGCCCCAGGTTCCACAGGTACTTGGTTTCCTAGTGTACTGAAGCAGCATGCTCTGAGGTTCTCAGCAATTATCACTGACTTAACTCATGGCAGTGACCAAATGCCTGGTAAGAACCAGCTCAGGAGGAAAGCTTGGTTCACAGTTTAAGAAGAGATGGAGTTCATCTCGGTAGTAAGACCAAGAGATGGCTGGTCACAGTGCAGACAGTTGGGAAGCAGAGGCATAGAAAGTGGGACCAGGATACCAACCTTAAGACCTCTCTCCGGGGACCTGCCTGCTTCAGTAAATGCTCTACCTCCTTTTTGCAGAAGTTTTTTTTTTCTTTTCTTCCCCTGAGTTCTTTTCAACCAAGATTTTGAAAGACACTGGGTGATGTCTTTAGAGAGAAAATAGAAGCACAAGAGAGTTGTTCTCCACATGCGTGGTTCTGACCTCTGCCTTGTCTCTTGCTGAAGTGCTGTTTATCAGTAATTTCTGGAGTGGTTAAATATCTATGTAATACTATTTAATTTGAATGTAGAATTCAGTGTATACATTGTGCCTTATGTGCTGATTAAATCTTATTCTGCCTTCCTTCCATCAGAGTCAGTTAACCTTTGGCTGCTGAGGAAGAGAGTTTGATAGAATGAACAGCTAGTTTGTTCTTGTTTCCCTAGAGGTGAAACACCCCAGATTCCCAAAGAGAACCCAAGCTCTCTGCTCAGATGAGCTTTGAATGTGTTCTTATGTTCCATTGGAGACCATAGCTTGACTCTGTTTCAAGGAGGCTCAGTTGATTTTTCAGAAGACCTGTAAATGTAATGTGTGAGCTCTTTTTGTTTTGCTTCTCTGTGTAGATGCCCATTGAGGCTGTCCACAGTGGATGGTGATGAATCCGCATTTCTGGTAGTCAGAAGATGTTAGTGTGAAAAGCCAATCTGCAAGAAGGGTTTTTATAGTTTTAAGTGCATATTGGTTGTACTTTAAATATGTCATAGTCTATTTTGTTTTGTTTTTTCCTTTTCAGCCAATCCTGAGACAAAGGAAACATTTTAATTCACTGCACATTCCCAAAGCCTTGCAGAAGGCTCTGCCATTTAAGAACAAGCCCAAGACCCAAGCAAAGGCAGGCAAAGTGCCAAGGGACAGGCAGAGGCCGGCCGTCATACGTGAGCCTCACGAGAGGAAGGTACTGTCCACGGTGACTTACTTGTCTTTGCATTAGTTATAGAGAAAGCGCTCTCAGCAATGTATTTGTCGTTCCCACTGTCTTCCTGTCTTCATTGGAAAGGCTTAAGGGCCAGGCTTACACAGGGCAGTTGAATGCGAAGTTGGGGGGAAGAACCAGAGGCTGTGTGCCTTCCTCAGTCATATTCCCCATATTTGAATAGGGGGTCAGACCCCTGTGTGGTGGACCACTTAGCTAGTTATATATGGTTCCATACAGGATAAATGTAGGTGGGTTTTTTCATAAAGGCAAATGCATATATATGTATATGCAGATTGTGATGAATTTTCACTAAATTAATTTCCACTTGAGATCGAATCTGTTTGATACCATCATGCCAGTATAGTGAAGTCCTGACTAGGTGACAGGCAAGCTCAGACTGGCTTGTGCTCACCATTTTTGTCTTGTCAGGTCCTGGCTCTGCTCGATGCTCTGAGCACAATACACAGTCAGAAAATGAAAAAGGCCAAAGAACAGAGACGCCTGCACAACAAGGAGCACGTGAAGATGAAGCAGAAGGAGGAAGAAGAGAAGCTGAGGCGGCAGAAGGACCTGAGGAAGAAGCTCTTCCGGATCCAGGGTCAGAAGGAAAAACGAAGTCAGAAGTCTAGTCTGAGAGGAGCTGAGGACACTTGAAGTGTCTCCAGAATGGAGGGGTGTCTTCCAGAGCTGCAGCCTCCTTGGATGACGTCAGTGCCTGTGACAAGTCATGATGAGAGCCTGTGGAGACTCTGGGACATGTGGTCCAGCTGAGCCTGGAGGAACTGTAGAAAGCCTGCTGGTGGCATCTGTGCTCAGTCACAGCGTCCAGTGAGACAGGCTTCACTGCTGGGAAACTTGGGGCTTTGTGAGTTAACTCACTGCTTCTTCCTGTCCCGGTTTATTTTGTGCTATAAAAATATTAAACTATTTTCCCATTAATTTTGGCCTAATATTCATTTGGGGATGAATACATGCTAGTTTGCTTATAAACAACTGCTTACTCTACCATCTTTACGAGGCTCCCAGGAGGAGAAATACTAAGCTTTTGGATTGTATTGATATTGACTGAGTAGAGAGGCCACTGTACCCAGTCACAGAGCTGGGTAGGTGGGGCTACCCAGTCCTGTTGCAATCCAGATGAGAGCACCAAGAGCCTCAGTATGACAGAGATGGAACTACAGGGTTGTTGGCCTTGCAGAGTTTTTGTCTTTTTTGTCTAATCTTTCTATGCAGTCTTCCATTTTGGAGCTGGAAAATCTACTCTATGTCATTGTTGACTCAAGCCTGTGTTGGCCCTTAGTACAAGGAATTAAGTATTCAATCTATTCATTAGCATAGTTTAAGGTAAGCCTGCTTTCCTGAGGGTGGTCCTTAGTCAAGGAGATAGACCCGAGTTCTTAGAGGTACCAGCATTCAGATCTTAGAAGGCAAGTTCCTAGAGGGGCCTGTAGCCTTTTCCCAGGAAAAGTGTACCCTGGAAAAGGAAACGGTCAGACTTTTTGTGGACTATTGCACACTGAACTAGCATTCATTGAAAAGACCCACCATGTCACTGTAGTCTACAAGTCAAAGTCAGGGTTCACAAAGGTTAAGCAATCGATGGACTCAAGTTTAGAGTTGGCTCTCGGCGAGGAAGCTCATGTGCCGGCTATTTTCCTAGATCCAGACGTGAAATTAGACAACAGCTGGGAACTGCGGAGTTCCACATCAGCTTGTGTTGTTTTTCTCCTTGTAACAAACAGCTCTGACAATAAGCAGCTTGAAGGATTCCACTCATGTCCGGAGGGTACAGTGCTCACCACAGGGAGGGAAGCAGCAGCACTTAGGCAAGGAATTAAACTCTACTTCCCCACCTTCTAAGACTTCCATACCACACACACACACACACACACACACACACACACACACACACACACACGAAGACTTTTACACACGTCTGCTACATTTCTCAGGTTAAATAGTGGACCCCTTCCGTTTTGTTTCTGTGTACCTGTTCTTTTTAGACTGGCCACTTGAATATGAGGTCAAATTCCAGTGGGGGAAAAGACAGTCACCACCCGTTGTAGTTTCTGTTGCTGTGAAGAGGCACCATGACCATGGCAACTCTCATAAAGGAAAACGTTTAATTGGGGCTGGCCTATGATTTCAGAGGTTTTGCCTGTTATCACGGCAGGAAACATGGTGACGTGCAGTCAGATGGGAGAAGGAGCCGGAAAGTTCTGCATCTGGGTTCATAGGCAGCCAGAAAAGAACTGTCACACTGGGGGTGGCTTGAGCAGCTGAGACCTCAAAGCCCACACCCAAGTAACAGCATCCCCAATAAGGCCACACTCCGAGAAGGTCACACCTCTCAATAGCGACACTCCCTATGGACCATGGACGCTATTTTTATTCAAACCACCACAGCACCTTCCTTTGAATAAAACTAAGTGTACTTCCTGTTTCCTTGTTGGCTCTCTGGAGCACACTCTCCTGGCCAAGAGTAAAGTTTGCCTTGTCCAGACACTTAAGTTGGAATTGTGGCCACTGTCTTTATGACCCTGAACTTATTTCTGATACCACCCACAGACAGCTACCAAGCCACAGTTTCAGTCTCTCGCCTGAATCATCTCTGACTCCGTGTCTATGGGGGTCTGGAGTGATCGCCTTACTGGGACAGGCTGAAGCTAACACTCTAATCTGTTGATTGAATGCATTATAAGAATATACAAAAATGCTGCATGCCTTGATGTGATGGGGGAAGGGGCGGAGCTTCATCTATGCCAGCCAGAGTCTGCAAAGACCCAGACTGGCTTTTTCTGTCCCCTGCGCTGTCATTGTCCATACCCATCGGGCGCCACACTAGTTACCCTCTTCAGTGTTCCCCACCTTGTGGTTTAGGCCTAACATTTAACCACTCCCTTTACACGTTTTTGCTGTAACAGCGTTGATATTCTTGGTTAGGATTTCAGTGGCTATGATGAAACCTCTGGAGCAAAGGCAACTTGGGGTAGGAGAAGAGGATTGTTTATCTTACCCTAGATGGTGTGGGCCGCCATCTAGGGAAGTCAGGGCAGGGCAGGAACCTGGAGACAGGAACTGAGAGATAGGCACGGAGGAGTGCTGTTTACATAACGGCTCGTCCAGTCTGCTTTCTCACACATCTCAGGACCTCTTGTCTGGGGGTGGTACCACCCTCTGTAGGGCGGGCCTTCCCACACCCATCCTTAGTGAAGACAGACTTGCCTTCAGACCAAGCTGAGAGAGGCAGTTTCTCGGTTGGGGTTCTCTCTTAGGTACCTTGTGCTAAGTTGTCATGAACCTTAGCACAGTGAGGCTTCCTGGAGAGAGTGAGTCAACTCTGTCCCCAGCACAAAGCTAAGCTCCCGTCTCCCAGGAGCATCTGGACAGCTGTCCCTCCCGTCCTCCCCAGCCTTCGTTCTGTGGTCCACCTGCCCCGCGACTGTTTTAGACTCACTCCTGCTTGGGAATTCTGTGTCCTGGCCCTGGCTCCTGAGTCTGTTCGTCCCCAGCGGTGCCATTCCATCTCTTCTAACTTTATTTACATCTACTAGCTGAACGATCACAAGCCTGGAAGGTTCACCTATGTAGGGTACTTTCTGAGGCTCCGCTGAAGTGACTGAGAGGCAAGCTGGTGGCTGTTCCCTTGTGTTGTCTTTCCAGGCCCAGAGCTGCTCTGAGGCCCTCTAGGCAGACCATGCAGGGCAGCGGATGCTAGGCATACACACAGCGGAGTCTCGGTTTCCTTATCTATATGGTAAGCAGAACCAGGGATATGCCGGAACCAGAAGCAACATCTATTCCCCGTGTGAGCCACTGTATCTCCGCCGGGTGTGGATGGGAGGGAACGAGTGAAATGTGTGTACAGCTGCATGTGAGCATCTGCAAGCGTGCGCAGCTGAATGCACTCGTGAAGAGTGTAGTGTATGTGTATGGCTGTAAACAACACACGAGCTCATATCTGGTTTGTACACTCAGGATTTTTTTTCCCCTCTAGATCCTAGGGGATTAAGGGATGTGAGTCCCGTTCCCCACACCTCCGTGTGAGGTTATTAGCAGCTGCAGCAGTGGTCAGAGAGACTGCATGCTGCTCTGTGGAACAGTCTAAGGAACCCCCATCAGGGTCTCTTCATTGGGAGTTACAGCAGCGGCCACGAGATGGCGCCATAGGGCAAGCGCTGCAAGAAGAAGCCCAGCCTAATGGGGGGCTTCAGCGCTAGACGCCCCCTCCAACTGAAGGCTGATGGTTGCGGCCAGCTCCGGATGCTGACCCAGACATACAGTGAGCACTGACCACGAGAATAATCGCTAGACAGAACACTTACGATTATTTTGTGCTTACATTCCCAGGACTGACCGCAGAACGTGAGTTTACTCTTTTTATATGGAACTTTGCACGTTTGTTGTTTAAGAAAGAAAAAAAAGCATCATTTAAAACATCCAGTGTTGAGCTGAAAGTACAAAAGAGTTTAATTTTGCCAGTCAGTAGCTATGTGACTTTGGAATTATCTTTTTTTTTTTTTTTTTTTTTTTTTACTTTTTTTTAAATCTTTTTTTTCTAAATTCTTTGTTTACATTCCAAACGATATATCTTTGAAAAAAAAGTGTGTGTGTGTGTGTGTGTGTGTGTTATAATCAATTTTTAGAATACATGTGGATGAGAATGCATGGGTATAATGTGCAGCTACACCTATGGGAATGCATGTGTGCGTTGAGTATGACTGCCCTGGATAGTTATAGCCACCTTACATAAGCTGGAGTCATTTGGAAAGAGGGCCACTCAATTGGGAAAATGCCCCCATAGGATCTGCCTGTAGACAAGACTGTGGGCATTTTCTTAACAGTTGGTGTGGGTTGGCCAAGCTCGCTGGGGGAGCTCTGCTCCTGAGTTGGATCCTGTGTGGCTAAGAAGGCCTCGAAGAGGAAGCCAGTAGCAGTGCTCACCGTGGCTTCTGCTTCAGCTCCTGCTTCTCTGCTTGAGGTCCTGCCTGGCTTCTGTGAGGAACTCAGATGTGGAAGTGTGAGCAAAATAAACCCTTTCCTCCACAAGTTGCTTTTGGTCATGATGTTTTATCACACCAATAGAATTCTCTAAGTTGTGTATTTGCAGTATAAGTTAATGCTATAAGGGAGGGAGGGAAGGAGGAAGGGAGGGAAGGAGGGAGGGAGGGAAGGTTGAAGAGTTGAGAAGAAATATGCTGAAGTTGGTAGAAAACATTTGTTGCCAAGGAGAGAAGCCACTGCCTAGATAAATCTCAAGGGTCGTTTTGCCGGTGTAAGGCAGGGAAATGCATTTACAGTAAGGAGAGAGGGCTGTGTGTGGGGAGCTGGATATGCAACTAAGTTTCATCCCATGCTTTGGGGGACAGAGAGGAAAACACAGCTAAGGAAGAAAGTGAGCAGAACAGGACCCAGAGGCACAGGAAAGGGCGTAGGCATGGAGAGGGCAGCTGGGTGCCTGGGTGCCTGGGTGCCTGGGTGCCTGGGTGCCTGGGTGGCTGGGTGGAGGGCCTTCCTTTGGGAAGAGGCCAGTGCAGGATTTTGCCCTGGACACATGGCTGTGTTCTGGCCCAAGGCATCCTTCAGACGGGAAACCTTGGTGTCCAGCAGCCACCGAAGAGACACAAAGACACTTCTCTGTGCTATGCCTTAAAATAAACTCCAGGGGGATTAAAAGTTTAGGAAAGATAAGTAAATACGTGGATAAATAATGCTCATAGCTCAGTGGCACAGCACTTGCTTGGCTTCTGTCAGGCTCTGATTCAATCCTGACTGCATTTTTGAAGGTACTTAATTTTGGGGCCAGTCCCGGGGAGCCGGGGAAGGGAAGCAGACACAGAAGGTCATCCTGCTGCTGACCTAGGCTCTGAGGAGCCAGGAAAACATGCTGGACTCAGGGACGGCATCCCAAGCCCTGTCCCTGGGGGCTGAGGTGAGTTCCTGAACCAGGAAAGGGAACGCTCAGGTGAGACAGCAAGGGGAACCCAGCCCTGGACCCAGAGCCGCTCACCATGTGGGTCTGGGGAAGGGAAATGTGCCCTGACCTTCAAGTCGACAAGGAGATGCCATCTGGTGAGGGATTCCAGAGGTCTCAGGAGGAAGAAAAACCCAGCGGAGGGTGGTGTAAAACAGCAGAGACAAGGGTCCCAGGCCAGGCCCAGCAGAGGAACTCTGCTGGGGGCCACAGCAAGCTGAACTTGGGAGCTGCAGAGAGCAGCCAGCCTGCTGGATCCGCGTTCGTCCTTGTGTTGGCTTCTTCATACAGTCGAAACCTAGGAATATACTAGGTTCCTGGGAACTTTCAGGAAAAATAACAGTGTTCTTAGAGAAGAAACTTGGAAACATTGGTACACGATATATCAAGTTATAATAACTTGGACTTTTGTAGATTGAGTTAATAGAAGCTGTGTCTCAAATCTTCAGGGACTGCAAAGGGAAAATGTAGAGTGGAGATTCCTCTCAGGGCTAAGAAAGCTTAGACAGCTCCTGTCCTCTGTTGTGGCTCCTCCCTCCCTCCCTCCCTCCCTCCCTCCCTCCCTCCCTCCCTCCCTCCCTCCCTCCTTCCCTCTCTCCTTTTCCCTCTCCTCCCTCCCTCCCTCCCTCCCTCCTTCTCCTTCTCCCTCTCCTCCCTCCCTCCCTCACTCCTTCTCCTTCTCCCTCTCCTTCCTCCCTCCCTCCTTTCCTCCCTCCCTCCTTCTCCTTCTCCCTCTCCTCCCTCCCTCTCTCCTTCTCCTTCTCCCTCTCCTCCCTCCCTCCCTCCCTCCTTCTCCTTCTCCTTCTCCCTCTCCTTCTTCCCTCCCCCCTCTCTTTTTTCTTTCTTTCTCTCTGTACCAGATGAGGTATGATTTACTTGACCTTTATTTTGAGCTCCAATGCAGCCCTCATGCTTCACAGACAAAGTAACTGAGCAAAAGAGAAGCTAAGTGGACGCTCCCACAGTTCTCTCAGCCTTTCTTCTGTTGGGTGGAGGTGCAGATGGACTGAGGCTTAGACAAGGTCAGTGGTTCTCAACCTTCCTGACGCTGCTTTTAATGCAGTTCCTCATGTTGCGGTGACCCCCCCCAACCATAAAATGATTTTCATTGCTACTTCATAACTGTAATTTGCTACTGCTATGAACTGTAATGTAAATATCTGATGTGCAGGATATCTGATATGTGGCTGCTATGGGGGTTGTGACCCACAGGTTGAGAACTCCTGTGCTAGAGGGTGTTCTTTCTAACTATGGTGACTACGGCTTGCAGGAGCTGCTGTGGGACCAGATCCTGCCCTGTGCAGCTATGCGGGTTCTCAAGGTAGCCCCTGACCTGTACAGAGGACCCCTGACAAGATCGCCAGGATCTGGCTTATCATGCGCCTTCACAAGCTCTCTGGGAATGGACAGTCCCGAGCCATCCAACCGGCTCTGCCTCCTGGCTTGTGGGCCCCTTAACCCCCCGGGGGAGGCAATAAGACTTCTGCCTTTCCTGCCTTGGGTCCCAGGACAGATCCTCCCTCCTGCTGCATCTGGGCCTGATGGCCCCAGCTCTGCCACGTGTGAGAGCAGCCTTTCCAGAAGCCACCCTCTCCAGGGGGATTCGATTAGGTCCTGGTGGTGTGACCTTGTTAATGCAATCAGGAAGTTTTCTCAAGACTTCAGCTGCCTCGCTGGCAGCCTGGCCGGCTCCCAGGGCGAGCATGCTTCTCCAATGCTTTCCTCGAGACAGGAAGGGCTCAGTGCCTCCAGGGACAGCTGGATACGAGACAGGAAGCGCCCAGGTTGCCTCCACCAGCCGTGCTTGCCCACCCAGCGCTCTTCTTCGGCTCTGGTTTTACTGGGAGTGACTGAGTTTCATTAGTTTAGGGAAGAACCCTGAACAATGAGAATCAGTACTTTGGAGAAGTCTCCAGAAAATGGACCTTTTCCTATTAAGGTTAGGTCCTTAATGGAACATTTTAAGAAAAGAAACTTGGGAAGGGTCCAGAAAAATCTCTCCATTAGGGTAATGAGCTGTAATCAGACTCTGAGGGTTGTGTTCATTCCAAGGGTTTCTTCCTAAGACTGCCCATCCGCCAGGGCGTCCTGGACAGACTTCTAAAGCAGGTAGGAGCTGGCAGAGGAATCAGGAGCATTCCAGGGAGCGAATGAGGGGCATCTGCTTCTCAGGTGTCCTGACCGGTGTCCCAGTCAGCTCCGGATTGACGTTGGAAATGACAGCTTCGTTTGTAGGAACAGGCAGAGGGACAGATGGACAGACAGTGTAGCAGGGCAAAGGGGTGGTGCAGACAGCTACCAGAGCCTGAGTCTAAGGTTTCCCATCAAGGGTGATGGAAGTTGGACCACAGAGGGGCAGGGGCCCTCCCTCAGACAGGGCGTGGGACGGCAGAGCAGGGAGGCATTGGTGGGACCACAGGTCACACACAACCCTCTTGGAGACAGAAGATGCTCCTCCATCTCCATCCTAGTGGTCACTATGCCATCTGGTCATAGTGTTCCTCTCTCTAGTGGGACTGGTTAGTAAAGCCCGGCCTCTTTACTCCCTGTACCAACTGGATGTTTCTCTGTGGGTTGCTATGAGTACAGCAAAGATGCCCATTGGTGCCCCTGGTCCCTGCAGGCCTCCTTGGGACCTGTGATCACTGGCTTTGGCAGAATCCCACCCCTTGGTCCTTGACTCTGACCATAGATTGGCTACTGCTCATAAGATGGGCAACTTGGCAGAGGACTTTGGAAACCCCAAAACACTTAGGTAATGGTAAACAGTGTGTGTGTGTGTGTGTGTGTGTGTCTGTGTGTGTCTGTGTGTGTCTGTGTGTATCTGTGTGTGTGTGTGTGCGCACGCACGCGTGTGTGCAGGATCATAAAATTCAGTGTCACTAGACTCTATCAACCTTCCTCGCTGGCAGTCCCTCTGACGTCTCACTTCTTGGGCTTTTTTTTGTTGAATATTTTGGAGGCACCAGGCCTCAGAGAAAGAACAGGATGCTCACTTTCCCCAGGGTTAAGATGAGACCTAGGCAATTACCCAGGTTCTTATCCCCAGGGTCCTAGGTTGATCTTGTCTCTTAAGCTCCGTCACCCCAGGGAACTGGAGGATAAAGCTCCAGGAGGAGTTACCCACCCTGGACGACCTGTCCCAGATGACCTGTCCCAGATGACACAGAAAGCATGAATCCTGCCCGTGTAGCTGTGTTGTGAGGGGTGAAGGACAGAGTGGTCACTTTGTGATCTGCATTCCAGGCATGCCTCTGACTGACGGCTCACAAGGGAGTGTTCAAGGCTGGTGGCCCTCCTCCTTTTTGTCACCTGCCTGTGTCCTGTTGTGTCTCAGTGCAGAATCAGGACTTTGGAGCAGGCAGAAGACATCACCACCCCCTCTTAGCCTGAAAGGGGAGCTGCTAACTGTTACGTTTCTTGCCACACTCCTTCCTCTTGTCTGTGCCTCCCCCACCCATGGGATGAAAGCTAGCTCTAGGCTGAGGAGCCAGCAGTTGTGACTGTGCCGCTGATAACATTTCTGACTGAAACTCAAGCTTGAGTTAGCTACTAAGTGATAAAGAGTGCTAGGGAGCCAGGACTTACCATCTTGTTTTGATGAGTAAGTTACATAAAGAATGTATCTTCAGGGATACATTCTAAGTCTCTAAGTCTTTCTAAGATCCAACCGTGGTACTACTCCTTGGTAGGGCCTAGGTGACATCAGCTTTTGCCACAAATGATGATGGCTCTGCTCATGGATTTCCTTTGGCCTCCAGGAAACCTAGCACCATTTTAGGCTGACACCAGATTTGTTCCATTTGGCTGTTGCTCTGCTAGAGTTCCTGTACTCTCTTGGCTTTTCACTGAAGGAGACTTCTGTTCAGTTTCTGTACACCATGATTGGCAGTTGCAGGACATCATTTCTGGAAGGAGGCTGGACACGAAGAATGAGGAAACGTGGCTGTTGAGATGTCTCGGTGGTCATGTCCCTTAGCACCAAGCCTGATCACCAGACTCCTGGCATTCACACAGGAGTTGGATATAGCCAACTTCTATAAGGTGTCCTTTGACTTTCATGTGTACACCATGGCATGTGCATGCACACACATGTGCATATGTGCACGTACACACACAAACCAACGTAAATAAAGCAGAAAATAGATTTTAACATTCTGAGGAAGAAATGGTAGGTGGCGGTGTTTCTTCAGAGGTTGTGGGTCATGGTGATTCTGAATGAAGAGGGTCAACCCTATTTCTCATGCACAGGTGACCAGGGAGCCGTGTCAAGAAGCATAAACTCACAATGTCATCTTGCCACCCCTACTCAGATTGGGAGGCTGCCCTTGCTGCTGTCAGGCCCAAAAGGGAGTGGTCTTTGGGGCAGGTCTCGGGCATCTGTGGCAGTATCTGGGTGTTGCACTGTGCTCAGTTCTCATTCAGAAGAAGAGCTTGGGACACCAGGATCATGCAGTGCTAAGTTCAGCAGCCTGTGCCTCCTGGTTGAACCAAACCTCCTATCCATCTCAACCATGGCTAGGAGGAGCAGGAGAACTATGTCCAGCAGGGGGCGTCGTGCAGCTGCAGAATCCACAAAGGGATGGGATTGCATGCATGGCCAGAAGACTTCAGCTGCCAATGAAGACCCCACCCCCTTGGCTCCCTATGACATCTCCTCTACAGTGTCCTTCACCCTCTGTGCTGTCCCCATCAGTTTATTTGTCTCTGTGACAGCCCCTCTGACGCTGTACCCGTCCTGTCACCTACACCAGTCTCCTGCCAGCTACTGCAGCCAGTCATTTGGTTCCCACCACACAACAGTATCTGCCCAGTGTCCCAGATGTCCTAGCAGGAGTCTGGCAGGTATGGGACTGCAGTGTTCCTGTCTGCAGATCCATCTTAGGTGCTTGTGGCTCTTTGGCAAATGGTTGGATCTCATCCAGATTTCTGCAAAGCCTTATGGAATTCCCTAGATGTCCCATTAGGAGTATCTTGGGTAGGGAGACACTACCCTGTTTCTAGCCCTGGCTCTGCAGAACCTGGCATACCTTAGAAAGGTGACCAGCTCTCCCGCCTTGTCTCCAGCCCAGTGTGTGCACAAGTCACCATCTGGAATGGACCTGCATTTGTTTCATTTAAATGTCCCTCCCACTCAGCCACAGAGTGCTGCCACCAGCCTGTCTCCCCTCCTTCCCCGTGCCTAAGCGAGGGGGTTGGTGCAGAGTGCTTTGCAATAAAGCACTTCCACTTCATCATCTCAAAAAAAAATTCTTAGTAGAAGCAATTGGAAAAATTTACTGGCTTGTCAGAAGAGCCATTGCTCATCAGACAAGAGAGAGGAAAGGCAAAGGCCATCAATTCATGGGCAGTGCCTCAGGAAGAGATTAAATCATTTAGAGACATGTCCTTAAGAAATCATTGAGGCCTGGAGCTGCCGTCTTCCTCAGCCTTGCTGTGGATTCGGGCTCCAAGGGAGAAGTGAAATGGACACAGACGGCCACTGCCTAAGACTCTACCTTCTGTTTAGCAGTCTGGGAGCGGTGTGTGTGTGTGTGTGTGCCTGTGCGTGTGCCTGTGCCTGTGTGTGTACGCGTGTGCATGTGTGTGTATGTGTGTGTGTGTGTGTGTATGTGTGTGTGATAGACCCCCACGCGTGCCTTCAAGTAAGTACTGGTGTGATTGGTTATGTAAACTAACCCTCACTGACTAGCTGTGAGGGTATTCAGTTTTGTGACACTCCTGTTATGTTGTGAATCGGCACAACTTATCCAGGTAAAGAAGGGTACACACACATATAAAACTTCCACTTCGGGTCTCCAGCAGACACGTGAGAGTCCCCAAGGATATGTCGTCTGTCTTAGGATTGAGCACAGCCAGCCTGGTGCTGTCCTTGTTCATTCCAGAAGGCAATGGAGCTAGGTAAACAGTGTGCAGCTGAGCCCGACTGTCCCTGAAGAGTCGGTGGCCGGGGGCTGGCAACCTTGAAGCTACTGAGCCTGGGTTAAAAATCCCATTTCCTCTCCTGATGGTTATGAGTCTGATCTTCCTCTGCCTATCCACTCAGGGCCTTGTGAACCAGGAATATGTGTTGCTGGGCCTGGTGGCCAGGTCCAAGGATAAAGTTCTCTTGGTCCTTAATGGACCAGATATGGAGATGGCCAGTCTCAGCAGCTAGCCTGGCCAATGCAGGTGAGACCAAACATGAAGAGTAATTACAAGGTGACTGACTGCGACATCGCACAGGACCGAGTGGCACTTGGGTTCACCAGCATTCTGAATGTCTGTGTGGGGTTCCAGAAAGGCCCCCACAATCTGGGGCCTTCCTAGAAAAGAAGGGCAGAGGAAAGGGAATTCTCTCCCATCCTGCCTATTTGGGTTCCGGCATGGCTCTCTTGACAGATCTGTGACATCAGTTGTCCTGGCGCTGGCCCTGTATTGCCCGCTGTCATAGGTCTACAGCTGGCAGACTATCAGCTGTGGGGCTTTTCTGCCTCTGCCACCATGTGAGAAAATCCCATGTTTTAATACCCGCCCACATCTCCTATCGTCTCTATTCCTCTGGAGAACTCTCACTACTCCAGCTGTGGCTGTGGGAAATGCTGTCTAGCCTGCGAGTTTGTTCCAGCGAAACGGAAGAAGGTCTTGACATCTATGGACTGGAATAAGAAATCTGTGGGTGCACTCATCCCTCCTGTTTGTCCCATAAATGCTGACTACCAGGTTTAGTGCAGGCTAGCCCATGTGGTAGCAGGCAGATGAGAACTTAAAGAAAGGTGAACAGGGCTATGGCTTGGAGGCTGAGGATGGTGACCTCTTACCTGGGCTGCCCTGGCAAGACCCTGGCCATAGTGACTTCACCAACTTCATTTCCCTTGTCTCAGCAAATCCACAGAACAAAGGAGATCTACAGAGGTGCAGTCTCCACCAGAAGACCCCTGCAGACAGGGCAGCAAGCTCAGCTGGACAGACACTGCATCCCGGGTTTGTTTTTATCTTCTATGAGTCCATGAAAGCCAGCGTGGCAGCCTCTGCTTACTGCAGGGTCTGGGCTCTTGCTCAGGGACTCTAAGCATAGCCTGCTCCTGGCTGCTCTACTTGAAAGCCTCTTCTCCTCTCCACACAAGAATACCAGCTTCTCTCTGACGGGTCTGCCTTCTTTTTTACTTCCTGTATGTGTAACGTTTCTGTGGACTGGCTGGTATGGCCTGGGGAGCCAATCATGGCCTCGGCCAGTGAGTCTGACTGCGTCCTACAGTCACCTGGGTGGCACTGTGTGGGCTTCTGGTCCCAAGACCTCATGGTCAGCTCTGCGTTCCCACGAGGCTCACTAGCTGCCCAAGCCGTCCTTTGTTCTCCAGACTGACACTGCTTGGCTGTCGAAGGCAGTCCCATCCATGGAGCTCCTATGTGGGCTAAGCCGGTGGCTGGTGGCGGGAAGGCTGGCTGCTGGGTCTGCAGTTATGGTACATGCTCACATCCTGCAGAAGTGACGGGCTCTTGTTCTGACTGTAACCTCCATTGAAACTTGTCATCAGCATGGCTACGGGAAGGGCAGAGGACGAGTTCCCTGGGATGGACACCTTGGACCAATCGTGTACGTAGATGAGAGCTTTCCCTTACACCTACTGTGGCCTTAGCTTCCCTCTTGGGGCGAGTCACCAAGTGCTGTGCATTCCCTAGAGAAGCAGGTGGCCTGTCGCCCTCGGTGTGTTCATCATCCATGATTCATATAGGCTGCCTGGAGCCATCTGAGTCAGACCCCCGTCATGCTCAGGGACCCAGCACTTCACAGCTTCTCTCCTGTCCTTACTTCTTCCTTGGGTCTGTGGGCTGGTAGATATTGGTCTCTCTTTGAGCTTCCTTTTCACAGATCCCCTGGACCAAGAAGGATAGTATGGGCTTGGAAACACAGCAAGACCACCCCTCATGCTTCCTAGAAAACAGAGTGCAGATATTTCTGAAATAAAAGAGCCAACTGATAAAGCTATCAGCTGAACAGGAAACACAACCATCAACTCCACAGTAGAAGACAAGCTCACTGCAGTGGTAAGCAGTGGTGGCATCAAGCATAGACAGTACAGAGAACATTTTGGGAAGGCTCAACAGGCTCTTGGTGCGACTTCTCTGAGGGCAAAATGCCAGGAAGGCAGCAATGTACACTGACCAGGGCGCAGGGATATGGCTTCCCCTCTTTTGAGACTACTCTTGTTTTAGTATTGAGATGTGATTAACCCTGGACTTCATGGGTGGTTGGTTCCCTGTGTGGACAGTGGACAATGGATATATCATAAGAAGAGAGGCCATGAGTACAGGCGGTGCTCAGATGTGAGACGCATGCTCACACACCTGATGGTGTGGATCAACATGATAGGCTCTGAGTGTTTTGGAAAAGACCCTGCTTCAGGAAGGTTCTTGGAAGCAGGGGGCAGGAAGGAAGGTCCTTGAAGGCTGGGGGATATAGGGCCCATCCAAGAACATCTGGGCTACGCAAGCTGGACCTGGAGGCAAGCGAGCTTTAGGTGGAGCCCTCTTTATCCCAGGGAGCTGACCTGCTGTGTCTGAGATTTTGAGGAAAGAAGAAGACTGCATCTGGATAAGACGGAAATACACAGGACCCAGGCTTGCAGGCACAAGGATCAATAGGTCCCAGTGAGTTAGTCAGCAAATGTTATGGGAAGTCCACTGGGAATGCTCGGGGCAAGAAGGGCTGTGACTGCTACAGAGAGGGGTTGACAGGAGAACCAGAGGCTCCCTGGGGAATTGGAGTAGGGACAGTCACTGTGGGGACTGACAGTGGCAGCAGCCTGTAATCTAAGCACTTAAGAGGCAGAGATAGACGATCCCCAGAGCGAGCCGGCTAGCTAGACTAGCTAGAATCGATGAGCTCCGCATTCAGCTAGGGACCCTGCCTCAGTAAATAAAATGGAGAGCAACTGAGGAAAACACCAGGCATCAACTTCAGACCTCTGCATGTGCACACATATGCTAGGCACCCTACACATGTGTGTAGCCACACTCGTGAACAGACACACACCGGGACAGTATACAAAGAGTACTCTAGTCAATGAGTCAGCACTGGGCAGGCTTATCCAGGGGTGGGGATATGAGGTGTGTGTCAATCTCAGGCTCTGGGCAGAGGCTGGCTACTGCAATAGAAGGACAGGAGGCTAGACCAGGGAGGAACTTGAGACTAAGAGAAACTTCATTTTCTTCTCTTCCTCCCCTTGACCTTCCTTCTCCTGTTCCTCCTCCTCTTCCTAATTGTTTTCAGGAAGGAACTATTTAACCAATTGAATGCCAGAGATGGAAGTAGAGAGGAAAAAGAATTGAAGGAGTCATGTGGGAGGGTCTTTTAGCTCATGAGATGATGGGCCTTTGGTGGACCAACAGATGCCCTATTACCTCCCTCATGATGTCAGAAACCGTATGTGTAAGCATGTGTATGCATGGAAGCTCTCCAAATGCATGTGAGTTTGTGAGTATGAGTGTCAATTCATGTGTGTAGATGTGTGTGAGCATCTCTGCGTATGCATTTAAGTATGGCTATGTGTATAAATATATGTATTATGTATGTAGGTGTGTGAACATGTGGATGGGTGGAGCTTCAGTGGAAAAGGCAAGAACAAGGTGCTGGAGAGGCCCCTAGAGAGTGGATATTGAGTAGAGGTTAGGGATCGTGTCGGGTCAGAAGTGTGAGAGGTGCCGAGAGGCACAGGGCATGGTGGAAGCTACAGGGAGAGGGGATGTTCCATTCTGAATAGCTGGAAACTTCTGGGGCTAGAGGCAATAGTGAACTAGTAGCTAGCCACCTCCCCCTGACCCAGTGCATGAAGTACTGGAGTGAAGGGAAGCCCAGAAACAATGGAAGATCATAAGGATAACTCAGGAGAAAGGAGGGGAAACCCTAGGTTACTGGAGCCACTATGGGCATGGAGGGGAGATTCAGAGGAGCTTCCCAGATGTCCCCCACTTCGCCCGTGCTGAGCCCACCCAAAGGACACTGGTCTCTGAGAACAGAGAGGACTGTTCTTCACCAGACACAGAATGTCTTTGTAGCGAGAAACTCAGACACAACGTGAGGTCCAAACACATGTACATGAGTCACTACCAGCTGCCTTCAGTCTGGCCATCAGCTGTGTTATGGCCTACAAGTGGGGGCCTGGAGGTAGCATCAGTTTTAGTGGCATGATTTCCTGGGGCCAGCCTTGGCATGGGCTGCTGGTGGTGAGCAGGGAGCCACCTAGTGTGTGACCATTTCACACTCATCTCTCTTGGAGAAGAAGCACAAGCCATAATAACACTGGGCAGTGGGGCTTGCATAACCCAAGTGGCTGATGTCCCCAAGGGAGGAAGCAGAGCTCACAGTGCCAAATAAGCCAGGGCTCTGTGACAGGAGATTCTCAGAGAGAGCCATCTATGCCCCAGGACATAGCTGTATCAGGAACTTAAAATAACTGAAGTCCTCAGAGAACATTGTCCCATAGGGAGGATGTGGGAGATGTGGGGTGTGGAAACTAATCATTTAGTTTTTGGTTTTGTTTTTTTTTATGTGAATTATTTTATTTTTCTGTCCTCTCTCTGGTGTTCTGTGGTTGAATGGGTACATCATCTCTTAGTGAGATTTTCTTCAGCAATTCTATTGCAATCTGGTCTATTCCACTGACCAAATCATTCTATTCTATTCCACTTGGGAGTCTTCCTTTTCTGTGACTTAAATTCAGAAATTTGTCTTTTCCTGGTGTCCCAAGGTGACCACATATTCCTTTCATCTATTTATTTAACTCACTTTTTTAATTGAGCAGGACTTAAGTCCTGATATCTTGCCTTCTACTTGATCCAATCTGCTTGGAAGGTTTTCCACTTTCTGAGTTTTTAAAATTGGATTATTGAGCTTTATTTCATCTTGAGTTTTCTTCACTGTTTCCCTTTATTGAATTCACTTTTTAAAGCCTGGTTGTCTTCACTGTTTAATTCAGCCATCTGTGTGTTCCTCAGCTTCCATCAGGAGTGTGTCCTCACCCTCTTTATAACTTCTTTCGGGCATTTGTCCTCTGTAAAGTCTTTCAATTACATGATCATGTTTGTAATTGTTTTTTATTTGATTTCTTTTTTGGAACAGGGTTTCACTGTGTAGCCCTGGCTAACCTGGGGGAACTCTCTAGGCCTCTAGAGTGATGGATTAAAAATGTGTGCAACCACATCTAGCCCATAATGGGTCTTATACATTCTGTTTCCTGAGATTCATTCTAGTAAGTGCCATGAAGGACATTTTTATACGACTGAGTGGTCTCAGGGGTGGGAGGGTATATTGACTGAGTCTTACATTTATTTGTCTTTTTACAGTGGGACCTGGGTATGTGGAGTTAGGCCATTGGTTGTGTGTCTGATATGAGTTTCTTGTTCATCGACAAGAGGGATATGAGTTACTTGTTCATCTATGAGAGGGAGTTTGATCCTGTTTTTGCCATTGGGCTGATTTCAGATTAGATACAGAAGCATATAATTTAGTTCTTCAGATACTCAGTGTTGATTTCATATTATAGAGGGTGGGGTGATTCCAGTTCATCATATTATGGAGACTTGGATGACTGCAATCCAATGTGTCACAGCGGTCTCAATGGCAGTGTGAGTGATTGCTTGGATAAGGTCCTGGGACAGGGGTGATACAGGATCAGTTGGACAAGGTTTGGGGGCTGAGAGGGCGGGAGACTTACCAAAATGCCTCATCGATGACTGCCAGTGCAAGGTTCAGAGGGGAGGACTAACAGGACTCACCCTGAAGGCTAACGGGTATGGCTCTTTCCTGGGCCTGAGTCAGCGTGGGAAAGCAGCATGTGGTGGGAAGCCGAGAGGATTCACTCAGAAGGCTTCGGAGTGTGATTTTTTGTTGGGCCTGAGCTGGAGAAGCACAGCATGTGGTGAGGGACTGAACGGACCCACAAGAAAGCCCTGGACTGTGGTTTTTGGGTGGATCTCTCTCTCTCTCTCTCTCTCTCTCTCTCTCTCTCTCTCTCTCTCTCTCTGAATGAAGATATTGGTTGCTATATACTTCTATCTTAGAACAATTTTCATTCCACCTCACAGGTTTTTGCATGTTTTATTTACATTACTCAATTCTAGGAGTTTAAATTTTCTCTTCTAATTTCTTTGATGACCCATTTGTTATTACCCCTGCCCTCAAGGGTCTTGATCAGGGTCACAAGCAACAGTACTATATGAGTTTATGGATTTTTTTCTAGTTTGTTGTTAATTTCTTGTTTTAGCCATTGTGAACAACTATAAGAAATTATTTATATTTTCTTATATCGGCTAAAATTTGCTTAGAAATTTTTGAATGAGGTCTATTTTAGATGATATTCCATGAGTTCAAGAGAGAAAGAGTGTATTGCATTGTATTTTGATAGAGGATTTTGTAGATAATTAAGTCCATTTGATCTATAATGTCATATACATTTTATGTTTTTTATTTATTTTTTTATCTGGATGACTTGTCTGGGAAAATCATACAATATTAGTGTGTTGAGGTCAGTCTATGGTGCCTTTACATCTAGTAGTACTTATTTTATAAAGCTGTGTGTTCTGACAGTCAGTGTGTATATTTACAGTTGATATATCACATGATGGAGTGTATCTTTAATTAATATAAAGTGATATTTAAAAAATATTTTTGTTTAATTTTGGTTCAAAGTCTAATTTGTATTGTTGTGTTTACACCTGCTTCTCTTACAGTTTCCCTTGATAGCATGCCCTTTCCCATCACTTCACTGTAGGCTCTGTTTGTCTTTGCTAGTGAGATGTGTTTCTTGTAGGCAGCCAAGGTTTAATTCCAAGGTTATGTATCCGACTAAATAGCCCGTGTCTTTTGATTAGAGAATGGAGGCTGTAAACATTCAGCATTTTGAAGTATTTTAATATGTATTCAATATTTAATGTGTGTGTATACACCATGGTGTAAGTACACAAGTGCCTTGGTGTACATGTGGAGGGCAGGCGACAACTTGTGTGTGTTAGTTATCTCCTTCCTTTAATTAGGTTCTGGAGGTCAAACTCAGGCTTGATGGCAGGTGCCCTTACCTGCTGAGCCATCTCACTGGGTCTAAGGTCATTGAAAGGTATGTACCAATTCCTCTCAGTTTTGTTCTTTCTGTACTGTTTGATATTTTCATAATCTCCATTGACTTACTACTTTTCTGGTGTAATTTAGTCATCCCTGTAACCTCATATTTATCTTTCTTCTCAGTGTCTAGACCTCTTTGAAGTATCTTCTGTGGTGCTTGCTCATTGGTCATGGGTTCCTTTCATTTGTGTTATGGAAAGTTTTTCTTTCCTCTTCATCTTAATTTGGGTTACTATTGCTATCATGACATACCATGACCGAAAAGCAAGGTTTATTTGGCTTACACTTTCACAGTCATAGACCATCACTGAAGAAGTCAGGACAGGAATACAAACAAGATGAGAACCTGGAGGCAGAGTTGATGCAGAGGCCATGAAGGGGTGCTTCTTACCAGCTTGCTCGCCATAGCTTGCTCAACCTGCTTTCGTATAGAACCAAGCACCACTGCCCCAGGAATGGCACCACCCATAATAGGCTGTGCCCTCCACCATCAATTACTAAAAAATAAAAGCCCAACAGTCATTTTCTCAATTGACATTTCCTCCTTTCAGATGAGTCTAGATTGAGTCAAGTTGATATAAAATCAGTCAGCACAATTCACCCCTTGTCAACTCTATAACGAACATATCCTTGTTAAGCTGTAATCCTTTCTTTTTGTTCATCCCAAAGATCACACATGAAATCAACACTACATATATGCATTCCAAATTTTAAAAGTCTTACATAGTCTTTAAAAATTCACACACTTAAAAAAAATCAAGTCTCTTTAAGATATTCAGTGTCTTTTAAAATATAAAGTCTATAAAATCCCCAAATCTCTTTAAAAGTTTGAAGTATCTCAACTGCAGGCTCCTATAAAAATAAGCTAAACACAAGCTTCCCTCTTTACTTGAAGAGGGAAGAACTAGGACACAGTCTCAATCCGAATAAAGCAAAACCACTCTCCAACAGTGTAAATCACCCGTATCTGGGGTTCATGTATACTTTTCTGGGCTCCTCCAAGGGGCTTACTTCAGTCACTTCTCTGGGTCTTCCCTCTGCAGCACATAGCTTGTCTTCTAAGGTCCAGCTAGCTCCACCCCACAGCTTCTGCTGTTCTTGGTGGTCCTCCCATGGTACTGGCATCTCCAAAATGCTGGGGTCTTCTACTGCAATTGGGCTGTGTTTTCGCCGATAGCCTTTCCTAGGCTCTCTTTATGGTGCAAAGCCTCAACTTTTCTCCATGACCCCCTCAATTCTGGGGCTTCCACTGCTACTCTAGCAATAGCTTTACCGATGGCCTCTCCTGACCTCTCATAATGCCAGTCCTTAGCTGCTCTCCATCACCCCTTCATGCCTTCAAAACTAGTACCACCTGGGAGGCTATTACACAAAACCAACTTTGGCTGCCAGCACAAGGTACAACTGTTTGGGACAGAGCAGAGGATGTGGCCTTGGAGAAAGTGTGCCACTGAGGGTAAATTCTGAGGTCAAAGCCCAGGCCATTCCTAGTTAGCGCTTTGCCTTGTGGTTGTACCAAGATGGAAGCCCTTAGCTACTTTTCCAGTGCTGTGCCTCTGTCTGCTGCCTGCCCTGATGGTCGTGGGCTTTAACTATGAAACTGCAAGTCCAAAATAAACTCTTCTATAAGTTGCCTTTGTCATGATATCTGTCTTAGTTAGGGTTCCATTGCTGTGAAGAGACACCATGACCAAGGCAAGTCTTATAAAGAAAAACATTTATTTGGTCCTGGCTTACAGATTCAGAGGTTCAGTCCATTATCATCATGGCAGGAAGCATGGCAGAGTCGAAGCAGGCATGGTGCAGGAGGTGCTGAGAGTTGTTCTGAAGACAAACAGGAGAAAACTGTCTCATGAACAGCTAGGAGGAGGGTCTCAAAGTGACACACTTCCTTGAATAAGGCCACACCCTCTCCAACAAGGCTACACCTCCTAATAGTGTCACTCCCCGGGCCAAGCACATTCAAACCACCACAATATTTTATCAAAGCATTAGAAAAATAGCTAAGACAGTTTCTTTGCTCTTCATATTTACCACTTTAACCATTATATGATATGAGAAGCTTCTTCTCTGTTTGGTATTCTAAAGACCTCCTAGGCTGGCCAGTGGTGGCACATGCTTTTAGTTCCAGCACTTGGGAGGCAGAGGCAACCAGATTTCTGAGTTCGAGTCCAGCCTGGTCTACAGAGTGAGTTCCAGGATAGCTAGGGCTACACAGAGAAAACCTGTCTTGAAAAACAAAACGAGAAACAGAGAGAGAGAGAGAGAGAGAGAGAGAGAGAGAGAGAGAGAGAGAGAGAGAGAGAGAGAGAGAGAGAGAGGGAGAGAGAGAGGGAGAGAGAGAGAGAGAGAGAGAGAGAGAGAGAGAGAGAGAGCTCCTATCTGCATGGCCATCTCTTATCTCTTTTGTAAGTTTAGGACATTATCTGAATTGAATATGCTTTCTGTGCTTTTAGTTTGTACTTTTTTATGCCAATGATTCATGAACTGGGCCATTTAATGACATCTCACAGTCTTTCAAGCTCTGTCCATATTCTCGTTAATAGTTATCTGAGTGTTTTAACTTGTCCACCTTGTCTTTAAGTCCTGATAGTTTTGCCTTTGCTTGGTCAATTTTATTGGTAAAACTTTCCACTGTTTTTTATTTGATTAATTAACCATTTTGTTTTCAAAGTTTTAATTTTTCAGCATTTCTCTTGATTTAATATTCTTTTTATAGCCTATATTGACTTCCTTTGTTTTATTTAACTGTTCTCTTTGCATCTACTTACAAGTCTATTCATATCTTCTTTAATTTGGTTGTCTATAATTCTCTTGAAATTATTTGTCTGGTGTTTTACCTAATTCGTACCTCATTGGAATAAATTCCTATTGAACTGGTGACTTTCAGAGTCGTCATTGGAAGGCTTCAAGTTTGTGGTTCCAGGAGGAGACCAAGACAGATTGTCCTTAGGGTAAGAGAGTTATTAGAAGTTATTAATTCAGTGGACAGACAGAAGAATGGCAGGGGCTCTGAGGAGAATTCAGGCCCACGTGGCAAACCAGGGGCAGCCCTTTCTTTTTTTCTTTTTTATCAAGACAGGGTTTCTCTGTATAGCCCTGGCTGTCCTGGAACTCACTCTGTAGACCAGGCTGGCTTCCAACTCAGAAATCTGCCTGCCTCTGCCTCCCAAGTGCTGGGATTAAAGGCGTGTGCCACCACTGCCTGGTGGGGCAGCCCTTTTTTAAAGGTTTTACAGGAAAGTGGGGTTTCATGAGAGTGAAGGGAGGTCATCAGTGTGTGCTGTAGTCAGGCTGTCTCTGCTTTCTGAGTGGTGGGGGGAAGGGAGGGAGTCTGTCAGCCTGGGGCCGTGTGCAGAGTCACAGAGGGAGGGATGCAGCTGCAGGTGGATATGATCTGAGTAATGGCTAGTCTTGATTTTAACAGTTACGTTTCCTTGACTTCTTGTGGTGTGTGTGTGTGTATGTGTGTGTGTGTGTGTGTGTGTGTGTGTGTGTTAGCACATGTGTGTGCACTTTTGTAGCTCCTGGCACTTTCTGAGTGTTCTGGACAGACCTGTTTTGATGTGTTTCAAGTTTTGAGATCCCACTACTGCATGTATTTCACTTACCTTACCAGGGTATTTCCTTACCAGGGCTCAGGCTGCCTGTGTCGAGTTGTAGCTTGGTTTTTCTTGCTCTGCTGCTTCAGGTCAGCTCCCATAGGGTGTTCTGTAGGTCTGTTATTTTCTGGGTTTCTTGTTCTTAGTGGGTGAGGAAGGGATTTGGAGTCTGGGATGAGGCTGTGCAGTACTTTATACTCTTCCAGATGCACGGTCTGATTTTAGAGTTTCGCTATGGTTCTGCCCCCTCCCTGCTCCAGGGTAATAGAGAGCAGCTGCGAGCAGCCACCTCGAACAGCCACCGCGAGCAGCTACTGCGAGCAGCCGCAGTGGGTTATTTCCTAACACGCATTTCATGCTGTCGGATGGTCTCTGTCTGCAATTCCCTTCATTCAATTGCTCCCATGATGCTGTGGAACACCATGGGTTTCATGTCAGCATCTCCAGCTCACTAATGCATACGTCCCCTGTGGTTTTCTGGGTCTGTTGACTGAGTGAGTTCCCTGGTATAACCACTGTCTTCTTTTCTGAGGGCCTACTTTTAATTTTGTTTTTTCTTATCTTGGTTTTAAATTTATTTTGCTCTTAATTTCTAGTTTCTTAATCTATTGGTTTGAACATTCCCCTCATTTCTAACAAAGCTGTTTATTGATATTAGTTTCCTTTTCTGCATTGCTCTAGCTGTGCTGTAAGACATGTTCTCTTGCTATAATGGGATGCCATAGCCTGTATAAGAAATTGAGACTCACTTAGATCCTAATTCTGGAATCTATGACATCAAAAAACTCAGTACTAGCAGCTGTTGAGCATCTGATGTGTATGGGGCAGAGAAAGTTTGCTGCATCCTAACATGATAGAAGGCACCATGTACAGAGACAGAGAAAGCTCACATTTATGACTAAGACACTTTCTTGATAACCTAGGTAGGGTTACTATTGCTGCGATGAAACACCATGACCAAGAGCAACTTGAGGAGGAAAGGTTTATTTGGCTTACACTTCCACATTACCATTTATCATCAAAGGAAGTCAGGGCAGGAACTCAAACACAGCAGGAACTGGAGGCAGAAGCAGATGCTACCACACCTGTCTCATTTATTTATTGTCTTCTTGTTCTTCTGTGAAGAGACACTATGACAGGAACCAAGGCAACCCTGAAAAAAGAAGGCATTTAAGGGTGGGGGTGCTTACTGTTTCAGAGGGTTAATCTGTGAGCATCATGGCAGGATGCAGACAGGTGTAGGACTGGAGTAGTAGTTGAGTGCTTTAAATTCTGATCCTTAGGCAGCAGAGGTGTGTGTGTGTGTGTGTGTGTGTGTGTGTGTGTGTAGCGAGAGAGAGACAGTGAGAGACAGAGAGAGACAGAGAGAGACAGAGACTGTCTTGGGCTTTTGAAACTTAAGCACCCACTTCCAATGAGACACCTCCTCTAACAAAGCCACATCTCCTAATCCTGGAAGTCTGACTCCCTGGTGACTAAGTATTAAATAAATAGGCCTAGTGGGGGCATTCTCATTCCTCATTCAAACCAGCACATTTATGGGTATGGATGTTTTGACTGAGTGTATGAGTATGCACCACGTGCATGCAGTGCCCATGGAGGTCAAAAGGGTGTTGGATCCCTTGGAACTGGAGTTACAGACAGTTGTGAGCTGCCAGCTGGCTGTTGGGAATCAACCCAGGTCCTCTACAAGAGCCGCCAGTGCTCTAACCACTCAGCCATCTCTCCATTCTGTTTTCTCTTCATGAAAATTTGAGATTTGCCCATATTGGTGAACATAGCTATAATCCATTGATTTTTACTACTCTGAAGTTCAATTCCATCTCAGACATATGATGTTTTTCTGTCACTGATGGGCATATAAGCTTCTATTGTTTTTCCTCTGGGCTACTAGTACACCTTATTCCCCACGTATCTCCTGTCACAGTCACCTGCATTCTCTGTCACCTTTTCAGACAAAAACTATGGCAGCCTCCCCTCTGAAAGAGCCAAGATGTAAGGGTGACGGCTAATGGCATTTTCTGCCCATTTATTTTTTTATTTTTTATTATTTGTTTGTTTGTTTGTTTGTTTATCGTTGTTGTTTTTCGAGACAGGGTTTCTCTGTGTAGCCCTGGCTGTGCTGGAACTCACTCTGTAGACCAGGCTGGCCTCGAACTCAGTCTGCCTGCCTCTGCCTCCCAAGCGTTGGGATTACATTTTCTGCCCATTTAGTTCATGGCTCAGGATGGCTTTGGCATCTTTCTGTGGCTCTACCGTACTCTCCAGTGCAAACTTTGGTGAGTATGGCTCATTCATCCTGACCCTCTCGGTGGTACCCAGAAGCGATGGCGCCAGGCTCCCACCCACCTGCAGCTCCTTGTTCTTTTTCTGTGCAGGTGCAATCATCCCCCTGCATCTGCATCCATCTCTGTTCTGACTTTCCTTCTGCCTTTCTTCCTCTTCAAGGAACACATCAAGGAACCAAGAGCCTAATGTTTTCAAATGTTTCCAAAACAGACAAGAACTCACTTTTCAGACTAGGACTAGTACAAGTTTTAGATGAATTAATACTAGCAAATAATAACCACTATAATAGTAATTGTGTATATTTATTGTATGCCAATCATTCTTTAAAAATAATAGATGTTATTCTTCAAAACATCCCTACAATGTACTACTATTACATTCAGAGATCTAAATAAACTGATAAATCATAAATCTGGTAAGGTATGATGATTCAGTCCTGCTACAGACTGCATTGTCTTATTTTTTATAATAATAATAATATCATTTGGGGGCAGATGAGTGTGCAGGTGCACACACGTGCACCATGACACAAGTGTGGAGGTCAGAGTTTTGTGGAGGTGATTCTCTTCTTCAACTTTTATTTGGATTCCAGTGTTCAAACTCAGGACTGCAGGCTTACAGCAAATGCTTTTTATCCACTGAGCCATCTCTCAGCCCAGTATACTGCCTTTAAAAAAAACTAAGATAATGCTACTGAAGTTGGGGTAACAGTCTGTACCCCAGGAAGGCAGGTTTGGTCACTCATCTCAAGAAGTCAATTAAAGCAGATAAATATATTGAGAGAAGCAGAAGTGAGAGATTTATTCAGTGTGGCCACATTGGGAAGAGAGACAAAGGCATCCAATGACCTCCCTTTCAATTCCATCTTTTGAGTCCTGAGATGAGATTAAATAGAGGATCAGGGATACGCCCATCTCAGAAATCTAGTCACGGTGCGGTCTCTCCAAGCACTGACTCATCACTGTCTGAGCTCCAGTCTGATTCCTGACAACATCTCTGATGTCAAGTGATTTACTTTGGAATATTATTTATAAGAAAATGTACTATATCTTAGCAATTATACCAATCACAAAATTGTCTCATTTTTATGTTGACAAGCTATGTATATTTTAAATAGATCAAGGCAAAGAAATCATGCAAAAGTGTCCCTATATACAGACAAATGCTAAGAACACTAGGTTTGCCTATCAACATGTGTCATAGATATAATTTTGACCACTTATTAAAAGGACATCTTTTAATTCAGTCATGCTTCAAGTGTGGCACCAGCTTATACTATTTGGTAAGATCCCAATGGAATAGGTCTTTTTATTCACTGTAGGGATTAGATTTCCTGTAACTTTCATTTAAGAACCAAAAGAAATTTAACCTAATGATCTGATAAACAGGCAAATATATTTTGTATGTGCCATGGTCTTACCAAAGGATTTCTATTTACCATGAAATCATAGAAATAGCATAACAATATATTACTTAGAAATTCTTTTATCAATATAAACTATTTTGGAGTTCCGCTACTTTGTAAGTTCTGTAATAAGATTTTTTCCCCATGTTTGTAATTATTTGAAACTATTGGGTCCTCTCTGCAATCCAGGAAGCTCACCTGGATTTCTGTTAGTTAACTCTTTCAGATCTGTAGGCACCCCCCCCCCCCAGCTAAAATCCAGCTTTCCTTTTAGACTGGATTTTCTTGAATTTTAGGTAAGCTTCATTTGTGAAGGAGGAAGAAACGAAACAGGTGCACAAGTGTTATCTCCCATGGAGTCTGAAGAGCTCTTAAAGGCGCTTACACATGCTACTTATGCCAACTTCACAGAGGCATGCTGGGAAGCTTCATTTCCAGTGCACAAGGGAGTTGTTTTCCCAAAGAATTGTCAAATAAAAGTGGCCAGGAGTAGGAGTGAGGGTGGTGGTGGTGGTGGTGGTGGCGCACCCCTTTAATCTTAGCATTTGGGAGGCAGAGTCAGGAGGATCTTTGAGATCTAGGCCAGCCTGGTCCACACAGCTAGGACAGCCATGGCTGCACGGAAAAAAACCTGTCTCAAAAAAAGGTGTCCAGGAGTTTCTTGGGCACTCAAGAGATTGATATTGATTTTGTCTCATTACTGTCTTGAGTTTGCAAAGACTAGTCAGCTACAAGCCCCATTAGAAGGCATTTTAAAAGGTGGTAATTTTTTAAATTTAATTTATTTTACTTATTCATTTTACATCCCACTCACTGTCCTCCTCCTGGTCACTCCCTCCCATAAACCTTCCCCTCCCCCTCCACTTCTCTGAGCAGGCAGAGGAGCCCTGGGTATCTCCCACCCTGACACTTCAAGTCTCTGTGAGGCTAGACACTTCCTTTCCCACTGAGACCAGATAAGCTAGCTCAGCCAGAATAATATATCCTGCATACAGGCAACAGCTTTTGGGATAGCCTCCACTTCAGTTGCTGGAGACCCACACAAAGACCAAGCTGCACATCTGCTACATATGTGCGGAGAGGCCTAGGTCTAGCCTGTTTAGTTGGTGTTTCTGACTCTGTGATCCCCGAGGGTTCAGGTTAGTTGACTGTTGGTATTCCTGTGGAGTTCCTATTCCCGCCAGGGCTCACAATCCTTCTTCCTATTCTTCCATAAGAGTTCCTAGGCTCCACTGACTGCTTGGCTGTGGTGTCTGTATCTGTCTGAGTCATCTTCTGGATGAAGTCTCTCAGAAGACAACTTGCTCCTGTCTGCAAGCATAACAGACAGAGTATTATTAATAGTGTTAGGGATTGGTGCTTGCCCATGGAATGGGTCTCAAGTTGGGCCGGTTATTGATTGGCTATACCCTTAGTTTCTGCTCCATCCCTGGTGCCTGTATTTCTTGTAGACAGGATACATTTTAGGTTGAGAGTTTTGTGGGTGGGTCAGTGTCTATCTCTCCAATGGAGTTCCTCCCCGGCTACAGGAGGTGGCCTCTTCAGGGTTAATATCCCTAGTGTAGTGAGTCACAGCTACGGTCACCCCCATTGATTCTTGGGCACCTCCCTTATCCTAGGTCTCTGTCTTATCTTGGAAATGTTCCTCAAATCCTCACCCCTGTAAGTTTCAGATTTCCATTCATTTTCATGGGCATCTAATCATTTCTTCTGTCCTTCCCCATACCGGATCCTGAAGCCCCCATTCCTCTCACCATCCCCTCTCCCTCCCAGTTCCATCCATCCTTCCATCCATCCATCCATCCATCCATCCACACACCCACCCACCCATCCATCCACCCGCCCACCCGCCCGTCTGTCCGTCCGTCTGCCTGTCCGTCCATCCATCCATCCACCCATCTGTCTCTTATGACTATTATTAGACGCAAAAGGAGACCATGAAATAAATGAGGAAAGAATAAAGAGTTAGTGACCTCCAGAATCCCACCGCCAGAGTCCTGAAGTGATATTGGTCAACTAGAGGACCGAGGACATGTGAATCTAAGCAGTCCCTGTCACCTCATGGCCCTGCCTGCTGTTGGACACCATTGTCTGAGGCTTAGTTTCATCCTGTAAGATGGTCCAACAACTTGTTAGAACTCAGTGAATCTGTTTCTGGAAGACAGGTTCCTTCTCTGTCTGGTACTAAGCCTTGGCATCTTTTCTTCTTCCAATGTGAGAGTCTTGGGGTGAAATTCTATTTCTTGGGACCCATTGTCTTAGTTGTCTGGTAGCTGAAGTGTTCCTGTAGAGTTTGCTCATCTCTTGCAGGCGGGTGCTATAGCAGTAAGCTGTTTCAGATGCTTCTTCCTTATAGCCCTCTGCTTAGCACAAGCACTTGCTTCAAAGACCAAATAGGTTGTGAGCCCTGAACTGGCATGCCTGTCCTGGCTTTCAGGTTAACAGGATGGTTGGGTATAGTGTGCGTGCCTTTAATTTCACTACTTAAGAGATGGATCCATGTGAGTTCAGGGCCAGGCTGGCTTATATTGTGAGACTCTTGTCTCAAAAGCTTAGCAAGATTGACAAGTTAATCTCTGATGCCCTAAGCCAAAGGCCCCCCAGTTAGTGAGTATTCTTTCTCTCCATCCCTTTCCTTTTCTTCTCACCCTTTCTTTCCTGCCTTTTCCCTTCCCCTCCACCCTTCCTCTCTGTGTCCTTTCTCCCTCTTTGTTTCTCTCCCTCCCTCCTTCTCTGAAAAAAATTACAAACATCGCAATTATTCCCAAGAATTTCATCCTGCCTCTTAAAACAAGATGGTCACTTAGGCAAACTAATATAATTATCTTATTTTACACCGACTTCTTGACAACTGACTTCTTGACAGTACCAAGTGGCACAGGTCAGTCCTGTAGAAGAAGGGAATGTATTTTATTCCAATTTGACGCTCTTTTGTGATTAGATTCCAGTTCTACACGTCAGGCTGAAGTGACACTGTCTTTCTTAGGGAAACAATTGACACTGACTAGTTCTGTTGTGTGTTATTAACCTTGAGTCAAGCAAGACACTTTCTGCCAGGGTTTTCTATTGTGCATACAGATGTTTTTCCACTTTAAGATCTTGTGGAAGAGTTGGGGCAGGAAGATGACTGAAGGATCTTAAGAGGACAGGGACTCCACAGGAAGACCAACAGAGTCAACTGACATGGACCCTTTGGGGTTTTCAGAGACTGAACCACCAACCAAAGAGCAAGCATAGCCCCCTCCCCCACCAAACATATGTAGCAGATGAGCAGGTGACTGTCTTGTTGACTTCCCCTGAAATATGTTTTACTGGCTTTAAGAAAAATAGGTTTCTTCTGGTTAATGGTTCTGATCAAAGTCAAGGGGCTTGATAATGAAAGGCTTTCAAGATGGCACAGGGACCACAAGAGAAGAGACAAGGAGCATTGACAAGTCCTGGCCAAAGTAGCTCTTACAGAAAACTCTCTCTCGACCCATTAACCTGCTATCTGTTAACAAATGAATGGCTCAATCCACTCGTGAGGGAAGATACCGTCACTTCCTAAAGGTCCCCATCTGATCCCACTTCCCAGTATCTCATAATGAGGATTAATTTTTGACATGAAGTTGTTGTCTAGGGGACAAACCTTATATGAGGCATATCACTGGACACCCTTGCTCAGTCTAAATGATTCCTGAATTAATCATTACAGTGCATTTATCCCACCCACTCTGCATTAGTTTGTTCCCAAGGAAGCCTTGGCTCAGTTGAGTTGGGCTTGGCATTTAAAACGGGTCTGAACCCCAGCTGAGTTCATTGTTCTCAGCGCATATGTTTCTAGGCTCTTTCAACAAAGGAAGGGATTTTGGTCTATCTACTAAAATAAGAGATTACCGTTATAGGCCAATTGCAATTCAACATCACTTGATCCTCTTTGCTTTACTCTCTATTTTTGTTTTCTTCTCTTCAAAATAGAATTACTCGATTCTAACACACACATGCACATAAAAATGCACACACACATTTGCACCAGGGAGCCGGGAGACTCCACAGCCTTCTGTGCACAGCCTGCCAGAAGAGAGTGAACTCCCAGCAGCGCTTTCACTTCTGAGTGCAGAGGTGAGATCTCCACTTTCTCTCTGGAGGGGGACAGCTAGGAGCACACAGGGCATAAGATGCGTGGGGCAGCTGAGACAGAAGTCTTCCAGCCTCCACTTGCTCCAGGAGCCAGGATACTCCACAGCTTTCTGTGCATAGACAGGACAGAGAGATCTCCCAGCAGTGCTTTCACTTCCGAGCTCAGAGGAGTAAGGACACAGGCTTACAGGCTCACAGGAGGAACAAACTCCAGCCATAGACAATACCAACTAGCACCAGAGATAACCAGATGGCGAAATGCAAACACAAGAACACTACCAACAGAAACCAAGGCCACATGGCAACATCAGAATCCAGTTCTCCTACCACAGCAAGTCCAGGATACCCCAACATACTGGAAAAGCAAGAGTCGGATTTAAAATCGTATCTCATGATGCTGATAGAGGGCTTCAAGAAAGACTTAAATAACTCCCTTAAATAAATACAGGATAACATCGGTCAACAGGTAAAAGACCTTAAAGAGGAAACACAAAAATCCCTTAAAAAAATACAGGAGATAATGGGTCAACAGGCAGCAGCCCTTAAAGAAGAAACACAAAAATACCTTAAAGAATTACATACAGGAAAGCACAAACAATCAAGTGAAGGAACTGAACAAAACCATACAGATTCTAAAAGTAGAAGTAGAAACAATAAAGAAATCAAAAAGTGAGACATCTCTGGAGATAGAAAACCTTGGAAGGAATTCAGGAGTCAAAGATGGAAGCATCAACAACAGAATACAAGAGATAGAAGGAAGAACCTCAGGTGCTGAAGATACCATAGAAAACATTGACTCAACAGTCAAAGAAAATGCATAAAGCTGGTAACCCAAAACATCCAGGAAATCTAGGACATAATGAGAAGACCAAACCTAAGGATTATAGGTATAGACAAGAGCAAAGATTTCCAACTTAAAGGGCCAGTAAATATCTTCAACAAAAATTACAGAAGAAAACTTCCCTAACCTAGAGAAAGAGATGCCCATGAACATAGAAGAAGACTTCAGAACTCCAGACTGGACCAGAACAGAAACTCCTCCCGGCACATAATAATCAAAACACCAAATTCACTAAACAAAGAAAGGATATTAAAAGCAGTAAGGGAAAAAGGGCAAGTAACTTATAAAGGCAGACCTATCAGAATCACACCAGACTTCTCACCAGAGACCATGAAAGCCAGAAGATCCTGGGCAGACCTCATACAGACCCTAAGAGAACACAAATGCCAGCCCAGGCTACTATACCCAGCAAAACTCTCAATCATCATAGATGGAGAAACCAAGATATTCCATGATAAAACCAAATTTACACAATATCTGTCCACAAATCCAGCCCTACAAAGGATAATAGATAGAAAATGCCAACACAAGGAGGGAAATTACACCCTAGAAAAAGCAAGAAAGTAATCTTCCAACAACCCCAAAAGAAGATACCCACAGAAACATAAAAATAACAGGAAGCAACAATCACTATTCCTTAATATCTCTTAACAACAATGGACTCAGCTCCACAATAAAAAGACATAGACTAACAGAAATGTTTCTCATGTAAATATTCAATTTTATCAGAAAATTTATTTAATTCCCCTTTTAATTAATTTAGTAATGTTTTTATGTCTACCATTTTATCTGCATTATTTTTCATGATAATCTTCAATTTTAATATGTCTTTCTATATATTTCCTCTATCAGAACTGTTTTCAATGTAAATCTTTGATTTTATCACAAATGGTTTCTAATCCCACCTTCAATTAATTTAGAAAGAGTTTTTATATCTACCATTTTATATGTAAAATTTTCTATGAAATTGTCAATTTTAACGCGTTTGTCTATATATTTCTTGAATTTTACCAGAAATATTTTCCATGTAAATCTGCAATTTTATCTGAAAATGTTTATAATTCCACCTTCAATCAACTTAGAATTATTTTTATGCCTATCATTTTATCTGCATAATTTCCATAATAATCTTTAATTTTAACATGTTTTTCTATACATTTCTTCAATTTTATCAGAAATATTTTCCATGTAAATCTTCAGATTTATCAGAAAATGTTTATAATTCCAGTTTCAATCAATTTAGGAATACTTTTATGCCTACCATTATTATATCTATATAAAATTTTCCATGATAATCTTCAATTCTAACACGTTTTTCTACATTTTTCTACAATTTTATCAGAAATATTTTCCATGTAAATCTTCAATTCTATCATAAAATGTTTCTATTTCATAGTTCAATTAATTTAGCAATGTTTTACATGTCTACCACTTTACTCTTTAATTTTCCATGAAAATTGTCAATTTTAACGTGTTTTTCTATGTATCTCTTCTATTTTATCTGAAATATTTTCCATGTAAATCTTTAATTTTATCATAAAATATTTTTACTTCCCTTTTCAATAAAATGAAAAACAATAAAATATAAAATAAAAAATGCACACACACATAGAAATAGACAGACAGACAGACAGATAGACAGTTTAAAGGAAGTAAGAAGCTTAAAGAATCCTGCTATAACATGTCACTGGCTCAGCTGTGCCCTTTTGCAGATCCATTCCAGTACCACATGTGGGAAGGGAGAGCGGAAGCTGTCTGTGCTATTCTGGTGTGCGGGAAGGGAGGTTGTAAACCTTTTCCAGTGCTTCCCTCAGACCTCCACACTGCACCTCTTGTGATGCCACAGGCCTGCTGTGCCTGAGGAGCAGCTTCCTGTGGGGTTTCCCTTGTGCTCTGGCCAGTGTAGTACAGATGGCTATGGTCCTGCGGGCACTAATTCTCAGCGGTCCACTCTCCCTGGCTCAGTTCACTCACAGGCCTTGTCCCTTACAGGGAAAGAACTAATTGTTGATTATCCCGACTATTTTCTTGCACCAAGCATCAGGGAGGACACATCAAATCCACCATTTTATCTAAAGTTCTGTTTGCTAACTCTTGAGGCTATTTCCTGTTTGTAACATTCTATTAAAAAATGTGTTGCCTATATCTGTCCTGAAGTGTTTCTACTATCACTTTAGCAGCTTTACCCTTTCTGGGTTGAAATTAAGGTCTTTGATTCACTTTGAATTGATTTTTGCTCAGGGTGAAAAACACTGATATAATTTCATTCTCCTGCAAGGTGATATCTAGTTTTGCAACCACCACTTATTGAAAAGTCTGTCATTTTCTTGGTGCATGTTTTTGACACTTTCATTTAAAAAAAAAAATGTCAAGACTATGTGATTTTACCTGTGGTCTTCTATTATGTCCCATTGGACTATACATCTGCTTTTGTGCCAATATCAAACAGTTTTTTGTCACTTCTAGTCTGCTGTGTAGTTTGTGGTCTGGTGATGGGATGACCCTGGCTTGTATTTGTTGTTGTTGTTTTGTTTTTTGTTTTGTTTTTTTGCTTATAATTGTTCTTTTATATTTCCTTGTAGAGTTTAGAACACCCCACCCCCCCAATTCTGTAAAGAATATCCTTGTAATTAGAACATTTACTTAAAATTTATTCTCTATTTAGCTACCTTGGAAAGAGATACTCATATCAGAACTCACTGTCAAGTAGGGATAAAGCAATATCTAGCTTTTGCTTAACCCATTTGAATATAAGGGAGCTAACAGTTAAAGCAAGATCTAGCCGGACCTCTCTGCTCAGGTGCCAGTCAGATAAACTGGAAACTGATTTCACTCCATGGACCAGCCCACGTGGTACAGATCTTACATTAAATTCCTTTTCTGTTTATCTGAGATGTCTGCTTGGTCTTTGAACTTTTTAAAAAATCAGACTCTGCAATCTTTCCCTGGCATTTGTGCCCTCACCGCCGGCTTTGTTCCCAGCCTTGAGACGCAGGCACCTGGTGGCTTCCTGTGAGTGCTGTCTTGTGGGGTTTTAGCTCTTTGTTGTGTTTTGAACATCTGTTGGGAAGCATGTGTCTCCTGGTTTATAGCTTTTGCTCATTATTCCAATTTTTAAAATTTGAATTTTGGATATAAGTACGGTATTTACCTAATTTCTACTACTTCCTACCCCCAACTCCACTGTGTTCCCCACCCCATTTCCTCTCAAACTTATGACCTCTTCTTCAATTATTACTGTTGCATACTTAAGTGTGTGTGTGAGTGTGTGTGTGTGTACTGACTGCACTTAGTGTTGCCCATCTGTAAACGTGTTTAGGGCTGACCACTTGGGATTGGATAACCTGTAAAGAGGCGTGTCTCCTGAATCCCCCGCTCTGAGCAGCCATCATTATCACATCACCACAAGGTGAGGCCTTGTGAGGTTTTCCCCCAACCCACGCGGGAATGTCAGCTAGTGTTGTCGCTGACCCGAGGACCATGAGGACCATCTCGAGACTTCCGGCTGCACTTTCCTACCATCTATGGAAGATACTACCCCCAGACAGAAGTCCAGAGGCGTCTCTGCCTTCATTTATTTGCTGCCCTTGCGTCTCTATTCATGGCAAAAGTCAGCTGCAGTAATGAACACGACGGTTTGCCAGCAGCCCCGGTGTTACAGCCTGGGAGGCGTGGCGCTCTTGACTTGTGGCCCTGTACGGTTTCTAGGCAGGAGCTCTAGGGTGTTGGTTGGAGAAAGCAAGGTATGTTGAAACACTGAAAGGGAGAGACTCAGAGAGTAAGATGGGATGGGGCTGAAGAAAGAAGCAAACAATGCAGGTTACAAGCACGAGGAGCAGGACAGAAGATAGCATTCATCAGGCCGGGAGAAAGGGACAGACACGGACGTTCACAAGCCAATACAAGCTACAAGAGATCAATCATACATTTAAGAGGCAAAAATGTGCGTACTAAGAGAAGAAGGTAAGTAATTCTTAAAATTCAAAAGCTTAAAAATTAAAGCCATTAAATAGAATATATATAAAAATAGAACATAACAATAAAAGGTTAGAAAATAAAAATATATAAGCACAAATGATCGGTAAAGTGAAGTAGGCTATTATGGTCCATAAAATGCAATAAGATCATATTCTCAGTCAGTTCTTCCTGATTGGGGGCGAGTCTACCCCTTGTATTTTTCTCAGTTCTGACCATCAGGTCACTGCACAGAGTTCCAAACACCTCCTCCCTAGAGTGGCTCAGCCAGCCTCAGCTTCAGACTTCCTTATCACAACCTTTGTGTGTCTGGGGTCTGTGGCTTTCATCAGGAGGGAGAAGCAACACATTTCCTGTTCTGCCCTGTATCTCCTGTGGTTCTCGCTCCACAGTGCGGAAACAGGGGCGAAGAGATGCGCAGTGAGCGGGTCTCTTGCCCTTTCTCTGGAGCAGGTGGGCGGTGGGCGTGGCTGCTCCGTCGCCTTTGAGGTCCTGAGCTCTCCTGCTGCAGGAAGGTCCATCCTGCGGTGCCCAGCTCTGATCATTTTCTCTGAGGTATGACAGGGTGGGTATTGTGGGCATTGGAAACCTCTCCGGTACTTGCTGAAGTCCTGCTGGAGACAGTTCTGGCTTTGACTTGGGTCCCAGCAGGTGAAGTGTAGAACCCTCACAGGGCCCCAGACACCCAGGCCTTGCTCTTCTTATCAGGGCTTGTCTGTTAGCCGGGATCCACCTTCCGGAGCTGCTGTCACGGAGTTCTCCACGTTCATACCCCTCATCTGCTCCGTCTCTTACAGATTGCATATTTATAGGCTTGTATTCGTCCATGGATTTCCAGAGCTTTTTCTTGATTTCTCTCTTTTGGATCAGTTCTCTGTATTCTTACCTTTCTTCTCATTTTGATTCTCTTTCATGGACTCACGCTGAGGCAGCCTCTGGTCTTCCATCTTTACCAGAACCCTGTTCGGGTGTTGTCTTTCAGAACTGGAAGCACAACCCTCCCTCCCAGCCCTCATTTCTTTCCAGTTGTCTGTCCTCATATGCAACATTTCTCTTGCTACTTCCAATGAAATTTGTTCTGTGTATTTGGCAGGTCAGTAACATTACGGTCAAGGGAGGCTGTTTGGTATAATCTAGATGCCTTCTGTCCTGGGAATAGTATCTCTTTCTTTGATTTTCCAGAAATGAAAGCCACAACCTTGCTGAAACAAAACTCTTTTCCAAGCCCTTTGAATGCAACTTGTGTGTCTTTTTATGGCCATGGATTTTGGATTTTTTTATGGTGTGCTGTATATCTTGAAAGTACCATTTGTTGTAAATTCGCCTTTATCCTTGTTTGGCTGTCGCAGTCCACCCGCCCTGTCTGCACCTCAGCTATAATGGCTTCTTTTCCTCACAGCTTTTATTTCCCTTACTGGGTTTTCATTCCCTGGGTCTCACATCGACTCTTCTACAATGCTTCCATACCTTGGTGGAATTCTTCTGGCATTGACTTTCTTCATTCATTCATTCAGCTATTTGTGTTCTCCTGGAATTCATTCGGGAGTTTGTCTTCTTTAACTGCTTTGCATATACTTGTGATCACTCTTGCAAATTCTTTGGGATTTCCAATTTGTTAGAAGATATTGCTGTGGTACCAATACGTTTTGGAGTCACAGTGAATTGATATTTCTTGTTTCTTCTTATCACACTGGGATGTGTACGTGTGGTTATTTCTTTGTTTGGGTTTCATGGATCAGTTGTATCTGTCCAGTTGAAGTATTCACGGAGCTCTGTTGAGGGCGGGTTGTAGTAGAGTTGAGATTTGTGGCTCAGAGTTAGGTCTTCAGTCCAGGTGCTAGGATGATCTCTGCATTGGCCGCAGGAGCAACCAGAGCTGCTGGATGTGCCCATGGCTCCAACGTCAGACTAGTCAATAACAACACAGCAATTCGAGCTTCAGAGAGTGCGAAGAGATAAACAAACGTTGTATGGTGTTGACTAGAATTTGGATTACTGAGGTTAGAGTGTAAGAATGAAGAGATAATTTAATATATCAATGCTAAAACATCAGGATGGGAAGAGTAGTTGGGAGGAAAGCTACTGTTAAGAGTCCACAGATTTTAGAGAGTCTTAAGCTGTAGAAGGTTAAGAACAATCAAAAATATTATAAAAAAAAGGAAAAAGAAGCAATAGGGAAGAGAGAAGGGGGAACATAGGAATAAGAGGGGAAGTGTATCAGTTGTATGTGAGAACAGTAGACTACTTGGTATGTCTTAGGGTTTACATTGCTGTGAAGAAACACAATGACCAGGGCAACTTATATAAAAGACAGCATTTAAGTGGGGGCTGGCTTACAGCTTCAGAGATTTGATCCATTATCATCACAGTGTCCAGGCAGACATGGTGCTGGAGGAGATGCCTTCTTGATCAGAAGGCATCCACAGGCTCACATCCTCAGACAGCTAAGAGGAGGCTAAGAGAAGCTGGGTAGAGGCTGAGTATAGGAGACCTCTGTCTTAGTCAGGGTTTCTATTCCTGCACAAACATCATGACCAAGAAGCAAGTTGGGGAGGAAAGGGTTTATTGAGCTTACAGTTCTGCATTGCTGTTCATCACAAAAGGAAGTCAGGACTGGAACTCAAGCAGGTCAGGAAGCAGGAACTGATGCAGAAGCCATGGAGGGATGTTACTTACTGGCTTGCTCAGCCTGCTCTCTTATAGAACCCAAGACTACCAGCCCAAAGGTGGTGCCACCCACAAGGGGCCCTCTCCACTTGATCACTAATTGAGAAAATGCCCCACAGCTGGATCTCATGGAGGCACTTCTCCAATGGAAGCTCCTTTCTCTCTGATAACTCCAGCCTGGGTCAAGTTGACACACAAAACCAGCCAGTACAATTGACCCCTTGTCAACTTGACACACAAACACATTACTATTAAGCCTTAACCATAACTTTCTTATTCATCCCCAAGATCTAAATTACTTTAAAAGTCCCACAGTCTTTACATATTAAAAGTTCAATCACTTTAAAATGTCCAATATCTTTAAAATTCAAAGTCTTTTAAAAATTCAAAGTCTCTTAACTGTGGGCTCCACTAAAATACTTTCTTCCTTCAAGAGGGAAACATATCAGGACACAGTCACAACCAAAAGCAAAACTCAAACTCCAATGGTTCAATGTCTGGGATCCAACTCATGATCTTCCGGGCTCCACTAAGGGCTTGGGTCAGTTCTCCAGCTTTGACCTTTGTAGCACACAGCTTGTCTTCTAGGCTCCAGCTGCCTGTACTCCACTGCTGCTGCTGTTCTTGGTGGTCATCGCATGGTACTGGCATCTCCAAAACACTGCTATCTTCCACTGTAATTAGGCTTCACCAATAGCCTCTCATAGGCTCTCTTCATGGTGACACTGCTATCTTCCACTATAATTAGGCTTCACCAATAGCCTCTCATAGGCTCTCTTCATGGTGACAAGCCTACTATGCATAACCCCTTCAAGTCCTGGGCCATCAATTGCACCTGAGGCTGCACCTTCACCAATGGCCTTCCGAGGCCTCTCACTGTGCCAAGAGCCTCAGCTGCTCTTCATGACCCCTTCATGCCTTCAAAACCAGAACCATCTGGGTGACTCTTACACAGTACCAAGTCCAGCCACAGCAAAAAATACAACTGTGGCTGTCTCTGGAACACAGCCTCTATGCTCTCAGAATACACTTCCCAGAAGATTTCACCTCAGTGATGCTGGTCTCTTCTTAATCACAACTAATTTCTTAGCTCTAGCTAACCAGCTTCAATAGTCCCAGGAACACAAAAGTTTGCTTTAGTGGTTCTGGTACCTTATTACTCACAGCTGATTCTTCAGCCCCAGCTAACCAAAACCACAGAATCTTCACAATCAAAACATGGCCCCTTGAAGAATCTTTAATCTTCCCTCTGAAATTTCACAAGCCAGGCCTCCATTTTCTGCAATGTTCTTAACATTGTCTTCCAAGCTCCTGCAGAACTTCACACAGAGCTCTTAATATCCTAATGGCTTTTCTAGCTCAAAGTTCCAAATTCCTTCCACAGTCCTCCCCAAAACATGGTCAGGTTGTCACAGGAATACCCCACTATGCTGGTACCAATTTGTCTTAGTCAGGGTTTCTATTCCTGCACAAACATAATGACCAAGAAGCAAGTTGGGGAGGAAAGGGTTTATTCAGCTTACAGTTCTGCATTGCTGTTCATCACAAAAGGAAGTCAGGACTGGAACTCAAGCAGGTCAGGAAGCAGGAACTGATGCAGAAGCCATGGAGGGATGTTCCTTACTGGCTTGCTCAGCCTGCTCTCTTATAGAACCCAAGAACACCAGCCCAAAGGTGGTGCCACCCACAAGGGGCCCTCTCCACTTGATCACTACTTGAGAAAATGCCCCACAGCTGGATCTCATGGAGGCACTTCTCCAATGGAAGCTCCTTTCTCTCTGATAACTCCAGCCTGGGTCAAGTTGACACACAAAACCAGCCAGTACAACCTCCAAAGCCATCCCTCCAGTGACACATTTCCTCCAACAAGACCACACCCCCTAACAGTATCACTCCCTATGGGGCAAGCATATTCAAACCACCACACAGAGAGACATCCAGAGCAATCCTAAAACTGAATGGAAAACAAAGGAGATAATTATCTATAAATAAGCTGTAATTGAGATATGGTAAGTGGTCCGTCAAATCCTTTTACATTCCTTCCAACCTGTTTAATGCCCACTGCCCCTTCTGCAACTATCTGGGTGTCTTAGTCAGGGTTTCTATTCCTGCACAAACATCATGACCAAGAAGCAAGTTGGGGAGGAAAGGGTTTATTGAGCTTACACTTCCACGTTGCAGTTCATCACTAAAGGAAGTCAAGACTGGAACTCAAGCAGGTCAAGAAACAGGAGCTGATGCAGAGGCCACGGAGGGATGTTTCTTACTGGCTTGCTTCCCCTGGCTTGCTCAGCCTGCTCTCTTATAGAACCCAAGAGCACCAGCCCAAAAGTGGTACCACCCACAAGAAGTCCTTCCCACTTGATCACTAATTGAGAAAATGCCCCACAACTGGATCTCATGGAGGCACTTCCCCAACTGAAACTCCTTTCTCTGTGATAACTCCAGCCTATGTCAAGTTGGTACACAAAACTAGCCAGTACACTGGGAAAGGCAGTGATCATCTGCGTGACCTGTAGCCTTCCTTCCTAAGCTGAGGTTGCTTGTCATCCAAGTGGCCTTCACCATCCCACCACAGCGTTCAGCATTACATTTTCCATTCCCAGCTGTTGCTATTTGTAACAACAGATATTTAGAGTTTAGGACTCAATAGCTACCATACACATATTTGCTTTATTATGCTAATTCACCAATTTGAGAATTTTCTTTCTCTTAGTACTCTACTTTTCCTACACGTTTCTGACACTCCCTAGAGGGGATGCTTGGTCACCAAAGAAGCCACTTGGCTGCCTCCTCTTGGCTGCTCAGGATTTCCTGGACAGTGACTCCTTCCCAGTAGAGTGACTGAGCATGGTCAGCCAAGTGTGTTGACAGCTCATTTGTGCCAGCACCACACATTCTCTGGCATGACTTATGCCTTCAGATTTTGCAGGGTCATTCGTGGGAAAGCCATCACCATCAAATGACAAGTTGTCCCCAAATTTCAGGCACCTTCATACACTCATCTTTCCCTCGGGAGCTCAAGCAGAAGTGTCAACGGTGATACTCTGACACCAGCAGAAGATGCTGATGTCACCTGGAGCTCCAGCACTGTCACATTGTATGCAGCCACCTTCTAGCTGGTCAGCATTCTCTGGGCTCTCATGGGCATGGTGAGGAGGATAACAAGGCTGCCTGGCTCCTGGGAAATGTGCTTGTGACGGAAGAGCCCACCGAAGGGTTTTCAGGTCCCCAGGGCAGGTCTCCTCTGTTTTCTGTCTACAGAGCATCTTCCTTTCCTTGCCTTCAAGATGTGATAAATGAGTGCAAAGCACAAGTGTGTGTGTGTGTGTGTGTGTGTGTGTGTGTGTGTGTGTGTGCGCGCACACACACATACCCATGCTCCCTATGAGTTGATACACTCTTTGCTGGAAAGGAACTGCTATCCTTTGGCATGACTTCTCTAACTCTCCAAATACGCTAATCCGTTTCAAAAGAAAGGAAATCATTCTATGCCGAGGGGGATAATGAGAACTGGGAATGGGTGGGGAGGCAGAGAGTGGTTTGGAACCTCCTGCCTGTTTAGCCTGATGTTCAACCTGTCTTCACTGCTTCCCGTGTTCCCCGATGAGACCCCCACAGGCACCAAGCAGTCCGTGGGCTCCTCATTCTCCACCCCACACGCAGCTTCTCCGTTTTCAGAGTCTAACAGCCTTACATGCTTGCTGGCCCGGCTCACTGGTTTTATATTACAAATGAAGTTAGGAAGGCTGTAAACATAAGTGCAGCCAGTTTACATAAATACATTAAGTAAAATAGAAAAGTTCCTGCTTCCATTGCTCTCTATAAACACCATTTTCCATTTTTAGAGGTAGCCACTATTTAGTGGCAGCTTAGGTTGTATTCCAGACCTTTTTCTGTGAACCGGAACACATGAACATGCATGAAATAAGTAGTAGGCAGGTCCCCCAATTCTGTCCAGGGTCCCTCCTCCCAGCAGCACCTTTCTCTGGAGAATCAGCCTTGGCAGTTACTCAGAAATGTCCAGCTTCATGCCATAGCTACCCGTGGGGCCACCTTAACCAGTGACAGCATAAAACAGGTGTAGCCTTGCTCCTTGGCTCCCAGCTCTGTGGTGCCATTAATGGCCAAGATCCTCCCCTAGATTCTCACCGCATCTTTCTTCTCCCCAGCCCTTTCCTGCTTCCCCAAGTCCTTCACAGGTTTATCTGAGAACATTTCCCTCAGAAAATCCCTTGCATGTAACTGAGGACCGTAGATTTTCCATCTGTAAATGTATGTACTCAGAGTATACACATATACTGAGTATATTCAGAGGAGGGTATGTGTATCCTAAGTTTTTGGAAGTTGCTTTTTCCCCTCACATGCCAATATACTACAGACTCTGCAAAAAAAAAATCTACTTAATTTTGATGGCAGCAGGATTCTCTTGGAATTGATCAATGGCCCTGCTAATGAAATTGAGTTCATTCATTCATAAAACAAATGGTTCCCAAAGATCTCCTGCTTGCCAGGTGCTGATTTAAGCCCTGAGGTTGTCTTTAACATTTTTTTTCTTAGAAAAAAACAGAAATATTTTTAAAGCACACTCAAGCATTTGTGTAAGTGGTTTTGGAGGATGGATTCTTGGAGATGAAATCATGGGTCAGAGAGAAACTGCATTTACAGTTTTAATGGGTCCTTTAAAAGGCGATGTTCCTGCTTGAACTGCAGCCCAGGCTCCTAGCTCTGGATCTCCCTTTCTCTTCCCGCTCCTCCTCCCTGGAGGCATCTCACCTGCCAAGTGAGTTCTGGGAGGCGCCATCCACGCAGATCTTTCCTGTCTTCCTGTTTCCTCTAATACTCGGAGTGCAGGAGCTCATCCCCAGTTTTCACTTGGGAAATCCAGACCAGTGGCAAAGGCAAGCCAAAAAGGAGATGGCTTAGACAGAGCTAGGGGACTGAGAGAGTGAGTGACACGCTCTAATGTTCCCTGGGAGTTCACCTGCTGGAGACTGGTCCCCAAGGCAGCCATGGCAAGTGGCTGTTGGTTCCGGGGACACTGTACTTAGAAATGGATGCATCCGTTCCTGGGACAATGGATTCACAGACAAATCCACAGGAGAGGATTTGTCACATGAGTAGCTTCGTGGCCAAACTGCTGTGCTTCCCCACGCCTTCAGCTATGTCACAAAGCAACAGGGGGCCCAGCAGCTCCATACTGAGTCCTTGCAGGCCTTTGGACTCACCAGAATCATAAGCTGTATTCAACTGCATCCTTTAAAAAGTTTTTTATTTTACTTATTTACTCTACGCCTGTGTGTGTGCATGTGTATGCACATGTCTGTGCGTGTGCGTATGTATGCACATGTCTGTGCACGGGGAGAATGAGTTCTCTTCTTCCACTCCGTGTGTTCTAGAAATAGAACTTAAGTCACCAGGTTTGGCCCAGGCACCTTTACCTGCTTGAGCCATCTTACTGGGTTTGAATTCTTATTTGTTTATTTTAATTTTATAGACATCATTATAAAAATTGTCAATAAACAAAACACTCTTTATAATTACCTGGATTTAGATAGTTTTGGTAAAGAGGCAGAAAGTAGACTGAGACATCTACTTTTCCAGACCCATTTGTCAAAACTCCTACCCATATTATTTCACTGGCTGCCTTAGAATGCTTCAGGTTCAGGGTCCCAAATTAAGTTTTGAGTTTCTGCCTTCAAGCGTGCTTTTCCAGTTCCCCATGATCGATGCCCAGGGGATTGACTGGCAGCTCCTCATGTCTCCAGCTTACTCTCTCCCTTCCTGCCTGGACTCTGGATCCCTCCATGCCATCTCTTCTCTGGCTTCTCTTTGCTACTATCCCAGGCCAGTCCTGCTCTGAATTTACCATCTTGAAGGGACTTGCTGCCCAGAAGGCGATCTATTTTTCTCTTACAGTCTTGTGAAAATGTATTCAGAAGCCTGCACGTCCATATCACTTCTGGGCTCACGCAACCAGACTTTCAGAGCAAGGGAAACCAAGAGAGAGCATCAGAGACTGGTGCAGTCTGACTGGCTATCCCAGCCAGGGGCCTCTTGGGTCTTTAGGTACTAGGACTAGAACCATATACAAGTTGCGTATTTCCTCCAGCTAGCTACCACAGCGCAGGCCATCCAGACCCTTCCTATTCAGCACCCCCTCCCCACACACACTTTGTGTACCCTCCTCTCTTGGTCCCTTGGGCGGTGCCTCCTTTTCTCTTGGGTGTCTTCCAGCCCAGTGGATGTAAGGCATCAGAAGAAATGACTGTCCACCAACCACATGTGGTGGGAATGGGAGAGGAAAGGGAGGTGAGCCACAGTCACCAGGCAAGTCATTCTGCCACCTGTCTTCAGGTTCGTCATCAGGAAATTACAGCAGCAGAGAGTTCCCAAGACTCACTGTGTAGTGGTCTAAGAGTGTCTGGAGAACATTTGGCAGACAGACCATTTTTAGGAAGTCTTTGTTCTTGTCTTGAATGACTTCAGTAGGTTTGCCCTCCTGTGTGGCCGTAGTGATGTCTCCTTGCACAGGAAATATAAGTCTATGTACAATAAGTGAAGGGGTGAGACCCTGTGCTCTCTTATTAGGAAAAATGCATGGTACTCCTGATGTGACGAGGTCATTTGATTTCACATCCCTGGAGAATTGTTTTAGCAAGACCTATTGGGTCACTGCTGGCAACTTGTTAATTGATAGACATTTTGGAAAGACATTTTAAAATATACATAGGAAGCCCTAAACTTACCTGTGTTTAATTTTCTTCATTAAATTTCTGAAGGGGTACTTAAAGGTACAGAGTAAATTTTAGCTTTGGGTTGGTGAGCCGGCTGACTCAAGTCTCCATGCTATAGAGCGAGAACTTACCCCGGCAAGTTGTTTCCTGACTGGCGCCTGTACAGGTGCTCATGTACACATGTGAGTGTACTCAGAATAAAAATAAAAAAGCGCAAACAGAAAAGGTTTAGGTTTGTTAAGGCTTTTTATAATAGAAAAAAATTGAGAACAACTGACATCAAATAATAAGAGACTGGTTAAACAAATACTAGAATTTATCGCCAATGGAAATTGGTAGCTATGAATTATTACTGGAGTACATTTTTAAAAGATTTCTTTTACTTATTTGTATGTGTGTAGGAAATATGTGGGTGCCTGTGGGAGCTGTCAAATCCTCTAGAGCTGGAGTTACAGGTGGTGGTAAACTGTCTGATGTGGGTTCTGGGAACTGAACTGGGGTCCCTTTGAAAGAACAGCAAGCACATGTGTGTATGCGTGTATGTATGTACAAGGTTTTTCTGAGCAACCTGAACTCTCTCTGTAGATCAGGCTGACCTCAAACTCAGAGAGGTCATCTGCCTCTGGCATCAAAGTGATAGGACTAAAGGTGTGTACCACCACACCTGGCATGAAACATATTTTTAATGTGGATGAGGGGTCATAACAAGTAATTGGATGGAATCAGGTCATTTAAAAGCATGCATTTTTGGAGACATATTACAATATAAAATATATACATATCTCTAAAAGCACCTAGAAAGATCTTGAGGCTAGAGTGTGGCCTCTGGACCAACAGGATTTTATATCACCTCAGAACTCACCAGAAGGGTAAAATTAAAATTCCCGGCACTCAGGAAGAGGACAGTGAGTTTGTGGCTAGCCTAGACTAGATAACAAAATTCTCTCTCTCTCTCTCTCTCTCTCTCTCTCTCTCTCTCTCTCTCTCTCTCTGTGTGTGTGTGTGTGTGTGTGTCTGAAGAAAATGGACTTTTGTCCACTGAGCAGTCTACTCAATGCAAGTTCTGTATGTCTGCAAGGGGTTTTAATGTCTCCTTTTCATTTATTCATTCAGGATAAATATATATTATTGCCACAGCCAATAAAAAGATGACATTTTCTGCAAAGTACATAGATGGGTTTGGTCATTGAAGTCTTCTTGGCAGAAGACAGCAGGCATGAGAAGGCCAGGCCCACTCAGGTGTTCATTTAAAATCTTGCTCTTGTCCATGTGCATTTTAGTTCTACCAGGTAGACTGTGGCTTACAAGGTGGCATTTTCAGAAGCAACCTGCGCTTCCCAGGCAGGACAAATGGCAGATGGCTGCCGCCGCAGGAGTTGGCCATGGTCAAGCCTCCCCTCTGGGCACAGAGAAGCCCTCTTTCCAGCCTTCCCACCCTTGCGGCATGGTCTTCCATTAAGATTCAGGCTGGCAAGGCAGATTAGATCATTTTGCTTCCAGTAAGTGAGCTGGCTACTTATGCATTCTCCAGCATCCTTAGTGCCAGACACATTTCTCAATCCTCCTTTGCTGGTCAGCCAAGCCCAGGAACAGAATGTTTCCACCTTCCTTACGTCAGTCGGTCAGGCTGGAGCAGGTGGCTCTGTTGGAAGGTTCCCATGCTCAACTCTGGATGTTCAGAAGACGTCTGGTCCCAGCTCCACTGAAACTCGGCTAAAGCCCCACCTGGGGAACAGAGCAGCGGCCTCTGGGTTACACCCTTTCAGATCACCCCCCTGTATGTGTACATGTTGCGAGTGTGCAGCAACAGCTGATGGCTGTGAGTTGGGCATGCTTCCTGATGGAGGAGGATGCTCTCTGAAGACACCGAAGTGAGGTCATTACTTATACAAAAGCACAAATCAGACCCTGAGTAAGGGGGGGGGGGGTCTGGAAATTAAGTCTGCCCAACACTGGTCTGAAAATACTGAGGTAATGACCTTGGTTGTTAAGTTAGAATTCAGGGCTGGAATTAGAGTGTGTGTCCCCCCCCACCACCACCACCATGGGAAGAGTGGAGCAAAAGCAGGGATCCTAGACGGGGTTGTTTGGAGAGTGAGTGATAGCCAGACTGCAGACCTCCAGGAGGGAGGGTGTGGTGTGGGGAGTCGGCCAGGCTGAAGTCAGCTTTGGAAAGCTCAAGTGCGCACAAAGCAGGGCCTATGTCTTGAAAGGCAGGGTAGAAGAATGGCATTGGATTCAGGGTGCTTGTCTGGGGCTCACAGCCAGGTTCTAGAAGGTACAATGGTAAAAGAAATGTTGCTAGCTGAGTACGGGAGCCACTCAAGAGATGTTCAAGGCTGAAGAGCTCCTGGAATCTTTTATCTAGTTCACCTAAGCTAAAAATTCAGAGGGGTTGTCAGTGTGTGAAGGGGACATGGGATGTTGATCCATCCATCCATCCATCCATCCATCCATTCAGTGCATGTAAACTGGAGGTCAGGGAAGTTGCAGGATGGCCTGGAAGATGGGACAACTATGGATGGGTGATGTGGTTGGTCTTCAGGGTGAGGCACCAGAGCCTGCTCCAGGCCAGTAGCAGTCGGGATGCCAATGAAGTGGGTGATCAGTAGTCAGAATGTGGTCTCTGTCACCAGAACTTCCTGGCTTTAAGAATACAAGGAAAGCTACATGAGTAAGCAGACTGTATACAGGACGCAACTCCTTCTGCTCCTGCATCCTGTAAGCCCTGCTGATCTGGCAGAAGCTCCATGCTACCCTTCCTTTCCGCCTTGGTGCTTGATCTCTTGTAGGGAAGCAGCTTCAGATTGCTCTATCTCAGCCACTTTGGGGTTCAAGCTCCTCAGTCTGGAGCTGCAGTCGTCTAGCATTAAGCGCTAGCTCCTTTCAATGCCCATGCCTGACACCTCCTGCAAGCCACCTGCAATCTAAGAGGTGTTGCCAGTGTGTGAACTAATCTGATCTCTACCAACCGAATGATAATTTTTGTCTGATTGCAGACAGGGTCTCACTATGGAGCCCAATCTGTAGCCATCGAGTCTCTCATATTGCCAAGGTTGGCTTTGAAGTCTTGATTCTCCCGCCTCAGCTCCTCAAGTGCTATGAATTACAGATGTGTGCCTCCATGCCCTTCTTGGATGCTAATCTTAAGCCACTTCTCCTCAAGAGGACAAAATACCTGCTGGCTAGCAATCTATGGTCGTCTCTCCTCCCACATGGCCCTAGGTACAACCCGGTCACAAGCCCTTTAACCGACTGCTGCAGCCAGCACCACTGTGAAAGAGCCAGTGTCCATTTCCCTATTGGTGTTCTCTGAGGGTTCAATCTGCCCACAACGAGCTAGATACACTGAGAGTCTGGTATCATGCCTGCCTTCAGTGGTCTTCCCCTTTGTCCTGGGGTCCTACCTCTCATAGAGTTGTTGTAGTTCTCACATGAAGGATGTGGTGACTGCAGTTTGTTCTAAGTAAAAATATCCAAGACCAGGGGTCTCTGAGCTGGCCTGAGTATGCACCCAGCACCTCACTTGGTCAGCAGGCTTTGCATTCAGAAACACCATGGACTGAGATTCATTCTGTGGGAGTCTAAAGGTCACCAGCTAGACCTCAGGTGGATACCTGAAGGCCCCTGACACAAAAGTCAACCAAGGTCACTGTTTTGTTGCAATCCCACACTCTGACATGACCAGTGCACACACAGGCAGAGGTGGGTATGAACACAATGTCCCTGGGCATGGGGCTGGGACTGCATCCTCAGACAGATGCATGGAGTTTGTCCTTTTGGTGTTATTTAGATCTCAGTGTGAGCATTGCTGGCACAGTCCCTATTGATGACGCCATTGTCATCATCTCCACCGTGATGCTATTTGAACCCCCCCCCCCCATCACCTGCAGGGTCTGATGAGATCATCCACTGATGTCACAAGTTGAGGATAAATTGAAAGCGGCTTTCATGTTCCCCTCTCTGCATTGGGCTGAATGCCCGGGTACCTGTACCTTCCACGGCTCCCTCTGAAAGGTTAGTGGAAGCTCAGGAGAGAGCCAATAGCAGCCTTCAAAACCCCACTTGCATACAGTCAGAGGCCACAGGTGGAAGTTCTGACTCTGGCCTTGGCAAAGGCAGCACTTGACAGATGTCTCTAAGGAGGCTTGGCTGCCACATGCCAGCCACACACATCTGTGCCTCTGCAGGCGGGTGTGGCCTCCCCTGTCTCTTTGTAGAACTTGTCGCAGATAATGCATGGTGTGCTACCAACACCAGCCAGACCCCAAATGGATGCATGTCCCAGATGTCCAGGTGGGTGGCATCAGGTAAGTGGGATGTTCCCTTATGGCCTTCCGCATTTCTGTGAGTGCACATACACCTGGACACAAAGCCATGGGGAGCACCAGAGGTGTGTGTGCTGATTCACGGAGTAAGGATGTGGGCAAGGGGGATTTGACTTTATCTGTAAGGTCTGAGTTTCCAGCAAAAATATATTCATGTATTTGTTAGGTAATTAAAATACAGTAAATTAAAAAGAACTATCACAAGGAAATGGTTTTATTTAAAACAATAAGATCCTGGTCCTGGAGAGATGGCTTAGAGGTAAGGAGCATGTGTGTTTCTTATAGAGCACCCACGTTTGGTTCCCAGTGGCTGTACTGGGCAGCTCACAACCGCCTGCAATCCAGCTCCAGGGGATCTGATGTTCTTCTGGTCTCTGTGGGCACTGAACTCACATGTGTAATTTAAAAGATCTTAAACATAAACAGGAGCTAGAATCCTATAATTGCAAAACTATATAGAAAGTGGAGATACTTTCTTAAAATCCAACAAATAAATTGCTATAGAACTCTGATGAAAGGGCTAGAGATAAGGAAGTTGACTCTCATCAAAGTAGGTCTCCACGGTCTCTATTTATTGAGCTTGTACTTGGCGAGCACAAAAGTGGTCTCTAACCTTCTGTCAGGGCTGCCCAGGAGCGGCCTCAGTGAGCAGAGGGGCTCCTGGTCCCCCAGGAGAAGACAAGTAAGACTTTCAAGGATGCCTCTGAGTGAAAACAAACAAACATCAAAAGACTGCCACATTTATCTATGGGTGGGGCCAGGAAGCAGGTAGGAGATCCCTAAAGACCCCATAGATGAAGATTGATGTTCCCCTACCCTCCTGTCCCAGGATAGTGGTCAGTCCCTGACCAAGGCCTAGTCTTAGAGCTATGGATGGGCCAGCACTGTGCTGCTCATTGACTTGTCACACTGTCATATATTTACAAAGGATGTCACTGGTGCTCTATTGAACTCCCCACCCTGCCACTCCCCACCCCACCCTCAGCAGGAAGTCAAGGATCTCTCCTTTGTCTGCAGTTCCTGGAGCACAACCTTCTCAGGAATGCTGACCACAAACCCAAGATGTTCCTTTCAAGACTCTGTGGCCATGCAGACAGCCCTGTGTCACCCACCTCAGCTCCTCGGCCAGCTCTGTGTCACCCACTTCAGCCCTTTCCCACAGGACAATAGGTGCACAGGGAGAATCTATCAGATGAGAAGAAATTTGAGCCCGAGTGTGACGGATACAGCCGGTTAGGCCTCTGCCACTGGATCTTTCGAAAGCTCAGGCTTGGGGAGGGGAGGCTATGTCTTTCCTCTGGGGACCTGGACATTACAGCGATAAACCTGCTGTTTGTCCTAATTAGCAACCTTAATACCTCATGCAAGCCATTAACAGGCTGGTGCACAGATATACATCCTTAGATGTAATTAGTAATGTCGTTAGCCTAATCCATAATCAATACTTGGGTAATTGCTTCCTAGGGTTTATATTTAGTCTGTGGCGTTGTGAGAAACATGCAGAGATTCTAATGGACGGATGTATACAGATCACTGACAGCCAAACTCATGAGGGAGTCCCAGGAGTTGTGGCCTCACATCAGAAGGGGACCACGGTGACTCAAAGAGTGGGTTTTGCCTTCCCGCTACCTGGCCTTTGGAAGCTTCAGTGACCATGCCTCTGGCTCACCCCAAATTTGAACTGGAGCTCTAGAACAAGAGAGACCATTTCGGAAACTAAGACAAAGGGTGTCCCTGGGGCCAGGGAGACTTCAGACCACAGGCATAATCCAGTGCATATCACCTCCCTGCCAGGAGAATGTGAAGAGGGTATTGAGGTTGACACCCAGACCAGAGTGTTTGTCACATCCCATCCTTCTATGTGACTTCCTCTGCTGGCACTTAGGCCCTGCCGGGAAGGCTGTGGTTGGACCCAGTGTTTTCCTCTTTGACAGCACTGGCGGCTCAAGGTCAGGCTGGAGTGACAGAAGAGGAGCCTGTGGACAGCCATCTTATGAATGGGCTCCTATCTGACTGCAGTTGGCATGAAGAGCAAGCTTCCGCTTCCAGGAACGTCTCCAGCAAAAAGATGTGGGCCGAGAAGGTCTGGCTGGGATGCTCTGAAGGCTAGCCGTAAATCTCGCCCCACCCCCGCCCCAAAATGATGATGCATAAGCTAATTGCGCTGGAGGCACCCTGCTCACCCCTTGGAGCCAACATGTCATTCTGCATCCCTCCAGCTCTGCCACTCTCTGGGAACAGGGCCAAAGAGAGGTGGATGGGAGTTGGCAAAGTCACCACGAAGGAAAACATTTTAATTCATTTAATTACAAGACTCTCAGAAATCCAGGCTCTGTTTCTCCTTGGGCTGGTTAAAGAAAATGAGAAGTGGCTTGTTCCGACCCCCACCTTCTCCTTAGCCAAAGAGGCTCTGAAAAGTGTCGGGTGTGGGCAGCACGGAGCTGTGCACAGCCAGGAACAATAGCCCAGCGCGTACAGTGCGAGTCTGCCCACCACTGGCTTGCGAGATTCCCTCTGTGCAGTTCACATTTCCTTCTGTGATCTGCATTTTGCTGCACACTAAACTTTGTGCTTTCTTCCTTTTCCAAGCATACAGGTGACATCAAGGTTGTAACGTGTGAAACCTGTAGGTAATTATCAGCCTTTCCTTAGTGATCACAAGGCTCATAACAGAGTGTCGTTTACCATCCAGGTCACTGTCCTGTAACACAGACTCAGAAGGTGGAGAGGTTGTTTGCTTATCTCCGCTCTAGCTCCTGAGAATGGACACAGTAGCTACCACCGGAAGCTTACATCTCTTTAAGGAGAGCACTGAGTAAAGACAACTGTATCAAATGGTGGAAAGGAAGGTACACAAAATATCCCCCTAGTCAACACCAGCCTGGGGCGCCCAGTACCCAAGAGAGGCAGACGGCTCCTTCTGCTCTTCACCAGGGCAAACAGGAACCAGGTAGCTTGTGAGCCTAGGGCAGAAAATCCTCTAAACAGTGCCTCTTGATTTTAGTGAATAATTGCTGGGCCTTGGTGGCTGCCGTGGGCAAACAGCTGGGAAGCTTCTGAAGGACTCTACCAGGGATGTATAAGGCTCCGGGCATAGGTACCCTAAGCCTGGGTGGCAAGCTCTCTCATCTTGCTTGGGTAGCAGTGGAAACCAGGGTGAGTAGTGTAGGGGAGGACAGAAGGCCATAGTGGCTCCTGCCTCTATCCCCAATCCCTAGAGGAGATTGGGACAGGCCAGAGTTGGGATATTGCTAATCCATGTGTGGAGGACACAGTCTGTTTTTCCCAGGAGAGGAAGAATCTTCTCTCTGTCCAGTGGGTACAACTGTGTCCACTAGCAGGGAGTTTCTGCAGATTCCTCAGTTTTCCTGTTTCTCAGAACCTCCTGACCAGCTTGGCCTCTGGCTCCGTCTATCCAGGATAGACGGCCTCCCCAGACCCCACAACCTGCTAGCTCCAGCTATTCCACACTGGAGAGGAGATGGCAACCAGCAGTGTCTAAGGCGCTACAGCCTGAAGAGAGAATACCTTGTGTATGGATGGATGGATGCATCACCTGTCAATTAAAAAGCCAATGGCCTATGGCTGAGGCAGGAAATAGAAGGTGGGACAGCCGGGAGGAGACATGATTCTGGGATAGAGCGAGGAGCAGGAGATCTACCCAGGAAGATGTGAAGAGACAGACTCATGGTACCTGAACTCAGGTCACTAACCACATAGTAGGTTAAAATAATTGGGTTATTTAGTTATGATCTAGCCAGAGTAGAGCCTAGCTATATGGTCAAGGTACTTGTAAGTATATTTTCGAGTCTAAGTCTTATTTCTGGGATCATGGGGCAGGGAGGAAGAACCAAGCCTAACTTCTACAACAGCCACTGCTAAGTGCACATCCATGCTGCAACCCTTCACTGAGCCTGAGCTTGCACCAACAGGACCCATCTTATCCCACAGCCCCAGGGAGGAAAACCAAGTCACACAAACATACAAAACAGTTTCTGAGGATGCGTGTGCCATGAAGAGTATAAAACAAATCACGGGAATGCCAGCACCGGGCTGGCATGGTGGGGACAGCTCGCAAGCACCACTGTGGGGAAAAGTCACATCTGTAAACAGATGTCCGGAGCAAGGGAGCGGCACAGCAAAGGGCCTGTGGCAGGCACAGGTTTGGAGAGCTCTGGGCAGGAGGATGGTGTGGGACAGAACTGAGCAACCCAGGAAAAGGTTTGCCCTGGATGCCAGGCTGAGGAGGCAGGATGTCCTGGAGGAGACAGGCATTCCAGCAGGGCTGTGGCCCAATGTTCTTCCTCATCTCTATGCTTTTGCTCTATCTAAGTGTCAACCTCTGAAGGTCATGACCTTGCCCCAGCAGAGTGTCAACCTCTGTTGGGTTCACACTGGACTGCACCCTACCCCTGGGGGAGAAAGGATACAGTGAATGACTGCTTAATGGGCTTCCCCGAGGAGTGAAGAAAATGCTCTGGCACTGGATGGTCACATGACATAGTGAATGACCCGAGTGTCATTGGCCTTGCACTTTAAAATAATGCAGTTTGGGTCTTGTGTATTTTTGTGGCAGTAAAAACATCAGTTCAATGTCTTTCCACAATAAAGGACATTTCCCCAACTTGTGCACACACACACACACACACACACACAAACACACACACCACCTCTTACCGCTAACATTATACTTAATCACAAAAGACTATATGGTTCTTTTCCTGAGATCAGGAAAACAGGGATGCCGCTACTTGCCTCTGCTATTCAACACGGCACTAGCAACTCTAGATTGTAAAGCGTGGCGACACATATAAGGAAATAAAAAGCATTCCTGTTGGGAAGGAAAAAGTAAAATTGCCTCTATTTGTAGATGATTGTCCACATTTTAAAAAATCTGAGAAGGGCTAGGAATGTGACTTAGTCTGCAAAGTGCTTGCTGTGCAAACGCAGGGAGCCAAGCTTGATGCCCAGAACCCACATAAAGAGTCGTGCGTGGTGGCACATGCTTTTAATCACGGGACTGGCGAAGTGGAGGCGGGCAGATCCCTTGGGCTGGCTGGCCACCCGCAGAGCCTAATCAATAAGTCCCAGGCCAGTGACAGACCCTGTTTAAAAAACACAAGATGAGAGGCAGCTGAGGAACAACACCTAAAATTGACCTCTGGTCCACACATACATATGTGCACAAAATCCAAAGAATCTGAAAAAAGTAGGCAAGTGAGAATAAAAAAATACATCTTGTAGCTTATGAATTCAACCAGGCAGGATACGAACAAGGTAATATACTGGAAACTACAGGGACTGCACAAACTCATGGAGGACAAATGACATATCACTGACTGAGATCTGGGTCCCTGAGGACACAAGGAAAGAGTGAAAGTCTGAGAACTGAGTGAATGTGAAAATTCAACTCAAATCTGTGGGATACGGTGAAGACAGCCCTAAGAGGGAAATCTATAGTGCTGAGTATCTACATAAAAAAAGGGAGATTCTCAAATTAATAACTTAATGTTGCACCTGAAGACCTTGGGAAAACAAGAACAAACAGTATCCCAAAACAGTAGATTGGAAGAGATCGTGAAACTCAGGGCTGAAATTAATGACAAAATTTAAAAATATATTCAATGAAACAAAGAGCTGCTGCTTTGGCAAGATAAACAATACTGATAAGCCCTTTAGCCAAGTTAACAGAAAGAAAGGGAGAGAGAGAAGACTCAAAAAAAAAAATCAGACGAGAAAAAGCAGTCTATAAAAGATACCAATGAAACTCAGAAAATCATAAGGGCAGACTTTAAAAGCCTCTAATCCATTAAGCTGGAAAGCTTAAAAGAAATGAATGAATTTCTAGATACACACACTATACCAAGATTAAACCAGAATGAAATCAATGGCTGAAGCCGTCCATAACCAGCAGCGATTGAAGCGGCAAATAAAAGCCTGTCAGCTTGGAATAAACCCAGAACCAGACAGATTCACAGGAGCGCAACCAGAAACTCAGGGAAGACCCAGCACTGATAATATCCAGATTTTTGCATAACACAGAAAAGGCAGGAAGACCTGCAGTCTCTTTTTATGAACCTAGTATTACCTTGATATTGAAACCAAGTTAAAAAAACAAACAAACAAAGAAAATTATAGGCCACCTCCCTCTTGCACATAGATCCAAAAAAACCTCAATAAAACATAGGCAACTAAATCCAAAATAATATCAAAAGATCATAATCAATTTAGCATCGTTCTAGAAATGCAGGCATGAGTCATGCAGTACAGTTGCCTCTTGTTGCTTAAACAAAGACTCCGAGGCTGGAGAGATGGCTCAGCGGTTAAGAGTACTGTCTGCTTTTCCAGAGGTCTGGAGTCCAATTCCCAGCAACCACATGGTGGCTCACAACCATCTGTAAGGGGATCTGGTGCCCTCTTCTGGTGGGAAGGTGTGCATGCAGATAGAGCACATAATACAAATACATATTTTTAGAAAGCCTGAAAATATACAGTAGAGAACAACTGTGGTTGTTGTTCTCTAACAAATGTTGTTGGGAAACTGGATTTCAACAGGCAGGAAAAGGAGGTTGGATCCTTGTCTCTCTCCCTGAGTGGATCGAGGACCTCACCATCAGACCCAAGACCCTGAAACTTTTTGGAGGTAACAGCAAAGAGTATAAGTCGGCTCGTGAGGCAGGAGTAAGGGCTCTCTGCGTAGGACTCTGGCAGGGCAGGAAGTAGAACAAAGGACAGATGTGAACTCATAAAACAAAAAAAAAATACTTGGGGATGGGGAAGAAAACGGTTGGTTGATTGAAGAGACAGCCGGGGAATGGGAGAAAGGGATCCTTGCTAGGTAGTCCGCCAGCTGAGGAACACAAAGATCTCAATAAGCTAAACATTAAGAAAACGAAGAGTCCAGTTAAAAATTGTAGGGTTGAGCAAAAAAAATTGTCAAAAGAAGAAATACACTGACCAGAAAACACATTTAAAGGGGGCTCAGTGTCCTTAACTTATAGGGAAATTCAGATTAAAACCACTTTAATAGTTCATCTTGCTCAATCAGAATGGCCACCATCAGGAATACAAACAACAACAAATATTGACAAAGCTGTAGTCAAAGGATGGCTTTCCCACACTGTTGGTGGGAGTGCACACTGCTGTAGCCACTCTGGAATAAGGTGGAAGGATTATCAGGGGCCGGGGGCAGCAGGGGAGAAAAACTAGGAATGGATCTGCCACGTCCCAAAGGACTTCATATCCTACTACAGAGATATTTACATATATATAGTCATAGCCAGCTACTCATAATAGCTGGAAAATTTAATCATCCTACATGTCCACCAGCAGATGACTTGATAACAAATATGCTGATTTTATGCATGATGGAAAATGACTCATCTATAAAAAATGCATTCACGAAATTTTCAGGTAAATAGAAGAAACTGGAAAGAAATTATGAGTGAAGTAAGTCAGGCCCAGAAAGACAAATGCTGAGTGTTCTCTCTCGTATGCAGATTCAAATCTTTGTTTTGTATGTTCAAGTTGGAGCACAAATAGAAGACACAAAACTACAAAGGGGCCACTAGGGAGAGGGTGTGTTTAGAGAGAGCATGCTGGACGGAGGATTTTGAAATTGTGGGTGTGGAGATTGGGGGTGGGGAGAACATAGTTTGTTAAAGGTGACATGAAGTAGGGAGTTGGAATACCAGGTGTGGAAAGGCTTAAGCAGGGAGCCTCACAAGAGGATGGGGAGATTCGATGAGGTGTTTAACCTAAAGGATGTAAGGGGAAAAAAGTGTGTAAATCTCAATTGAGACTCAATTGAGCTGGAAATTGAATCTAATTAGAAGCATGGTAGACTATGTGTGTTATGAAAGAAAAGAGGGAGATGCTGGAGCTTAAATAGTTAAATATTTGAGTGTAGTTTGGGGCAGAGGAGATGAGAAAAAGAAGGTAGTGGACAGGGAAACCAAAACTAAGGATTCGTGAAAAATCCTTATGGAGACTCACTAGTTAGCAAGCTAATTTTAAAATGCATATATTTTTTAAGACTTAGTGCTGTTCCCAGAAAACAGAGGTAATTAAATGAAAGTTATGGTGCAAATCATGGATACCTCTCCTAGGAAATTGGTCAGGGAAGCCCCAGAGGTCTCCAAAAAACCCAGGTTATTACCATCGTTCTAAGACCCTGTTGTTGAAGACGCTGCGCACGTTGGATGCAGGCCATAGAAGCCATTCTCACACAGATGGGAAAGCTTTCTTCCTGCTGCCCAGCCTCCCAGGGCATAGATGCTATGCAGGTGAGGTGAGAAAAGTCACCGATAGTCTTTCCTAGTACTCGAGCTGCATGCCACATCCTCAGTCTGCCAGTCAAGATGGCGTCACCAGTGCACTGGTGGTGCGAGTGCTATAGAGGCAACCTAACACTTCTTGGGTAGATTTGAGGTCTGATCCACAGGAGGAAGATTAATCCCTGGTACTATATATCTTCTCAAAAGCTCGTGGCCAGGGAGGTCCTAGTCCCTAAGGCAGAACCAGCGATTGTTATTTTGCTAAATGTTCATAATTGACAAATTGCCTTATAAATACTCATGTTTATACTCATAGACCTGGGCTATTCCCTACCATACTTGGACAAGTGTCTGTGCAATGGGTGGCAGTCAGACAGAAACTCATAACTTTCAAAGTGCTGAAAGGAGGTGACAGAGTGCTCGGCCTTAAACAGCACATTTATCAACTCCCCTACCCACCTTCGAAGTCTCAGGGAGCATCATGGAACAGGGGGACAGAAAGACTAGGGGCACAGGATGGGAAGAAGTGCCATGCAATGCTGACTTCTGGATGTGACACATGTTTAATTCATGAGCTCACAGAAGTGGTGGTTACCTGCACAAGACCTGAACAAGATGAAAGCAAGCCAAAATCCTCGAGGAGGTAGGGGAGGAGGCCTGGAGGCCCCACCCTTACTGAAGAGCTATCAATTGGTGCTGGAGAGTGGAGAATCATTCTTATTTGAGGATGTAGTTGTTAGTAAGCTACCCGTGGTCCAGTGGAAAGCCCCAAACCTGTGCACATGTAGGCAGCACTGATGGGAGTTAGTGGTTTACAAAAAAGAAAAGAAAAAAGAGGACGTGAAGTTGGGAGGGGAACATGTTGAACGGAAACTGGGGACAGACAGATGACCATATTTCATTGTCTACGTGTATGACAGTCTCAAACTTAGAAACTTTAAAATATATGCTACTTAATTCTAGGTTTTATAATCATCCTTTTTCCTCTGTCATCCCTAATATGTTTTTATTTTTTTGAAACTAAAATCTATTCACATCCTTATCCCTTTTTCTTTTCTCCCTCCAGCCATTCGGATGCATTCCTATTTCCTTGGTCAGTCTCAACTCCAGGGCCTCTGTCTCTTTGTTATTGCACACATTCCTACTATATGCATGCAACCTGTTGAGTTCATATTATGTTACTAGAATGTATATGATTTCAGGCATGGCTTGGTATTAGAAAACCCAATTTGTGGGATCTTCCCTAGGGAAGACTATTTCTTCTGCTCCCAGCATTCCTTATGTAGTTCCTTGCCTCAGGTAGAGGGTTCTGGACCTCCTCTGCTTCCATGTCAAGTGTATCTGTTGGTGTCAGCCTTGTTCAGGTTTTGTTTAGGCAAAAGTTGTGACACTTCATAGGTGTAGCATCTCTGACATTTCTAGGAAACAATCTCATAGTAAACGTCCTATTCCTCTGCCTCTTACCATCTTTCTGTCCCCTCTTCTATGACTCCTGAACCCTAGATGCAGAAGTTGCCTTGTTAATGTATCACTTGGGGCTAAGCACTGCATAGCCACTTGCTCTCTGCATTTTGATCTGTAGTTTTCTGTAATGGTCTCCCATCTACTGCAAGGGGACATTTCTTTGATGAGGGGTCAGACCTATATTTATGGCTTAACAATTTATCACATAGTTAGAAGCTATGCTTGTTTAGTTTAGTGGATTTTGTAGGTTCCCTTCTAATACCCATGAATTCACTAGCATCAGATACTTGGCTAGGTTTCCAGTACCAGATACAATCTCCATCTTGTTGAACAGGCCAGAAGTCCAATTAGAGAATTGTTGTTTATCACCAAGATAAGCATGCCACAACTGTGGTCTTAGAGATATCATGCCACATTGGTCTTTGTTTGGATATTTACATTATGATTCACAACAGTAGCAATACTACAGTTATAAAGTAGCAATGAAAATGATTGTATCATTGAGATCATCACAACATGAGAAACTGCATAAAGGGTCACAGTGCAAGGAAGGCTGAGCACAACTGCCCTACAAGACATAGCTGTAGCGAAGGACTTTCTGAATAGAACTCTGTGTGTCCAGAAATTGAAGTCAGCAATTGACAAGTGGGGAATCGTAAAACTAAAAGGCTTTTGCACAGCTAAAGAAACAACCCATCAAGTGAAGAGGAAGCCCACATAATAGGAGAGAATTCTGCCAGCTATGTATCTGACAGGTTTAATATCCAGAATATATTAAGAACTTTAACTGGGGGGAGTAAAGAACTAGACAGCGGGGGGGGGGGGGGGGGGGCAGGAAACAGGCTATGGCTCTGAACAGAGAGTACTCAAAAGAAGAAAAAGATGGCTAAGAAAATATCTCAAAAATGTTTGTTGTTCCTAGCAATCAGGAAAATACAACTCAAAACCACATGGGGGCTGAACCTCACTCTAGTCAGCAGAGGAACCAATAACTACAGCTGATGACGGTTTTGGGGAAGAAGACCACTTAATTCCACTGTTGGTTGGATCACAGACTTATCCAGCCCCTCTGGAATTCAGTGTGGAGCATACTCATAAAAGTCCAAACAAATCCACCAAATGATCCAATATATGCCCAAAGGACTCGACAGCCCCCTCTGCTGATGTGTGCTCAGTCGTGTTCATTGCTGTTCTCTTCGCAATAGCTAGAAAACAGAAACACTCTAAATCTTCTTCAGCTGATGAGTGGTTAGTGAAACGCGGTACATAGGCACTATGGGATACTATTCAGCTGTAAAGAAAAATAAGATCATAAAATTTGCAGATAAATGGGTGAAACTAGAAAATATATTGAATGGGGTAACCCAGACCCAGAAACACAAATGTCATGTATCTTATCTGCAGTCCTTAGATCCAAATCTTCAGATGTGAGTGTACGACATGGAGTAACCACAGAAATCTGGAAAACTAAAAGGGACCATAGGGCTACATAAGAGATGGAAATAGCAGGGCTAATAAACGTTTAAAAGCAACTAAAAGCAAAGCAAAATAATGCCTTCAGTATTTATCAGTAGGCTCTGCACAGTGGGAGAGTCACCACTGTGCTCATGCCCGGAACTAGGGAGACCTCACTGCCACTTCAGATCTCCCCATCTATTGATCTATTTGTCTGTTATCCATCCATCTGTCCATCACCTGTGTATCATCTGCCTGCTCTGACTCTCTTAAGAAGAAAGAGATGGCTTAGTTGGGCAAGCTTGTGCCACACCGATATGACCAGAGTCTGATTCCCACCTTGCATTTTTAGTTAGGAATCAGAGAGTGAACAGAAATGGGATACTACTATGAAATCTCCAGGCCCGCCCCTAGCCATCCACTTCCTCCAGTGAGGCTCCACCTCCTAAAGGGTCCATAACTTTCCCCTGTAGTAAGCCACCTTTGATCATTCGCCATTACAAGATGGCGCTGACCGGATGCAGCTCTCTGGTGGTAAACAACTTTAGTACATGCGCAGTATGCTGTATATGTTATCAAACTTATATGCTAATGAAGAATTCACTTAGTTCACCTATTAGGAAGCGGCGCACTATCTATCTTCTGCAGATGAGGCTGAAAGGCTATATAAGGGTAGCAGGGAGAGGGCTCGGGGCCCCAATAAGAAGAACAAAGAAAAAGTCCTAAATAAAGCATTGCAGAGAAGAACCTGGTCCTGTTGTGTCTTTCCGTTCGGGACGAGGATGGGCGCGAGATTTCCCAAACTGCACCACCAGCTAGGGACCAAATGTCCAAACACTTGAGCTTATGGGGAACATTTCTCATTCCAACCACGATAGAGGAGCTGCCTGAAGCTTACTGTCAGGCACAGTAGCAGTGTGTGCAAGGAATGAAAATGGAAACCAGCATGTGTTGGGGGGAGAATTTTGGGTCCATGTGTTGTAAGGTTGCCAGCATGATGGACCTTATAGGATTCTTACTCTGCCATGCAGTAAGACCATTACTGTTGGATAAACTGCCTGAAAGTTTTTCATAGTCTAAGTAGTGGGTTCTTTCATAGATTTGAAATGGTGATGTAAAGGTTATCCTATATATCTAAGACACTCAGAATGACAATTTTAAAAACCATTTATACACACCAAACTTATGGAAGAATACAAGCTGTGTATGGTGGTCCAAGCCTATAATCCCAGCACTCAGGAGGCTGAACAGGAAGACTATAAATTCAGGACCAGCCTGGGCTACACAGTGAGACCAGGCTATAAAACAAACAGGAAAGACAACAAACAACTTGTGTACAACACAAGTATATGGTAGTGAGAATACCTCATGGGCTGCAGTGTAGCTCAGTGGTTAGGCCTGTGTAGAGCTGGTGCAATCCCCAGAACAGGGAAGGTTTTGTCTTTCATCTTCCAAGTATCCAAGGGCATCACTGGAAATTAAATTGCCAGTCTGAGGGCTTTAGAGCACCCTAATTTTATTAAGGCTAGGATCCTACATAGAGATTCATTTGAGTTCATTGTCTGTCTCCCCTGATCTTGTGGGCTCAGGCTAGGGTCCTATATGGAGACTGGGCATTTGATTATGGAGTTCATTTCCAGAGGAGTCTGGACAGAGGCCCAGGGCAGGCAATTTCCCAAGGTGCTGTTGGGGGAGGTAGATTTATTTCCAGTCTACCTTTTATGTCAAGTTCAGCACAATCAGAGTTTCCTTCAAAAATCTGGGTCATGCATGGGCCAGGACTTCTGTCCACTCTATATCAGGAAGTCACAAAACTCAAGGATTCAAGTTCATCTCTTCTGGCAAGCTCCCTGGAGCTAACAGATCTTGGCTCGCATTTCAAGGTTTCAATAGTCTCTTCCTTTTTCCTAAATCCTTAATGCACTTTAGAAAATTAATTCTGTATTTCGTCCAGGTTTTCAGTTGTAAGAGACATTCAGCCCACCTACTATATCATTAAAGGGTATCCAGAATGACCCAAAGTTTTTAAGTTTCCAAATTATGTAATTTAAAAAATTATGCAGCAAGTTTTTGAAAGACAAGTCTTATTCCCAGAGGTTACTGACCTCTCTGCCTTCTTGGTCCACCCCAAGGGTGGACTGCCGACTCCATGGGTTCTTCCGGCTACCTTCACTGTGACTGTGGCCTTGTTAGGACATAAAGTCCTGGAGTCCTCTGTGGGCTACGCCATCTGGAGGCTGTGGATCTGCTTTGATGGAGTACTAGGAGTCTGGAGCTGACTTCCCTCAAAGCCACTCCTTAGCACTAAAGCATGGATTGCACATTTAAACCTGATTCCATGGCTTAAAGAAATCAGGCCATGTCCCTGACCCTTGTCTCTGGGACAGAGTTAAGAAGCTGTCTGTGCTGGGGTCTAACAGCTGCCTTGGTCTATGACCCTAACCAGTACCAGGCTCCTTCATATTCCTTGTGATGTGCACTATGCTGAACTAAATCACAGATGTGAAACTTCCCACCAATCCTAAAGAGTTATAAGAATTCAGACCTTTCCTTTGTTCTAAGAATTGGTTTGAGGCCAACTGGGGATTTGGTCCCGCCATGAAGATGGCGTTCTGAAGGAGCTCCTCTGCTTCTCTCTCTCTCTCTCTCTCTCTCTCACATATCTCGCTCTTAAATTCTTTCTCCCTCCCTCCTCCTCTTCCTCTCTCTCCTGTCTTTGTCTCATCCCTCTCTCTTCCTCTCTCCCTCTCCTCTCCCTCTCCATTTCCCTCCTGCTCCCTTTCCCCCTCCCCTCCCTCTCTTTCCTTTCTGTCCTTCTCACTCTTTTTAAAATTTGTTTTTGTCTTTGCTTTTGAGACAGTGTCCTTGAGACTCACTGGGTAGACAAGGCTGGTCTCAAACTCTTAGAGCCCCACCTGTGTGCACCCCCATGCCAGCTCATTCTTACTCTTAATGAAGCTTCCCTCCAGACTTTAAAGGGATCCTCTCCTATTAAAGAGAATGGTTGTAGTTTTCCTTTCAGACAGACTGGTGCTCCATCTTCTTTTATAACTCCAAGGTCATGAAGAAGGCTCCTGCTGGCAGATCCAGGGCCGTAGGGTCTGGCATGGGCCAGTCCACTTGTCTGCAGATGTTTTTCTATGACACTGGGCCTGTGACCCTGAGGGCATGAGGAAGACCTGCAAATGAGGAGTGAGAGATGGTGGCCTAGCCCCGCCTCTCAGCTCCTCCCGGGCTCCTCTGAGCTTCAACAGAGACTTTGGCCAAGGAGTGAGCACTATGGCAGACGTTTCCACGTGTACATCTTCCAGAGCATGGTCCTCGGCCGTGGTAATATGGTCAACTCGGTGCTTATAGTCTTTCCAACTCCTTTGCCAAGTGGGAGCAACTCAGACCAGGACTTTGCTTGCCAGTACACCAAATCCCATAGGTAAGGGGGAAATCAGAGCCCACCACTGTTCAAGTGGGAACCCACTCCCTACCGAAGCAGCCCTTTTGGCCTTGATGAAATCATACAGGGGACTCCAGGACAGAGGCCTGGAGCAGAAGCAGTCACATGTATTTCAGAAACATGAATGTTGGCAGGTCCTAGAGGAGAAGACAGCACCATGTGGTGGCCAGGACTCACTGAACCAGCCCTTGGAGTGTCCAGTGTGGTTTCTGCAGTGTCTTGGCCCACACACCCCTGAACCTCACTTGCTGGGAACTCAGCCACTGTTGACCAACCTGCTCAATGGCTGTTCCCAAGAAGACTCTGAGAAGCGATTGCTAGCATTTTTCTCGGAGCTTATAATTGTTGGCTGTATCAGAAGCCCTCTCAGCTGTCTTGGGGCCTGGCCATCCACACACATGGGAGGGTCCAAGCCCACAGAGGCAATGGCTTAGTGGTGCAGTCAAGAACATCTGTCCCAGAGCTCTGCAGGCACCTTTTCAGCATGCTTTTCTGTTTATGTAATATCTGCCCTTTGACTGTTTACAGCCAAACATGGTCTTGACACTCACTGTATTGTCACCGGGCCCTCACAATTTAGGCCACTCAGAAGTGATCCGTGTTGAGGATGATGCTTTCAAAACTGTTACATGGACCTCTTGAAACATATCTTGACACAACCCCTGATTGTACGTCACTCACAGGAAGATGGATAGCCTTGGGGAGCCTGGTGCCTAGAACCACAGAAGCCACATCTGAGTTCTGGTCTATTTTAATGCAAAAATTCTCTCTCTCTCTCTCTCTCTCTCTCTCACTCTCTCTCTGCCAGCATTTTTCTCATCATGAATGAGAGAAAATAATTACTGCCTAGTTTTGACAATTATATTTATGCCATGTCACTGTCATTTCTGGAGTGTTTCCAAAACTCCCTCAGATAGGCTGTGCCTCTTACAATTCCTCTTATATGTTCCTCTTACAATTACATATAGTCTGGTGATGCTGTCACTAGGAGTGTGGCATGCTGTGCTCCTGATAGGTAGGGGTGGGGAGGGAGAGAGAGAGACAGAGAGAGAGAGACGGAAGAGGGAGAGGGAGAGGGAGAGGGAGAGGGAGAGGGAGAGAGAGAGAGAGAGATTACCAGCCCCAGCCCCCTGGGATCTAGAGGCCCTGTGTATGTCTGCACCACCACCCCCTCCGCTCCCAGCCCATATCCATATCAGCCTCAGCCTGGTCTCTAGCTTAGGCCTTGTCACCAGCTCTAAATCCGCTGCGAAAGCTAGAGAAAAGGAGAGACAGGTTTAGGCTGGTGCTCTGCAACCCTGGACCCTCCTTCTGTTGGCCTGATTAATCAACTCAAACTGGGTCAGCCGGAGCCTGAAGCCGAGCCCACAGTCTGCCAGGTGGGAAGCACAGCTGTTTGAACCGGCCCTTCGGGTACTCAGAGCCCAAGCGTCCCCATAGCCTGTCTCTGCCTAGCCATCAGCTTGAGACCCTGCTCCGTGTCGATCCGTGCTCCTTCGTCCGGAGCTGTGTCTCTTCCCGAGCCCACCACGAAGGCACAGGAGCTCTCCTTTCGGGCTGGGACCTCTCCCCCGTTTCTGCAGGACCATGTTCTGTGTGTGTATTTCTCTTCCTGACCCTTTGCCGGGCCTCTCACCTGAGGCTGGGCCAGAGACAATGGGGAGAATTGAGAGGAAGGCCTAGGCCAGGAAGTCGCTGCAGCTGCTGCTTCAGGATGGAGACCAGGAGTTGAGTCCCCAAGAGGAGGTCCAAGAGGTGAAAGACTTACAGGAGAGCCATTGCACAGATGGGGGATTCCCATCTCTGGCAGAATCCTGTCCAAGTCATAGACTTCTGCGTCCAAAAACAAATGTGGACGGAGCAGAGGTTTCCTAGGGACAGCAGCTGCAGCTGGGTATCCGATGTGCTGGCTCTGGACAGGCCAGGAGAGAGATGATGTCACACTGCTATGCTCTCCAGTTCTGAGGAGCCTGCTGTGGGCCCAGCTGTATCCACGAGCAGCCTCTCTTGGAGAAGCCCAGGACTCCTGACCCTCCAGAAAAGAGTTCTCCCTTTATACAGCCTTTCTGTCCACTCACCAGCCATGGTGGCAGCTTCTTGAGGACTCCAACTGTCATGTGGCAAGAGACTGAGGGGAAAGAGAGGAGGCCCTGGGTAATTACGGGAGAACTTGTCCTGCACTGGCCACCAGCACTGGATAGACACAGGCATGGCTACACACCAGAAGCTCTCCTGTTCTCAGGGAGCAGAACATGTTGAAGGCTGGCCCCAGAGCTGACTGGAATTGAGGGAAATATTGGGAGTCAAGGAGGATTATCCAGTTCAGTCCCTTAGATACTGAGGACTCAACAGTTGTCTAAACCAGCTTCAGTATTGAGGGAGGGTATAAGGATGTAGGATTCTTGCAGCAGGCGCATAGGTCTCTGTGATGCACCAGGCACAGGTGGATGAGGAAGGCCATCTGGGGCTCTTGTGGATGCTCTGTCACCACGACTGACTTGGAAGGCCAACCACCTGGCACCAGACCTTGTCTGTGAACTATGTCGCCTGCCAGAGCTCTTTTTAAGTTTTTTTTTTATATAGTTGTGCAATAACCATACAAATATACAAACTTGTAAGAAATGGCGGGGAACCTTCACGTGCCCTTTATGTAATTTTCATCATTGATAACATCTTAGAAAGAAATATCCCAAGGAAGAAGTATCCCGATCAGAATACTGCGGTTTGAAGTGTAGACACAGACCATTCCTGTGGCAGCTGTGGCTGTAGTAACCTCAATGAATCACATGTCCATTGAGCAGTTTTGTCATCTCAAGAATGTTATGTAAATGGAATTATCAGATTGTGTAACCTTTTGGGCAGGGACTTCCCAACCCCCACTCAGCTCAGGTCCCTGGAGATCTGCCCAAGTTGCTCTGTGTGGCCACCGTGGATTCTATCTTAGTGCTGACCAGGATTCCACCGAGTGGATATGCCATGGGTCTTTAACCCTCTATCTATGTTTTATTTTTAAGTTCTGTTTTTAATGATTACAAATAGCTGTGTACTGTTGTGTATATTTTTTATGTGAATGTAGCTTCTTATTTCTCTGAGATAAACGTTGAGGAAAGCAAGCGCTGGGTGGCACCATAGCTGACTGTTTCTCACCTTCTAGCCCAGCAGCCGGTGCTGTGGGCTGCGGTTGTTCTGTAATGTGGGAAGCACTTGGAGTTATCACTGTCTTCCAGTTTTAATAGGTGATGTCTCAGTGTGCTCCCAAGTTCCATCTTCCTTTGGATAAAGACGATGAACATGTATTTGTGTGTGTGGGTGTGTGTGTGTGTTTCTAAGCAGTACATTTATGGAAAGTGTCTGTATCATTTATGCATTTAATTAGATTATTACTGTTTTTACAGTTAAGGTTTGAGAATTCTTTTTTAAGTGAAAAAGCCCTTGCCAGATATAAAGTTGGCAGAGATTTTTAACCTGTGTTGTAGCCTGACTTTAATTTGCTTGATGTGATGTTTCACTAAGTGAAAGATTTTAAAGAAGTCCAATTAGTTCCTGGGTCAAGTCTTAAAATCTGACCAGTTTTAAATTTTAGATTTTTCTTATTTCCTGTTTATATTATGCCCATGCTTCATGTTGAGTTAATTTTGCTACAGTTTGTGAGATTTCGATAAGGGCTTCTTATTTTTTGTTAAAAAAAAAAAAAAAAAACCTCTACCTTTAAATGAATTAACTTTAAACTCTCAAAAAAATTAGTGGGGTCCAATTGTGAGTCTGCTTCTGGGCTGTCAGTCTATCTGCCTGCTCCTGTCAATCAGAGTCTCACCTCACAGTCTGTAATAGTAGGAAGCCCGCCCAGACATCTTCCCATTTAGAGACTGCCTTTACTATTCTAGATCCTGAACCTTTTCATGTGAATTTTATGGGAAAATAGGCTTGTCCATGTCCACATTAAACACGTGAAAGAACTGACTCTTATCACATTGTGTCCTGGACATGTTTTGTCAAGTTATCACGTAAGGATTCCATTGCTTGTATAGTAATTGTAAATAACTATGTGTTTCTAATCTGCTCCCACACATTCATTGCTGGCATACAGGAATGGGATTGATTGGTAATGGTACTAGCTTGATAATCTCACTTATTTTCTCTAAGAGGACTTTTTTGTATTTATTTATTTTAATTAATTAATTAATTAATTAATTATACATTCTGACTGAAGTTTCCTCTCCCTCTTCTCCTCCTAGCCTCTCTCCCCACCTGCTGTCCCCCCCATCCTCTCCTCTATTTCTCTTCAGAAAAGGGCCTCCTTCCATGCTATATCAAATTGGCACCTCCTCCCCTATTAAGACGAGACAACCCAGAAGGAGAGAAGGGTCCCAAAGGCAAGCACCAGATAGATTCAGAACCAGGCCCTGCTCCCATTGTTAGGAGTCCCACATGAAGACCAAGATACACAACTGTAACATTCATGCTTACGGCCTATGTCAGTTCCCGGCAGGCTCCATGGTTGGCGGTTGAGTCTCTATGAGTCACTATGGGTCCAGGTTAGTTGACTCTGTGGGTTTTCTTGTGGTGTCCTTGACCCCTCTGGCTCCTACATTCCTTCCTCCCCCTCTTCCGCAGGATTCCCCAAGCTCTGCTTAATGCTTGGCTGTGGGTCTCTGCATCTGTTTCCATCAGTTGCTGGATGAGCCCTCTCTGATGACAACTGGGCTAGACATCAATTCATGAATACAGCAGAATATCATCAGGACTCATTTTGTTGACTATTTTTTTCTTGGCTATTCATGTTTGAGTCTGTCATGGGTTTTCTTTTTGTATACACTCTCTCTCTATCTGGTATTGGTATAGCCTAGGGTCATAAAACAGGTTAGGACAGACTCTTCATCTTCTATTTTCTGTAGGATATTTTGTAATATGGTATTCTTCATACATGGCTGACGGAAATCTGGGTATCTAGATGCTTCTTCCTGGCCTTGCAGGCAGTGTCGGGGGTGAGCCTCCTTTCATGCCATGCGTCTTAAGCAGGACCGGTCATTGGTTGGCCACTCCCACAGTTTCTGTGCCACCTTTCCCCCAGCGCATCTTGTAGGCAAGGCAAATTGTAGATTGAAAGTTTTCAAAGTGGCTCTAAGAGTTCTAATTATACCTGCAAATGGACTGTTTCTTTTTATCCTGTGTATTTGTTATTTTTTTCTTTGTCTTATTGTAGTGAGTTGGACCTCTCACTCACATGGTCACATGGAAAAAGAGAACTTCTGACACACTCTCCTCAGTCCCAGTCTCAGAGAAACGGCACACATATGCTCACGAAGCTGAGAAATGGTGACCAGCTTCTTGTGTATGATTTTTGTGAAGTTGAGGAAATTCTCCTCTCTTCTTCGTTCCCAGAGAATTTTATCTATGAATAAGTGTTTCTGCTTCAGCTGGTATCATGATGTGAGATTTTTTGTTCTCCACCCCATTGTGGGTCATATTACGTGGGTTAACTGTGTACTGTTGATCAGCTTTGAACTCCTGTGATAAATTCCAAATGCCTAGAGCATATAATCCTTATTACACACTGCTGACCCCATCTTACTAATATTTAATCGATGCTTTTCATGTTTAAGTTCATGATAAAGACTGCCTGTAGGGTTTTTTGTATGCTCTCTCTATTTGGTTTTTGGTATAGCCTAGTCTCATACTCTCTCTGTCTGGTTTTGGTATAGCCTAGTCTCATAAAACAGATTAGGACAGATTCTTCATCTTTTTTCTGGAGGAGATGTTGTAATATGCTATTAATTCTTCATAAATGGCTGATGGAAATCTCATGCTGGAGATTCAGTTTCTTTCATTGCAAAGGACACTTTGGTCCACGTAGCTAACCATTCAAGTCATGAAACAGGTATGTAAATCATACGGGTTGGGTTTAGTTGTTCATGGTCTTTGAGGAATTGGCCCATTTATTTTACTCTGTTAGATTCCTAATATAAATCAAGATGATTTGTACCATTTCATTTCTTGCTTTTAAATGACTGCAGGGTCTTCAATGACAGCTGTGTTATTCCTAGTGTTGACTGTGTGTTCCTCCTCAGTTAATTTAGGGAGTCAGACTGCTGCTTCATTGGTTTGACTGTTGTCCTGTTGGGAGCTCCATGGAGTCCTGCTCTTTGTTGGTACCTTAAGTTTACTTTACGCTGAGTTTGCCCTTCTGCTCCTTTTTCATGTTTCTAAGGGGAGTGGTGATTGGGTTATTGATTTAAAATGTTTCCTGGTTTCTAGTGTGAGCATTTACTGTTATACATTCTGAGCTTTGGACTTCTTTTTGCATGTGTGCACATGTGTGCCTGTATATGTGTGTGTGTGTGTGTGTGTGTGTGTGTGTGAGAGAGAGAGAGAGAGAGAGAGAGAGAGAGAGAGAGAGAGAGAGAGAGACAGACAGAGAGAGAGAGACAGAGAGAGAGAGAAAGAGAGAGAGACAGAGACAGAGACAGAGAGACAGACACAGACACAGAGACGCAGAGATATAAAAGATTCACTGAGGCATCCTAAACAGAGAACGTGATGGTTTGGGGGCGCAGATGGTTAGGGTTCATCTGTACACTGGGCAGCCTGGTCCTGGCTTAGCTGTTTCAGTTCTCAGCGCTCGCTTATCCAGAAAGTGAGGTGCTCTCCACCCTTAGGGAGTTCTGGGGTTGTTGACGCTTCTTATCTCAGATCAGAGTTCCTTCGTAGAGCAGATCATTGAAAAACAGCCTTTCCCCTTCCTTCCTTTTTTTCCCTCCAATTACTTGAGTCAGTGGTCAACTTTAAAATAACAGTTATTTTACATGATTATGAAATCAATACATTTTAACTGACTAAAATTTGAGGAAAATAAGGGTGGAGACATGTAAGAAGGCTGGAGAGATTCTTCAGTGATTAAAGTGCTTCTGTCTCAAGCTTTAGAACCCAAGTCCAGACCCCAGTACCTATGTGACAGGCAGGCATGGCTGTGCACATCTGTAACTGTGGCATTGGGGACGTGGAGATCCGGAGGCCCTGGACCTAGCTGTCCAGCTTGTCTAACTAAAGCAGCCACCCCCAGGTTCAGTGAGACTCACAATCTCTAAAAATATGGTGGAAAATGACAGACGAAGACAACCTGTGTCTGCCTGTAGCCTTTGCACATGAGTGAGTGCAGCTGCACACATATACACATATACTCACAAATGACAGACAGACAAACAAGCAGAGGAGCAGACAGACAGACAGACAGAGAGAGAGAGAGAGAGAGAGAGAGAGAGAGAGAGAGAGAGAGAGAGAGCTATTAAGGAAGCAGTGTGTGGACAAACCTTGTCTTTTCCACCAGGCCATGGCTTCTGCTGACCTTCACAGATTTCCTCCAGGCGTCTCTGCTGCAAGCTTATTTGTGTACAATGAAGCACACAAATGTTTTGGACACCGTTGCTATCACTTTACAATATTTCAAGCATATCTTATGTTATTAGATACTCCACTGAAATATCTTAGCATATGCAGGTAATTCCACAATTGGTGTACATTCAGGTTTATTTTAAATCTTTGTCATTATAAGTTGTATTGTTTGGGGAAAAAAATCCACATATCAGTGATTGGGTTCAGTTGCAGGCAGCTAAGAAGAAGGGCCTTGATCAGTGAAACGTTGTCTTGGCCCTTCTTTTCACCCCTTCCCCATCCATCCCTCACCTTCTGTTCCAGCAACCCAGTTCGTAATAGCTGCAGGCAGCTAAGGAATACAACAGGGTTCATCTTTGATGGTTACCTTAGGATAAATTCCTAGAAAGCAGATTTTGTGCCAAACATTGTGATCATGTTTTAAAATCCCCCCACTAGAAAAATCTCTTCCCCAATCCACCGTCAGACTCCCTATATTCCTCCATGTGAAATAATCAGTTTTGTTTTATCAGGTTATTGTTTTGGAGTCTCGCTCATGTAGCTGAGTTGGCATTAAACTTCTAATCTTTCTGCTTCAGCCTTTTGAGTGAAAAGATTACAGGTAAATATTTTTATTGTATTTGCCATTACGATAAAAAACCCTTATATTTTATTGTTGTAACTTATTTTCCTTGTTGGTAAAACAAATATGATTTTGAGCCATAATTCCCAAGCATGACAATCTCATTTCTTCCTTCCTGATGGTTTCAAAGACTCATCCTTTTTTTTGGAATTATCCCACAAGAAGGAGGCTGATTGGAGACTTTTTGGTCCCCCAGTTGCCAACCCTGTCAACACTAAGATCCAGTAGTTATTCCTTGTGTTCACTGGCCCTTTACGAAAGCATATTTGCTACCACAACCTTTGTCTGTGAATCTTTCCCTCCCCTAGCTGCAACCTGACCTTTAAAAGCATCCCCTCCACCAGCGGGAACAGGATCCTTGTGCCTGCACAGCCCTTGTCCATGCACCCTTCCCCTTGAGGTCACTAGGAAATTCTACTTCTAATGGAACACTGCTTCTTTTGCTCTTCCAAGTCTTGAGAGGGCAAAACAGGAAGCAGGACAGGTCCTTGGTCGTGTGGGTTCTAATCAAGGTGGCTTCCTGTCACATGACTGCTTCAGCTCCCAGCCATGTCTGCCCTCTCCTTACTGAAGTCTAAGTGCAGCAGACAATGGTCTTCTGTCCATTGCGTGTGTGACATCATCTCTTTCGATTTTCTTTGAACTTATCCTAGGCACTTTGCTCATTCTGCTTTGCTAACTAATTTTAAAACAAGTCCTCTTCCTCTTCCTCCTCCTCGGACTCTTCCTCCTCTTCCTTTCCATCTTCCCTTCCCTCCTCCTCCTTCTTTTTAAATCAGTTTCCCCACGATTTTATGACCAGAAAGGCCATCCACTCCAGTTACCTTTCCATTCTGTGGTTTCTTTGTGGACATAGAACTTTGACTGCTCCGAAATGCTCCTGTGTGGTTTACATGGGAAATACTCCCATTTCCCCACCAGCTAGTGAACATACCAAGGCCCGAGGAAACTCCTTTCTTCTTCTAGTTAGCACTTGCTGATCTTCTGTGTGGGAGGCGCTGGCTCTCCAGGGAAGCAGACAGAAGGACAAGGAAGCTAAGAAGCATCAAGTGCCTTTACATGGCACCCAGTGTGGCATCAGCCTTCCTGGTGACATTGGGAACCAAACAGGGACCCTTCCCTCTGCAGGCAGGCAAGGTAAGGCCCTGGGAGTGATCTACTTTCTCCTGAGCCTGGCAGCGTTGTGAATTTTTACCAAAAAGAAACTTTGCTGACTCTATAGTAGTCAGAGCTAGATCGCTGGCCCCTAGCTTCTGTATATCAGGTGCTAGGACCCCAAACAGGAAGCTGGCCTCTGTTCCTCCTTGCGGCTTTCAGTAAAATAGTACTACATTGTGGGGTGGCAGGGGGGTAGTGGAACAGGCAGGGAATGGCCCTGCAGGCCAAGGTGCTGGGGAGCGGATGCGATCCTTCTTAAGTTGTCATCTCAAGCTCCTAAAGTAAATTAGGAAGAGCTCTCTGTCTTAATTAAGGGGCACACAATTAGGCAGACAAGGGGCCCTGAACCCTGAAGAGTTAGCCAATGACACTCAACTTCAAGCGAAGGTTACCTCCCCCAATCATTGCTGTGACAGAGCTTGTCCTGTTGGCAGCTCCTGCCCAGAGCATTCCTGCTGTGGTCCCAACCCTCAGCAAGAGGCCTCTTTCAGGAGGGGTGGGGGGATGCGCCCCCAAAGCACCAGCAAAGAAGAGGCAGCTATCTTGTGTCTGGCATCTGAGCAAGATGGAGAGATCCATCAAGTACAATTAGGTGAACAGCTCCTTCCTGTTCTGTTCAGCTGACTAATTCAATAGGAGCTGAACAGAGGCCTGGGCAGGGTGAGGCACTCTCAAATCAAATGAAGGCCGGCTTCTGAAGTCTGCACGCCGGCATTAGCATGCCAGTTCCGCTCAGCCCCAGACTCGGAAGTCAAGTTAGGGCCACTCCCTGCCCCCATCCTCGGGCCTCTGCCATCCAGTCCTCAACCATCCACCCCCCTAGCGAGCTATCAGAGCCATGCCTAGAGAGCCACCATCCTTTGCTCCTCTTTAGAAACCCTGTTGGACTTCAGGGATGCTTTCCCAGGGTGGATGCAGACTAATGTAATTGACAGGGCACAGAGCGATCCCGTCTCCAGCAAGGCCTTCCTTAACACAAGACCACCCACAGCAGCATCTCCTGTCTTATAGCTGTCCAGTCCTCACACGAGTGCCCTTGCACTGAGTGAACAACATTGCCGGGCACTGGAAGAGGCAGGTGGAACTCAGCAAAGCGAGCTTTTCTGGGTAGGCATACCGGAGGGGCTCCGGGCGTATCTGCAAAGTGCATGGGGTTGGAAGAAGGGAGAACCCGCGCTCTCTCTCAAGGGAGGCTGTGCTCCAAACATACTCGTGTCCCTCAGTAACTGGCCTGGAATGTTTCTTCTTTAATGGCTGTTTGTTTTCTTTTTAAAATGTGTATGTCCATGTGGCTGCATGTGTCCGTGTGTGCGTGTGTGTCTGTGTGTGTGTGTCCGTGTGTGTGTGTGTGTGTGTGTGTGTGTGTGTGTGTGTGTGTGTGTGTGTGTGTAGGTGGCCCTGGAAGCCAGGGAGGACATCAGATCCCCTGGAGATAGAGTTTCAGGTGGTTGTGAGCTACTCCCATGTGAAGGATGGGGACTGAACTTGAACGCTTGTTCTTGGAAGCGCTCTGAGCCATCTCTCCAGCCCTGTTCTGTTGTCATACAGAGCGATCTGTCTCCTTGTGATGTTTTCACCCATGTGTTTCACCACTGTGCTTATGCTCTCCCCCCTCACCCTCTCCTGTCCCCTCCCCTCAGGTAGTTCCCCTCCTCTTCCCAGACAGTCTCCTTCTACTTCCGTGTCTTAAAAAAATCCAGACTCTGCATTGGTGAGAGAACATGACTGAACCAAGTCTTTCCCTACCCAAGGCTGTGACAGCCTTAAGAACAAGTCCCGAGTAGCAGCTCAAGTATGCAAGACCAGAAGGGTCAAGATGGGAGCCATTGCAAGTTAGTATGGATAAGACACTGTAGCACTTCTAAACTGACTGATAGGTGTTGTACAGGAATTTGAATCAGTGTTTGCCCAGTAACTTTCTATCTCCCGCTGCTGTCAGAGGTACTTCCCAGAAAGAAGGCATGTCCTTAGGGATAGCCAAGTCTTCCCCTCACACAGCAAGGCCACAGACATGGGACACCAGGGTCCAGCAATGCCCATACACCTCAAAATGCTGCAACCTTGCCCATTCCATCTCAATAGCTTAATACTTACATGGTTCTTAGGAGAAATAGATCTTTGGGCTCCCTCTGTTATAAAGTCATGAGCTTAGGGCTAGAACAGTTGTCTATCATGGTCAGGACTTAATCCTCAACATTTAAAATGGGAATGAACTCTTTTATTTTTGTCTGCTTTGATTTTTATTCCAAGTTATTTATGTGATACTATTTCAAACTACTGAAATATGTGAAATGTAAGGAAAGATAAACAGCTATTGCCAACAGTGTCTTTGTACCTGATATGAAACTGCTGTGAACATTTCTTGTAGATACTTTGAGAAAACTATCTGTGAAGATTGAGTACACATGCAGACAGGATGTTCTTACCCGTATCCCCTGACCACACTGCAGATTCAAGCCTTTTCTCATGCCTGGGTTTTGGATGTCCTTCTGACATCAGTGTGCTGGGCAGCAGTGACCTATTTTCCCACTGATGAACACTGACTGATGCTGTGACCAAACACTGGACTGTGTGGACAATCTTATATGACATTTTTCATGAAAAATTATAAGTATGCCCTTCAAATACATTTCTAGTAACAGCATCTAAAAGAGTCAGCTAAAACAACTGAGCCAAAGGAACATGAGTAACTTCTGAAAGGGATCTTGCCAAATTGTCAGGAAACACTTCCCAGGCTTACTAACAGAGTTCACTTTTGTCAACAAGTTCAGATTAAAAAGTATCTCATCCTAGTTTGCATTTACTGTATTTACCTATGACTACAGAAGAACACTTTATATGTATGTTTTTTTACCTATTTTTTTCTTGTGGTGTCTTTTGCTCACTGGTGCATGAGAACTCTGGGTCTGTTTGGGAGACAGGACCTTAGCTTCATTTGTGTATAAATATTTCCCCCACTAGGTTGTTTCTTTTACTCTGTCAAAGCTTTTAAATGTTTGTTTAAACTAATAAGAAAGGTATCCCCCTTTTAAAAAATGTGCTTACTTCTAGTAATTTTATGGTTACATATTTATGCTTAAATTGCCTCTGTGTCTGGTATTGATTCAGAGCAAAAAGCTTTATTCTATCAGAAAGAACCTCGCCTTTTCATGTGGCTGATCTGTTAATACCACTTTTTATTGAATTGTCTGTTATGGCCCCGATGCCACAAGGCTACTGTATTTCCCCAGAAGCTTCATCTGCCGCCTCCTGTTGGACTCTGCCCTGCAGTATCCAATGATTGTAAGTATAGTTACAGAGTACATGTTATCTTTGCGGTTCAAGGCCTTCACTGTCCTTCTACAGCAGGGTCAGGCCTTCTTCATGTAGGTCCTGCACATCTCTGATTAGTTCTGATATGAGTGGAAATCTTCATTCCTTTTATATCTTTTTTTAGTCCCAGTGTGTCAGGTGTGTTGGTGGCAACACAATAGAGTTCTCATACATTTAGCTGATTCTGTTGGGTTCACTTGGCAGTCAGTCTCACATCTGCGTAAGGATCACACTGTCTTCCTGCCTTCTCTGTCCCTTTCCTTGATCTCCATTGGTTGCCTCCAAGACAATATCAGACTGCAGTGTGATTCCTGCCCTTGGTCTTCTGCCTCCCTGATTACACAGACCTGTGACCCAGGTGTTTTTGTGTCGATGCACACTGGCAACTACATCTCCACCCATTCTCCTTTTCGCCAAGGTCGAAGGCTCTTGAATTATGTCAGGTTGTCTGCAGAACATATTAAAGCTGTGTTTTCTATTCTTCAGAAATTAGCATTTTGTCATTTCATTATTTCTAAAAAAACCATTCTTGTTATCTGACTAAAGCCATGCATGTGTAGTGTTGGAGACACATTCTTTGGACACAGTTCCAGGAGCAACTTTGGGCTGGATAAAGGACTTTCTTGGGTGCATCCGCCATGGTGGCTGGAGGGTATTAACAAGGCTGTTGGCAGCTCTGAGCCCATGCGAGCAGGAGGGCTGAAAAGGCTCTTAATAGGCTTTCCACAGTGTTCTGAACTCTGGGGACACAGTCTCAGAAATTCATCATTAAATGTATTTATTGTGTGACCACCATAGAGTGCACTTATATAAGACTACATGGGGTGGGTTAATTATTCAAGGTGGCAATTTGACCACATCAAGTGATGCAGGAAACAGGGTATGTATAATTCTGCTCCTGATTCCTTTCTGCTTCACAGTAAACACTTTGATAAGTGAGAGTATTCTATATTCTATATGGTATACTTTATAATGTATACATTTATCATTAGGTCATACATATTATGGTAAATCACAACAGTGGGGAATAGCCCACACCTCTTTGCAAATGGCCTCCAGTGGGAGGACACAAGACCAAGTTTACCCTGCTCTGGCTCAGACTTTAGGATGAATCCTGCTCATTTCTCTTGAGGATCTGATGCTGGCCTTCCAGAAAAGACTCCCACAAGGGAAGGCTCCATTCTATGGACATAGTCCCAAGAGCAACTGTGGGCTGAAAAGAGGCTTTCTTGGGTGCATCCACCATGGTGACTGGCAGCTATTACCATGGCTGTTGGTGGCTCTGAGGATCTGTGAGAAGAAGGCTGACAAAGCTTCACAGGCGCTCCACGGTGTTCTGAGGGTGAGTCCCAAGTCATCAAGAGAAATGGGTCACCTCAGCTTAGGGGGAGACCATGGAGCGGGGTGGCAGGGAAGCCAGGTCTTGCCACTCATTATGTGGTGTTCTCCAAGGGGACAGACATGGGGCGTGTAGTCATGCAGCCGCCCTCACTGGCCAAATGGCCTTGTGGGAGATAATAAAGCTTGGGTAAAGTAAGGAGATAAGGCTGCAGGCTGCTCAGGGACACTGGTGCTTGCATGGGAGGGTCCAGCCCACTCCAGGAGACAGCTGGATCAGTCAACATTAACCAAGAGCATGCCAGCACAGGAGCCATCCTGTCCTTTCTATCCCATTTCTTAAAAAGCAAGCACCAGAGCAGGTGCCATGGCCTTTAATGACACATTTGATTTTACCTTCTATGCCAAAACATCACTTGGATATCATAAAATCAGCACATCTAATTGAGATAGTTACAACCTTTCTTAGAAAGCCTTCAAATGCTAAGGTCTATTTTGCACTGCGAAGTCTGTCTCATCTGGGACCAGCACATCTTAAACACATCAGTTACAGGCGACTGTGGCTGCTGTGTTGGACAGCATGGCCCTAGAGGTGTGTAATCACAACGATAAGGCCATGAGGCTAGATAAGAATGTGGAAATTGGTATGACAAAGACGGTTCTCTAGTCACAGGTATACTAGTGACTAGTGTACATGTGCCCACCTATATCATACATGCATACATGACATATGTACCAACACACGTCACATATGTCAGGTACATACCTCACACATATACACACACATATGTATATAGCACATAGCATGCACATGTACAAACAGTGTACATATATCTACCATAAATATAACACATACCTTTCCCATGTGACACATGGACATACATCACATACATGCCTACCACTATTTACATACATTGTGTGTCCAAATATAACACAAGACCTGCATATAATAAGTTACACACACACACTCACACTGGTCTTGGAGATTTGAGATTCCTCCAGATTATGTACAAGGCGAGAGAGAGAGAGAGAGAGAGAGAGAGAGAGAGAGAGAGAGAGAGAGAGAGAGAGAGAACACTGAGCTTAGAAAAGTCACACAAACATCAGTACGATGCCTCACAGGCAGAGTTGAGCTTCCGTTTCTAACGTGAACGTGGCTCAGTGGGTCTGCCCTTTACCTCAAGTACCTTAGGGTGAATGGCGAGGAAGGGCAGGCAATGTCCCTTGACTTACATTTCCAGGGTGCACAGAGGAAGGGAGGCTTCCTGACACTCCTTGCCACACCAAGTGCCCTTCCGTTCCACAGAGGAGGAATGCACCTTCCCAGAAAGAAGCATGGGCCCTGTAGGTGAAGCCTTATGTCCTTGTGCCCTGAGCAATTTCAGTCAGTTGGGGCTTGGCTGTAAGCCTTAGTTCCACACCTGATCCATGTCACTGCTGGGCACAGCCTCTGCCTTCTACAGTGAGCAAAACCAGTGACAGATGACATTGTGTCCTGAGAACAGGGTTGGTCTCTCAGGAGCTCTGGAAAGGGCTTCCTAATGGGACAGCTGAGAAGACTGTCACATGAAGCTACAAACCACCTTCATACCCCTCACACATGTACATAGCACACATGTTCATAGTCCTTTAGTCTTCTTTTACATACACCACACACATATATTATCAACCTATACATACATTGTACAACTCAGAACCCACTCCATAGGATACCACAGTCATGGCACACATATGTGTGCTCTGTGTGTGTGTATGCGTGTGTATATATATATATATATATATATATACACACATGGTGTATACATACAGCACTTTCACATGCATATATACTATAAATTCTTAGACATACAAGCACACATATCACTCACCATCTACATCACACCATAAACATCATTAATACCTGCATATACCATACACATATGCACAAATATGCAATCACACCCCACTTCCACGTTATACTCTATACCATACCCACACACATATACATACCTTACATATCACATAAACATATGACACTACACATATACTATATACACATACTACACACATACATACATGACCTACTTTCTACACTACATACTTAAACATATACAGAACACACATACTACACATAAACATGTAAGCCAATCTCCACGCACATATGCATACATCATATCAATATATACATATACAAATACACATAAACATACTCAGTACACACAACACATACCACATGCATGTATATACATATACAACACATAGCACATGTTGTGCACATACATACTACTCCAAACCGCACATACACCATACCATAGCCCATATAGTCACATACATGCTACATTATACACACACATACCACAAGCATATATGCACCCCATCATACCACCAATTTCTACATGCAAATGTACTACATGCATCACAGTCTATGCTCACAGAAATTTTGTCACTGGCTCAAGCCTGAGGAAGATCTTAGCTGGGGAAGGGCAGGACCAGGTTTAGGGCAGGGGAGGGGAGCTGCTCTCCCTGGGGTCCCTGGATGAGAGGCTGCAGGCAGCAGTAGGCAAATTATTCAGGGAATTAGGTAGATGCGGGTCCAGTCGAAGCACTTTGGTGACTGTTATGGTGTAGATATGAAGTGTCCCCCAAAGACTCATGTTGAAAGCCTGGCTCCCAGTGCAGCAGTGTTCAGAAGTGATTAGACCGTAAGGGCTGTGATCTCATCCATCTATTGATGGGTTCATAATTGAGTGAACTATTGGGAGGTAGTGGATCTCACAGAGGGTGGAGCCAAGTTGGAGGAAGTAGGTCACTGGGAGCATGCCCCTGTGGTCTGTCTGATGTCCCTAGCCGGCTGCTTTCCTTCCAATCTCCCTCTTGCCTCCTTCTGTCTCTCCTTTCTTCCCCTCCCCCCCACTTTCCTTTCCCTACTTCCTTCTCTCCATCCCCCTCCTCTGTCTCACCTCCTCCCATTGCTCCATCACACATAATTTCAAGTATAACTTTGTCTCAGGCCCAGAATAACAGGGCTAAATAACTACAAACAACGCCCTTCCCCCCTCCCCCCCTCCCCCCACCCCCCACCCCCTGACTAAACCAAAGAAATATTTTTTCCTTTAAGTCATTTTTCTCACTCAATATTGTGACAGCAATATAAAGTTTGTCTAACTGAGCGCTCATGGGTTGGGATGCCAGCCAATAGTGGCCTTATTCCTTTCTCAGGCTCAGGTGTGAGCTGCCCCAAACAGGCTCTTGCTGCTACACCTAAACAGGACTGAGGTGAGCAGAGGCTGCCAGAGGGAGCTGGCTTCCCGGGGCTTCAGGGCCACCTGGGAGAGACCCCAAGCCTGCTCTTGAGGACTAGAATTATTTCTAAGAATTACTCTTGACCTGACCTTCAGAAGCCCAAAATTCAGATGCTCTTGGGCCTGAGCCTTCCAGCCGTGCCTTCCAGCTGAATTGCAGGAGAGCCCCTAGCCTGACCCTCCCGCTCATGGGCTAAGGGACTACCTGAAGTGAGGGTTTGGCCTGGTGCACCCCAGCAGGAACAGCCTCCAATTGCCCCTGGACCCTACCCAGTGTGAGCTTAAGTCTACAGGCTAGTGAGTGGGGAAGGGCCACTTGTCTATGTAGGGGTCTAACCTCCCTCCCAATTGCCCTGGGTCAACTCTAAGCAAGATGAAATGCCCCTGGGATTCCCAGGCAGCATTTGCCCTGGAGGAGAGCAGAGTGAAGCCCAGGGTAATCAAACAGGCCATCAGTCACAGAGCTCTGAGAGCCCCTGAGCGCTGCCTCTACCATCTTTCTCCTTCAGACAGCAGATGCCTGTGGGAGCCCAGGCGACACTACACCATTTCCAAGCTCAGGCAGGCACCTCTGGCAGCCACTGACACTTGTATCTCAGGATTGTACTAGGAGAGCCGGAGGCTTGAGGGGGACACAGGGAGTGTAGCTGGAGGCATGGGAAGGAACCGATTCTCCACACTATCAAACATGGTGCAAGCTTCTCCCAGGTCTTCAGAGTCTAGTGCTATAGCCACAAACACCTTCCCTAGAAAGGGACTGGGATTCTTGGGACCAACATTTACAACCTAAAGCCAAAGACCAGCAAGTCAGGAGCAGGAGAGACTTGTGCTGGGGCCAGAAGGGGGCTCCTTGTCACTTTCCAGGTACAGGAATCAGGTTCAGCAGCAAAGCCAGGCAGAAACAGTGCGGATGCTCCTACAGTGCAAGATGAAAGGGTGCTACGTGGCCCCTCAGTCCTGGAAGCTCATGCCATGCCTAGTATGGGCATAGTGAAGATCCCAAGAAGGGGAGGACTGGCAAATAACCTGAGGGGGAGCTGAGGGGGGGGGGCACAAATGCTCAGGGAAGGTAGATGCTCTTAGTGTCTCATACCTATCCACAGCCCCATAGTTCCGCAGCCCCACAGCCCCACAGCTTTCAAGAAGGACTACAGTCTTAAACAACAGGACCACAAACACACTCCTCCTGTTAATAGCGTGGTCACTTTTACCAGGCTGCCCGTGTGGCTGCAGCTGAGGCTGGGGTCTACAATATTGATTAACTTTCACTTTAGAGACACAATGCGGGCGGGTGAGATATTCCCAGTGGCTTGATGGTCAGGGTCTCTGTTCCCACAGACGGCAATGAGGAGATGAGGATTCCCCCACCTGCCACCTGGCAGCAGCTTCCATGTCAACAGCCCTACGAAGGGGCAATTGATAGGTCTTGTGACTCACTGTGGCAGTGGTAAAGTCGTGTTAAAACAGTCCAGACAGAGAAGGATCAAGGTTAACACAGCTCTCTTGGTGTCTTGCTGTGCTGGGCAAGGCAAGTTGCTCATGATTCAGAAGCCAGCTCCTCAGGCAACTGGCAAGTGAGATTGATGAGGCAGGAATGCTCTCCCGAGAAGCAAAGCATGTTGGGGGAATTGTGCAGGTAAGACACAAGTGACTGCCTGTGTCACCAAGGAGAGGGGCTGTTCTATTCATGGTGTGACCAGCCGGGGAAGGTCAGATCAGCAGCTGAGATAAGGCTGTGTCTTACTCAGTGTTCTATTGCTGCGAAGAGATGCCATGGGCATTGCAATTCTTATAAAAGAAACCGCTCAATAGGACTTACTTACATGAAGAGGCTAGTCCATTTTCATCATGGCGGCATATAGGCAGACATGGTGCTGGAGGAGAAGTAGCCGAGGGTTCACAGGCAGCAGGGAGAGAAAGAGGAAGAGGGAGAGGGAGGGGGAAGGGGAAGGGGAAGGGGGGAGAGGGAGAGGAGGAGAGGGAAAGGGAGAGGGAGAGGGAGAGGGGGAGAGGAGGAGAGAGAGAGGGAGAGGGAGAGGGGGAGGGGGAGAAGAGGAGAGGAAGAGGGACAGAGGGAAGGGGAGGGGGAGGGACAGGGGGAAGGGGAAGGGGAGAGGGAGAAGGGGAGGGGGAAGAGGAGAGGGAGAAGGGGAGGGGGAGAGGGAAAAGGAGAGAGAGAGGGGGAGGGGGGGAGAGGGGGAGGGGAGGAAGAGACTTGTACTGGCTTGAGTATTTTAAACCCCCACAGTGATCCACTTCCTCCAACCAGGCCACACCCCCTAATTCTTATGAAGTAACACTACTCCCCAGTGACCAAGCATTCAAGTCCCTGAGCCTATGGGGGCCATTTTTATTCTAACCTCCACAGGCTCACTCCATTACACTGCTCTGGGATCTGAGACACAGTATTTACCATTCTTTCACCCAGGTCTCCACAGCATGCGGATGACAAGGGGCAAAGAGGGAATGGATTTGTTTGCGACACACATGTGGTAAGAAACAGTATGGTTTTTACAGACACTCTGTGTGCTGAAGGCCTGGTTGTGCCCCGCCCGTGACACTTTGGGAAGATTCAAACTCTTATGAGGTGGGGCCTACTGGGAGGAAGTTGGGTCGTGGAGTGACAGGCTTCCTCCTATAGACCCAAGGCAGCAAGATCAAGCGACCCTGGATTAAGACATCTGAAGCTGTTTCTTGAAGCCATGGAGAACATCTGGTTATCAAGATGTCTGAGGGTAGACTCAGCTCCGTTCCTCTGAAGACTCCAAGAGACATTCTGGTGACTGCTGGGGTCAGATTCTTGGGAGAGCAATTTTACTTCCTGAGCATAGAACCAGAGAAGCAGAAATATAGATCGGAGGCCAGTGCCAAACACTTGAACAAAGTGTCCATTGGATGCGGCCTGGTTCTCTGTCCTCCCAGGACACCCTTGTCTTGTACAAAATCCAGGTCGCTCTCTCCCGGCGGCAGGCATAGCTTGTGCTGGGCGCTCACCCATCCTTCCATCACACAGTGAGTGTAAAGTGCTCCACAGCCTCATTTGAATACTTGGTCCCCAGGAAGTGAGGTAGTTTGAGGCAGTTGTGGAACCTTTAGGAAGCAAGGCCTTAGCTAGAGGGAGTAAGCCAGTAGGAGGCACCTTAAGGGTTAAAGGCTGAGGACAGAACAGATGCAGATACTGTGATTAGAGTCATTAATAAGAAACCACCCTGAGCAATGTGACCCGACCCGAGGACGAGACTCCACCTATCCAAGGCTACAGGGCGCACAACTGAAGATCAACTTGAAAACATCCATTTGTCAGGAAATGCCTGAAAAGATGAAGCTTCCGTGGTGTCCTCCTGGAAAATAGACACCTAGGGAGAGGCAGCAGGATGTGGAACCGTAATCCACACAGTGCCAATGTTGCATATGTGAGTTACGGGGAGATGCAGGTTTATCCCAAGGTTTCAAAAAGCCTTTCAGACGAGGAAAAGCATGACAGACAGGGTTGGATTTCTTTCGGGGAAAGGCCGTTGCACGAAGGCTAACTTGCAGTGGAGACACCAGGGGATTGGAGATGGCAGGAACATGTCAAGGAAAGCAGAATGCACCGAGAGGAGCCAGGGCAAGGGAGAAGCCAGGTGTACTTCTGGTTCCGGTGCACAAGGGGTGTGACTAGCCTAGCCGACTGGAACCCCGATGGTGCCACCAATGAGCCCCAAATGCTTGGCATGGAGCTGCAGGCTTTGGTTGTTCACCCTGCTGGGTCTTGGGTCTTGATTTGATTCAGTCTTTCCTTGCTATGGTACCATTCTCCTTTGGGGGGATGGGAAAGTGTGTCTTCCGTGCCACTCTAGAATGAAAGTGTGTGTGTGTGTGTGTGTGCATGTGTGTGCATGTGTACGTATGTATATATATTATACACACACACACACACACACTATGATGAATTCTCAAAAGTTAAGTGATGGCCTGAGTCTTGGAAGAGACTTTGAACTTTGGACTTTTAGTCACTATTAGAACTGTAAGACTTAAGTGGACCTTTGAAATGGAATTGAATGTTTTTTGCCTTGTGAAAAGGCCACAAGCCTGTGGGGGCAGGCAGTGGCTGAGGGTCACTATTTGGGTATGAATGAATCTTCACAGGCTTCCGTGCTTGGACTTGTTGAGGCTGTTTGGGGGCAGTTGTACAACTTACAGAATGGTAGCGCCTACTTAAGGTAAGGAAGGCACTGGTTTGGAGGAGGGCCAGGTGCCTTGTAGCCCTGCCCCACTTCCACACTCAGTATCTTTGCTTTAAAAAAGACATTCTCCTTTAAGTTGCTTCTCACAGCACAGCTGTTTGGTCACAGTACCGAGAAAAGTAATTAATGATCCACAATGTTTCATGGGGTGTGCATGAGTTTTCAAAACTGAGCTCCCCTCTTACCTACATCAGTAGCACTTAAAAAGTCCAAGATGGTGCTAGACTTTACTTCTGCATTTGTTCCTTTTAAAACATTCTATTAATTTAATTATTTAAAAACTTTTCTTGTTGATCACTTAATCAAGATCACTTAACGCTTTTCTCTAAATGCAACCTTATACTATACTAAGGCTCTTGTCCAAGTGCTGCTGTTATTTTCCTATCCTCCCATGCTGAATGGTTTGGATTACGATTGATTTTAGTTATTTCAGAGAACATTTCTAAAATTTCCAAGAGTACTTTTATGTAAGTAATCTTTTAAATTTTTAAAATACCATTTTATTTTATGAGGGGTTTGCCCGCATGTGTGTCTCTGCACAGTGTGTGTACCTTTTACCCAAGGAGCCCAGAAGAGGACACTGGATCTCCTGGAACACCAGTTACTGGTGGTTGTGAGATGCCATGTGAGTGCTGGAAACTGAACCCAGGTCCTCTGCAGGAGCTGCCAGTGCCCTCTGCCATCTCTGCAGCCCTGCTAGTCAATCTCAGTAGTTGCTTCCCGGTGACTGCACTGTGAGAGAACACTGGCTAATATCGTAAGCCTTTTCTTCCTTCTGCTTACTGGTCCTATCTGCTGCCCATCTGTGAAGTTTTAAGGCTTTCACCACGGTGACAAATGGGTCAGGCTCTTCTTATATCCCCAAATGCACGCATGCATGGCTAGTGAGTTGTATTGGCAAATACCACTGCGCTGTCCCTCCTTCTGTCCTCTGAGCTCTTTCTCCTGTGTTCTGCTGTATCTCTTACTGCCCTTGCTGGCTGGCTTTCTTAAGGCTTTGCGCTAAGATTATCTGGGTGGATCTTTTATCTTTCTACTATCCTGTGATCTGGGTTTGTGTACCTACCTCCGTGACACTCTTTCTGGAAGACTCAAATTCTGTTCTATGACAGGCACGATGACTGAGCAGAGACCTGGAGTGTGATCATTCGTTTTCACATGGCATGCACACTCACGTATACACTTGTGCTTATGAACCCATGTATACTCTCACGGATGTGTATTTCTACATATGCCTCGCAGGCTTACCCAGGCATATGCTTATGCACATACGTTCTTCTTTCTCTCATACACACACTTGAAGCAGTTTTAATTAATAGATTTCCTTGTGAACACGGACACAGCTCCTGCTTAGGCATTATGTAACGGAGAGGTGATGGCACACAGGTTCCCAGGCTAGTGGACTGCATTCTAGTCTCTTCTCTTGAGGGCCTTTGATTTGCCTCTTTAAGGGGGTTGGGAGCATGCAGGCATGGGCTATCCTGAGGGCACTTCCTGCTGAGTAGCCTCTTCTTGCAACCCTAAGGGGAAGAGCTCCCTGGGGCTTTGTCAAAGGCTCTTAACTCCTTGGGAAAGGGTGGTAAGAACAATAATCTCTCTTCCCCTCAACCCCACAGAAAAGAGGCCAGACCTTTGGGGCAAAAGAAAGTCCAGGTCTCTTTGGCCAGCCGCACACACCCAGGACACCCAGTTCTGTCTCGTGGGTGTCAAACAGGCAATTTAATTAGGTACAAACTGAGTAGTCAGCAATATGACATCATAGTTCCTGGAAACTGAATTGTGGCCATAATTCTAGATGTTCATTACGTCCTTCAGGAGTTTAATTTTTAAAAATACATGTTCTTCCAGTGCCCTGTGCTTCATTTGGTTACTTCCGGAGGATGGCTGTCCTGGGTCAGCCCTACCTGATTCTTAGCCGCCCCTCCCCCACATCACTGTGGTCCCACCAGTAATTAAGCTTGTTAAGGGGTGGGGGAGCTTCAATATCAGTAATTCAATCTCCCTGTTTACTGATCTCTGCCATTAGCAGAGTTGAAAGCAAAATGTTTTAATTAAAAAGATTGGCAATAAGTTGGTGTAATGCCATAATTTGCACAGGACCCCTTCTAGAAAATGACTTCGCCCTGTCTTGGTTGCTATGACAACTAATGGAGGGTGATTGTTCTTGCATGAGAAGCAATGCACAGAGAGGACAAGGAGTAAGAAGCTGGGCTCTCTACAGGGGACAGAACCAAGAAGTGGAATAGCCAGGCCTCTAGTAAGCTCCAAAGGGTCTTTTCCTGCAAACGGGGGGGGGGGGGGGGGGGGAAACTTCATTGTCGTTCCTTTGGCTTGAAGATTCCATACCTCAGCCTCAGCCCCAGCCCCAGCCCCAGCCCCAGCCCTTTGACAGATGAATAGTGGCTTGTTAAGGCTGCATTAGGACTAACCAGTTCAGTTCAGCCTACAGAGGATGAAAGCCTGCAGCCAGCACATCTGAATGCTTATGGGAGTTTTCTGCTTCTAAGCAGGACAAAGTAGTCTGGTATAAATAGGCCAGGAGTTTCTGAGTTCTTTCTTTCCTCAACTGTGAAATGGGATGGAGAATGTCTTTCTCTGGACGTTCCTCCAAGGAGTGATGGAGATCCCTGGCTAGAGTACCTGTTCTGCAGCTCTGCCACTGGTAGGCACCAAGGAAAGGTGCTGGCCACTGTCAGCTCCAGCTGGCCAGGCATCCCAGTGCTCTGCTTGTCACAGGGTATGCCCAGTGGCCTCAAAAGAACAGGATGCGAATCAGCAGAAAGCACGACTGTCACACCTCGAGAGAGGACAGACTGTCCAACAGAGAGCAGAGTGGGGCTGGGCACACACAGAACAAAAGCAGAACTTTGGGATGACACAGGGTGCAGCCATGAATCCTAACACAGCAGCTAGTACCTGCGGACTGTGCCCAAGGTCTCCATGGCTCCCAGGCAGACCTACTGAGCCACAGCTGGAGTGTTGTAGGGACTCGAGGGGAGCATTCTGCCTCTATTCACACCACCAGGGCAGGACACTCCACTCTTCAGGGTCGGATCAGGTCAGACCATTATCTCCACCTGTAGCCAAGATGGAGAGGTCATGACACCAAGTAGAACTTCCTGGCACTCCCTTCTACACTCAGAGAAAGTGACTCATGGGCAGAAGTTGGACGATTCCGAGTGATGTGACCAAGTGTGGGATCTAACAACAAGAGAAGACACATGAAAGCAAAGCCCCTGGATAGCATTCCCTCCGATCTGCTTGGGAAGACCCCAGGGGTGGTATACAGGAAGGCATCATTAGGTATCCACTTCCTACAAGGTCCACTTTGACTTGCTCCTAGTTCAGTACTTGATAGTAGGGACCTACCCAGTGCCTCAAGAGTGTCCCTCCCTCACTGAACATCACCAGGCAGAGTGGGGGCAGGGTCCAGTGGCTGGTAAAAAAAAAATGGCTCTTTGGAGCTGATAGGTCAGGAAGCCCTGCTTGGCGCCTGAGGGCTTGTCTGACCGCGCTGCGCCTGCTCCTTATCAGCAGTCAGGAGGGTGATCGATCACGCTCTGCCGGGCTGGTGTGGAAGGACAATAAAACAGATATTGACCATGATCCTAATCTAGTGTGCATGTGCCTCTGAGGCCCATAGAGTGCATCTCACTGAATTATGGGACCAGATGCGGGTGCAGGCAAGCACAGTCCGACCAGGAGTCAGATAAGGAAATGCCGTGGTGGATTTGATTTACTGTAACTGGCATCCTGAACATCCCTATTTACTAAGTGCAGTGGGGTGCAGAGATGAAGGAGATAGAGTCTAGCAGTGCCGGCTCTGATGGGCATGCACGGAATCCCACTCTGAAGAACTCAGAAGGAACAGGGGGACATATGTCCTTGGTTCCTTGGCAGAGGACAGGAAGGGCAGTATGCATCACTGCCTACAGGAAGCATCAGGCCCGGCCAAGATGTGGATCCAGATCTATAGTACAGAGCTACAGCCAGTGGCCCAATGGGAAGGGCTCCCTTTACCCTAAGGCTTTGAGTTTCCCAGGCCCCTAGGATCCATCGAGTCCTGACTCTGTCCCTGTCTCACTCCTCTGCTCTGATGGGCCCTGCATTGGCCATTGTGAAGTGAGACATTTGGTTGGTGACTTTGCCTGGCTTCCCAGGCTCCATCCTCCTGTCTCACGTGACACCCGCATACCACACAGCAGATGGCCTTTTACAGCGCTTGACCAAGATTATCACAGCAACAGGCATCGACCCTGAACAGCGCCCATTTGTGTGGCTGCTGTAAAGACTGAGCAGAAAAGGAACGAACAGACATCTTTAGGAGAGTGTTTATTTGATGCGGCTGTTGTGGATCTCATTAGCTTTGAGCTACTTTGTCTGGACAGAGTGATGCCGCGAGGCAAGATGGTGTCAGACTTCAAGGCTGTGAAGACCCAGCCACTTGCACCAGGACAGAGTCCCTTTCCCCCAAGTTTCTCAAGAACCTTCCAGTTACTTCTATCCAGTGTCTCTGCTCATTCTGTCTCATCTCTTTTGTCTGAGGCTCAGTCTGTGGCAAAGGGTTAGGAGGGGAAACAGGGGGTAGCATCATCGAAGCCTTGGGGATCCCCATTCACACTCAAGTCACATGTACCAGCCTGGCTTCTCATAAGCCAGGTCCTGATTTAATTTGGCTCTGGTCTCCCAGCACCCATCTCCCAAATCCTGGGGCCTGCCTCTGTAGAGAGTAATTGTAGGAAGTAACTCTATTTGAGGAGCAAGTGCTCCTGGAGTGTGCTAGAAGCTAATGGATCCAGTACTTCTGCATACTAAGGACACATTATAGCCAAACACAGGGTGTTCTTGAGAAAGGTCTCATTATCCATCAAGGCTCTGCCCTCGTGGAGCTATTAGCAGCTAGACTGAGAATATGAGCAGTGGGGGCTGGGGTGCAGGATGACTCCATCCACTCGGTTCCTTCCAGGCCATGGGCACACTGGAGCCTGGGTAAGGATTTTCCACACCTCACCATCTTGGCCAGATGCTATTGTGTTCTGGTGGACAAAGAACAGTACAGGTTATTTTAGGGACCTGGGACAGGAGTACTCACCTCCTGTGCAGTCCTGGAAACTTCAAGATCTCTCCCTGCCTTGGTGCCTGCTGTTCGGTGGAATCCCTTCCCTGCATCTTGCCTAGGCAACAGCCACGTGTGCTCTGGAGAGGATCCTGCTTCATGCCAACACCCTGGGCCTGCCATGGCACCTCTCTGCTATCCTATAGAAGTTTCTGCTTCTTTGGTTGCTCCACCCCTTGCATGGCTGCTTCCCCATAGCTGAAGAGTAAAGTACACAGGGTCGGAATGTGGTGCCCGGAGACAGATGGCTCACGCCTGCATTGTGCCTCCTGCTCAACCATCTCCTTTCCCCATCTGACTGATGACTGTTGAGGGTGCTGCGTTGGGTCGCCTGCATCGGTCGAGCTGCCATAGCAAACTACCGCAGCTGGGAGCTTCAACAACAAGCCCATCTCACTGTCCTAGGACTGGGAGTTCAAAATAAAGGTGTCAGCCATATGAAGTTCTGGTGAGGGCTCTTCCTGATTAAATAAAGAAGCTGTCTTTCATGGTATCCTCACATGGTAGAGAGAAACAATCTGCCTTCTGTCCCTTTTTATAGGGACTCTGACCCCACTCAGGAGGCCTCCACACTCATGAGTTAATCGCACCCCAAGTGTCTCCTCCCCCAATATTACCACACCAGGGATTTGGGTTTCAACCTAAGAATTAAATGGGTCACAATCGTTCAGCTCAGAGCTCAGAGCTCTGAACGCAGTCCAAAGGGCTGCCCTACCGAGGGGCATCTCAGCAGTGCAGACATCTGAGGAGAAGCATGCAGGGAGGGAAGCCCTGGAGTCGCGGCTGGCCCTCACTAGAGTCACGTGGTAGACAGAGATGAGAGAGGGGCCAATGGAGTGGGGGTAGCCAAGGAGAGCTGGAGAGGTGGCCAAGGAGATGTGGTGGGTCAGGGGGCATCCAACAGAAGGATCCTCATGGCGCTTCAGAGAAGACAGACCAATCTTAAAGCAGGTAGGTGGATGAGACTAGTGTAGGTCCTTGTAGGGGTTTAGGCCAGAGGGGGCAGAGAAGTGATGGTCAGTTAGGTTCTATGGCTATTTGGAGGTACAGGCCACAGATCTGCTAGTGCATGGGCTATGGGAGACAGAAAAGCCTGCGCCCAAGTGCCAAGACTTGTGGGTAAGAAACTGGGAAGGCAGAGCTGCTGTCGATGAATGGGGTGTGCAGCGTGCATGTTGGGGAGGGAGACAAACAAGCACCTTTTGCACAGCTACCTGATGTTTAAGGTTAAAATATCGCCTGCCTGTGCCTCAACCGCAGACCTGAGGTGCTAGCAGCATGTTTCTGACTGGCCCTTGTTCCTGACTCCCTTAAGAGGTCAGGGTGGCACAGTCACATGGGTCATCCCAGGGTCTCAGGCACTGCACTTTGGAGACACCTGGTCAGTACACAATCTCTTAGTCTTGTGAACATTTTCCAAGAACTTGCCACTTCCTGTCTCCTGTCCAGAAGGAGGCACAGGCCATGCTAATGTTTAAAAGCCCTACACATTTTTGGTGCCATGACTGGCGCTGAGGCAGTGACGGGTCAGTCTGGAGGCCGCTACCCCCAGATACCTGCCTCCCATCTGGCACATCAAAGCTTTCGGGACCAGGGGAACAGCTGTAGGTCTTCCCTAGAACTAGTCTCATGAGGGATGGGAGCTCTGCCTCTCCCTGTGCTTGGAGGATGCCTTTTCTTCCCTGCCCCCACCAGCCTGTAAATTAACTTATTACATCTATTTACTACCTTTGGATCACGATTTGTCAAATTCCTCTATCATTATAATGATCCATGATATACCTCTCCATTTCCTGATCGGAGAATCAGTTGATAATAACTTCCTGGTGTGTGGGCAGATTGAAAGAAAAGCCCAGAAGCCGCTGAACCACAGGGGCCGCTCAGCCACAGGGGCCGCTCAGCCACAGATGCCGTAAACTAGTTCTCAAGCAGGACAGTACTTGCCTTGCCAACAAGACTGTGTGGCTCCTGTGACACTGACAACATATGTGCACCACATCATGGGGCCATGTCCCCCACAGAGAATATTAATCATTAGTCACTTCTCATCCGTGAGACCCCATGGAGGACACACAAGCCGTCCATAGGTACAAGCCTGAACTAGAAACCTTCGCCATCTACGCAAGAGAACTTACTCCCTTTCTAGTTTTCCTTTTATAAATGTGTCCTGTTTGATCGCTGAGTGTGGATGAAATGAGATGGCCGGGGTCCTCCAGCTGGGCCTCTTACAAGCTGGTCAAGGAGGCTTAGCTTAGGGTCTTATTTCCAGGTTAGGATGAGCAGCCCCCGGCCTGTGGCCTCCCACCCCTCAGGCTCACTGAGACCACCTCGGCGTGAAAACACTTCACCAGAAAGTCAGAAGGCATAGCAGTCAGCAACACACAAGGCCCCACTATAAGCCCTGAGCCTCCCAGTTCTACAGTCATGAACTCAGACAATAGCCATGTTGCCTCAGTTTCCCGGCATCCAGTAGTGCCTATCAAGGCCAGAAGAAGTCAATGCTAAGAAAATCCCATATGGCATGTCGCCCTGCCTTTTTCTCTGCTGGTGTGACACCGGCTTTGGGGTACAATTTTGTGGGTGTGACTGCTCCTGCTGTAATGGCAGCCCTGGCACCCACCCAGGCCATAGTGACCTTTGTGCTTTCCTGACTCAGCTCCTCTGTAGCTCCTCTCCTGGCATCTTCGAGCTGGGCCCTTGGGGTAGAAGAACAGAGCAGGAAGCCAGGCCCCATGCAGATGTCAGGACCCTACTGCTCTGTACCAAGAGCAGAGCCCCAAGGAGAATGAAACTTAATTCAGAAGGAAGCTTGGGGACTGAAGGGAGCCCAAACATGGAGGGTCCCCCCAAGGGGTAGCCACCACTCCCTGGCCACCATCAAACACAACGTGATGCATTCTGAACCTTTAGCCGTGCTCCCTTGAGCCCCCTTCCCTCACCCCTGCCTCGACCTGAGCCTTTTAAGCAAATAAGCAATGTAATTATTGATCTGTAAAAGAAAAGGAATTAATACGGCCGCCCACATCCTTTGAACATAAGAGTATTTAACAATGAACTCTGCTTAAACTTCATAAAAGCCTCTTCAGCAAATCAGCGCACAAGTATTGATCTGGAGGTCCGCCTGTGATTCCCAGCTGTCTGCCTCGCCCACTGAAGACCATTAGTTTGCCTCATTGGATGTTCCCCTTGGCATTTATAGCCAACACTTGCCCCCCGGGATGCTTTCTGCTTCTCAGTTGGGGCTGAGCTACCCGCTTTTGCTGAGCCTCCCTTTCCTGGAGTCCAAGGTATTGACTGGACTCAGACTCATCTGAGGTAGGTGCTCTCTCAGCCTGGGTCCACCAGCTCCCATTGTCCCAGCACTCTGGCCATTCACCACACTGACCCCCAGGTCATCCAGCCGCCCTACTTTTCACAGTGTCCCACCTTTAATGACCCCAGGGGATGGGCATTCCTTGCCCTACTTTGCCGTGGACAAAACCATCTGCCCTCCTGAGTTTCTCACAGTGAGGGAGTGCCAGACACCAGAATCCAAGCTGATGGCTCGAGCAGCTTCCTCTTCAGAGATGTGAGGTTGGACCTAGCACTCTCCACAGTGTTTGAGTTGGGGCACCTGTCTATAGCACCTGTCTATGGTACCTGTCTATAGCACCTGTCATAGCACCTGTCTATAGCACCCGTCATAGCACCTGTCTATAGCACCTGTCTATGGTACCTATCTATAGCACCTGTCATAGCACCTGTCTATAGCACCTGTCATAGCACCTGTCTATAGCACCTGTCTATAGTACCTGTAGGTTATAAGGCTGGATAGGTCCCTAAAAAGCTTTGCCTGGGAAACTGAGGAGGCCAAGGTATCCAATAGAGAAGGTTGTTTGTTTTTCTGGCATACCCCTTAGCCCTGGCCTGCCTTTCACTCTTTCCTCCTTCCCATCACCTGGCACCATCCTGCAGTCTACCAGTGTCTGTGAACATGAGCTCCTGATTAGTGGCCTTGTCTTGTTGACTGGAGAGTGGTGGAGGTCACTTTTAAGACAGGTCCATTTATTCAAAGCAGAGCTTTGAGCTCACTGTTCGTAGCTTAGGGCCCTCTCGTATGCCAAGTGGCTGTAGCCCATGGCATCCTCATGGTTATACTCTCGGCCTGAGCTTCGAAACCATCTCCTGTCTTCGCAGACTCTGACCTCTAAGACCCTGCAATCCCTATAGTGAAATAAGTATCTAAGAGGGTCCCAAACCATATACTCAAGACACCAGTCCAGTCTCAATGCCTGGCAGTGATTGACACCAGATGTCCTAGAGAGTAGACCCAAGGCTATGTACCCAATGTCATCTACCCCACACCCAGCCACATTAACTAGCCACTTATCACCGCACCACCCGCGACCTGCCCTGAGTCCCTTCTCACTCACACCTCTCCCGCTCTGTTTTACCTTCTGCTCCTTTTCTGCTTGTGCCTCCACACCTGTCTTTGTTTTGCATTTTCTATTTTCTGTTCTGTGTTTTCCTTTCTCTGTCTCCTTCTTTCTTCTGCTAACAGTGATTGTCCTATCTGATATATTCTCACGGTGACCCATGTCTGGCATCTCCTGGAACAGGATGAGGAATATTCATAACCAGGTCTCCAGAAGGCCCTCATGTGGGGACTCACATCCGTGGTAGATTGTGTGTACTTCAAGTTTGGTCTGGGGCCACTCCTGAGGCTGGCCTCACAACTTCAGGGATCTGGAGGCTCTTAGCAGGGTGGTGCAGTGGGCAGCCTCCAGAGCATGGGAGACGCTATCCCACCTGGCCTTGCACTGGACCATGACTTGGAATCTGCAGTGTTGGGAAGGAGGGAGATGCTATTGTCTAGGAGACCACTTAGGAACCAGAGAGACCAGTTGGTACCAAGTCTCTCTTCCCTTTCTGATCTACTGGATGCTGTTTGTGAGAGCATCAAGGGATGCTATGGAGCACAGAAGGACTCTAGTTGAACCTCCCCTTGTTCAATCACTAGTCCCCAAAGACATTACCCTTGGTGAGTCAGGAGTTAGGGACACTTTGAGATAATGTCTCTCCACAGGGCAGGGACAGCACACCAGGGTCAGAGCCAAGAATCTATCTGACCTGCATCTACAGGACAATCCCAGGTAAGCCAGGCAGAGGCAGCCTGGATGCAGAACTCCTCAGAAGTGATTGCACTGGGAAGAAGGTACGTGCTGTGCCCTTGTGCTTCCTGTGGCTCATACTGAGGATCCTTAAGTCAGTCCGGCTGCCTTTAGAGTCTCTTCAGATTCAGATGGTCTTAGAAGGGCAGGGGAATCTCTGGGAAGAGCTGAGGTCTTAGATCTCACCAGAAAAAGTCTGAGGAATTCACAAACAAGAGTGACTAGAGGACGATGATCAATAGTAGAAGGGATACAGTCCAAGGATGTAGAATGCTCACCTCAGGCCACTCATAAAGAGAGACAAAACTTTTCAGGGAGGAGAGGGTTCCAGGAAATGTTTGAAAACAAATGATTCCCACTTTCCTTGTAATTGGTCTAGGTGTACTTGGGGACAGTAGAACCCTCAAGATGTCTACCATGACTACCTGGGTTCGTGTCCTTCCTCTGAAGAATGTCTGATATAGATACCGGCCCTTATCCCAGAGAAGCTTGGCTGTCCTGTGTCTTGCCCGCAGCACCCTGGTTCATAGACTCAGAGCCGGTCTACACTGGCTGTCAGAAAAAGTCACCTCCCCTTCCTGACCTTCCTTTTTCCTGCTGTACAGAGATCAAAGGACATCTCATTGGTGGCAGTTCCTGTCATCGTTCTAATGGATGTGGCCCATTAGCATAGGGGTTAGGAGGACAGGCAGCAGAGGGACAGAGAACCTTGGAGCTGACTGACCCTCAGGATAGAAGGCAAGAGGGAGGGACAGGAAGATCCAACCCCACACCAGTGAAAGAAAAGGGTTAAGGGTGCTCCCCCTACTGCTGCTAGATCTGCCCTCCTGGGTGCCTAAGAGCAGCCCCTGTGGAGAAGTGAGAGACAGCTGTGGAAGAGGTAAGGTCCTCTCTGAACTCTTCTAGCGCTGAAGCCTGCTGTTTTGTCCTGGTGACAGGTCCACAAAGCTGAGGATCAGTGGCCCAGTGCTACTCTGAAGCTAGACCACCAGGCTCTAGGCAGGGTGTGGGTAGACGAAATCTGCCCCGTGTTCCATCCGTGGGCAGTGCTATTCCCCAGCCGTTGTTTCCCTTGAACCTGCTCACTGGTCCTTGGCAGGATGCTGTCACCACACTACCTACAGCTGGTACCAACTGTCATCCAATCAGGAGTGGAGCTGGACTGGACCAGCGTATGATTCAGGGGCTAGCCTGGCACATCCGGGAACGAGCCATTCCCTACAATCAGTCCCCTTCCAAGGGCTGAGGATCTTGGAATCCCAGTGCCAGCACTCCCCAGCCTGGTGTCTGGCTGCTCCCCTGAGGCCTGGAGACCTGGCTCTGTGCTCCCTGGAAGCTTCTGTCTGCTGGCTTCCAGCACTGTGCCACCCCTGAGACAAACCACCAGTAATTCACTTTAATGAAATATGGAGACACTTTTATTGATGGGGATCCTATCTGGAGACGGGAGAGCAATGGTGAGACTGTACCTTCCGTGGGCCGGGCCACGGGCCAGTCTGATCTCACAGAACCCTGGGGACCTTCTGAGAGACAGTGCTGATGGAAATCGGGCAGTGATCTGCTGTGTCCTCATGTCACAGATGAGAGGCAGGGCAGGAGCTAATATTTTAGTCTCTTGAGTCCAGCAAGTTAGAGTTGCCCAGGGATCCTGCACTGTAGCCTACCTCTAAGATTAGGGCCAGATCAAGATGAGAAACCATGAAACGGGGAGGTGGGAAGGAAACAGAGCTGTGCCAGGCTACAGGACAGCATATATTTCAGGCTGTGGCAGGAGACAGGGGACTAGTCACCTTGCAGGATGACTGTGTCCTGGCTACAAGCAGCAGGTACCAGCAGAAAACTGCTGAGATGCAGGCCTCCTGTCAGAACAGGACTTCACCCCATTGCCTACTGGGGATTTGGATGCCAGCATCACTTCCTCTGAGTGAGAATCTCAGAGCTTCTTCCCAACATGGCCAACTAGGAGGACTTGGGAGGGCAGACACAAGTTCACAAAGAAGGACCCCCCCATTCCTGCCCACACTTTCCACCAGGCTTGAGCCATTGCTACCACACCTGGCCAGCCTAGCCCTGGCAAGAGCTGGGCCATCTGAAAATAGAAGGTAGATGTTCCTCTGAGGGGCCCTCACTACCCTGTCACCTCCTGGTAAACATCCCTATCTTCTTTCACCCAGGCAAGCCATGGTAGAGGCACAGACAGCCTTGGGGAAGGCAGTCAGGCAAGGCACGGAGACCAGCTGTCCACACCTGTGAATAGAGCCTGCAGGCCAAGATGCCTGGGAAGATGCAGGAAGTGCCTGTTTGTCAAATGAGGGCAGCCATGACAGGTGTTCATCTCAGGTCACCCGAGTGAGGGAGTGAGGCCGACAGCACTGGGAAATAGAGGCGTTAAGCTGGAGGCTGCAGAGCTGGCAGGGTTGAGGTCCAGGCCGGGGTGGGGCCATGAGGTAGGGCAGACCATGGTGGACTGACTGTGAAGAGGAGTGAAAACATTACAAGCAGGGGCAGGGAAGAAGGGACATCACATCTGTCCAGCCTGGATTTGCAGCAACGGACACACAGCTGTCCTATACTCCGCAGAGCACTTGCCTGAGAGAACCCCGGGTGGCGATGAGCCCGTGAGCTATCCTTCTTAGCACAAAGATTTCAGAGGTTCTCATCCACGGACCTCCATGGATCCCTCCAATCCTCTCCAAGGCGCCTATCGATCACGGAGCCCAGAGGTGGGGCAGCCTGTAAGCAAGAATCGCTGATGCTCTCCATCCATCGGCAGACGGCCTCATGCAATATGTAACACTACATTATCCTGTGCTGCCAGCGTGGACAGCGCCGAGGAGCCTGATGGTCCCTGAAAGAGGCCTGGGGCGTTCCGGACTGCTGAGCTGGGGCGGGAGGCCCCGTCCTCACTGCAGCTCCGTGTCTCTCATCTGTGGAATAAGATGGGTGCCATTGGCCATTGTCACTCTTCCCCAAACAGTCCCCCAGGCAAGCGCTAAAATCCTTACACAGCCACATGCTCAGATGCTTCCAAAGGATCTTTCTCAACACAGTATTCCAAATAGCTGTAATCATGCTAGCTGGATAGGTGAACTAAGTCAACGTCATTTTCCACTCTCCACGTTATGGCCCTTTTCAGGCAATCCCACAGGATAATTCTGGGGGGAGGTCCTAATAATTGTTACATCATGCCCACCTCCTGATGTTCCCAGTCTCTGCACTGACATGTTTCCGGTGCTTGATACCGCAAGGCCAGAAATGTACTGAAGAGAAGGTGCTCGACAACCCCGCTTACACGCCAGCATCCAAACCAGAGAGCCACCCAGCACTGTGCGCTCTGCCCAGACCCCTGTGGAGGGAAGTGGGGATAGAGGAATCTTTCTTGCTTGTCCTTGTTTCTAAGGACATCTTCCAGGACCCGTGTCTCCTGCCTGTGAGAAGCTCCTTGTTGCTTCTGTCCTGAAAGATGGATAAGACGGCCTAACCTGAAGCCAGAACTGAGCCCCACCTGCTGCTCTTCCTCATGTTCAACAAGAGAACGTGTCTCAGAAAACAAGATGGGGAGAAGATGCCCAGTGTCGACCTCTGGCCTCTACACGTTTGCATACACATGTGCAACATGCACGTGAACACATGTTTAATCAATTTGTGAACCATAAAACTCAATATTCAAAGGGAGTTCCTTTGTTCTTAATCCAGAAGACAGTGTCAAACTGGATGTCTAAGGACCTATTGTTAAATCTCAGCTCTGCCTCTATCCCCTGGGTGGCAGCCAGCGGGGGAGTATCCTGAGTTCCTAACATCTTGTTTACAAAAGGGCACAGTGGGGTCTGGGGAAATAGCCTAGTGAGTAGCAGTATCTGCCGCACAAGATGGGTTTCTGAGTTCGTGTCCTCAGCATCTGCGTAAGAAGGCAGACATGTCCACTTACATGGCTACTGTACTGGCTGAGTGTGGGGTGCCAAGGATGGCCAAGGCTTTCTGACTGTCACCTTAGTTCCAGGTTGAATAAGAGACTCTGCTCAAAGGAATAAGGCAGAGTGATAGAGAAGGACACTTGAGGTCCTTCTCTGGCTTCTTAACATATACACAGGTATACAGATCTCACACACAGGAACATATTGCCCATATACATATACCTATACTAGACACACACAGCAAGACACAGAGACAAATACACTCTCACACAGTCACATACACAAACCCACAGACTCTCACACACACAGACACAGACACACACACCACTGGACAGTGGACTCTGTCAATACTGTGTTCTAGAGGTCCTGGAAACCTTACCATACATACAGAGACACAAATATTTCAGAAAAGCTATAAGCAAAATATGACAGTATTTTAAACACATAGTGATGCTTGAGGGACATTTCTAGAGACAGAAATGAAGGAGGAATAAGAGGTGTAGATCCTGGCAGTACTATGAGGCAGGGGAAAGCCTCCTTGCTAAGGAGTGGGGAGTCACTACATTGTTGTTCTTTCTAGGAACCCATTGGCCTTGTCACCAAAATCCAATCAAGATTTTTTTAATGTAAGATGTAGCATTTGTACTCGACTTGCGCTCACTCTCCCAGGAACTACAATTTGTGTCTAGATGCCTTATGCACGTGTCACCATGCAAATCTGATCTGAATAAGCTATGTGGCTGCAGGAGCAAGCCTGCTCAGGACATGGAATTTCACCCCAATGCTTTCAACTCTAACCTAAGGGTTCTTTGGAAGAAAGAAAAGAGAACCTTCAGATTCATAGCAAACTGCAAGTCACAGGTAGCACGATCCTAAAATGACAACCGACTCCTCCTTTCTGAAGTTGTTACAAAGTTACAGCCCTCAACAGTGCACAGCCCACATTGGGATAGATATATAAACCAACTTATAAAACTAAGAGTCTGGTTTATGGGCAATTGATTTTGGCAAAGAAGCTAACCACGAGGTGGGGAAAGAGCAATCTGCAACAAATGGTGCTGAGGCAGGTGGATTTCCACAAGCAAAAGATGGAGTTGAGCCCCTGCCTTACAGCTTATGCAAAAATTAACCCTAAGTAGCTGGAGAGCCGGCTTGGTAGTTACTAGTGCATACCACTCCTGCCAAGGACCCGAGTGCAGTTCCAAGCACCAGTAGCTGGCAGCTCGCACTCTCCTGTAGTCTCAGGTCTGGGCTCAGGGTAGGGTTCAACACCTCTGCCCTCCTCCAGCAACTGTCTTTACATGTGCAGACTTTAACACTGACACATAATTTAAAATAATAAAAATCAACCTTTTAAAACCTTTAAAAATTAACTTACGGGGCTGGAGAGACGGCTCACAGGTTAAGAGCACTGACTTCTAGAGGTTCCCAGTAACCACATCGTGGCTCATAACCATCTGTAATGAGATCTAGTGCCCTCTTCTGACCCACAGGGATACATTAAGGCAGAATTCTGTATACATGAGAGAGAGAGAGAGAGAGAGAGAGAGAGAGAGAGAGAGAGAGAGAGAGAGGGAGAGATGACCTCTAAAAAATAAAAAAAAATTAACTCACAAGCATAAGCGTAAGAGAACACAACTCCTGAAGGGTAGCGCTAACACTTCCTGACTTTGATGTGGGAACAGTTTCTTAGAGATAGTATCTTGTTCGGGTATTTTCCATCAGTGTGATAAACAACCTAAGACAGTCAGTCACTTTAAAAAGAAGAACATTTTATTTGGCTCAGATGGTTCTTCAAAGATCAGATCATGTTTGGCTGGTTCTGTTGTGTTTGGGTCTGTGGGACGGCAGTACACCACAGCAGAGTGCTTGGTGGGACTAACCGGAACCGGCTCACCTCACAGGGCCCACAAAGGAGGTGGCAGGCAGAATCTCAACACTCCTTCTATGAACTTTAAAACTTGTCATTAAAGTGTTAAACGAATAAAAAGACAACCTACAGAACAGGAGAGGACGTTTGTAAAGTATATTTCTGATAATAATTTAATATTCAATATGGATATAAGAACTTCCACAATTCCAGAACAAAAGACCAACCCAATTTAAAAATAGGCCAATGACTCAAAAAGATATTTTTCTAAAGACAACATGCCAACAAGCTCAGGAAAACTGGCTCAACAGTCCTAATCTTTAGGGCAGCAAACGTCACAGCCACCAGGAGATCATTTCACACCGAAGAGAATGGTTGTGATTTAAAAACAAAAAAAAAAAGGATGATGATGGTGATGATGATGATGATGATTCCTTGATGGGGGGGGGGACTTGGAGAAGGCAGAGTTGTAGCCACCCAGGGCCACAGGTGAACTGGATACCTGGAAGAGAATTCTGGGGATAAACAGGAAGGGGACGAAAGAGAAATGAGTCAAGATGACAGTTGCCGATAGAGACTGACTTCACTATTATTTAGTCAATATATATAGTCTTTAGAAAACCACCCTGCCCCCCAAATGGCCAAGAATTCCTTGGATCTTCTTCTCAGTGGGTTGCCTGCTTCCGTCACGCAGGTTTTCGGCTGGTCTCCGGGTGAGACTGCCCTGAGGCAGTCTTGGTTGTTAAGGTGAAAGCGGCTGTATTGTTCCCAACATAACAAGGGCTGGAGATAACACCAAGGGGAAGGGTGGAGGCTGCCGGCCAGGAATGTCACAGCTTGAATAGGATGGGCTGAGAAGTCCAGCTAAATGCTGTGGGGGAAGGGACACAGAGTCTTTGCCTATTTGTGGGAATTTAACACAATTCATCCTCTGTAGACAATGGTTTGTCTGTTTCCTTTAAAGATACTGATATGACCCAGCAGCTCAAGTCTTTGGCATATATGCAAAAGAATTAAAAGTAGAAACTCAGAAAAGAAATGTATGCCAAAGTTTACATCAGCATTGCACACAAAACCAAGATGTAAAAACAGCCAGGTATCCAGCAACAAGTGAAGAAATAAACAAAATCTGGTGGATTCATACAGTGGAATAATATCACTCTACATGAAAATGACTGACATACGACCTCAATGCACACTGACTTGGAGCACGTGCTGAGGGAATAAACCAGGCACAAAAGTATAAATCTTCAGTAATTCTATTACATTAAATATCCAAAGCAGGCAAATGTATCATATGAAGTAACTGAAACAGGCAAAGCAGCTTAGAGGCTACCAAGGGCTGGAACGGGATGACTATTAGCTGAGGGCCTGGAGCGTTTATTCAGGGTGATGAAAATAAACAGAAGGAACAACACTATCTCCAAGTACAGAAAGTCTTCTAAGAAGTCAGAGCTTGTGACCTGGCTTCACACAGAAAACGGTATTTCCTCAAAGCTGTGAGGTCTTATCTGGCTGGCTCCTGAGGACGCAGCTCCACCCTGTCTCCCCCTCCCCCCCAAATATGGCTTCATTGTCCCAGGCTTCATCCAAGAAGCACTGGCAGGCACAGTGTGGTGGGAAAATCGGGATCTCCCCAAGTCATGTTTGTAGAGAGTCCATCAATGGTGTAAGAGTCGCTTCAGGAGTCAGTGTGAACTCAGGCATGTTGGAATCATGCTGTGAAGACAGACAAGGCCTTGGGCTGGGGCTGGGTAAAAGTGAGTTGATAAACAGAAAATGATGACATGGCTACAAGGACATAGGAGGAATAGACAGGAGGGGCTGCCCCTTGTGGTCAGAGAGAAGCAGTGACAAGTGTCTGGCCTCAGTGTCCTGGACCAGCAGAACCCTGCTTCTTCCTGTGAGACCCCGGAGGCCTAAACTGGGAAAGATGTGAGGCTGCTGGTCCTTGAAGCCATGGTTCATGAACTGTACATGGACAGAGAGCGTCAGCACAATTTAGTGCACAAGGCCTTCCCTGCCAAGGATGCTCCTTGATCATTCCCTCCCCAACCATGCACCTTCGCACCCCATCCCCTCCCCCACACCAGAATTTTGAACTCAGTCCCTTGAATCCCAGCATGTATTAAAACTATTATCCTGTTTCAGAGTCAGTATTGATCTTGGAAGGAGCGATTTTTAGGCTGTCTGAAGACCATTCTATCTGGGTTCTTGAGCTGAGTCTAGAGTCACGACCAGGATCACTTTATGAGGGGAGGAGAATTCCTCCTTCAAGCCTACCTAGCCCACCTCTGACTGCCTTTTCTGGGCACCCTCCACCCAAACCAGCACCTGGTAAGATTGTGTAAGAAATATAGTTTTCCCCGAGTAAGAGAAGGGCATTCACACTTCCTGCAGCACATTCTAGACTTTTCCAGAGAACTTAAGGTTGATCAGACATCTCCAGGGCTTCAGAAACTTTCATGGGCTAGCTAGATTAGAAGAAGCCACATGGGTACAACAGGAGAAAGGGAGACAGGTGATTTGGGGGTGAGAAAGTCCCCCAGATCCAGTTCATCTCTGAATGGCTGTGGGACCTTGGACAGTTGTCTGATCCCTCCTGGGCACAGAATCCTCAACTGGCCATAGCTTATTGATGGAGCCCACCTGAATAGGACCTTCATGGTGCCTCCATTTACTGGTGCCAGTCATGGGAGCATGGGACACAGGCAACTGTTAAAACGTGTGCAAAGTACTTACAAAGGATGAAGCACACGCCCAGGGACTTAGTAGAGAGGGACCCATCCAGGTTGCTGTCCCGAAGGCACCCTGAACCCTAGCAGTAGAAACTGGGGTACCCTGAGCTACTAGGATGGGATCCCAGAGCGTTTGATGGTTAAATCCATGTGTCAGGTTGACTGGGTCACACAGTGTCCGAGTCTTCGGCCGAGTATTAGCCTGGGTGGGTCTGTGAGAATGTCTCTGGGTGAGTAGAGCAGACTGAGTTCCCTGATGCTCTTGGTCCTCAACTAAACACTCGAAGCCTTAGGCTGAAAGAAAACATAGAGAATTATTTTTGCCATATACCTTAGTCTGAGACATTGGTGTTTTCTGGCCTTTGGATCTGAAACTAAAGAGAGGATCTTTCAGGGTCTCACATCCACTACTCTTCACACTGGAACTTATTCCTTCAGTTCTCCAGGGTCTCTTGCTTTTGTATATCTTAGGGCTTCTCAAGGTCTACATTAATGTGAACAAATTCTTTACGGTAAATCACTCTTGCCGTCTTTAGATAGTAGACAGCTATGTGTATATCTATTTTGCTTCTGTTCTTATGGAGAACTTAGACTAGAGGAAGGCCAAGGTAGGGTAGTGGTAGTTAGAATAAAAATGGCCACCATAGACCCACAGGGAGTGGCACCATTAGAAGGCGTAGCCTTGTTGGAATGGGTGTGGCCCTGTTGGAGAATGTGTGTCACTGTGTGGAGGTGTGGCTTCAAGGTCTCAGATGCTCAAGCCAATCCCAGTGCCTCACTCTCTCCCTGCTGCCTGCAGATCCAGATGTAGAACTCTTAGCTACTTCTCTCATAGCACCAGGTCTGTCTGTGTTCTGCCATGCTTCCCACTATGATGACAACAGACTAAACCTCTGACCTGTGAGCCAGCCCAATCTAATGTTTCCCTTTATAAGAGTTGCTGTCGCCATGGCATCTGTTCACAGCAATAAAGACCCTAACGAAAACAACCAGGAAGGCTCTGCCCTTCTACGCTATCAGGCAGAACTCCTCGTGTAGATCACAATGGCCCTTCCTCCTTGGCTGGCCATTCCAGGTCATCAGTGGCCATGTCCAGAGAGAGAACAGACTCTGTGGCCTGTGCTTCTGTAGAGAGGCACGATCTAAGCCATTGGGGTGACTTAAACACTGAAGCAACTATGGTCTCAGTGAGCTCTTATGAACCTTAGGTTCCTCACTGTGAAATAAGGCAGGACGCCTTCTTCCCAGGGTTGAGGTAGCCCATGCAGGGTCTGAAACATAGCAAACTAACATCAGAAAGTATTAGTTATAACCCTAATCACAGAAAGTCTAGGGTTGTCTTGATTATAGACAAAGGATCCCAGCTTTATCTACAGCTGAGAAGCCTAAAGATTGATGATATGCCCAGAAGCTTCTGGCCACACCCCAACAAAATGCCCAGGAGGACCCCCAGAAGATGAGCTTCTGGGATGATGGTTTTTGAAATCTTAGTATCTCTGGAGTCCTCTGTATGCCCAGCACTGCTGGGGTACCCAAGAAGCAAGGTCAAGCCTGCATCCATGTTCTAAGTCACAGCTTAGCCACTAGAATCCCTGGAAACCTATTCTTAGAACCCTCTCAATAACCTAGTCAGGACCAATGTCCCTGTCCCGTGACAGCTAGTCCAAAAACCAAACTCCAGGGCTGCTGCCTGGGCCTGACAGCAAGGGTTCAAGGGAGGGATGGACTAGGGCAGGGTGGTTCATGGCTGAATGGTACTCACTTGTACTGAACTAATCCCTCAAGAATACTGCCTTCCATGACCTTGGAAGGGCTTGGCAGCCTCAGGGGGGAAGAGATGGGTGGTGTGGTGGTGTGTATGAGCTTGACCCATAGGGAGTGGCACTGTTAGAAGGTGTGGGCTTTGGAGGTCTCCTCCTGTGCTTAGGCTCCACCCAGTGCAGAAGAGAGCTTCTTCCTCTCTGCCTGTGGATGCTAGTCTCTCCTGGCCACCTGTGGATGCCAGCCTCCTGGCTGCCCTGGATCAAGATATAGAACTCTCAGCTCCCTCTCCAGCACCAAGTCTGTCTATGTGCTGCCATCCTCTGAAATTTTGAGCCAGCCCCAATTAAATGTTTGCCATTTTAAGTGTTGCCTTGGTCAAGGTGTCTCTTCATGCTAATAAAACCCTAACTAGGTCAGGCAGTCTAGGAGTATAGCCAGACTAGGACAGAAGAAGTCCTCCAGAGGAGATGGCAGTGGGTCTGTGGGCCATATGGGTCTCCCATAGAAGTACACGACTATATGGCTATCCTGGCATGGGAGGGAATTGGTGGTCAAGGAGGATGGTCAGGAGATTCCCACCCTCTATAACAGCACTGTATGAACCTGAGACAGCTGGCATGGTAGCCACTGAAGCTAACCTGGGGTCAGACTTTCATCTCAGAATAGTTGGGGGAGTGAATGAAAATTGGCTAGAAAGGATTGTATGCCTAGAAAGGCGATGCCTCCTTGAACCTTTGAAGAATCTAGATGGGCAAGTGGCTTCCTGGTGTCTTGGGGGGTGGGGGCAAGTCCGGATATGCGAGCTTCTAACACAGCTCCATGGCATCGTTACAGGGATGCTATTAATGCCCTAGACTCCACTGCAAGCAACCCAGCCAGACTCCCCAAGGACAAACATTGTGGACTATCAGACCTGAGACTTGAAGCACAGAAGGTAGACAAGAAGGCAGAGTAAGAGGCAGGAGTAAGGCTCCAAGGCTGCCTAGACCGGTGCATATAGAGAAAGTCAGGCCTGGGACTGGATGTTCCTCATTAGTGTCTTATTTAGGGAGAAAGAAAGATGTCCTGAAAGTCTTAGCTTCTCCAGAGACCATTGTGGTGCAGGGACATCTCCCAGGACCTCCAGGTTCTGAGACAAAGTCCCTAGAGACTCACTACTGCCCATTGTCTAAACTATTGACAAAAAGATGAGGACATTTCCAAGAGTGGCAGCCTCTCCTACTGGCACTCGACTGGCCCCAAGAATGGGGACTTTGCCTTCAACAGGCTTCAGGTGAAACCCACTTGGCCATCTTCTGCAGTCTGGGTTGTCATCTTATGTACACTGAAGGAACAACACAGGCTAGCCACACCCAAGAGCACCATCTTTCCGGCTCAGAAAAGACAGCTCTCAGCAGCAAAGACCATAGAAGCATAGACATCTAGAATCATACATAGCCCACATGAGAGTGTCCCCGCCCCCCCTCTCTGAAGAAAACAATGGAAACTTTCTACCTCACATTTCTTCAGGAAAGGTTTCCTTGTGTTGCAGCGAGGTGGAACCAGAGTTTCTCTGGGAGATCCCTGAGGAGACTCTGCATCTCCAACTCCAGAGTGGGCCATCCAGGAAGCAATGGCATGTCCTTGAGTTGCTATCCATTAGGGCTGTTTGGGGGTCAGAAAAGTGTGTTGGCTGTCACATACTGGTCAGCTGGTACTTGTGAGAGGCTCCTGGGCTCTGGGCAAATAAAACATAGGGGAACTGTCTCCTGCCTAGGTTGGATGTCCTTTAGAGCAGCAGCTCGTGTGTCCTGAATCACTTCTTTAAGGTTCGTGGGTTTCCAGGAAATCTGGGGATTTGGGTCCATTGCGACTCTTCTGATTTTGATCCTTCAGCTGCATTATCATCTGTATTGAGTTCATGTCTGTCAGGAGCCTCAGGGCCGACTCTGAGCTCATGATCGTCCAGTAGGATGGTTCATGTCCCAGATTTTCTGAAGAATGTTTGAGATTGGTGGCGGGAATCAATAAACCTTCCACTTAAACTTGGCAGACTAGACACTTCACATAATTTCACTATCTGAAGTTCACAACAAAATGGCTACAATTAAATGCAAAGGTCTGAAACCCACAAGGCAAGGTAGTCACACACTGAATAATGACTTTTCTACCAACAGATGTGACAGTGGTTGCTTCAGATTATAATGGAACTGAAAGACCCTTTTCATGGTGACATTTTAATCATTAATGTCATAGCACAGCATACAGGTCACATATTTCTGGCGATGCTGGTAAAAGGAAGGTCTCTGTGCTACCAGTTGCATGACAGTGTTACAGGCCCTGGATTTGACATAACTGATGCCATGATGAATGTACTGCTTTTTGGTTTCTGTAGTTCCACTTCCAGCTAACTTTATTCTGGCCTACTGAAGTGTATCAACCAGGGATGTGGGTTTTGTGCTTCAAATGTTGAACCTGAGAAAGGCTCAGGATAGCATTGGGGTCTCAAATACCCAGTATAGTTGCTAGGCACATAGCACAGACATAGTGTTGGCTTGAACCCATGTCCGAGAAGTCTTCTCTGGTGGATACTCTACAATAAAGCACAGTCCAAGACTATGACTGTAGCTCAATGGTAGCATGCTTCCCTAGCAGGTGCGAGGCCACAATTTCAATCCTTAGTACCACATGTACAAGAAATATAACTGTGTCCAGTATGTGGTAATTGGCGGTGATAGTAAATAGCTATGCTACTGGTTGTGTTTCAGTCTCTGTTGTTATTTTAGTATGTACATCTGTCTCCTCATAAAAACTGGGAACAGTGAGCAGCTTCTGCTGGCAGTTTTCCACACTGCATGCTTGCTGCGTTTCTTTCCTGCATTCTTGATTTTATTTTTTATTTTTTCCTATGTATTTTGTGTGGGAGAAGGTTCAGGCCATGGTGTGTATGTAGAGGTCAGAGGACAATTTGTCCTTCTACAATATAGCTCTGGGACAGAGCTCAGGTTGTCAGCTTTGATGGCAAGTGCCATTACCTTCTAAGCCATTTATGATTGATTTAATTTCTTACTGTTTTGTTTATTATAGCCCTTATATGCACTGTGGCCTGGGAAACACACACACACACACACACATATCTCAATGTGGATATATAGGCCACACTGAATATATACCTCATATCCTAGATGTGTAGTGGAGGAGGTTACACTAGTCCCATGGAGGTATACTCTGACAATACAAAATGTGTCCTGTTGTGAGGCCATCTTGCTAAGAAACGCTGGTTGCAGGAGTGGAGAAATCAAGGTGGGACTGACTAGAGAGTTTCCATTCTACTGGCTAGTTCTTATAGTACTGGAAAGTGCTGTGCAGGCTGCTTGAGCAGCATAGTCATCAGCCTTCTTATCCCCCTGTGAACCCTGTGAACTTTAATATGACTGACGTGTCAAGGTATGCTTGCGGATACAACAGAGGCATACATAAAGGTAACCACTTTCCATTTAGATTTAAGGTCCATTACACAGGAAGAAGCATACAATCAGAACTGCAAATCTGGCCAAGATTTCCATGGTTGAGGAGCCCACATGCCTCAAGGGTCAACCCACTATTATAATTTTATTGTTAAATCGACCCAGAATCAAGCTGCAATCTAAATTATGTCCCTACTCATAGATTAGTGTAGCCCTCAAACCTCATAAGAGAAGTCTCTTTGTGGAGTAGATGGAGGTTGTTAACACATAAACTCACATCTGGTCCAAGTTCAGAGAATGAGTGACCATTGGAGTATGTGTCAGCCACAAAGAGGATATCTCCATCACACCCCCCCCCTCGAGATTTGGGAGCCATCGCAGAAAAAACCCAGAGAGATCATAAGAGCCAGTGGTCAGGGAGGACCAGAGTAAACGTGTCTTCTGGATGTGATAGGACCTCTTCACTCATGCACTCAGAGTCATGTGATTGCATGTACAAGACCTACAATAGGGCACGCCAACTCACTTCCCAGCATGCAGGGGAAAGGGTGAACATGAGCTCCCACTCATCAACGAGGAGCTCCAGTTGATAGCTCCGGAGGAAGAAAGAGTTTTCTTTAAGAGCATGGTTTCTGGTAGATTGACCACACTCCAAAAGTATATGGACAACACAAATTGAAGCCTATGGGTTATTACATTTTTTTGAAAGAAAGAAAGAACATGAATTTGAGGGGAGTGGGGAGGTGGGATGACTCTGGGATGAGTTAAGAGGAGGAGTTGGGGATGAATATAATCAAAATACATTGTATGAAATTCTCAAAGAATAAAATATGTTTTAAGAAGAAGCCCATTATTGAGTGTAACAATACACCGAGAAGATGTAAAATGTACAGATTCACAGACCAAATGTTAGCGCCCCCAATTTTATAAAATAAGCACTAATGGACATCAAGGGTCAGATAGGTCCTGCTATAATTACAGTTGATGATTCCAATACCTCACTCTCACAAAGGTCATCCGATCTAAAAATCAATAACAGCAACAACTGTCCGGAGTGACTGGAGAACAGACTTAACAGGCACGTAAGAATCACCCACATGCACTCATCTCCACACCCCTGGAGCCTTCTTTAAAACAAGCGACATTCTATGCCACAAATCGAACTGACAAGTGACATGGAATCAGAAGAATTCCTTGTATCTTATAAGATCATAGTAAAATAAACTAGAATCCCATAATGGGAAAGACTATAGAAACTATAAAAGCATGGACTCTGACCATAAGCCCCCTTGAGAGATCAGCTGGACATTGAAGACACCAGGGAATTTTAAATTCCTAGAATCAAACCAAAGAAAGAAAACATGCCAGAGCTTTTGGGATCCAGCTAAGGCAATCCTAAGAAAAAATGTATAGCTATAGGTACTTATATTTTTAAAAATCTGAAAGAATGGCCAGTTGCAACAATTAAACTTGACCTAATCATAAATAATAAAGATCTCAAACAACCTAATGTAATTCAAAGTCCTAGCAAATAACAATCCATTATGGTTGGAATGTAAAATGTACTCCACAGGCTCACCTATTTGAGCTTAGTTCCCACTGGGTGGTGCTGTCTGGGAAGGTTGTGGAACCTGAAAGAAGTGGGTCACAGAAGAAGTTTGGCTTCAGGCCTCACTTCCTCTTCACTCTACGATTCCTGAGTGCAACTACAACATGACCAAGCATCCTTCTGCTCTGACCAATGTGCTTGTCCTACCTGCTGCCATGTTTTCTCCACCATGATGGTGTACATCCCACCTCTAACTGGAAGCAAATCAAAGCCTTCCTTTCTTTGGTCAGGGTTATTTTATTGAGGAAATGAAAAAGTAACTAAGACACCATCTAAACTCCAAATGGATACATAGTAAGAGATAATTAATATCAAAAATTAATGAAATAAAGAATGGAAGACTAATACTTTGGCTTGATTGAACAAAAAGTTGACACTTTGAAAAAATAAAATAGAAAAGACTGACAATCCCCCTAGTAAAAACTAACCAAAAGAAAAAGAGATGATCAAAACTAATAAAATTAGAGATTAAAAGGGGAGGGTGTTATAGATTTGAATGAAATCGACAGGATCATGAGGGAATACTTTGAATTCCACGGACATGGAAGATCAAGAGTAAACTGATAAATTCTTATACATGTATGACCTATCAGAGTAAACAGGGCTATAGAGGAACAGAATGGATAGCATAAATACACACTAGCAAGGAAAATTTATTAGGTATGCTGTACATAGCAATACGAGCGTGGGTAGTCCACCAATGGCTGCTGGCACACAAGAGATGCCTGGAACCCCAGAGCTGCTCTTCACTTGAAGCAGAGTGACTTAGCAGTCTCTAGCTGGTGTAGTTGGCTTGAGGATTCCTGGAGTCAATGACAGGTAGTCCGTGTTGGAAGGCCAAAGCCAAGCTGGACCGTGACCTCCAGAAGATGGCAGTAGTGGCAGCAGCGGTTCCTTAGAAAACTGGGCACCTCACTTCCTAAAGATCCTGCTATACCACTCCTGGGCATATACCCAGAGGATTCCCCAGCATGTAATAAGGATATATGCTCCACTATGTTCATAGCAGTCCTATTTATAATAGTCAGAAGCTGGAAAGAACCCAGGTATCCTTCAACAGAAGAATGGATGCAAAAAATGTGGTATATATACACAATGGAGTACTATTCAGCCATTAGAAACAATGAATTCATGAAATTCTTAGGCAAATGGATGGAGCTGGAGAACATCATACTAAGTGAGGTAACCCAGTCTCAAAAGATCAATCATGGTATGCACTCACTAATAAGTGGATATTAACCCAGAAAACTGGAATACCAGAACATAATCCACACATCAAATGAGGTACAAGAAGAACAGAGGAGTGGCCCCTGGTTCTGGAAAGACTCAGTGAAGCAGTATAAGGCAAAACCAGAACAGGGAAGTGGGAAGGGGTGGGTGGGCGAACAGGGGGAGGGAAGGGGGCTTATGTGACTTTCGGGGAGTGGGGGACCAGAAAATGGAAAATCATTTGAAATGTAAATAAAAATATATCGAATAAAATAAAAATAAAAACAACAACAAACAAACAAAAACAAAAAACAACAGATGCCCTGCCTGGGTCGGGAAGAAGTAAAGGCAGGTAGGTGGGCAGCACTAGCTGCTTCTTGGACCACCTCTGCACTTCCCGTGGGAAGATGCTGAAGCTCTGTGAGCAGATGATCCTTGACGTAGTCACCCAATCCCCTTTGGGAAAGTCCTCACAGATGTGCTTCGAACTTTGTCTTCTAGATGACTCCAGTCCAGATCCCATCAAGTTGATAGTCAAGATTAACCATCCAAAAATCAATCAAGATGCTATAGACAACTTAAATGGGACCATAACAGTCAGTGAGGCTGAAATAATAATGAAATCTTCCCACAAAGAAGAGTCAGGATGAGATAGGTCCGCGAATTCTACAAACTTTTAAAGAAAAGCATACCAATGCTCTTCAAACTCTTCTATAAACAGAAAGGGAACGAACATTACTAAGGTCTTTATATAATGTCGGCATTGCCTTGATACCAAATTAGAAGAGCAGAACAAAAGGAAAATTATAGACCAATTTGTAGACTAATGTCCTTGATAAACGCAAAAGCTAGAAAATCCTGGCAGCCTGAATTAAAAAACAAAAACAAAAACAAAAAAAAAACACACACACACAAGACATTGGATCCAAGTTAGTTTCATTTTAGGGACTCATGGTTGGTTGGTTCAGTGTATCCAAATAAATAAGTGTAATTTAACACATAAATATACTGAAGGACAGAATCATGGGATCAACTTAATAGATGCAGAAAAAGCCTTTGATGATTCAGCATAATAAAAGCCCCAGAGAAATTAAGTAAAAGAAAAATATTTTTTTTATTTTGGTATTGGGCAGCAGTCAATGTTGAGATAAACAGCTGTCAAAATGTTGAGAATAATAGACTGGTACTCATCCCTAGAGAGGACATCTTTATTAACACCAGCCACCATCACCTCATCAGGGCTCAGGGGACATCCTCGAAGAGAATACAGAAAAGATGGAAGAGCCGGAGGATTGGGTATGTGTGTGTGTGATGCTGTGAAATGTGATCTTCTGCACATGACATGGCTATCGTGCACATGAATGCACAGCAGTACTTGACTGGCACAAAATCAAGCCAGCCAAAATTCCAACATAGACTGGGGAGGTGCTTCCAAGGCCCCACCCCTCACTGATAGCTGGGTGGAGGAGGAGGAGGAATAATTCTTTTATGAAGGCCTGGCTACTTGTAGATTTCCCATGCTTCAGAGAATGGCCCCTCACCCATGCAGCACTAACTGTACTTAGTGGGAAAGGAGGAGGAGAAAAATGGAAAGTTATGAAGTTGTAAGGGAGGGAGGGAGGGAGGGAGGGAGGGAGGGGGAGAGAGAGAGAGAGAGAGAGAGAGAGAGAGAGAGAGAGAGAGAGAGAGAGAGAGAGAGAGAGAGAGAGAGAGAGAGAGAGAGAACTTGGCACATACAGCTCTAAATGGGATATCTTCCTTCCCTCAGAGTTCAGGGAATCCCACAGAAGAGGATGCAGAAAGAGAGCCAGAGGGGATGGCGGACACTAGGAGAACATGGCCATCTAAATCAACTGAGAAGAGCTCACATGAACTCACAGAGACTGAAGCAGCAAACATGGGGCCTGCGCAGGTCTCACCATGCTCTCTGCATATATAGTATAGGTTTGGGTTTAGTGCTTTTATGGGAGGTCTGAGTGTGTGAACAAGTGGGACTCTAGTTCTTATAGCTCCTATTGGGGCTCTTTCACCTCTGTTGGTTTGCCTTGTGCCACATTGCTGTGACGGCTTCTAGTTTATCTTATATATTTTATTTTGTTATGTTTTGTTGATATCTCTTAGAGGCATATTCTTTTCTAATGAAAGATAGAAAAAGAGTGGATCCAGATGGGAGGGGAATGGGAGGCCTGGGATGAATACCTGGAATGGAAACTGTAGTCAGGGTATACTGTATGAGAAAAGATCCATTTTTAAAAATAAAGAAGAGGTATATACCTCAAGTGGAATTTTATTCACCCATAAAAAATGAAATCTTAATATTTGCAAAAAATGGCTAGAACTGGACGTCATTATGTTAATTAAAATAATCCATATCCAGAAAGAAAACTACTATGTTTTCTTTCATGTGCTCAATCAAGATTTAAAGTTGCATAGATGTGTGTATATATGTGCACTTATGTGTACATATTAATATAAGGGTTGCAGGGGTTCATGAAGCTACAGAAGTGATTGTGAAAATGGAGGGAAAAATCATAGGCATAAGGGGAAGAGAAATTAATATAGGAGAAATTTAAGTAGAGAGGAAAAGTCTTTGGAAAGTAGGGAACCAACCAAAGGCAAGCAACTTAAGGAGGAGTGTGGGAGTATATTGATATATATGTATAAGAATGCCCATAATAATCTCATTACTTTAAGTATGCTCACCTAAAAGACTAAATAAGAAAGTAAACCTGGAGTTAGTGATTTAGCTCAGTGGTAGAGAATTTGCCTAGGATTCTTGACTGGGTTCAACCCTCCACCCCACCAAAAAAAAAGTAAAATAAAATTATATCCCTTGCCCTAGGTTTCTTTCTGTTGCTGTGATAAACACTATGACTGTGGTAGTTTGGATGAGAATCACTCCACAGGATCGTATATCTGAGTACTTTTCTCCAGTTGGTGGAACTGTTTGGGAAGGATTAGGAGGTGTGGCCTTATTGGAAGAAGTATGTCACTGAGGGTGAGCATTAAGCTTTCAAATCACTGATTCAATTCCCAGTGACTTTCTTTCTCTTTCTGCCTTGTAGTTGTAAATCAAGACATGGCTCTCAGTTGTTCCTTTGCTCTGCCATCATGGATTCGAACCCTATGAAACTACAAGCCAATTAAGACTTTCTTGTATAAGTGGCCTTGATCACAGCATTACCATGAGGGCAATAGAAAATAAGACAATGACAGAAAACAACTCGGGGAGGGAAGGCTTCACTCAGCTTATAGATATAGTCCATCATCAAGGGAAGTCAGGGCAGGAACTTAAGGTGGGAACCTGGAGGCAGGAAATAAGGCAGAGACTATCAAGGAACACTGTATAAGGACTTGTTCCTCCTGGTTTGCTCAGCCAGTTTTCTTATAGAGGCCAGGCCCACCTGTGTAAAGTTGATGGGCTGGGACTTCCATCAATTAGTGATCAAGAAAATGCCCCCCGCCTACCCCCAGTTACATCCACAGGACAATCTGATGGAGGAGATTCCTCAGTAAGATTCCCTCTTCCCAGATATGTTAAGCAACAACAAAACTAACCATGGCACCCCCTTTGTAAAGAAACTGTACATTGTTACTGTGTCAATGACCACCTCACATGCAGTTCACTTGCTGATTCCTGAGTGGGGTGATACTGTGATCTCCCAGCTTCCTGCCCTAGCCACTGTGCCTCCTCCAATATTATAGACTCCACCATAAGTCAAAGTAAGTGTTTTATCACAGCAACCAAAAAGTGTTTGTTTTATCACTGGAAAGTTTATTATATGGATATTTGTTTACCCATTTGTGGAATATTATCACAGCAACAAAAAGGAGCTGATATGGCTGCTGAAGTAAACATGGAGAGCAGACCAGGGCAGGGGAACCACCAGCGTGTAGCACAGCTATGGCCAGGACACATGATCAGAGCAGACCAGGGCAGGGGAACCACCAGCGTGTAGCACAGCTATGGCCAGGACACATGATCAGAGCAGACCAGGGCAGGGGAACCATCAGTGTGTAGCACAGCTATAGCCAGGACATGTGATGGCAAGACTGCCAACCACAGGAAGTAACACCTGCCCCCGTCACCTCCAGGTATTCTACCAGGGAGACTGTGTAATGTGGAATGTAAAGTCATATCATGGAACTGAGTCTTCCACTGGTCCATGTAAAACCAGGGCCACAGATGGCCTTCCCATCTGTGAGAAGATGCTGGTTTGATTTGTCTGAGCCATTGAGACTAACGATCTTTCCTCCCACCTGATACAAATCAAACCAATGAGAAAAGAAACAGAGTAAGAGATTAATACTTTGTTTCCTGTTACTGCCTGTCTTAAAAATTTTCTAGTTTTTTCTAAATTTCTGGTTTTTAAATTCTTGTTTACATTTTTGTAGGTTAATTAAGCTATTGTGTTTTCACTTCTGCTGTAGCCGTTAAGAATTTCAGGGCAGTGCCTTATCCCCTACAGCTTTGAAAACCTTCTTTTCCACAAAGCTACAACCTCCACCCCATATCCTTTCTTTACCATTCACACTTTACCACATCTTTCCCCTTACCCCATAGCTCCACGATTTCACTATTTAAATATTGATACCCAGAACTTTAAAGATATTTATAAAACACACTTTCAAAAATCTGCACCTCAAGTCTCTGAATCATAAAAGGATCAAAACTTAAGTGTACAGTGTCTCCTACACTAAAGGAACATTGTGATTGCTGGTAAATCAGTAGGGCAAGCTACAGCCATCTCCCCCATAAATAGCAGTGAGAAATTCAATTTCTAGTGACGAGCCCTCTGGGAGGACATGCAAGAAATAAAACAAATTGAAGGGCAAACAAGGGGCCAAAGGTAACCCTGGAAAACATGTTTGTCCCAATAGATGCACAGAACACATTAAGGAAACATAGACTATAATACATCACCACACTGTGACGCAGTTCCAACCTTACAAGTCCCTAATAAAGGAAACCAAGTAATGTCATGTAGATAGCCAAAATGTCAGAAAAAGAAGTTATAGTCTTACCCTTAAAAGAATCAGCAATCATATAGAGGAGTCAAATAATTATATGAACAAACTGTGTCACTTAGGGTGTCTGTTGCCATGAGTAATACCAGGACCAAAAGCAACTTGGAGAGGAAGGATTTATTTATCCTAAAACTCTCAAGTCACACTCCGCCCCCAAAGGCAGTTAGGCCAGGAGTTCAAGGCAGGAACTTGGAAGCGGGAACTGGCGTAGGAGAAATGGAGGACTTCTGCTTCCTGCTTTTTCTCCCCAGGGCCTGCTCAGCTTGCTCAGCTAGCCAAGATCTCCTGCCCAGGAGAGACATAGCCAAGGATAGACTGAGCCCCCTCACAGTAATAATCAACCAAGAACATGCCCCACAAACTCACCTACAGGAGGAAGATTCTCTCTTCCCAGATTGATCTAGGTTTGTGTCAAGGTGACAAAACCAGCCAGCACACTGTGAAAAATCCACTCAATACCTCGACATGAGAGTGACGTAGTTACAAAACAGTAATGTGGAGAAACTTTTAAAATATAGAAGACCATACCAAAACACAAAAAAAGAACCCAAGCAAGCAAGCAAACAAACAAACAAACCTGGAAATGAATGAAGTAATCAAAAAGACAGATCAGAAATTATTATCAACAGATAAAATTAGCAGAAGAATGAATGTCAGTTCAGGCATATATGAATAAAAATTAGTATGCATTATCAATGATTCCAAGAATCCCAGGATATGTGTAAGACACAGAGCCTTAGAGTCCTTGGAGTAAAAGACAGGCTTGGGATAATGTCAACAGGCACAGACAAGTTATTCAATGAATTTAGAGTAAAAAGAAAAAATCCCTAAACTTAGGGAAAGAAATAAACATCAAACAAGACAGACATTTAGAATCCCAAATAAGAACAGCTAGAGAAGGCCCTGTCTGTCCATGACATGTCATAATCAAGACATCAAAGATACAAACCAAAGAGACAACACAAAATGCTGTAAGGGGAAATGCCAACTCAAAAGGCAGACATTTCAGAATAACAGCATCTCTTCCATTAGCAACTGCAAAAGTTGAGAAAGCATAACGTGATACACTTCGGGTCCTGAAAATAAAACCGCCACCTAAGACAGCTAGAGATAGCAAGACTAGTTCTTAAAATTAATGGAGAAATGGGAACACCTGAAGAAAATATGAATAAGGCCAATCCATTTTAACCAAGCTGACACTGAAAAAAAGTTATTAAAAGGAATGGAGGAAGAAGAAAGACACAGTCTCGACCACGAGAACTCATGAAAGAATGCATCACATGAGACGAACACATGGTTCATGAAAGCAGAAAGGAGTCTGCTAGGAGCAGAGGGATGAAAGAAGGATGGAGATGAAGGAGAATCCACCAAGAAATGTGTTACATTCAGAAATACTTAATAAGCCCTAATACTTTGAATGGTATTTTTGTTAAAAAAATATATGCCAAAATATTTGTTAAAAATTAAATGCCAAAGAATGCTATACATATATAAAAATGTCCTAATAAAGTCCCTTGCTCTGTATAATTAATTAACATATGCTAGAAAAGTAAAGCTGTGCCAATATCCAAGGCTGACCTTAAAGAAACCCTTGTTAATAGATGAAAGGGGGGGGGGGGAGTTCAGAGCATGGTTTCACATAGTCCAGGCTGGCTTTGAACACTGTCCTCATCTCTCAAGGGCTAAGATTCTGTGCATCTACCATCACATTGGGTTCATGTGTAGCCAGGAATCAAATCTAGGGATTCACATATGCCTCACAGGGATTCTGTCAACTGAACTGCATCCTCATCGCCTTAAAGGGACATTTTATAACGTAGAAGCATTTTATTAATTAGAAAGATATAATCATCATAATACATATACATAATTCATAGCTACACAATATATAAATCCAAAAAGGACAACAGTAAGGAAGAAATAGAAATTTTCACTTCCTTGCTTACTGCTGTCTTCAATAGTCAACTTTCAAATCTAAGAGCTGGCAAAGTAAGGAACTGCTGGAATTGCCAAACGGTGCTGGTGGCAGAGAGAAACTGCTGGTACCTTGATGGCCTAGTCTTCCCACTTCCTGTTGTTTCCTAGAACAACAGGAAACGTTTTTACACCGATGCTGTACATCGAAGTTAGAAAATAGTACTTACTGTGAGGAAGAATGCAGGATGTGCTGAGAAGGCAGATGAAATGATTGCCTGTGTGGTGCGGATGCTCTGCTTCGTGACAGGTGGTGGTTAGCTGATGTTCTTTTACAGTAACCACTATATGCATCTTGATCTCATTAAGCTCTATTCAATTACATAAAGTTTATTAACTAAAGGTCTACAGAGGTATGAGGACACTTGGGAGTGATGAATATGTTCTTTGTGTTAAGTGTAGAGGTGGTTTCAGGGGAGTGTATATAGGTCAAAACGGGAAGCATATCAAATAGACATAGTGGGTTTGGGCAGGTTCTCTAGGGGAACAGAAATGTACTGATATTATACAAGAGGATGTATCACAATGGCCTACACAACAAGGACTGGGTTCTTCCACAGTGGCTGTCTGCATGCTGGAGCGGTTGACAACCCATCAGATCTTCAGTCCATGGATCTGAGTGCCTCAACTGTCCTAATACTGAAGACCTGAAGGATCCCTCAAGAGCTACTGGTCTTCAGGCAATGGTGAAAGGTAGAAGAGGCTAGAGTCTTTCATGTGAAGGATGGTGGTATCGGCAGTCGCAGCATCGTCAGCAGCAATGCGCATTCACCATCATTAAAAGAAGGCAGGCAAGCAAACAACACTGCCTCTTCACTGGACTTCTTTATACCTGTGATGTGTCAGAAGATGCTGCCCCTCTATGGAGACCCTCTCCCTTCAGTGACTCCTTCCTGGAAATGCCCTTGTGGAACCACCGCTGGGCAGGAATCATAGTTGATTTCAGAGAGTCTCGAGTTCACAATGAGGATCAGTCATCATACAGTGTACTGTAAGAATGCACCCAACTTTCAAACAACAGGTAGAACAATAGTGCTGAAAAAAATCATGAAACATTAGACTTGAACAGTCATGTAAGCCAATCAGACTTAGCGAATGCACAGAGAGATCACACTCACAGCGCTTCAGTGGATTGTTTTCTTGAACACACATAGAACAGTCTCCAGGATAGACCAGGTTTTGGTTTTTGTTTTTGTTTTTTGGGTTTTTTTTTTTTCTTTTTTTCTTTTTTTTTTTTAGACATGGTTTCTTTGTGTAGTCCTGGCTATCCTGAAACCCATGCTGTAGACCAGGCTGACCTCGAACTCAGAAATCCGCCTGCCTCTGCCTCTCAAGTGCTGGCATTAAAGACATGTGCCACCACCGCCCGGCCCGGCCTGATAGACCCGCTGTTAAGCCACAATATAACTCTCAGTAAAATTTTAAAAATTAATGTTCTTAGTGTGTTGACACTGGGAGGTGTTGTGATCCTTAGGAGCTGAGTGGGGCAGTACCAGGTGACCAACTTAAGGAGCACTGTTCTCGTGAAGACAGCATCATTGGGTGTAGCTTCTTTCTGTCCCATGTTTCCAGCATGTTCCCTGAGCCTTAGGTACAGGAACTGTAGTGTAGATTTATCATCTGGGGCCCGGTACCACCATCAACTCTTCCCTGCATTTTGACCACTTGTGACTTTCTGTAATGGCCTCTGCTTGCTGCAAAGAGAAGCTTCTTTGATGTGGCGTGAGAGCCTGAGGGTCCAGGGACAGGTATGTGAAACACCCTTAGGAAGTACACTGAATGAGGTGCATGATCCTGGAAGCATTTCCTCTAAGACCCAAAATGTCCCCAAACTAGTGAGGTCCTGGCTCAAAAACTCCTGGCCATTTTGTCAGTCTAGAAATGTTGTTGGTTGTCACAGGAGTACTAGGAGTGTCCCCAACACCATGTGTGTGGGGGTCTGTGGCGGCATGGAAGGTGTTTGAGTATGTGTTTGTGTTTACATGTGTGTGTTTGTGTGTGCGTATATGTGTGTTTATGTGTGCTTGTGCATGTGTTCTTGTGTGTGTATGTTTGAGTATGTGTTTGAGTGTATGTTTGTGTGTTTATATGTATGTGTGTTTGTATGTGCTTATGTATGTTTACATGTATGTGTTCTTGTGTGTGTTTGTGTGTTTGAGTATGTGTTTGAGTGTATGTTTGTGTGTGTTTATGTGTGTGTGTTTGTGTGTGCTTATGTGTGTATTTATGTGTGTGTGTTTGTGTGTGCTTGTGTGTGTGTTCTTGTGTGGGTGTGTGTGTTTGAGTATGTGTTTGAGTATATGTTTGTGTGTGTTTATGTGTGTGTGTTTGTGTGTGCTTATGTGTGTATTTATATGTGTGTGTTTGTGTGTGCTTGTGTGTGTGTTCTTGTGTGTGAGTTTGAGTGTGTTTCTGTGTTTGAGTGTCTGTGTGTGTGTATCAGTGTTTTTGTCTGTGCTTTTGTGTGTGTTTTCTTGGGTATGTGTTTGAGTGTGTGTTTGTGTGTGCTTCTATGTGTGTTGCAAACAAGGAGAATGAGCCTGCATTCACTTCTGACCTCTTATGGGGATGATAGAAGCCACGCTCTCTCTGCATCATCCAGACCAGACCACTCAGCAGAACTGACCCTACTCCACATCCTCCCACCCTCAGCCTTGGCTCTTCCCTGCCGTGTAGTGAGGCTTCCCATCGCTGTGGCCAGGGATGCCTGAGGAAAACAGTTGCAAGGAGGAAGAGCCTATTTTAGGTCATGGTTTTGGATGTTCCAACCCATCCTGTGGGGAAGCATCTTGCACACGTCACTTGGGACTAAGCCTCATCTCTCGAAGGTTCTACCACATCCCAGTGGCACCACTCTGGGGGTCAAGCCTCAAACACATGGGACTTGGGGTGTAGTCAGCATCCAAACTCTGGGCCAGAACTGAGAGCCTAATGAGTGTGTGGCTCCCAGTATCTCTGGCCTGACCAGTGGGGTGGCTGGGCAGGTCAGCAACTGGCATTTGGTACAACTGGGAAAACACAAGGAGAGGTTCTAAAGACCCCTTAATACATGGGGTTTCTCCAACTCAGAACCCTCCTGGGTCCTCCTTCTATCTCTGTTTAGTCCTTGGCAGTAGGTAAAAGTGTTAATTATTTATTGCTGTACCCTGGCATTGCTATAGCTATTTTTGTGTTTGTTTATTTATATATTGTTTATCTTTCAACTTGAATTGATGGTTTGCTGAAGCATCCCTTGTACCTAGAAAATTACTGAGGCAAAGTGGATGTTCAATCAATATCTGTGGATGGATGGATAGACAGAAGGACTAACAGAGAAGAAAAGGAAATAGGCAAGCTGAGGGTCCTGGCCCGTGCCCATTGGGATGTCTAGTATTGACTGTCAACTCGACAGGGTCTAGAATAACCTGAGCGCACACCTCTAGACACACCTATTGGATTGTCTAGGTTGGTTAGCTGAGTAGGGAGAACCACTGAACTGTGGCCAGCACTATTGCAGGGCTGAGACCAGCATACAAAGGAGAAACTGAGTTGAACACTAACATTCATCTCTCTGTTTTGATATTCAGTTACAAAATGACCACCAACCTCAAATTCCTGCCACTGGGACTTCACCACAAACTGAGCTGAAACAAACCATTTTCATATAAGTTGATTTTGCCAGATTATTTCATCACAGCAAACAGAAAAAATATCTAATACACCTATAACCCCAGTAAAAGAAAGGTTAAACCAGGAGGATTGCCATGAATTTGACCTTCTTGAACAACAGAGCAAGATCTTGTCTTTAAAACTAATTAAAAAAAACAAATCAAAGACAGATTGACAAAAATGAATGGATGTCAGAAAGATTGATGAATGAATGCTATATGGGCGATTGGTACTGTGGACTCTTCCAAATTTATATATTAAGGCCCTAGGTCCCAATAAGATTTTATTTAGAGATAAAGATTTAGGCAGGGTAATCAAGGTTGAGTGATATTACAATGTCGGATTCAATAAGTCATTGTGTCCTTATAAAAACAGAAATGGAAACCAGGGATTTATCACTCCACATATAAACAAAAGAAAGGCCATATTAAGATAGCCATATACAATAGAAAAAGAGAGCCTTCTCCACAAACCTCATTAGCACCTTGACGTACATTTCCAGAAGTGTAAAACAAAATATCGTGATTAAGTCACCAAGGCTCTGGTATTTTGTTATGGAGATTCATGTAGACTAGGACGGGTAGGGTGGATGTGCACATTGGTGGGTAGGTGAAAGATGGATGAAGGGTAGGAGGATGAGTGGCTGGATGGATAGGACATGAGTGGATGAAGGATGATGGATGAATGGAGAATGAATGGGTGGGTGGGTAGATCATGATAGCATAGTGCGAGAATAGACGGGAGGCTAATGGTTGGTCACATGGTAGGCAGATGATTGAAGAGTGGATGAGTGTATAGATGACACTCTAGGTCTCCCTGTGTTGGACTCCATACATCAGGCACAGGTTGCTGTGGGAACAAGGCAAATGTTTGATGACAGCTTTGACTACCTGTCTTGGGAATTGATTTTCTGGCTTTTCAGCTCTCTACTACATACCTTAGTTCCAACCTGGAGCCAAAGGGTTCCTTTGCCACTGTGTTCATGCTTGCAAAGGAAACTCTGACTGAAGCCCCACTAGGATGGTCACACACTTCCAAGAATTTGAGGCTTCCCAGAGAAACTTCAAGGCACTCTGAGAAGCAGCCCTGCCCCAGGAGCTGAGAGCCACTTCTATCACCACCCACTTAGCCTTTAATCATCCACTGTCAAGCAGACAAGAGACACAAAAGACAAGAGACATGGGAGGGGCCATCATCTTCCTCTTGGAAGGCAGAGCCCTGGGGTAGACTCAGGGACACAGAGCAACAGGATGGAGCCAGGAGCCAGGATTCCAGCGGTCCCCAGAGATGGCGTGTGTTCCAGCTCAGCACAGCTCACTCAGGGAGACCCTTCAAGGATATCCGAGTTTTCATATAAAGCTCTCTCTTTCTTTTGTTGCTTCTTTTTGTGTCACTCACAAGTGTTTTCAGTTCTATTTAATATCAACTTATAGTCAAGAAAAAAATGTTTAGTCATCAGCGTGAATTTCACCATTCATTTTTATTTTTGCTTAATGCTGCTTTTAATTGCAAAACCAAAGATATTTAGTTTACATGTAGGGTCACCAATATTTTTGTAATTCATACACACGTGCCCACATATTTTGGTGATGTCAGAACATTGTAAATCCTTCATTGAACTAACTCACCTGAGGAATTTTCTTTTGGGGAGGCCTGCGTGCTCCACCAACTGTCTTTATTTTGGAGAGTGAAGTCTGGACCTCATGTTCTTTCCCCACTGCCCCCAGGATGCAGGCCAAGGGAGGGGGAGGTCTTAGAAGAGGAGCATCCCCCACCCCCAGGGCTGGCTCCAGCCTGCCAAGGAGGCCTCCCTGACACACAGCTGACCTTTCCTTCTACACAATTGATTTCCAGTTGACCTCGGCCTTCCATTTTACACTTCAGTGCTTCCGTGGCCTGTAAACCTCTTTGAACAAGGGCTTAGCCACCCAACAAAGCCAGTGGGGCCACGGGGTCACAGGGCCAGACCCCTTCCTGTCCAGTCTAGGGGAGTCCTTAGCCTCCAGCCTCACTATCCTCTCTCTCCTCTTCTTTTTAAATGATACAAATTACACCATTGTGCTACACCGATAAAGATACACTTTGTAAGCTTTCTGTTTTGAAAATAGTCTCAAACTACAAAGAAATTTCAGGCACAATTTTAAAAAAATCTCATATGCACTTTGCTGAAACTCACCAGCTAGTAACAAGATAAGGGCATTGTCTTATGGGACTCAGTATACTTCTCAAAGCCAGGAGGTTAAAGAATATGTGTATACTTGTGTATGTGTCGGCAAAGGGGGGTTGGGGGGGTAATACAGATGTGCACAGTGCCTGCAGAGGCCAGAAGGGGGCACTAGATTCACTGGAGCTGAAGTTAGGGTGGGCATCCCAGCATGGGTGCTGGGAACTGAATTCACATCATGCAAGAGCAATATATTCTCTGAACCACTGAGCCCTTTCCCCAGCCCCCAGACCAAGAAATTTAATGATTGAGGTGATATTGTTTCTAAATAATCAATCTATATTTAGAATCCTTCCATTGTCCCAATACAACCCTTCGTGGTATTTTGTTGTTATTTGGTTGGTTGGTTTCTTAATATAAAATCCAACTTTGGCCCCTATCAGTCTGTATCCCGTGTCCAGTGGTTCTTCTTTAAGACATTTTCAGAAAGGAAAGCGTGGTCACAGCACTGCGAGTGGGCAGGTGTCATCACCCACTCTCCATGGACCCCTGAGCACTTAGACACATGTGTGCACACAAGTGCAGATCCCTACACAGGCACACACCGGCCCCTGAGTCTGAAGGTGCCAGCTTGTGGCTAGAAATCAGCAGAGCTCAACAGTTCCACGACTCTCAGCTCCATGTCACCCTAGGCAGCCTCCCCGGCACCTGCAAGCCACAGCTGTCTTCTGAAAAAACAAAACAGAACAAAACATAAGAGAAACCTACCCTCTATTATCTTTTTGCACTCACGTCAGGTTTGACATTTTAAAAATCCTTTCCTTGGGGATGGGGCTGTGGCTTAGTGGTCAAGAGCACTTAGCATGCACACAGTCATAGGTTCAAATCACAGCACCAAAACATTGGCTTCTGTCTTGGATGCACCAGCTGCTCAGTCCAGCATAGCTGCCATCCCCCTCGCAGTCTCTTTCGTCCTTTCCCAGGGAAAGCACGGAAACCAGCTTGCCTTTTGACCCACACAATCAGCCCTTCTTGCTCCTAGCAGCCATTTGAGACCCGGAGTCAGTTCCTGCCAGGGTTCCTATACAAACGCTGCCCCTTCCTCCCAGGCTCTCCCTGGCTCCCTGCCCCCGTCCTCATTTAGGGTTTCTGTGAGTGTGAGCCTCACCTAGGGCCAAGCATCTCCCCTGCACACAGGACCACAGGCCACCCTGACTAATGACTGCTGGCTTCTCAGTGCTGATCCGATGATCACTGGCCTGCTTCCAATCATGTGCAAAATCAGAATAAGCACTTTCCCTTCCAGCTTGCAGCAGTCTTAAATTCACCCAGTCAGACCCCTGCTGTTTTAGACAGACTTGTGGGGTTTTTTTCCTGTCCATACGCATTTTAGGCAAGCCTTGTTCTCCTAAAAGCAGTTGTAGCTGTCTACAAAAATAGTCCCGGAACGTGAGATTATCACAGGTATTTTCAAGTGTATTTCTGTTTTCCATGTGTCAGAGACAAAAGCAGAAAAAAGTCAAGATAACAGCACCCCAGGATAAGGATAAGGCCTTTCCCCTCTCCTCTTTCCCCCAGAACTGTGAAATCAGCCCTCCGTGCCTGCCTGCGTCTGAGACACCTGGCAGTCAGGCTGGGGCTGTGGGGCTACTAAACCACTCCTTCAGGCAGGAGGCCCCGCCCAAGGACCCACTACTGTCAGAGTGACACCTACCTCCCAAATGCTCCTGCATGGCCAGCAGAGGCCCTCAAAGGTTAGTCCACCATCCAAGGCCACTCTGAGGGGCCTAGATTCCCAGCCGACGCTTTGACCTCAGCTACACATTCTAGAGCCAGGACACAAAGCAGTCACCCCACCATGAATGGTTGTCTCTAGTCAGAGCTTGGGATCGAAGGGAGCCCTCCAGGCCAACCACCAGTGTCCAGATGTTCTTCGTCCAGGTGAAGGCCTTGGAATTGCCAGATGTTCCAGATGTTTACTTGCTTGCATCTAGGCAGAGACTTCAAAGTTCTCAGACGGGTTGGGAACCATGTCTAGGGCCACGGGGGGGGGGGGGGGGGCAGATACTGAAGAAGCCACAGCCTGCCGAGCAGCAGCCGTGGAAGGGGGATCTGATCTGGGGCTGTATCTGGGACACAGGCTACAGAGCCCGTGCCCGGGGCTGGCAGGGAGCAAGGCAGGTTGAGGAATGTTATGTACGGCATTGAGATTTTTTTTTTTAAATTATTCATTCTACTTTGTTGTTTATTGCATATGTCAGCACAGGTTGGCTATTTATCCTTTGGGGGTATGTCTGTCCAAGCCCATCTGCTGTCACTGAGGGGACACTTGGTTTTGAAAGGATCTCTATGTGGTGCACTGGGTGTGTGGGTATGTGGGTGTGTGTACACATACAGGAGACTCTCCCTAAGTCAGTATGTGTGTGGCTTAAGTACACCACTACCTGGATATCTGTTGATGCCTAAGTATGCATAGCAGCACTGGGTGTTATCAGAAGCTCATGTTCACAGTGATCAAGGATGGAGCTAGACTTCTGATTTTGCCTGTCCCTCTCTGGGAGCAGCCTGCTTCCCAGGAACCCCAGGAAAGGCCTGCAGGCAAGCTTATCAGGATAGGTGCATATCCTGATCTGAACTAACTTGGCATGTCAGTACTCAGGGCATGGGATGCCACCCTTCCGTGTGTGCTTCTGCCACATACCTTCCATTCAGCTTAGTAAAGGCCCTGGACAGGCCACCTAGCCGTCCGTCCGTCTATCCGTTCATGTCACTTGTCCACCTATCTTTCCCCTCACTACTCACCCACCATTCAAGCACCCATCCATCCTCCCAGCGCCTGTCTGTAACAATGATTAATCTTGAGGTTTTACATCCATGAAGACACAAGTCCATCCTCCCTAGTCAATTTGGTGATGGTTATAACCATCCAGAAAGCAAACCTCTGGACATGCATGTCTGCGTTTCCAGACAGGTTTAACTGAGCTAGAGCAGCCTACTTTGAGTGTGGGAGGCACCGCCGCATGGGCTAGGGTCCCAGGCTGAATAAAAGTCAGAAAGTGAGAGGATCGCCAACACCCATCTGTCTCTTCCCTGACTGTGTACACAGTATGCCTCACATCCCTATTGCCACAGTGACAATCACTCTTGCTATTCTCCCTCCCACAGTGAGGTTCCTCGTCCACGGACACACCCTTCCACTCCTCCACCACCCACTCTACCCACTGGTCACCCAGTGACCGCACCAGAGTCCTCAGCTCCGAACTTCATGCTGCTGTCTACAGCTGTGTGAGCATGTCTACATCTGGGATACTGGGTCCAACAGTTCAATGGAGACCGGGAGATCCTCAGGACATCACTAGCCTGCTGATCCACATGGCCTTTCCAGTGCCTTTCCCAATCCTATATCTACCTGAGTGAGGTCTATCCTGGCCTGTGAGCCTAGGCACCCAAGGCAGCTGGGGGTATGGCCTTGGTGTGTGGACCTGCTGGAGGCTGAGACTGTTTGAGACACTGACATACCCCACTTCTTAGTGTAGGATGGGCACAAGGTGGAACTGCTGCTGCCTCGAAGGAGGGCACTGTCAGTGGAGAGATCCTTGGTGGTATCCTGATGTTGGCTGTACAGATGGATGGGAGGGAAACCGTACAACAATGGTAGCAAGAGTCATGTTTAGCAAATTCTAAGCACGGGACAGTATGCTGTAATGTGAATAGTTCTGGCGTAAACCTGGCTTCTAATCGCTCATCCCTGAAAGAAGAAGCTTATGGAGAGGGGAGGCACAAAACTCCAAGCTGCCCTGAAGCCTGGCATCAGGCCTTGAGGGAGTAAATGATGCTGATCTCTGGTCTACCACAGGATCCCCAGCAGTTCCCTAGACCATGTGATCTGAGAGCAGTGGCCTCAGAGAGACCTGGGCTAGGGTGCAAGGACGCTCTGTTTCGGGGCAGTTACTGCAGGGACTGTCCTTCAGGGGAGGAAGGAGGTGTGGCAACTCAGACCTAGTCACAGCTGGGCAAGTCTGGGAGTGAACCTCAACATCAAATCCTCTCTGTTTTAGATATAGGAAGGGATGGACCCTATCTGTCTCCAATATCACTTAACTTTGGGGGTGTTAAATTATTTTTATTGTATTTATTTAGGTTTTTTTTTTTAAAGATAGGGTTTTGCTCTGCAGGCCAGGATGGCCTGTACCTCGCAATCTTCTCTCTTACCTTCCTAAATGCTAAGATTATATGCACAACGAAGCCCTTAACACCTTTTTAAAGTAGTTTCCCCAGAATTCTCCTCTTTTTAAAAAAATGCTTAAACATTCTGTTTAAAGTATTTTACAAAGTAGAGAATAATATAACAAATATCAGTATATATTCCAGATACCCACAGAATTGGTCAAAGTTGACATCTGGCAGTCTCTAAACTATATGAGTTTCATGCTCACGAAGAAGCAATAAAATATACAGATGTTTCCCTCTGACTTGGAAGTCACGTGACTTCCCTCCTCCCTGGAAGCAGAGCCTGGCATGGCCTAGCAACCTAGTCAATCAACAGTGTGTGCTTTCATGGCTCCCTGCACATAATCTTATACATGCATACACATGCGTGGGCACACACAGAGGTCATGGACACAGAGGACCTTGTCTATGAACATGTTCTCTAAAACTTGATTCTGAAATTACCACATGATGACCATGACTCCACCCATGATAACCCATCCACGTGGATTCCAACCCAGAAGTATCTCCAAGTTTTTTCACCTGCTTCCTTAGGGACCCCCAACTTCGGGCCATGACAAATTGTGCCACGGGGCCTGTCCCAGGTGATGCCATGGGGCCTGTCACTTTGACTTCAGCGTCCCTACTGTGTAAAGGTCTGGCACTATTGGAGTTTCAGAGCTCAGAAACACTTTCAATGTCACACATTTCAAGTCTCTGCTTCTGTGGGCGACTGGATTAATTTACTCTTGTTCCCACCACAGGCCAGAGTCCACCCTGCTCTTCCTGTATCCATTTGGGATTTATTATCAGACATGATTTTTGCTTCCTAAGCTGTCAGGCCTAGAAACTGTATTTTATAGTTTTAATTTATAATTGCTATGATTACTGAGCACTGACTTCACTTTTTTAAAAAGCACATGTCTGACTGGTGGAGGAAGTGACAGACAGATGGACATTAGAGGACATCCTGTAAGAGTGGACCTCTCCTTCTGCCCTGTGGAATCCAGGGATCAAACTCAAGTCCCCCGGTTTGGCAGCAAGTGCCTTCCTTGCTGAGCCCTCTCCCTGGTCCCTGATTTCGTATGTTTTATCGACCACTCATCTTGCCTTTTTGGGCATTTATTTGTTTTTCATTATTTCCTCACCTTTCCTACAGACTGTATTTTTTCCATTGATTTTTACATCACTGATCTTCCATTTTGCCCCGTGTAGCATAAACTCAGTCTCATTGATTGCTTCGCTTCCTAAACACTACATATAGATCGCACATCTTAAGGTGCATGAATTCCCCAAAGTACAAAAGCCCACATCAGTCACTCAGGCCGCAGCATGAAGCTCTAAGTACCCCCTCCCCCGATGTACCCTTATGCTCCCTGGCCAGGATGCAGGCCCAGCCCGCAACAGAGTATCGGTTAACAGCTCTGCTCACTTCACCAGAACCACACCTTCACAGTTGTGCAGCATCAGTCTCTCAGTGTTCTCTGTGAGAGACCCACAGTGTTAGCTCCGTGTTATTGGCCAGCTCAGCCAATCCTTGGTATTGAGAGAGAATTCATTCCAGGACCCCTTGAAGATGCCAAAATCCTAGGATATTCAAATCTTCCCATAAACTCCTGCAGCACGGTGTATAGCGGAGGCGCAATCCTCCCGTATGCTTTAAGTCGCCTCTGCATTTGTCAAGAAATGCTGTGAATAGAGTTGTTATTCTGTACCGTTTAGGGACTGTTGACAAGAATGAGTCTGTGTGCCTTCAGGACAGACATAATCCCCACTCCACAGACATGCTGTTCTGAAAATGAACATGGAGAACTGACTGTACCATATGGGTTTCAGACCTATCACTATGAAGGAGAATGTTCTAGAGCCCTGTCATTGTCACCTATTGAACTATATTTACATTGATGACTTCTATAATAACGTTTTCAAACAACAGTTTATTGTTAATCTTTGAGTTGGGTTAGAGTAACAGAAAGGAGCCAAGAATTGAGGATCCCAGGAAGATTCCAGGTAGTCTTCAAGCCTGGGCTGGCCACAATGAGGCTCCCTCATTCTGGGCACAGCATAGATTCCCTAGACTCTCAGATCTCTGTCTGAGGCTGGAGTGCCCTAGTATGGCTCTCTAGGGACACGATAGATGCAGTGAATCTCTCAGCAGAAGTGCACAGGGTCCCCAGGTACATGAGAAGCACCAGGCTTGCAAAAGCTTCATGTTTTATGTCTGTAAGTGATTTTTATCACATCATTTCTCAGAACTTGTTCATATGAGTGTCCAGGAATGGGAGAAGCAATAATGTTCCAAATTCCATGAATGTCCAGGAATAGGACAAGCAATAATGCTCCAAACTCCATGCGACTTAGGCCTCTGTCTCCCCCCCGAACATGCTGGAAAGTAGCAGTAGCCCGTCACCAGTCAGGTATCTATCATGTTTCAATATTACTCCTGTCTCCAAGTGCATGGATTCCATAGAGGTTTTTGGCTTCCTGCCCCTCCTTGAGTCTTTTACAGGTGATGAACTGTTTGCCTAGCCCAGGACACAGAGTAATGGATTTGAACCACCAACAGAAGCCTACAGAAGGAGCTCCAGAACAGGAACAAAGGATCTGAATAGAAAGTGAGGGCCCTAAGCCTCCACACATAAAAGGAGATCTACAAATAGGTTTTGTACTCCATCCCTCTGATATGTCTATCCTGGGCCAGTACCAGAACCCTTTGGCTTAGTCAATGAAATCTGAGAGTCTAGTGTCATTATGAGGTCTAAGGCCCAGCAGGCTAACCCAATTTGGGCAGAAAAGAAGATGGAGACTCATCCACTGCCTGCTCAGTCACACACTTGTCATTTGTGATCTGTAGTTTTGATTGTCAATTTGACAGAAACTAAGATCACCTTGAAAGAGAGTCTCAGGGGTTGTTTACATCAAGTTGAGTATGTCTGCAATAGGGGACTGTTTTGATTCTGTTAACTAATTTGCAAACATCCAGCCCACTGTGGGTGGCATCACTCCCTAGGTAGGAGATCCTGGACTAGAGAGTGCCAAACATGTACACTCATTCTCTCCCAGCTCACGACTGTGGATAATTCACTGTCTCGAGAGCCTCATACTGTTTCTTCCTAAATGATTTCTCCTTTAAAATGATTTTTTTGTTGAGATGTCTTATCACAACAACAGACCTGAAAGTTGGAAATCATTCAGTCTACAGAATGCGCGAAAAGGGTCTGTGGTAGGAAAAGGAAAACTGTTGGAAAATTGAAAGATCAGCACAGACACAGGATGCCTCTCCCACCTGAGAGGCAGAGGACTGGACTCCAGTACAGAGCAGGCCCGGGAATGTGAAAGGCACAGCTCAGACAAGGCTCATGAATATTCATGAGGCAAAGACTGTGAGGTGCACAGGAATTACTGAGGGAAGGGCCAGGGCTACAAGATGCCCACAGGATGGAGACTGTATATAAAACGAAGGGACCCTGATCACTTCTCAGAGAACTGGCATGACCTTCCCCAAGTCTTCCCGAGTGGGAACAGGCCCTCTGTACAGGAGCTTTGGGGCTTTGGCTCTGTGAGCAAAGAGTACAGAATTCCTACAGTCAGTAGGAATTCCTACAACTGTCAGTAGTAGTATAGATGGTAATCAGAGGCAAGCAAGCTCCCTGTCTGCAGTTCACCCCTGGACCTCGTGGGGCTCCAGCGAGCAAAGAGAGTGCACCCGATACCCTTTGGAGACATGCCTGGGCCATGCTCAGTGGGGGCCTGGCTGTATAATCCTCAGGAAAACATGCCTTTGTTATGGAGGACATAGGCTTGGCATGCTCCCTACTCAGTCCCTGCCCTTCATGACAAGAACACCCAGAAACCGAGTTTCTGTAATTGCTCGGTTGATGTAATTGCTTGGATGATAATGGTCCCCATAGACTCAAGTGTTTAAATATTTGGTCTCCAGTTGGTTCAACTGTTTGTAAAGTATAGGAGCTGTGGCCTTGTGGGAGGAAGTGTGTCACTGGGGGCAAGCTTTGAAGTTTCACTCACTCTCCCTCTCTCTGCCTCCTACTTGGGGATCAATCTATGAGCTCTCAGCAGTTCCAGCCAATATATGTGCTGCTTGCTGCCACACTGCCTGGGCAAGATGGACTCTAATGCTCTGAAACCGTAAGCCCAATTAAACAGCTTCTTTTATAAGTTGCCTTGTTCGTGGTGCCTTATCACCGCATTAGAAGAGTAACTAAGACATTCAGTGTCGTCCCTTGGGTTATTTCCAGCTTGAAAAAGCCCTGGGAGAAAGCAGAAAAAAACACTCTGAATAGAAAACACTTCTGGGTGAGTGCCACATTTCAGAGAAGAAGCCACTGTATGAGAGAAAGGAGTCTTGGCCCCAGGCCCCAGCCAGAGGCCAGAAAGGGCCTGACCAGTACAGACTGTAGAGCTGAGGGCTCACTGTTGGGCCCCGTGCTTGTAAGAGAACAAGCTGTTCCCTAGACTCATTACTGAGAGGTGCCAGCTCAGCTCAATGCCAATTTGAGCATCACAAAGACCTGGAGGAGGAAATAACTCCATCGCATTGAGTTTTGTTGCTCTTAACCATTTGTCACTTGCACACAGCACTGTTACTGGGGATTCTTGTAGCCCTGAGGTCAGGCAGCACAGGTGATACCTTGGCAAGACACATGACAGGCAGGGCTACTACCACTTATGGCGCAAGGTCGTGAGAGAATCTTCCTACCAGGTACTGAAGATGGCCAGCACATCCTGGGGATGCATGGCGCCCCTGGTATCTGTACCCATGCAGGCCTGCCTAGAGAAGGTAGTGGCAGATTAGCAGAGTCCCACCAAGGATGGACCAAGACAACAGTTGATAGCCCAAGTTACTCCCCTGACCAAACCTTAATAGCCCTAAAACACCCATCTACCCTACCCAGGGACTACAGAGGGACAGCTGCTAGACCTGGGATGGGCTCACAATCATGAGCATGGTGGCAGGTGAAGGATCTGAAGCACCTGCTTCTCTCTAGCTTCCAGAGAACCCACTGGGCTCCTGAACCCTTGCACCCTCTGCCTCCTGGACAGGAGAAACTCTAGGATAGAGTGGACCATGTCAACAGCCCTGGCCTGAGCATGGCTCAGATCAGTCCTTAGATTTCTGACTCCTGCTTCCACATAGGCATCCCTGGCCACAGGGCCTAGTCAGCCAGGAAAGAGAAGACCATCCTGTAGAGACTTCTACCTGCCTCCCTTCCCCTTAGCTCCTGCTCTCCCCATACACAGCTGAACTTCCAATCTCTTCCATCCATCTCTGCCTGCCACATGAAGTCCATCTTGCTCTTCAACAGCACCACCTCTGAGTTCACTCTGGGTGGCCCTGCCCTGAGACCTTGCCATACGTTTCAGTCCATACTAGTTTATCAAGTACTTAGAATGTACTTTTAAAAAATTAGTTCCTCATTTGGGCCCATAAGCAACTAAAAGTAGAATTAAAAGACTGGCATCATCAATTTTTTATGTCTACTTAACTTTAGGTCAATTCTTTGCTTATGTGTAGGCATATTAGCAACTCAAGGAATTTCTCCTCCAAACCCATGATACCTAACCTACCTCACACACAAAGAGTAACTAAGGTATCGTGGCTTTAGCTTTTACAATGTCTTGTTGCAGACCTCCAGATGAAACCTAAAGGTTTGTCTTAAACCTGCAAGAAGTTTGGATCCAAAAAAACAGCAGAGAGTCTCAGGATAGACCACCAGGACGTCCCACTCAGATGAGAGCAATTATTCATGATGATAAGGTTGTGTCTTAGAGCCTAGTAATCATGGGAGCCAACATAATTTCCTCCAGAACTAAGGACTTCTCCAGACTACACTGCAGAATTAGAACTGAGGTAGTGATCAAGCAGGCCATGCCTTAACTAGGACTGATTCATTAGACATACATCTTGTCCCTATTCCAATCACTCCTCTAAGCTGAAGCTCCTATCAGTGTCTTAAAGGATGAACACAGGGTCTTTGGACTCCTTTGTTCTTTCTACTTCCAAATCCACATTGATTAATTTTGCTATGACTCCTCACTTTAACTGGTTCCTGGGACTGAAGCTATGCTATTTGGTTAACCTGATGGAGCTGCTGGCCTAGAGGCCTTTGCCAAAAAGCTCCAGTCTTACCATGAATCTGAGAACAGAGAACCTCCCTCCAACACTTTTACAGTGAAGTGTACCTGAGACCCGAGACTCTACGGTCGTCAAGCTACTGGTTTGGGTCATGTCTTTAGAGAATGAGCCTTGGAGTTCCCACAGTACCAAGGCAGCCTATGATACTGTCTCTTTAAAACATCGGAACAAATCCTGGTAATCTCCATGCAGCCCTCGAGGTCCCTGGCGAGGAGCTGCACAGTCACATACACACATCTGCAGGAACCTCCACCTCCCTAGGCTCATGGGAACTAATTACATCACAGGAAACTGCAGTGAGGATCTCACATCATCCTGGATGTCCCTAGTGGAGGGGTTGAGACAGAGCACATGTGGCAGAGCTAACAAGCAAGGCTCAGCTGCTGCAGATGTTTACCACAGCTGGAGGACAGCCAGGTATCATGGGCAGCTGGCCCAGGGATGAGCCATTCTGAGGCCAGTATCTGTAAAGTGATTCTGAGCAGAGGCCTCTACTCTGAGCTGTTCTCCACTCAGATGCCTGGCCTGAGGCATGAGGCTACAAGGATTTGGCACAGTGAGAGCATCTGCACTGGAACCCTCTTGATGATTGGTAGAATGCTCTGAGCATAGAGGCACAGACCACAAGAAGTGTCCATGATGAGAGAAACTTGCACTCAAAAATCAGCCAGCCTGCTGAGTGAGATGAGGTGCAGTACCAAATCATTGACGCACAGGCAATGTGACCTAGAACAAGAAAGGACACAAGACAATAACCTCCAAACTGAAACATTTTTATCCTGGGGAGGTGCGCCTTAAGACACATGACGTTCCAGCTTGAAATATTCCCTCCAGGTCATTAAGGCATAAAAACAAAACAAGTCTCAGCAAGTCCCTGAAGTTTACAAGATTCACAAGGTCTCTCCTTTGCCCAAGGTTACATAAGGGCTGCTGGGAAGAGAGAAGAGCCTCTGGTGCAATGAGCTGTCTACAGGTTATACAGAGAGCTCCAGGATGGCGCTTTCGAGAGTCATTCATTGCCCATGCTGTGGTGTCTATACTCTGGTAAGTAACTCCTCACTCGTACTCCAGAGTACCCAATGGCTCACCCAGGTGGACTCAGGTCGAATCAGATCTTGGGTCTGTTGTCAGTGTCCTGTTCAGGATGACAAGATGTTTGTTAACATCTCCCTAGGAAAAGTCTCACACCGCATAAAGGAGTCGGCTACAGAAAGGACCGTTCCACTGGAGAAGCCTTTCTGGAGGAAGCACATTTGAACTGAGGCTGAGAGAGAACCGGACAATTGAGGAGTGGGGGATTAGGAGAGCCCAAGGCAGGAGAGCACTGCAGGGGAAGCAGACAGAGCCACAAGGACCTGCTGCACAAAGCCACTTGCAGATGCCAGTACCGTGGAACCTGCTGACTTTTCCGAGTGTCAATCAGTATCGTGTTTGTTTGCTTGTCCTTTAAGTTACTTTTTTTCTTTTTTCTTTTTTCTTTTTCTTTCAGACACTGAAGAAAGCTTAAGCCTGCTCTCCCTGAAGCGTTGGGCTCTCACTCCTCCAGAGCCAGTCCTGACTCCCAGTGCCTATTTCTGCCACGTGGCTGCTTCCAACCTCCACTACGGAGCCTGCCTGCTTTCTTGAAGCCATAGCCGGCTTCCTCCCCACTGTCTCCCTCCTCCTGGCAGCTGCCTGAGGTTTACAGCTTGCCCACTCTGTTGTTTCTTCTCAAACGCTAATAAAATTGTCCTTAGTCTTAAAAATGGGCAGTGATGCTAGAATGGGGGCCATTGCTAGGAATGGGGGCTTCTACCTGCAGGAAGCTGCAGGAAGGTCTGTCTGGAAAGGGGCAGGGGCAGCCTGTCACTTAGGGGGGAAGAGCAAAGGAAGTCACAAGGCCGGTGGAGGTAGCCGGAGTGAGGGGTCCCAAGGACAACGGACTGACACAGCTGCTGCTAAGCTGTGGGAGAGAGGCCTGCTGTGCTGAGGGTAACAGATATCCTGTACTGGGGGAGCCAGGTGACCGTGGGGCTGAGGTAGTTGAAAGGCAGGGGTTGGGGGAGGGGTGCAGAGAGCTGTTGCAGTGCGTGCTAAGTGAGGAGAGAGACAATATAAGGCAGATAGATCATCATGGGCTTCAATGGTGCTGGGCTGGTGCAGAAAACAGGGTGATTCCCAGTAAGGCCCAATTGGCTGCTCTCAGAACTGAAACCATGGTTGGGCGTGTGCTCTGCCAGCTTTCACACCCCTGACCTTCCCCTGTTCTGTCTTCTCCAACCGACTGTTCCACACCCAGGGGTATACCAGATAGCTTGTCTGACTTGTGTTCTAGGGCTTTGGTGAGGAGGCACCTCATCTTGATAAAGATTACCACTCCACCACACACATGGAAAGCACCTCAGAGAAGACATGGGGCCTAGGTCAGGCTTTGGGAAATCAGCTTCCTTACAAACTGCTAATTCTTGCCAAGTCGTAATAGCTTCCATGCCCTAATCAGGAGCCACATGAACCTCAGTCATACCCACAGGGCAGGGCAGCATTTCTCAGTACTTCCAGGGAGCTTTGGAGATTTCCCAAATCTGTCTTCCTTTGGGAGTATCTTTGTCCCCTCTGCTTAAAGTTCCAGCTCCTCCCTTGGGCAACCGGAAGAAGCGGTGTCTCTCTATAGGCTCAGGACCTGCAGCCCCAGGTTGGAAGCCCCTACCCAGGTATGTCTCTTCCCTCCAGGCCCTCCCTCTCCTACAGAGAGTTCCCCAAACCTCACCTGGGATGATAGAGGCATGGCTCCCTAGGCATATTGAACCATACTACAAGAAGGGCTCCAGATTGGTCCCCCAGCTCGTCCCTTGTTCCAGAAACTTCTGTGGTTCCTATGCATGGAAAGAACGTGAGAACAGAAGGCCGAGATGGGCTGCGCATCTCTGTTGCTTTCCCCATCTGCCGCCCCTGGGGACCCCACAGCCCTCACCCTCGGGAAACAGAAGGGAGTGATTCTGGATGGTGGGTCTCCTAGATATGCAGACATGCAATATGTGCAGCTCTCCCATAGCTGGGCACGGAGCTGGGAAATCCTGTCAGCAGTCAGACCCAACACAAGCCTTGTGCCAATTAAATGGAGATGGCCTCTGTGTATATCTGGTGAGAGCCAGATTGGAGAGTATGGAGGGTGTTTACACAGACCTGCAAGGATACTGCTTGAGCCCATCAATTTACCTCAGTGCATATGCCTGGCCTGTGGTGAGATTTAATTAAGGCCAAATCAGCCACAATCTTTGGCTCTTCATGCTGAGGCTGAGCAAGATGGACATGCTGAGCTGGCCTTTCTTTTCTCCAAGACTGCACAGTTAGGTTCCGTCCGTATTTCTGTGTCCATGATCCTTCTGGCTGCCAGGCCTGGGTCCAGAACTTGGCCTCCGCTGTTTGACAGGCACTGAAAAGAGGTGAAGATGCCTGGCTGGCTGCTCTGGGAGGTGTGAGGGACGTAGCATGCTCCCTGGAGTACCCACGTAGGAAGCTGTGTCCTCTCAGCACAGCGGCCAGTAACAAGACCTGAGTTTCTTCTAGGTCACTCTGTATAGGACTGGGTACTCAGTCCCCCAAATGATGTGACGATGACTCTGAGGTCTTAATCTGGGAATGAGGCAAATGTAAGACAAATCTGAGCAGAATGAATCCCCAGAAGAGCCTCTGTGAGGGCCAAGAGAGGTGAACATAGGCCCCCTTCTTTAGAAGAGCACACCTGATGGCCGAGGGCCACCTTTCCCCTTGGAAGGTCCCTGTCAGGGTAAAGGGGTGTAACCTTAGTCATTCCTCTTCAGAAGAACCCATGGGAAGGCAAAGAGAGAACACCTCTGCTGAGTCTTCCGGCCAAAGAGACTTGAGGATGGATGCAGCTAAGATGGATCCTAAACAACAATTAAGAATGTCAGTTCGAAATAACATCTATATACAACCACCCATCTCATGGCTGTCAGGGCACAGACGCTGATATAAGACATGAAGGGAAGGAAAGAGATCAGAGCACCAAAGCCCAGGACAGACGAACACCCGGCCTGGGCTCCAGAGTCGGATGCTCAGCACACACATCCTGGACCTCTGCATTGGAGCCAAAGTTTCAGGAAGGAGCAGGGACCATAGGTGGCCTCTACTTACCATGTGCCCTGCCCCTCGAACCCTAGGTCAGAACCAAATGGAGACCTGGAGGATCACCACACTGCACCTGGGCTTAGAGTAGCCAGAGTCTCTGTCTGCATCCAGTGCCTACCTTCCTTTTCAGGACAGAAAAAAAAGATGCTACATCCCTGCTACCTTGCTGCGTTCTTGCCTGCATTCTGCACAGACTCTCCAAGCAACCGCTGGTCCCTGACGAAGTCCCTGTTCCCTACCCACTGCTCTAGGGCACCGGGGGCCAGAGGCAGAGGGCATAAGCTCTGCGCAAACATCCTGCCATCTCCCAAGGATATTTTCTTTAATAAAAGACTGTGGAAATGTCAGCCAGTTTAAACAAATAGCAAGTTTTATAGAGCTGGAGCTTGAACAGTCTATGTGCAATCCTGGAGGTGACTTTGGGAAAAAATCAGACCAAAAAGCAGGCACAGAACCTTTCAATATGGGATCATTTAGGGTCATAATGACTGAACCAGAGATAGAGAAGCCCCAGGAAGGAAGGAGATGTACCCCCACACCCTGGATGTACTGTGTCTGTTTCTAGTCTCTAAGGGATTGTCTCAGCTAATTTTCTATTATGACAAAACACCATGACCAAGGCAACTTATAGAAAAAAAGAGTTTATTAGGGCTTACAGTCCCAGGGGGTTAGTTCACAACCATCAAGGCAGGGAATGTGGCAACAGGCAGGCAAGCAGGCAGGTGGGTGTGGCACTGAAACAGTAGCCAAGAACACACATCCACAGCTATGAGGCAAAGAGAGATAATTGGAATAGTGAGGGCTTTTGAAACCTCTGGGCCACATCTTCCCAAACAGCTCCACTAACTAGGGACCAAGTCTTCAAACAGATGAGCCTATTGGGGGCATCTTCATTCAAGCCATCACAGGGACTAAAGTCACATCAGGGTTCTCTCCTGAAGACCCCAGGCAAGGAAACAAAGTGGGTGGGTGATAGTGAACCCCTCGTGGACAGCCTCTCACACACACTTCAAGGGCCTGCCTTCCTGGAGCATCAAAGTTTTGCATCATTTTCTCTGTGTCAGGGAAGTCCCAACTCAGGACTTGGGTCTGGGGGACCTGCTAAGACCAGCAGAGGGGAAGTATTTGTTCCCTCGTGCCTATGGGCTTGGGTCCTGCTGGGTTTAGGGGCAGGGGTTGAGACTCGTGGGGCAAACAGACCTGAGGAACTAGGTACCTGCACCCATTAAGGTTTGGAATTCAGCAGGTCATAAGCACCGACACGCCCCCCAGGTGGCATGGATCCAGTTGTAGCCATACTCAGTATGCGGGTGAGAAGAAATGGGTAGGACATCAGGCATGGATCCTTAGGAAAATTCTGTCTCTAGACCTTTCCTACTTCACCCTCAGCCTCCTAACTGCCGCTAGAAGAGTAGCCTCTGGGATGTGCTTCTGCCCCGTGATGTTCTGCCTCTGTGTGAGCCCAGAACCACAGTGCCCAGGGAACATGGGCAGAAACCCTGAGCCAAAAAGAAGCCTTAAGTTGTCCTACTAGATACAAGGATCACATCAGTAAGAGGGAATCAATATAATAAATCATCTAGGAGCTAGGACCAACATCAATGGTGAACTCTACAGCCACAGCTAGGCCTCCATGAGCAGTAGAGAGAAGGTAAAGGATGGGGTAGAGTTCTTGTCAGATGTCTGAGTGACCAGAAATCTGTAGAAAGAAGCAATGCTGAATGGGATCAGAGGCTGGGTCAGATGCAGACATTCATTTTCTGCCTGGGTCTCTCTTGTTCAAAAGACCTACCCTTGGCAACCAGCCACCATGCCATGAGGAAACCCAGGGTTCCTGGAAAGGAACAGCAAAAATATGTGCTCCCCAATCTGTTAGAGTAGCTGGAGTAGAGGCAGATGGTCCCCACCACACCCAGTCCAATGCGCACTTTCAGGAGCAAAATCCACTTTGTTGGTCAAACTGCCAAGCTTCGTGAGGCAGGGAGTTTAGCATCAAGGAGTAAGAGCATCAGTATTTGAGGTTCTTTTTCTAGTCTGACTCCCAGGCTGAGTATTAAGCAAAGCAAGTCGAGTTCCCACACTCTCCCCTTCATGTCAGATGCTCAGCCCAGAGCGTCCCTACCCTGAGGGACACAGGGTCAAAGTGGCCTTCTGTCCCTCCCAGCCTGAGACGCCAGACAAGGCTAGACCCAGAAGGCAGAATCCCTGTCCCTCTGGAGCATAGATTTACAGTAATGAGCAGACACACTGTTTCATGCAATGCACACGAGAAACCTGTGTTCAGGACTCACTTTCACAGAAGAACGAGGCTCCAGAATCAGCTAAGACTCTTGTCTCACGTGTCCCTACTTGACCTTGGAATAGGCACATTGGGGAATGATTTAAAAGCCCTTATTCTCAATTCCTCCCCAGTGGTCCACGGCTGTCTGCCCACCCACAGCTGGGACAGCATCAGCTCTTAGCCACAGCCACCTCCATCAATCAATATTTTTAATTACCTTTACATGATTGACTAATAAAATTCTCCACTGACTAATTGATTTTTTTGATGGGGAGATGAATTTTTTTCCCTCACCTAAATGGCAAGTTGTATTTCTTTTGGTCATTTTAGAAGAAGAAAAATGGAAAAGAGCAGGGATAAGGAAAGACCCAGAGGTCAAGAAGATTATAGGCCCAGACTGAGATAAATTATTAGGCATTCCCAACCACCATGCACCCCAGCAGACACCCAGAGGGTCCCTCTATGCTGGGGCACCATGCTGGTCAGAGGACATTGGACAATGGTTCTTCAAGCATCACAGGTGGCACTTTGCTTAAGCATCAACTGTTCCATTGTTTTTCAACCTGAATCATAAGGTTTCCTTTACATTTTATTTCTTTATTGCCATGTTGAGAATCAAACCCAGAACCCTACACATGCTCGGCATGTGCCATATAGCTAATTATATATTCCCATCTCTTTTTCTTTTTAGATGCAATCACTGAGTTTCAAATTGTTAAAGCAGCCTATTTATTGCCTGCAAGTTGGAAAAGGCGGGCAAATCTAATTAAACAAAAGGAGAGCTTGCCATAGGCCACGGTGTCAGTGAGCAGAGGCCACGGCTGAGTCTGGTTTCACTGCCAGTCACCCACCAGCTCCCAACAGCAGCATTGTCTATTCTGTTCACTGCCCTGGTGCCTAAAGTATGCCAGCGCAAGAGACATTCAGTCCCTCCCTTTCAATTGAAAAAATGAATCTGTTCCAGCCATAGGAAAAAGTGAGTCCCAATAGAAAATGCAGAGTAAGAGAAATATAATTTTGATATCTATTATGGGGGGAAATCAGACATATGGACAAGAAAAAGAGCAATATAATGAACTCCCATATCCCATCACTAAGAACCACCAATATCTACAGCCTCGTCGATCTTCAACGCTCGCTGTTCAGTTAATATAGCTCTTCTTAGAGACAAGAGCTACTACACACATTGGACTTGGTGGTAGAACATTTGTCAGCTGTGCAGAAAGCCCTGAGTTGGAGACATGGCTACAAACACAGATTGGCACACAAAGAACAACAAAGAGGGAAGCCAGCGCTTCTTTGCTTAGCATTTGGTACAGCACGAGGGACAGCCACCACCATTATCTATGCTTTGCAGGGACTTTGAGGCAGGTGGGGTGAGGTGCAATGGCATGTTTATAGTAGACAGAGGGGAGGCTTCTCATGTGCCGTGGGGACAGTGGAGGCAGCTATCTGGAAGCAGGGGTGCGTGGTTGGGAGCAGAGTTGGGGTGAACTTAGGCTTTTTTTCTGTCTACTCCTAAGTAGAGGGGGTTAGAGAATTTGTCATTATTGATCAAAGTCTGGCCCTTTTGGGTCAATTATTACACAGGTTATTATGCTGATTCTTAAGTTGTCCCTAGAGACAGAGGCTGGCTTCCTGCTTCTGATTGTGGGTCAGAGTTTGGGGGGATTTGGGGGGGGGTTCCTCACATTTTTGAGACATAGTTTCTCTGTGTAGCCACGGCTGTCCTGGAACTCATTCTGGAGACCAGGCTGGCCTTGAACCCAGACACCTGCCTCCTTCTACCTCCCAAGTGCTGGGATCAAAGGCATGTGCCACCACCATGCAGCTATTTTATAGCAACCACTGTCTTCATAGTCAGCTTCTCAATGAAGATGTGCAGATTCAGCTGCATGATGGTGATAACTGGGAACCGCTGTGTAATACATGGTATGTATTTAAGTTGTTTGTAATTGCTAAAACAACTCAGAAAGCGAGTAAGCAGTCTGGAAATATTGATTGAATGAAAAAAATGAAATGTGAATGAAGGAGAGATGAAATTTAAATCCCAGACCCAGATCACTACAGCACGGAACAGAGCTTGGAAGGAGAACCGTGAAAGGTTCTTGGCAAGACAGTGTCAGCATTTCTAATGGAAGGAAATGCAGCTGCTAAGTAGATTTCTTGAGAGGAAAAAAAAAATGACACAAACATCTGAATTCCAAATTCAAGAATACCTACCAGAAAAAATAAAACACACTTGGCAGCTTTCAGTAACGTAATAATAGAAAAAGTTTGATTATTTGGATTTGTTAGAAGGAAGACTGACCACATCCTTGGCACTGTTCAAGGTGTTGAAGGTACAACATCCAACAGACAAAAATTTCCCGCCCCCTCGAGTATATATCCTGTCGGAAAACCAGAAAATAATCAATGTTAATTAATAAATATGTGGTGTAGTAGCTGTTAAGCAATATTTTAGAAACAAGACGGAGAGGGAACAAGCGGGCACTGAAGGTGGTTTGTAGTTTTAAACACTGATTAGGGCCTCCGAGTGAGTACAGAGAGGAAGGACATGGGAAAGCAAATTATGTGGATGAAAGGAAACTGGGTCTCAGCCAGAAAACTGGAAGTTCAAGCAATCTGCTGGGAGGGTGTGACTGGTGCAGCAAGGGTGTGGCTGGTGCAGCAAGGGCGTGGCTGGTACAGCAAGCCTAGGTGGCTGGTGTGGAGTAAACTGGGGTGAACGGCAGCGGGACATGAAGCCACAGAGGAATCCAGGTGACATTTTGTGGATAGGTTGATGAACCTGGATGCAAATTCCTCAGTGGAACACTTGCAAATCGAATTCAAGAACACATCCAAGAGATCACTCACTATGTTGAAGTTGGCTTCATTACAGGGATGCAGGGAATGTTCAACATAATAAAATTAATAATCATAATTCACAAATAAGTGTACTCAAGGACAAAGTCATGTGATCGTTTCAACTGATGCATAGAAAGTACTTTGACAAAAATCAGACATCCCTTTACTATAAAAAGAGAGGTTATGTGTGGAGGGAACATATCTCAATACAATAAAAAGTATTCCTGAAAAACTGATAGCATCCATCATGCTAAATGGAGAAAAAGTCAGAACACTCCCACACTGTCAGAAACAAGACCAGGGTGTCCATTCTCCATTTTCACCATGTCTGTTCACTACAGTGCTTGAAGTCCTAGTTACACTAATTAAATAGAAGGATTAAAGGGATTCAAATTAGAAAAAAGTCAAAGTTTTCCTGTTTGCAGATAAGATGATTCTACTCACAAGAGACCCCAAAGACTCCACCAGGAAACTGCTGGAGCTCATAAACACCTTATCCAAATAACAGTTTACAGAAGCAGCATGCCAAAATCAGTAGTCTTCTTAAATACCAGTGACAAACATAAGAGAAACTGGACAGTATTATGTCTGAGGATGAAAAGAGGCAATTCTTGCCTCGTGGCTGTCTCCACACAACTGGAGTAACACATAGATGCTCAGTTTCTTCTTTGAGTCCAAGACAGGAAAAGCTGTCAGAAGCATTCTAGTCTTAACAGCAAGTGAATAAATAGCAGTAAATGTCACAGTCTGTGGACATTTCTGATGTTTTTGAAAACCAACTATCTATGTAAAGTAATCTGGACTGTTGTCCATTAACTACTCTCAGCTATTTCTAATTAGAATCTTGAAAACACCCTAACAGTAAACTCAGAGCCATGAACTTGCTATTTGGCCCTAAACTCACAGACTTAAACATCTCAGATCAGATTAAAATAACAGTTATAGAACGACTGGGTCAAATCCTTGTACTTAAAAATTTTTTCATCAATAGAACAAATTTATACCAATGAAACCCTTGATTTTGCATCAAAATAAATTATGTGCCACTTAAGATATTATGACTTCAGCTTAGTAACAATTAAAACGATTTCTACCAAATGAGATTATGGCTGTGCAGTCAATCCTAGCTATTCCTCCCTGTTCCAATTATGACCATTCTACATTCCCTAGAAAGACAACCTATAATAACCACCCCCCTGCCCCAAAGCCCAGGAAACTGGGATGACGACTCTTCACACCTTCTTCAAGATGAATATGGGTGTTGAGATATTTTAGGGGGAAGGGTAGGGAAAATAGAGTTGATGACTTTAAGAAGGCCACACCAATGATTGATTTAGTCTCTGATGTCTGTGTCTTGACTGGATCCGGCTGACAGTTCAAGACATCTGGAGTTCAAGGGAAGACTCACCAAGAATGTATATTTTGTAATATACAAATCTCAAAACAATATTTTAGTAGCATCAAGACAACTGTTCTCTGGAATCTAGTTCTTCAGGGGGTCTCCCTCTATCAAATCTGATCCATATAACTCTGGAAGGTATAAATACCTTAATCACATTTTCCAAAAACACAAAGACAAAACCTTTTCCCCAAACCAGCATATCCTTGGGCCAGTAACCAGAAAAACCTCCATTTTGACCTCTCTCCCAGAGGAATAATATAACTACAAAACTCAACATCACACCTATTTTGAAAATTAAAACAATCTAAAACAAATGAAGTAAACTAACATACTGTATGTGCCTATACTTAGGCCTTTTCTATGTTGCCAAGAGGATATAAAACCCAATATTCCCATGCAGCCCACGTTAGAATATGAGTATCCTGAGATGTGTGTTAGAGAAATGTATCTTTATACCATCTTAACACAAGTGATTCACACTTCTATCTATTCCTACTTATAAGCAGGTAGCTAGTCAAAGCAGGATTTAAACCCAGAATTCCCATGGTGCCCACATTAGATAGAATTTGAATATCCTGTAAGATGTATTAGAACAATATATCTTTATATCATCTTTAAATCAATTAATTCAAGCTTTCACTAATATCTACCTATAGAAAGCAGATAGTTTTTACTTGTTAAGCTCACTGCCTAGTGCAGCCAGCACCCCCACAGCAGGGGACCTCAGAGCCTGCTTTCTATGTTATGATTCCCACGTGATTCATCTCAGTGTTAGCCAGCTACTCACTTAAAAAAAGAAAGGAAATAAAATAAAACTCTAACTCTCAGGCTAATAATAATCTTAAATTTCTAGTGGATTCATGCCCAACCAGCACGTTGGTTTGCCATCTGTTGAGTAAAATATTAAAACAGTAGACCCGGCACTTTCCCACACTTGTGCCTCTACCCTGGTGGCCGGGGCAGAAAGTTAACCTTCTTTCTCACTCTGCACAAAAATGAGTTCCAAATAGGTCAAAGATCTCAGTACTAAGCCTGAAACTCTGGCATGTGCGAAGGGAAGGTTAAGGAGTGCACTCCAGGATAAAGGCTCCAGTGAGGACTTAGGAGTATGACATCAGACACCATCAAGTGGGACTTCACGGAATTAGAAAACTTCCATACCACAGAGCAAAGCATTAATTAACTGTAGTGGTGTCCAAGCAAATGGAGAATAAAGGGGGCTGGAAAGATGATGGCTCAGCAGTGAAGAGCCCTGGATGCAATTTCCAGCACCCAGCTCAAAGCAGTCTCTAACCCCAGGTCCTGGGGATCTGACACCCTCACACAAACATATATGCAGGCAAGACACCAGTGCACAAAAGAAAAAGAAAATTCTATCAGAATGGGGGAAAGAGGAAAAAATATTTGCTAACTATATATTTGACAGAGGATTAATATCTAAAATATATATTAAAGAAAACCAAACCTAAATGTCAAGAAAAATCAATTAAAAATTGTCCATGGAACTGAAAGGAGTTCTCAAAAGAAATACCAATGTCTAAGAACTAGTTCAAAAAGTGTTCATCATGCTTAACTATCAGGGAAATACAGATTAAAACTACATTGAGGTTTCATGTTACTCCAGTCAGAATGGTTAAGATGAAGGAAATAAAGGAAAACAAAAGGTGGTGAGGGTATGGAGAAAGGAGACCTTCATCACTGTTGTCAGAAGTGAACCTGGCACAGCCACCAGAGAGACCAGTTCTTGTCACATACCCACATACGGAAATGCATACACCTCGTGTGCATAGCTGCTCTGTTCACACTAGGATGCAAAAACGACTAGACGTCCACCAACTCATAAATTGATAATTAAAACATATAATTTTATATAACTGTTTAAAAAATGAGTAAAATTCTGGCAAATGAGTGAACTAGAAAACATTATCCTGAGTGAGGTAACCCAGACCCAGGAAGACATACATTGCATGTAGTCGTTCATATGTGGATTTCTGGGTTTATCCTGGAGTAACTATAGAAGCCAGGAAGTAGAAAAGGGGCCATTGTGGAGAAAGGAAAGACCCTCATATGAGAGAATAGTAAAATATGGGGGGTTATCAAAGGGAAAGGGGAAATACAGCAGGGAGTTTCAGCAGGGAAACCTGGGGGCAGGACAGGGAGTGCTGGGGGACAACTAACACTAAGAGTGTTTGAAAACTCCATGTGGAAACCAATTTTACAACTCTCTCTCTCTCTCTCTCTCTCTCTCTCTCTCTCTCTCTGTGTGTGTGTGTGTGTGTGTGTATGTGTCTGTGGTATTGTATGTATTCCTATAACAGAATTTGTATGTGTGTGTTATTGTATGTATTCATATAAGAGAGTTTAACTGGTATTACCCTATATAGGGATAATGAGCCTTGCAGAAGCCACAGACTTGCCAAATACAAGGCTCAGTGTTGGTGTCAGCTTATCTCCCTTGAAGTTGTTAGTCACAAGTGTTTCAGAGAGTCCCAAAACAATACAGATGACTGTCGTTGCTCTTGGTTGCTGACTGGAACCTGATAAGATCCTGTTGCTGAAGACACCATACACTGTGATCACTAGATAAATGAAGAATAAAAAACATTATTGATCAGGGAGCTTCCTCCATGCTGGCTAGCTTCTGTGGTACTGGAGAGTGTAGTGCAGCTGCAGGAGCAGACGATTCATCAGCAGCCTTGCTCAGCTAGACAGCTTCTGTGCTACAGTAGCTGCCCATACGGCAAGCTGTGTCCACCGGTGCAATAGTGGCTCAAGTGTTGTAAGGGTAATCAGCCACTTTTTGATTTAATTTAAGGACTGTTGCACAGGAAGAAACACATGACTCGTACTGCAAATCTGCCAAGAACCCTTGGCTGGGTCACTCATGGGCTCTAGGATTGAACCTACTAGTATTGCTTTGCTAAGTTTGCACACATCAAACTACCCTCTAAATTCATGTCTGTACACCCATGGGCTCACACAGCTCTCAGATCTCATTAGAAATGTTTCGGTGTGCCGTGTGTGATGACTGACACAGAAACTCATAGATGGCCAATATGTTGAAAACAAGCATCTGTGGTGTGCTCAACCACAAATAGGATATCCAGACCACACCCCCTTATTCCAAAGCCCAAGAATCTCCAGGAGCAGAAAGATTGTAAGAACCATGGATTGGAGGGGTCCAGGGCCAAACAGTGTCTTCTGTACATGACAAGACCACTCTGCTTATAAACTCTAAGCAACTACATTGCCTGAACATTTTTGTTGGAAGAGAGTAAAGTTCATGACCTCCTACCTATGACTGCGCGGCTGTTGGTAGTTGGTGGCAGCTGGTGAAGAGTGTCAGTTTTCTTCAAGCTTTTGGTAAGTCAACCATTCTCCAGCGACTGGTCCCAAACCCATGAGAATATGGTAGCATAAACTCTGTGCGGGTGGACTCTAACAAAAGAAGGGAGAGCGTGAACTTGGGGGGGGGAGATCTGGGAAAGCTGGGAGAGGAGCGAGAGTGACTGCGGTAGAATGCATTGCATTCATGTATGAAGTTCCCTAAGAGTTAAGGAAATGCATTTTAAATTAGTTTAAACTTTTAATTCTGTTTTTTGAGAATTTCATAGGATGTATTTTGGTGATAGTCTTTCCCCTTCCCCAGCTACTCCCAGATTTCGTCCCTTCCACCACCACCCCACCTTCCTATTTACCCAACTTCATTTCCTTTCTTGACCTTAAAAATAATCCAAGACAACAACAACAACAACAACATCAAAAGCACACACAGACAAACAAACAAAAATGGAGTCTGATTTGTGTTAGCCAACTACTCTTGGGCACTGGACCTGTCCAGGATAGACACAGTGTCACTCCACTGAAGAAAGCAGATTTTTCCCCTCTCCTAGAGTCTAATTGCAAACAGTGTCTTGACTGGGGCTGGGAATTTGTGCCCACTTCCCATTCTCCCTGTTGGGCTTTTCTATGACTTGAATCTATGCAGGTCGTGTGCATGCCATCAGTCTTTGTGAGTTCATATGTGCATCACCCGTGTTGTGTCTGGGAAATGCTTTCTCTTTGGAGTCATTCATCACCTCTGACTCTAATGATCTTTCACATAGATCCCTGAGACTTACAGGGAGGAATGTGGTACAAACATCCCATGATTCTGAATTTTCATGGATAGATGCCTCACTATTTACACATTACACACTTGTGGGTCTCTTTGTTAATTATCTACTGCAAAAAGAAGCTTTGCTGAGTTGGTCTGAGTGATAGGCAGATTTATGAGTACAGCAATATGTCATCAGGTGCTGTTTTATTACTGTTTTCATTTATCAAAATAATAGTAGTGGACTTTCTCCTAGACCTATGACCCATCTAACTCTCTGTCCTTGGCCTCGTCAACAATACCATGTGGGGCTTCCATCTCATGGAGCAAACCTTAATTACATTTCATCAAAAAGTGATTGGTTATTCCTATAATATTTAGGCCACTGTTGCTCCACTTGCCATACCTTGCAGGCAGGTCACTACTGCAGCTCACAGGGTTCACAGCTGGGTGATACTGGTGGCTACTTTCTCCTCTGGTAGCATGTATAGCACCTGCAAGCACTGTAAATGCCACTTAGTAGGGGCGAGCTCAACTTCCGGTTGAGCACCAACTTATTTTTGACACGTCCTATTGTGTAAGTAAGTGGTGTCTTAGTGTCCGGTTGTGGAGGGAAACCAATAGCATTGGGGATAACCTGTAATGCTTGGGTGGGGGTCTAAGTGAGTCTTTTGGGAGCCAACTCAGAAATGTAACCTATTCCTGGTAGTGGGTGTTTTCTTTTGTAGTATATGATGTTTAGTTTGGGTATTGCCTCATAAATGGAGTTATATTATAACTCCATTTAAACTCCTTTTTATATGTACATATTTGAAGAAATTTTCAGAAAGAAAAGAAAAATATTCAACTAGAAAAGCACTTGAGGGGCTCAAAGTTGTACAATTCCCATATTTGGAAGAGATGTCAGTGTGTAGGCTGAAGACATTGAGTAAACAACAAGCAGAATAAAATCAGATAACTCTACGCCAAGACGCACTGAAATTAAACTGATGAAATATGAAGGCAAAGGACAACTCCTAAAAGTAGAAAAAGAGAAATTACCCTCCAATGACAGCGGATTTTTTTCTTCACAATTATGTACCATGGAAGTGGTACTGTGTTTTTTCAAATCCTGAGAGCAAAAATTTGTCAAGTCAAAATCGGGTACCCAATGATACCAGAGTAGCCATCCTTCTTATCTTCATTCTCAGATGAAGTAAGGTTCATAGAATCTATTGCTCAGTACTATGCTAAAAGAATGGCTGGGAGGATTTATCCAAACAGAAAGAAAATAATGAGCCTTGGGACATCAGGAAGGAAAGAAGGCAGTAAGACAACGAGAGGATAGATGTAATCGTTTTCCTTCTAGTTTTACTAAGTCTGGTTTGATGATTAGAACAAAACTCTTTTTTTAATCTATATTTTTATTTTCTATATTCTTTGTTTACATTCTAAAAGCTTTTCCCTTTCCCAGTTCCCCCGCCCCCATATAAGTCCTCTTCTCTCCATCCATTCTCCTATCTTTCCCCCTCCCTTTTCTCTGTCCTGGTACTTCCCTACAATGCTGGATCGAGCCTTTCCAAGATTAGGGCCCTCTTCTTCCTTCGTCATGGGAATCATTTGATATGCTAATTGTATCTTCAGTATTCAGAGCTTCGGGGCTAATTAATACCCACTTATCAATGATTGCATTCCATGTGTATTCTTTTGTGATTGTGTTACTTTGCTTAGGATGATATTTTCCAGTTCCATCCATTTGCCTAAAAAATTCATGAATTCATTGTTTTTAATTGCTGAATAGTACGCCATTGTGTATATATACCACATTTTCTGTATCCATTCCTCCATTGAGGGGTATCTGGGTTCTTTTCAGCTTCTGGCTATTATAAATAAGGCTGCTATGAACATAGTGGAGCATGTGTCCTTATTGCATGCTGGGGAATCCTCTGGGTGCATGCCCAGGAGAGGTATAGCAGGGTCCTCTGGAAGTGTCATGTCCAGTTTTTTTAAGAACAAAACTCTTAACACTGGTTGTGCTCAACATTTAGAGGAAATTTTAAGACAATTACATTGCATATAAAACAAAAATAAAAAGCCAAGGTTTCCAAGCTAAATACCATTCAACTTCCTTCTTCTAAGTCCCACCCCATAAAGGTTCTTGTACCTCCCAGCACCGTGATAGGCTGCCAGTCTTCAACACATGCCTTGTTGGGGAAGATCCAATCACAGCAAGAGCTATGAGGAAAATAAAAGTTAAAGCCCCGGAGAGATGTCAAGATTAGAACTTCTAAGTTCAGCACCACCAAATTCAGAGGAGGACGTGGAAAAGCTGGGTTACTCATATATTCCCAGTCGGACTGGGAAATGGTTAAGAAGCTCTACAGAGTAAGTTGACAGTTGCTTTTTAAAGATTTAAGAGGGTCAGGTATGGTAACAACTGCTTTAATCCCAGTACTCAGGGGCTGAGGAAAGCAGATCTCTGTGAGTTCAAGGCCAACCTTGTTTACCTAGTGAGTTCCAGGCCAGCCAGGGCTCCATAATGAGACCCTGTTTCAAAAAAATTAAACATGCAATATGAATCAAAATTGTTATCACAGGAAAAATGAATGTTCATTATTTATACAAAGATCTACATGTAAAAAACACCTTATAATTCATTTATGGTAGAAACGTGGAAAGAACCTATATGTTCATCCTAAGGAACAAATGGGTGGTATAGCCACACCATGAATCTTGTTTCTCCACAGCAAAATGTATCAGACTGTTGGTGCAGGGAGCAACCTGGATGGACCCAGAAAACTGAACTAAATAAACCCCCATATTGCACAACGTGCAATGCTTGTTAAAATGAAAATAATTATAGAGATGCTGCTAAAGAGGGACTTGAGCAGAGACCTGGAGGAGGGACACAGTAGTGATTCTTGCGATTTGAAATGACATTTCTACTCTGTCATTCATAACAGGACTGTAAGTGAGCATATGGTAGATAGCTGTTGGCCTCCCTACTGTATCTTCAATATCCTTTAGCTTTGTAAGATTTTACCAATGGGAGAATCTGGGTAAAGGGCATAAAGATGATAAGTTATTTGTAACAATTGTATGTGAATCTATAATTATCCGGAAAAAAGATTCTTTTGTTTTATGAGACAGGATTTCTCTGTTTAGCCCTGGCTATCCTAGAATTTAGTCTGTAGGCCAGGGTAGCCTCAAACTCAAGAGATCAACCTGCCTCTGCCTCTCAAGTGCTGGAGTTAAAGGCGTGTGCCACCACCACCCAGCATTAAAAAATTTATTCTTGACAAATTCATGTATGTATATAATACACTCTGCCTCACTCATCCAATGCTGACATGAGCAGGCTTGCACACTGACACGGCTTAGAATAATCTGCCTAATCCAAACAGTGACACATTGAAACCCATGGTGGTTTTCTTTGCTTTCTCCTCTGATAAGCTGCCTTTGCTAAGGATATGTTGAAAGTGATGCGTCACATTCAAGAGCATGAATTATTAAGAGATAAGAAACAATTTATAGAACGGTGCATATACTCTTCCCTTTTAAATTTAAAATAAGATATCTGTGGTGCGTGTGTGGGTGTGTTTGTACAGACAGCTTTGTGCTCCATAAACAGGTTGCATGGGGAAAGGCTTGGCAGATGTACTCAGAGCTCTTAAGCGATGCCATTCTTTTGGGTTGTCTGGGTGGGGTAGTGAGAGTTATGATGCAGAGTTTGCAGATATCAAAGCAGAAATTGCAGTTTTGTTTTATATACTTTTTGTTTGTTTTCCTAATGTTATGTTTGTTAAGAAAAATAAATTCTTTTCTCGTACAATACATCCTGATTACAGTTTTCCCTCCCTCAACTCCTCCCAGTTCCTCTCCACCTTCCTCCCCTCTAGATCCACTTTCTCATTAGAAGTGAACAAACTCCCATGAGTATTTTGTTCCCCTTTCTAATAAGGACCAAAGCACCCACATTTTGGTCTTCCTTCTTCTTGAGCTTCATGTGGTCTATGAATTGTTATCTTGGGTATTCTGAGCTTTTGGGCTAATATCCACTTATCAGTGAGTGCACGGGAGCAAATATGGAGACAAAGTCCAGAGCAGAGACTGAAGGAAAGGCCATCCAGAGACTGTCCCACCTGGAGATTCATCCCAGATACAGTCACCAAACCCCGACACTATTGTGGATACTAAGAAAGGCTTGCTGAAAGGAACCTGATATGGCTGTCTCCTGAGAGGCCCTGCCAGAGCCTTACAAATACAGAGTCTGATGCTTACAGCCAACCATTGCACTGAGTGTGGGGTCCTCAATGGAGGAATTAGAGAAAGGACTGAAGGAGCTGAAGGGATTTGCAACCCCACAGGAACAACAATATCAAACAACCAGGCCCCCAGAGCTCCCAGGGACTAAGCCACCAACCAAGGAGTACACATGGCCCCAATTGCATATGTAGCAGAGGATTGCCGTGTCAGACATCAATGGGAGGAGAGGTCCTTGGTCCTATGAAGGTTTGATAGATGCCCCAGTGTAAGCATCTATCAAATCGAGGATGGGGAGGTGGGAGTGGGTGGGTTGGTGGAAGAATACCCTCATAGAAGCAGGGGAAAGGTGTATAGGAGAGGAGGTTTCTGGGAGAGGGGGAAACTGGGTAAGGGGATAACACTTGAAATGTAAATAAATTAAAATTTAAAAAAAAATAATAAAAATAAAAAATAAAAAGAAGAAGTGAAGAGACTTTTAAGAGATAACAAAAGGTAACAAAATATAATGAGATAAAACAAAGACTGTCGCATCGTTGGACCAGAGCCCAAGAGAAAGCACAAGAATTAGGGGCCCACTCGTTCACACACTCAGGAGTCCCATAAACACACTAAACTGGACGCGGTAACATACACAGAGAACTTGGAGCAGACCCATGCAGGCCCTGAGATTTCTGCTTCAGTCTCTGTGAGCTGACTTAGAGGATCTCATTCTCCTGGTGTCCTCTATCCCCTCTGACCTCTGGCTCTTACAGTCTTTTTGCCTTCTCCTCTGGGGTTCTGAGCTCTAAGGCGGCAGTTTTGATGGAGGCAGCCCATTTAGAGCTAAGTGTCCCAAATGTACTGGATGCATTCTTCCTTCTCCCTCTTCCTCTTCCCCTCCCCCTCCCCACCCTTCCCCTCCCTCTCCCCTCCTCTCTCTCCCTCCCCCCCCTCTCTCCCCCAAGCAGTGTAGAGTATGGGCTCCATCTCATGGATGAACCCTAAGTAAAATCAGATGTTAGCTGGTTACTCCCACAGCTTTGTGCCCTAGCTTTATGCCCCTCCCCATTGCCCTAGCATATTTTGCAGCCCGGAAAGATTGTAGATCAAAGGGTATTTTGGCTGGGTTGGTGTTAATGTTTCCTGTTTGATATCTTGCAAAGTGTCTTCCCTTACCAAAGGCACTAGAATATGGAGGTAAAGGGTCTATCTAGGCACCAGTTCAACACTTCCATGTTCAATGAGTTGTGTGGGACTTCAGCAATGGGGCATTGCTGTCAATTTCTGGAGAGCAACCTATGATATTGGCAACAGCCTAGGTTGTTTGGGGGATTTCCACTGGACTCCTTTGGCAACAACACAATTGGATGTGACCCTGTCCCAGTACTGAAAGCTTCATCTGGTAACAAGAGATGGCCAGTTGGGACTGTCTCCCCTATTATTTGGAGACTCCCTCAGGATCTCTTCATACATTTTTGGAAGTTTCCACTGTACTAGATTTCCATAGCACCCCTCAAGTGCCCCTTAATTCCCTCCTCCTCCTCACCTATCTTCCTGTTCTAGCCTCTTCTGCGCCCAGTTCATCTATAAAATGTATTCTCTACCCCCTCCCAGGGGGATCCACGTGTGCCCCCTTTGTCCCTTTTTTAGACCTAACCTCTCAGGCTCTTTGGATTGTAGCTTGGTTACCATTTACTTAATGGCTAATATCCACATACACGCCAATACACACCATGCTTATCTTTCTGGGTCTGGATTACTTCACTCAGAATGATTTTTTTCTCTTTGAAAATTGTATAACAGCCATCTAGTTCCTCTATAATGTTTTAATGTAAGAAGACATAATAGGTCAGAAGTGACAACCAGCTTATCCAGCCCACAACCTTACCCAGCTTCCTTGAAATACGCTAAAGGAGTCTTAAATGTAATTAAGGAAAGGGTGTTCCTCAGAAGCATGTGAGTCTGATTTCATAATAAACAAGAAGAGAGGACAGAACATATTTTAGCCATATTCATGAGAGATGCCCTGCACAGATCTGCCTAGGGTCCCAGCTGCCCAGGTGGCATGCAGGGTCCTCTTAACCTCTCACAATTATTGCTTTTTGCTGGAGTCCCCTGAGTGGTCCATGGGGGAAGAGTGTGGTAGCCATGAGACACAGAATGAGGCATCATGGGTGGCTGGACTGTTCTTTACTGTCTCCTCATCTCACAGATGGAGACAGGTGTATGTTGGGCAGAAGAACCAGCTGCAGTATAGACTCTCTGAAATCACACCTGCCCCACGGCTTTTCAAACTGGACTGCATCCTCAATTCCTCTGTGCCTCATTGCCAACATAGATAAAGAGTCTGCCCACCATAGCTTTGATGGTAAGAGCAAACAAGTACTGTCCCGTGCACGGGACAGCGTTCAAATGCTCATTTTGTGTGGAAGCGGTCAGCATTCTGTCTTCTTCTCTCGGGAAGCAATGGGAAGGAAGCCAGGCTTTCCCTGCCTGAAGCTGGCAGTCGCCTTGCAGTGGTGGGATGCCTCAGCTCGGAGCGCTTCAGCTGCAAGGATTCCAAGGGAAGCAGCTTAAACAAAGGAGGCTTTGCTGCCATTCACAGAGCCGGGCACTGCAGTCTGCAGTTCAGCCAATCAGAGCGTCGTCTCACAAAGCACTTAGCTCCTGGGCTCCTGCTCTGCTTCATAGTTGCACCCAGCTTCTCCTATCATCACATCCACCTTCAACGTATGAAGTGAAGAGATGGAGAGAACCCGGAAATACCTTTGGTTCTTTGTCAAGAATATGACCCTTCCCAAATTCTCAGCTAACTGGCAGTTGATGCCTGAGTCTTTTACTGAAACTGTATAATTTGCCCACAGTCTATTTAAGACAAACTGGGAATATGGACAACCTTTGGCTTCAATAGTGCAGATTACAAGGCGAAGGAGATTAGGAACATCCCCATGGGATGCCCTCCTATTTTCTTTATCCCATTAAGAAAATCTGTGTGACTGGTAATCTGTGGCAATGGGAGTGAGGCATGGAGTCCTCCAAATACTTCTGAGCTGTAAGTCCATCAGTATGTCCCTGCTCATCTCTTGGGACAGGGGAGTCCTGTTGGGAAACAGATAGGAATGGAAGCATCCAGCCGCAGCCGTGAGGCCGGCTGGGAGTTCACACCTGCTTCAGGACACAGGAAGCCTGATAGCCATGCAGCCCAAACGGGAGCACAGGAGACCAACCTCCGCTTGCCTCCCAATCACCCCGCTCATAGCTGTCCACTGGGGCTGGTGGAAGTGGCTAGAGGCCACCGGACTGCTCATTTCCTCCCCAATCATTCAACCTGCTCTCCGTGTGCTGTGCGCCCGAGAGCCCTGGGTGGCCAGCTTGAGGTCAGGGGCCCAGAGTGTAGCCACCACCTCCTTTCACATCCGCCAGGCAGCTGAACTGATGGTATCTAGTTCCTGAGACCCCACAGTGAACTCAGACCCCAGATAGTCTCTGTTGATAACAGCCTGGGCCCTTTTCATCTCTTAACAAACATCAAAACCTGGCTGAGGATCAAACTCGTGGCTGGGGACCAACTCCTGGCTCAAAATCTGTGGCTGCTTTTCTGAAGCAACCTGGTCTTCAGGGAATGGCGGGAGAAAAGAGTGAGCTCCAGGCCTATATGAGGTCCTGCTCCTCTTTGGTAAACTGAGGATCCAGACCAGACAACTCCTGCTCTGGTCTCTTCTGTTCACAGTCACCAAGTTTGGGGATGGTGTCCATTCTAGTGCCCAGGCTCCATGCAATTCTGGCTGGCATTTGGCACATCCTTCTCATGCGTGGCATTTCCGACATGGTACATGCCTGGCATCCTTCTCATGTGTGGCATTTCCAACATGGCACATGCAGCACATTGTCCTTGGCTTCTGGAAAGGGTAGCTCATTTTTCCTGAATTTATGGAAAACACCCCCTTTAACACATTTTCATCTGTGGGGAAAATAGCACTTTTCCAAAAGAGGAAAAAAAAAAAAGAATGAAAATTTACCTTATCTAGATGTTCAGGCCTGGAGCACCTGTAACTCCGTCCCCGCCAAGAACTTCCTGAGGCCGATGGTCTGATTTCTCAGCCAGCACAGAGACTCTGTCACAGAGACTGTGTTCCCTTCGTGCTCACTCGCTTTTGTACTCTGGGTGTCCCCCAACCCCCTAGGCCTTCTGGATGCCTGGCCATCTGCCGTCAAGGATGCTGCGATTAGCTATTACGTGTCTTTGAAATGCTCGCTGCTTGACTGCCTCTTCCCTTCAGCCACACCTCAATTCGTTGCTCCTCTTGGTGGTAGAACTGCTCTGAATATGTAAGCTTGGGTATTTGGGTTCAACCCTTGCACTTTCTGCAGGGCTCCACGATGCCATCAGGGCATCTGATTGTACCTGAGCTCATGATGGCCAGCAGTGAGCAACAGTTAGCCTCTTCCTTGACTCGGCATCCTCCCCTAAAACCTAAGTACCAAGCCCCTCACCTTCCTTCTCCCTCAGGCATCTCCTCCATGCCTTCCCTGAGCCTCCCTTTAGCCACAGTCTAAAAACTTCAGGTTCTCTGACTCATCTTCCACCTCCAGATTAAATAGGCTTCCTGGCTTTCCTGAGGACCCCAATATCCAGGACACCCCAAAACCTGCCTGCCATCACTTTCTCCTTTGATGGAAAGTGGCCCTCTTCCTTTACAGTCCTGTGGAGTGCACTGTGGTCTCCTTTAAGGTAAATCTCTGGTCTCGGCCATTTCCACTGCTGCCCACTCTCTAACCGACCTACATGGATGTCTGAACTGTGCATGTCCCAGACTCTTAAGGTTCCAAGTCCAAGGTGAAGCACAAATGCTAATGTACGTTCCCTCTTCCTCTTCCTTGTCCATCCCTCTTGATCTATTCCCGCCACCCCAGTCTCCCCAGCATTCTCCAAAGGGCGTCTCCAAATCGAGCATGCCCCAGGGCCCAGGGCTCCCTCTCTCCCTCGTTCAATTATCTTTTCACATAGCCCATCCCTGACATTCTTCATTTTTTTTCTTTGATCATGATCTGCACTCCAACAGTGGGATCTTCTGTCTTCCTTGTGTGGGTTAGCCATTTCTGGGTAACAGAAACAAAAAGCAAACACAGCTTAGGTGCTTACAATATTTATTATTCCAATTTCTGTAGGGCAATGAATCTGGGCCTAACCTTGCTGCTCCTCTGGTCAGGGTGAACCTTGGCAACCAGGACCCATCAATTCTAAGTATGACTTGAATGTATGGGAAGACAATGTGCGCATGCACGAGTGGAAGACAGGAAATCACCAAGCGGCCTGGGGAGGTGCATTGGTGGGTAAAGTGCTTGCTTGGCAAGCGTGAGGATGGCCTGAGCTCAGATGTCCAGCACTCATGCAATCGCTGGACAGTCGCACACGTCTATGACCTCAACGTGGAGGGCAGAGACAGGCAGACGTCGAGAGCTCGCTCATCAGCCATTCTAACAGAAACAGTGACCACGAGGCCAACCACAGAAAGACCCTGTCTCAAAGACAAGGTGGAAAATAATCAAGGAAGACATTGAGTGTTGACCTTTCCTACCCACACACAGACACAGAGGAGGAGGAGGAGGAGGAGGAGGAGGAGGAGGAGGAGGAGGAGGAGGAGGAGGAGGAGGAAACAAACGGAGGTGAAAAGGAGGGGGAAAGGAGAATTAGAAAATGTTTGGAGTTAGGGAGATTTTGCCTAGACCAATCTGGCAGGCTCATGCTAAAGACAAGACACAGTGATCAAATATCACTTGGGAGATGGTAGGTCAAGAGCCAGTTAGATCTCAAGATTGGGGAGTTATTGCCAAAATTGGGTCATAAAAGAAAGTGCCTGGGGTCTAGAAAAAGTTTGAGCAGCCTGCCTAAAATTTGGCCAAGCAGAGAAGGTAGTTCCATTCAAAGAGGACAGGGGGCAAGGGACATATAGTTCCACAGCTGGGGTGGTCAACCATTGGGTAAGGAGACAGGAGGCAGGCAAAAAATGGTGCCTGGGCATGTGGGGTTCAGTCAGACCTGCACAGGCAAGGGTCTCTACTTTGAGCCATCTTGGGGCTGAGTTCTGGAATATGATGCTTATGAGTCAAGGTAAGGTAAGGAAGGACTCAGTAATGAGCCAAATAAGGGCATGGATACTGACGTGGGGGGAGAACAGGAACAGCGATGGGAGTATTCCAAGTTTGCCCAGGACCCACACATTCTGAAGGCCTCCCAGGCTCAGGACTTCAGAGAATCTTAACTGGAGTGAATGACCTGGCCCTCATCTATCTTTATAGGCCTTGGAGACAGCTGGGGTGCTTCTCAAGGCTCAAACCCATGGTTTCCATCAAGAACATAGAGACAGAAAACATCGACCAGACATAGAAAGTACCTCCTACTTGCTGGGGTACTCACAATGTCTTTCCAGCACTTAGCCTCAGTGCCAGGTCCTCTAGATCTTGGATAGTCATAGGTCTCCATTCTGAGAATGGTTGGGGCTACAGAAAGACCTCACCACTGTGACCTGGGGTCCCAACCAAGGGCCTCTCAAGAACCTAGCACTTACCTTCAAAAACATGTACTTATCTTTGAAGAAAAAGAGAGGTCCCTGGAACCCACAACCCTGGGCCCTCATCCTTAACATGCCTTACACTGAGGTGGGAACCATTTATATAGCAAGGGAGGCAACAGCATCAGGTGGGCACACTGGGCAGTGGAAGAATAAGAGGAGGACCCAGGCCCTGCTCTTCCCATCACATCTGTGTACCGATTAGTGTACTTCCTCCTGTGCTTGCTCCTCCTTGTTGAGATTGAGGGGAACCCAGATCAGGGAGTTCTGCCAATTGCACAGGCACAGACCATGACCAACGATCAGACTGCACTCCACCCCAGCTAAGTGTCCTGGCTAATGGACCAATCATTCAGGTTGCCCTGATGAAGGTGGGCCTGAAGCCCTATGAGGTAGATAGCCCAGGCACAGTACAGACATCCCTCGCCGTGTGTCCTTGATCAGAGTTTGCCCTGATGACATCACCTCATAGCAGCATTACTCATAGAATTACAGTCTCCTACGCAGCTTGATCGGATTTATAAAGTGCCCCAGGCATGACGAATCCTCCTCGTGAGTGGGTCATTTCCTGAAGGAGACTCCAGAGATGGCTCACTGCACAGATGAGAGAGTGCTGGCAACTCCAGCAATTGGCACTTGAGATATGTGTGATCGTTTTCTGTGTGAATGGCCTGCAGGTCAGAGAGAATACTATCTCTGTGGGTGACTTGTACGCACTTGAGTGGAATGTGGAATTATTTTGAAAGACAGTGTCCCTAATGCCTACTAATATTTGGTACCAGACCTCTAGAGACTCCCTGAAGAGATCCCTAGCCCCTAGTATGATAGGTGGCAGTTTTTAAAAATGACTGAAATATTTCTGTCTCATGTGCCCTCCCAGGATCTTATCATTCCCAAGAGATGGGCCTTCTTTCCTCTCTCTTTGAGGCTGAGCCGGCCTTTCTGGATGGCACAATGGCTGTGGAAACTTCTGAGGCTGTGTCTCAGAAGGTAATATGTTTTATTCTTTTTCTTAATAGTTTAATTATGTTGGATGAATTTTAGTTAAATTTGGTTTTAGTTTTTCCTTTGACAGTTTTATATATGCATATAATTATTTTAGCTGTTTTAACCTCCATTGTTCTTGTTCATCTCCCACTGAAACCCTTTTTCTTCTCTGAGGTGTGTGTGTGTGTGTGGTTGAATTTAATTAGAATTGTCCACATGAGCAGGCAGTAGGGGAGCACACCTATAATCCCAGAACTCTGGGAGGCAGAGGCAGGTGGATTTTTTAGTTCGAGGCCAGCCTGGTCTACAGAGTGAGTTCCAGGACAGCCAGGGCTACACAGAGAAACCCTATCTCAAAAAAAAAAAAAAAAGAATTGCCCACATGAACATGGAAGAGAGATTATTTACAGGAACATGGGGGACTTACCAGAGGATACACCACTGAAGAAACTGACAGCATACTTCCAGCAACTATTAACTGTCAGTGATGATGAAATGTTAATGGACCCAATATGTGTGGGTCTTTTGTGATAACCACAATGGCAGCACACTTCCCCAACTCTTCGGCTTTACATTTTTCTGCCCCATCTTCCTAGATTTTCCCTGAGCCTTGAAGGAGATGACAGAGCTGTCCCATTTAGGGCTGAGCACGACACCAAGATAACATGCTTGTGATCGCCGTGTTGGAGGAAAGCTCAGAGCCTCCTGGAGGGTCCATGCAGTATTGCAGTGAAGGTTCCAGTTGACAGCCAGCACCAACCACTAGCTATCAGACACCAGCCATGTGAGAAGGACTCAAACAGTTCCGGCCTCAGACATCAAGCCACCAGGCCTAAGTCAGGAGAGATGAACAGAGTCATGCAACCTTTATGAGTGATGCCCGGATTGCCCATCCTTGACCAGAGGAAATGCCAGTGCTATTTTTGGGTGCTCCACTTGGGGATGATTTGTTATGCAACAATAAACAAAGAGAACAATGCCCTTGGGTGAATTCAAGCTTCAGTGAGTGTCCAATGCTTGTACATAACTCTAAGAAAATCCTAGGTGGATATAAGGCCAGCTCCTGATAGCATCGATGGCTGTGCATCCTGGTGAGCTCAGATTGGTCACAAGTGGCCTCCAGATCTCAAAGAAAGACTCTAAGTGCCACCTTTACAGTGACAGGAGCCCAGTGGCTATCGGATTGGAGGGGACATACTACATAGGAGAATCTCTGACTAGGGTTTTCTCTGTAATGATAAATGTCTTCATAGCAGCGGGAAGCTATATATTCTGCACCAGAACTGGGCATCTCTAAGAATAGTCAATGTCCTCAAAGTCACTGCAAGGTGAGAAGACACGAGTATGTCATGGAGCTTCTGGAGCCTTCTCTGCCTAAGGGCAGTATACCAACATCCAAACTTGATTCTATCAAGTTATTTCTATAAACTGGGGTGTGTGTGGTTGACAGAAATGAATGGGCCCCACACTGCAAAATATTTAGCCATATCTGCAAGGCAAGATGGTTATCAGGTCAGGTTGTGCTATAATAAACTGACTGACCCCAGGAGTGCATTGTATCCTAACATTCTCAGGATCAATAGCAACGTAGTAATCCAATCGTTGGACCCAGGAACGTATGTCTTTGTTTTCAGGCAGAAATTTCATTGTTTTTTTATTTAGATGTTTTTAGATAAAAAATATATAAATAAAAAGTGCCCCTCAAATGGAATTCCCTCTGGAAGATTTAAAAATAGGCTGTGGATCAGCATGAGCAAGGTATATTATCTTTGGCAACTTATGGCCAGATGCTCATAGAATTTCTTAGCTGACAGAACAAGATTGTGGTAAGCAGAAGACACAGGAAAAATTCAGAGTTAAATGCTGGAGGAATGGAACAAGATGTGCTAGCAAGCAAATGCTCCCTTGCAAATAAGACGTCCAATAAGCAGATCAGGACAAACCAACTGACCGCAACCAGACTGAAAGGGGGGTCTGGACCCAGAAAGAACTGAAAACCATCCATTCAAGGGTGCAGCAATCAGGCACAAGGAGACCATGCTGGTACCTGATGGCGGGACTGATCCAAGAGACCACTGTAAGGAAAGCGGTTGGTTGTCCTGGAGGCTCACACTGAGCTGCCAAATTGTCTACAGTGAAAGCAAGCCATCATCCTGGGGACACACTGAGCAGCCAAACTGTTGATGCAACTGCTTTTTCTCCAAAGGTCATACGATCATTTATTCTGAACCCAGTTTGATGATCTATGGTCTAAAAACACAGATTTGAGACACCCCAAATGACAAGTTGTGAAAAGAAAAACACAAAGTAGTTATAGAAACTTTTATAGACACAGAACAAGACCAGTAATAGATCAATGCATATGCCAAATACATTAGCGGGAACAGCAGGCAGCGAGTTACAAGGCAGGGAAAACTTTGCTTTTTTGTCTCATACATTTTCTAATGACCTTCTTAACTTTTGAATTGGTAGAAGTAAGGGGTTTGACTAAGGTTTATTCAAAATGTTTATCCAGTCACAAAAGAAATATTTGGTCAGATACTGAGGTGGGCAATAATAAGAAGCCATTAAAGGGACTAAACATAGGCAAGGTAATTCTGGCGCTCAGACTGCAACATCCATCACTCCACACTCAGGAAGTCAGACCAGTCGGTTGGCAGAATCTTTAATATAAGTATGGCTTTCTCGGGCAACTCCAATTCAGAAAAGGAAGTAAGAGCAAGAAATAAAGGAGTTTGTGGAGAAAAATAAAACTATCCCTATTGGACAATGGCATGATTCTATACTTTAAAGACTCGACTGGGAGGAACAACAATATGAGCCACCCAGTACTCCCAGAGCTCCCAGGGGCAAAACCATCAACCAGATAGTACACATGGTGTTACCCATGGCTCCAGGTGCATAGTCAGCAGAGGATGGCCTTGTTGGACATCAAAGGGAGGAGAGGCCCCTGGTCCTGGAAAGGCTCGATGCCGCAGTGTAGGAGAATATCAAGTCAGGGAAGCAGGAGGGGGTTGATTGGGGAACAGGGGGAGGGGAGATGGCTTATGGGACTTTTGGGGGGACCAGGAAAGGGGAAATCATTTGAAATGTAAATAAAGAATAGATCTAATAAAAAATAGACTCAAATGGAAAATACTTAGATATGATGAACACCTTCAGTAAAGTAGCAGAATACAAAGACAGGTATATGTCTATGTCTATGTCTATGTCTATGTCTATGTCTATGTCTATGTCTATGTCTATGTCTATGTATATGTCATTACCTTTCCTCCAAGTCAATAATGAACTTGTCAGGAAAGAAACCAGGAGGAAATCTCATTCTGAACAGCCAAGCAAACAGAAACACCAAAGAATAAATCAATCCGAGCAGGTTACAGACCTCTACAATTAACAGCACTGAAGGAAGAAAGCGCCGAAGGAAGAAAGCAAAGAGGACAGAAGATGAAAAGATCTCCAGTGGTTGTGGATTAGCAGAACCGACACTGTAGAATAATCTATACTGTTGAAGGCAGTATACAGAGTCAACATAAAATGTCTATTAAAAAATCAACATTTTCAAGGAATTAGAAAAAACCCACAAAATTCATTTGGAAGCACAAGAGATTCCAAATATCCAAGATGATCAGAGACAGAAAGAGCTAGAGTTTTTACAATTCTGAATCTCAAATTATACTACAAAACCATAGAATACAAAACAGCATGGTGCTGTCACAGAGACACGTGGATCAGAATAAAGAGCCCAGGTAGAAACACACAGAGATACAGCCACTTAGTGTGACAAAAGTGTCAAAATGTGCACTGGAGGAAAACAACAGCCACAAAGGACACTGGGAAAACTAGATTTCCACATGTAGAAAAATAAAACTAGGTGCATATCTCTCACCTCACCCCCCCCCCCAAAAAAATCTATTCAAAATGGACCAAAGAACTCAGTGTAACACTTGAAGCTGAAACTAGAGGAAGGCATAGGAAGATGTCTCCAGATACAGTTGTAACCGAGGATTTTCTGCAAAGGACTCTAAAAGTACAGGAAATGATCCTAAGAAGAAGGATTATGAGTTCAAGATGGGCCTGGAGAGATGGCTCAGCAGTTAAGATTACTTGCTGTTCTTGCAGAGGACCCAAGTTTAATTTATAGCACCCACGTGGCAGTTCCAGGAGATTCGCTGTCCTCTTCTTATCTCCACAGGCAATAGGCATCCAACGGTACACATACATAGATGCAGGGAAACACTCATATACATAAAATAAGTAAACCTTTAAAAAGAGAGTTCCAGGACATTCTTGAATGCATAGAGAATTTGAGATCATCTGGGTTCAAAAATTCACTGCACAACACACAGACACATACACAGACACACACAGACATATACACAGACACATACAGATACACACACACACAGAGACATACAGAGATGGCAGACAGATATGCACACAGATGACATACAGAGATATACACACAGAGAGACAGACACAGAGATATACACACATAGAGACATGCACATGCAGCATGCATGACAAGAAAACACAAGGAGACTATGAAGAGCAGTTCTAAAGAAAGGGATGGAGGAACAAGTGGGCAGGAGTGAAACAAAAACGTGCATGTTCTCAGTCATACATAGAATTTATATTCAACAATGTGTGTGTGTGTGTGTGTGTGTGTGTGTGTGTGTGTGTGTGTGTGTGTGTAACATGAAAGGAGAAGGTTTTGGAGGGCAGGGAGGAGACCAGCAAGGCAGAGGAGGGAGGGAGGGGCAACAGTGCTGAACAGGGGCGAAATACAATGTACATGTAACTTCACACCACAGTGAAACCCATTATTTTGTGTCCTAACTAAAAGTGACATTTTAAAGGACCCATCCTCCATGGAATACCTAGCTCTGTAGGAGTTTTGCACAAGGGTGTCAAGATCAGAGACCTGAGGACTGGAGGGACACTTGCTAGGTTTAGGCAAGAACAGAGGTGTTGAGAGTAGGAGGGAGGGCCTGCCACACAGGGTAAGAGGCTGGCGCATCAGGGCTTTAGGAACCCTGGTGGACAGTCATGGCTGAAGGAAGGGGACCCATAGGGGAGCCTGGGCCTTGGACGGTGGAGCTGAGGATGAACTCCTGCTCACACACACACACACACACACACACACACACACACACACACACACACACTGTTGATACCCCGAGGTTTCCAGGTGGAGGAACAGGTGCTAGCAAGCTCCTCTGGCCACAGAAGCAAGGCCAAGAATGGAAGGGAAGGAGCTGCCCGGGGACATAAGGCAGACTGGGAATAGCCTGTTCACATAGGTACTTTCTTCCATCTCTGTGGCAGTGCAGTCCTTACCACTGAGAGCATGGGGAACCCAACCCTCCTGGCCCTGCCCTGCAGGACAATCAGCCCCTCCCCTGCCCAGCTGTGAGGCTTATCCACTTGTGAGCTGGAGCCCAACCTGAAACTCCTTACCTTTCCCAGAGAAGGCAGAGAAGAGCCAGAGCAGGGAAGGCAGGGGCAGGAGCACAGCCCCATCTAGATGTGAAGGATTGGGACTCAGCGGCTGCTCAAGCAAGCTTCCTCAGAGCCAACATGTTTAGGCGATGGCAAAATTAACTGCCTGGTCTGATGATCATACATGTACATCATGAATACTACAAATACACACACAGTTCTGATGTGCCAGTAACACCTTACAAATAAATAAGACTGCACGTGCAATTCAAGTGAAGGTCTACCCCGAGCCCAGGTCCTGTACTAAGGCTGCCTGTACCAGAGCTGTGCCTCCCACAGCCCTGGAAAAGCTTACCAAGAAAGCCAGAACACCTGTCAGCTTGAACCAGAGCTTTCCAGAAAGGCATGGGGGGGGGAGGGCAGGGATTAGATGGGTCCCCTGTTCCCACTGGCCTCCAGCAGAATGCCTGCTCCCTCTGGCCCAACCAGGAGGCAGGCCCAGATGGCCCCATTTCTCATCCCTATCGATTATTGTGGCAGAAGCCCCAGGAGCAGAATGTAAATCAGTGTCCCTGGGGTATTTAACCAAGGAGGGTTAGTTGGAGGTGGCGTCCCTTATAAGTCCCTCATCTGATGTTTTTATATTAATTCCTATAGTGGCCAGATTAATTTTTATTCCACCGACTCTTATCTCTTCTTCATTGACTAGGAGACATTTTTCTGAAGTGCGTATCTCAATGAGTATCAGTCATTTAATGGGTGCTGCCCCTGGCTGGCTGCGAGGTTTTCATTAGAGAATGAACATCCCTTTGATCCAAAGACTCGGTCTTTGGAAATAACAATGCACAGGCAAGCCCGAATCACTGTCACTGTCATCAGTACCTGTAAGGGAGGGTGATAGCTGCCTAGTGGGACACACAACAGTGGGCATGGGGCGCCCTTCCCCCACCTGCATCTCCCGATGCCCAGAAGCTGACTCACCACAGAGGACTCAAGTGACCAAGTGCCCACACTTAGCAGAGGACCCTGACCACACCCCAGAGATGAGCATGGGGTCACCAGACTTTGCTTTGCACTAGGCACTCTCTCTTATCTCTCTTGGTCAGCACCCCTTTCCTTAAAAACATAGTATGGCTGTTGCTATAGCCTTCTGAAGGCAAAAGGAATTCACTAATTAGGGATTCCCCAAAGTTTAGTACTGTACATGGTGGCAGATCTTGGGCTCAGATGGCGACAATGATTCGCATCTTTCCTGGTGTGACATAAGGATTAGGCTGGTGAGTGTCAAGGAACCTGGGTCTGGGTCCAGATAAGTAAGCAGGGAACTAGTAAAGCGTCAGCACTATCTGCACATACAAGTGCCCACAGAGGACAAGGCAGGTAGATTTGGGGACTCTAGCCAAAGCCAAAGACTTGTGGGCACAAGTCTGAGGGCTAGATGTATAACCCTGGGAGCTGAATGGAGGAGAGGCACATGGTACTGCAGGGATATCTAGCTTGCCTGACACATGGGAGCCCCACTTCTCTCCCTTGCCATTGCTTGCATTAGAGCAGTGGGTCCTACATGTGGTTCCGAAACCAACAGCATCTGGAGTCAGAGAGCCTGTGATGTGGGCAGACCCTCTCCCACTGGGTACTTGCAGACTAGTCCTCCGCCAGCTCGAGAGGACAAGCACTATGGAGCAAGCAAGGCGTGGTAGTTTGAGTGACAAATGTTCTCCACAGGGTCAAGCATTTGAGCCCTTGTCCTTCCCGTTGTCTGGTGCTGTTTGGGGTTAGGGGTGGGGTTATGGCGCCTTGCTGGAGGATGTGCGTCACCAGAGGCAGGCTTTCAGAGTTTAGAGCCTTGGTGCTCTACTTCCATTTTTTTCCTCTCTCTACTTCCGATTTGCAGATAAAGATGTGGTCTGTTGGCTTCCTGCTCCTGCAGTCCATGCCTGCTACCTACCACCTTGCCTTCTCTGCCGTTGTCAACTCCCCTCCTGGAGCCATAAGCCCAAACAAACATGTCCCTCTATGTTCGCCTTTGTCATGGTATTTTATCCCAGAAACAAAAAGTAAGACGTATACAAGGCCATCAGAGAAAGATTGCATGCTGTTGTGGTTTGGAATTTAAATGATGCCCATGGGTTCATGTGCTGAAAGTGTGGACCCTTCGATGGAGGGTGGGGACTCTGGGCATGCGTTTTGATGGAGAGATTGAGACAGATCAGGTAAGCTGTCTCCTCTGACACACACCTGCTGCTATGATGTTTTTCTTTACCATAGGTCCCAAGGCAGCTGGGCTGATCACAGAACAAAGTTTTGAAACCCTGAGGCAAAGTCAAATGTTCCCCCTTTCAGCTGTTTTTGGGTCTTTTGTAATAGCAGAAAAAGCAGACTCACACACCTGAGCTTGTGCTTTGGTGACCTCCCCAGTAAAACAGATCCTGTCACCACTGTGTGGAGATGCTGTCTGGGAGGATCCTGATTGAGTCAGAGGTTCCCCTGGGTTCAGATGTACTTACCAGCCAGGCTGCTGCTTTTTCTAGAGGATGTGATTCCCACAGATTTACCTCTCAGAATGAGCTCTCTTCACTCATGCAGAGTCAGACATGTGTAATCAGACCCTGAGCCTTTAGGACCCGGAGAAGGTTGATAAAAAACAAATGCAAACAGGCAAGCAGGCTGCGCTCCCTCCCCAAGGCTGTGTGTCAGTCGCACAGATCAGCCTCTTCCCTCAGTCTACACACAATTCCTCTATAGCCCAGAAGGTGGATGCATTGATTAGGGGGCTGCTTCTGAGACACAATGGCAGTGGGCTAATGCTATGAGTAAGGTCTAAAGAGTCAGCTGCATCCATGGGCCTGAATTCTGCAAAGAAGTCCTCGAAGAGGTGAGGTCACCGAGGGGCAGGGCAGACCTGAGGACAGGGAAAGCCAGATCTGGTTCCCCTCAGTATCCACTGCCTCATCTCTTGCCCCAGAAGGCCAGATGGTTGGTCACACAGGATGCCGTTAACGAGCAATCTCTGGAGGCCCTCAGTGGGGAGAAGAAGACTGAGGCAGAGTGATGGCTGGGCTGGGGGTCAGGGGGCAGGGCAGCGAAATATCCACAGAGATGCGAAATCTACGACAGATTTTCTCCTAAGCGTGGCTTCAGGTATAAGAGAACACACTTGAGAGAGGTGAGGTTTGTGAAGCCCTCACCCACAGCCACCGTCAACGTGGATTCTCTAAATAAATGTTTCTCCTGTACTTAGGAAGGGGTCCCCCAAAAAAGTAGAGAAGTGTTTGGCCTTCTCTCCTGTTCCCCACCAATGACCTGCTAAGAGCCTCCTCTACCCTCCCCCAGCACAACCCTGGGCTTCCTCTCCTCTCACATTCCTGCCTGTATGCTCTCCCACAGGCAGATCCTGGGGCCATAGTGCCCCACCTCCTCCTGGGCTCTAGCATATTATCTGTGCTGCAAAGGCAAACCTACCAGGAGCCTACCCCAGAAAGTGTCTACGGCACTGGCCACCTGGTACATATTTCTTGATAAAATGCAAGTTTAGATCCAACTCAAGAGCACGCACACCCTCACATCCAGCCCCTGTCATGGAGGGGTTTCAGAGAGCACAACCACATGGGAGGGTATAACCACCTCACACATGTCTCACTTAAGCTGGGCAGAAGGCAGCTCAGGACCTGACAGAGCCCAGGATGGGCAGGTAGAGGCCTATGTCTAAGCTACAAGAACAACTTCCAGACATGATTGCATCTGACCTTGAATCTCCTGTCTCTGGCGCAGGGCCCATGGTGACCTCAGCTCCCTCAGCTCCCTCATACTTCTGCGCTCCGTTATAGAGAAGTTTGTAAAGCGTCCAATCTACAGAAAATCGCCAACTTCTAGAATCATCGGAAGGACCCACATCCCTTGGACAGAGCCCTTTTCATCCCTGATGACCATTTGTCTAGCCTCCCCTCTGGAGATGCAGTAGGCTGGGGAGGGGAGCTTCCTTGAGCCAACAAGACACTTCCAGCCTTCTCACTCAGGTTTCCAAGAGACCGCCCAGCCTAGCCCTGCTGGCCTGAAGCACTGAGGCCTCCAGAACTTTCCTGAACATTCCTCATTTGAGCAATCCCATCCCAAGTCAAATCCCAAGGGAACCTGGAGAGGAGAGAACCTGGAGAGGGTGGTGGGCCCCTCCCCTCTCCGAGGTGGCTCTGAAAGTTTACAGGGCCAGGGGAAGAGCATTCCTGAGCTTTTTAGAGTCTCCACAAAACACTTCCTGATGTCTGCCTGACACTAAAAACCTATTAAAGTCGTAAACTTCTCCTGCAGAACGGCTTCTCAAAAATGTATTTATCTAAAGGGCATCTGTGTTTGGTCTCTAACACAAATGCTCCAAATGCCGGGCCCCAGGTGATTTATTTGGGGCGCTTTGTTCTCCTCCTCCTAGAGCTTTTTCAGCTTCAGACTCTGGTTGCTTGGCCACTCCCTTAGCCCCTCTGCTGATGGTTAGACTTGATCTACTCTGAGGGGCAGCCCAGAGGGGGTGGGCACGGGGCGGGGGTGAGGGGAGAGCCTGTGAGCATCCGGTGGGAACTGCAGAGGATGGGCAGGGGCTGCTGCTACAGCTCTCCACAGCACAGAGCCCATCTGCCAGCCTGATCACATGCCTCCATTTCCAGCCAAGGCAGCCTCTCTAGAATGCCAGCCATGCTCGACGTGGGACCATTCGCTATGAGTCCTTGCTAGGTACTGAACTACATGAGATGCTGGATATTCACCGTTAACAAGCCAGTGTCCCCACAACACACAAATGTAGACCAGACAACATGCAAGTAACATTTGTACCACATAAAACATAAGAACCAGGTGCCCATGATCATCCCAAGACTGCCCTCTGCCCAGGGATTGTAGGTCAGCCTCGGACACTCAGACTGGGCTATTCATGGGGCCTCATGCAGTCTCCACAGGGCATCTGAGCAGGAGCTGACTTCTGAGTGAGAAAGAGTTGAACATAGAGGAGTCTGAGAATAGAAAAATGGGGGAGCAGTGCTGGGGAGCCCCTATAAAGTCTGCGTTGAGAAACTAGGAGGACTTTCCTCAAAGCGCTAAGATCCCAGCTTTGGTGAAGAGGCCCTTAGGCCTCAGGCTACAGCACAGAGTCCCCTGACAATCCTTCATTACAGCATCTTAATATGCATGAACTCATCAGCCCCTTTACAAAGAGGCCCTGGAGAGCAGGCCCTGCTGGAGCTGCACTGTGTTTGCCGGCAGTGGGAGAGATTTCAGAAAGCCCAGGAGGCTGGGGACTCTGCCTAGAGGGGAATCTAGGACTCCATGGAGGGCGGATGCCTGGAGTGTACTCCCATGATGCTATCCTTCTCTCTGGGGCTTTGGCATCTTCAAGCTGTTAAGAGTCCACAGAGCAAAAGCTGCCAGGGCAAGTCCCTCAGAACCACCACAGGACTCCACAGCACCAGGCTGTGTCTCTGCTTCTCCGCTGGCAGAGACTAGGCCAGAAGCCCATCTTGCCTCTACAAGAGGCCAAGAAGGTGGTTTTTGTTGTTGTTTTGTTTTTGTTGTTGTTGCTTTGTTTTGTTTTAGATTCATGCCTGCTGATAAAGATACTAGTCGCGTGTGGCTATTTAATTTTACCTTATTTTCAATTCAACATAGTTAAAACTTAGATCTTGGGTCTCGCCGCCACATTCCAAATGCTCAGAGAGCACAGAATGGAACCTAACCACCACAGCAGTGCCTTGTTTCAGTTGGACAATGCTCTTTCAGGCTGTAGGCTGGGCTGGCCACATCTGGTGAGCAGGAAGGGCAGTGTATGGTCTATGGGACAGATTGGTGGCATCATCAGGACCCCTGAGCAGACCTCCCTGCAGCTAGAGTTGGCGCTAAGAAAAGAGTAATAATAAACAGGAGTTCTTGTGGAGTATTTATGGCTCCAGAGCTGAATTGCAGAGGAACCTGGGGGTTGTAGGCAAATCAACATAGTCCCTGGTCCTGTTTGTGAACAGAGGGCTAAGAGTTACAGGGGACTGAATTGGTTAGACTGGGCTCCCTTGGTCAGCAGACCTGATTGGCTTGCAGCACCCCTGACTCCAGCTCGCGGCTGCTACCATGTGTGCAGTGGGCAGGCAATGGCCCTGTCAGTGGCCATGGGCCTGAGCTGACATGTCCCACACCTAGAACTGCAGCCCACAGAGGTGCTGGGGAAGGCCATTACAGGGCATTAAGTCAATGGACTTGTTATTTGTCGGTGTTCCAAACACACAGCAGGTGTTTTGACTCTGAAAGGTAGAAACTCCCAGAGGCCAAAAAGAAGGCTGGTGATCCAGAGTGGGGGCAAAGGCTGCAGCAGGAGTCGTGTGGCTCTGTCCCTTCCGGTTACTGTGGGAATTCCAAGCCATTGGTGTTACACTTTCTGGTGTCTGCAGGGCAGTGCTGTACCCCCAGATGCAGCTTCTCTGCCCAAAGGCACTTACCCCACCACCCCAGGCCTGACAGCCACCTCCCTCCATCCCTTCCTAGTTCACATGCCAACAAGCACGTGTCTGCCAGCTCAGGGAGTGTCTGAGAGAAAGAACATGGAGTGAAACACTTCATTTTCTTCACCATAGGGTCTCTGTTTTTAGAAAATGGTACCTCAGATATTATAAGTACCCAGTAAATAAATGCAATTTTATCCTCAAGTGGGAAATGAATAGATTGAACAAAATGTCGTTCCACACTGCCTGCAGGATGGACTGAGACCCTTACCCCCGTCCATTCTAAGAGACCTAGCCAGTGTGGGCTGTGGTCCTGGACCTGTGACTCCTGAAGACCACGAGGGTCGGATTCCTGTTCCTGAACTTAGCATTCTTGACATCTCTAGATACTCCCACACTGTGGTCCTGGAGCATCCCATAATACCAAGTCTCTATATGTTATCTCTGGTTTATCATTGCAGGGTCCATGATAGGATAAGGCAAATTATTAGCAATCTGGGCAGGACATTAGGAACACTGGATCCTGTCGAATGGCCTCTTCTTCCTGCCACAGCATCCTGACAGAGTCAGCATCTCTGGGTCACCTAGCATAAATCCCTCTGTCTCTGCCCTCCTACAGAATACTACTACCCAGTCATAAACACTCTCTCTCTCTCTCTCTCTCTCTCTCTCTCTCTCTCTCTCTCTCTCTCTCTCTCTGCCACTGCACTATAGACCAAATCTAGAAGCATCATCCATCCTTCCTGAAGGTTTAGCTATTTTAGCCTGAAACTTGAGAAGTTGGAAATAGGTTTTGTGATGATAAAGGTAAGCTTAATTTTTCATTTACCTTCAGCTAATAACTGACTGAAAATAGGCCCTCCTGGGCTTCCTGAAGGCAAGGGAAAGGAAAATGCTTCCTGGTGACAGGACAATTTGTCAGAAAGTTATGAGTGAGTTCAGCAGAGCTGTATAGGAAGTGTATATTGAACAATATGACACACTGGCTTCTAATTGCTTCTGTCTTTCTGATCAATAATACATGTTTTCAAAAAGCCTTCTGTTTGCATTTACACAATGGACGGTAACTACTGCAAAGGAGCCATTAAGACCTATTTTAAAAAGTGCATTCTTAAAAAACTTGTCTAAATCTGCATTACAAGGCAGATTATGAAACTGCCTTGGGAGACGTTTTTCTAAAAGGCAGTCAGGCCGTTTCTGCTGGACTTGCCAACTGTGCGCACTGCCCTCTCCATGGCTTGCTTGTGAGCCAGAAAGCTTTCTCCACAGCTCCAGATGACGCCCTGAGATGCGGCCAAGCCCAAGGCCTCCACAGTGGCCAGCGATGCCCTCCACCAAGACACAGAACGAGCAGATGCCCGGTAGCTCAGGTAGGTGCAGTCACACATCCACTTGCCACTCTTGAAACTCCGCTGAGGAGTGTGCAGTGTCAAAGGGTGGGCACTGGGATTCTGGGGCTTTCCTTCCGACACATCTGAGGGTCAGAAGGTCTGGGCCCCATGACCAATCCAAGAGGGCGGAGGGCAAGCATTGGCTCTGGCAGGCCAATGGGTGGGAAAGCCGGAACAGAGATAGAAGCAGGCGCATGGGAGGAGGGGCCACCAGGATTCATCAGCTTCCTTAGCAGGAGCTTCTGGTATTTGGCTTTATCATTCTATAGCTAATTGGAATAGTCATAATAGCAAGGTCTACTCACAGGAACTATAGTGGGCCCTCACGGAGGGCTCTCTCTCAGGCAACATGGGAAGAAGGAACTGCTTCCCAGGAGACCCCAGACTTGAGAAAGAGAAGAGCCTAAAAGATAAAGAAAAGCACCCACTGTCCACTGAGCCCATCCATATGGGATTACTTATGCTCAAAACGATACTGCTAGGCAGTTGTCTTGATGGACCAGTGTTACGGAAGAACCCTCTGGAAGATATTGAACGATGTAAGCAACCTGGACTTAGGCTAGGTGAAAAGATCAGGATGGGATTCCTCTAGGGGAAGAGAGGAGGCAGCAGGAAGAAGGAGAGGGGGAGGGGAAAGGAGAACCCTGCAGGAGGAACATATGGAATGCTGGGAAAAGAAATGAAGTCAGTCATGTTAAGGGGGGCTCTGTCCAGTCCCCGGCCTCAGATGCATAGGTCTGCCCCTGCTGCTCACCTTCATGAGATAGGGGCTCAGGCCTTGGGTATCTAGTCAGGTTCCTAGAAGCTACAAGAAGAATTAATGTCTTCTCACAGAAAGACTGAGTCCCATCTACAAGTGTCTTCACTGGGTGCCGAGGCAGGCAGCCAGGCAGGATCTGCAGAGGTCATACATAGCACATCCTTTAGCTATCCTCTGCCAGATCAAGCCAGGTAGCCTGGGAATGTTAATGATGGAGCCTATGTGATGAGGAGGTGCACCTGCTTGCCTCCACCGTGGCACCCTCAGAGTTAGCTGTAGAGCATGGTTTTCTTCCTGTAGCTCCCTGGAGGACAGCCAACAGCAGACAGGAAGACAAACTATGGAGGAGCCATAGGTCACCCCCACCCACCTGGACACCCCACTGGGGTAGTGGAGTGCAATGGGGAGGACTACTGAGTAGTGCCCCCAACGGGCTCACAGAATCCGTGCTTCCAACTACTGCAGCACAATGCCTGCAGGGGAAGTGCCACGCCCACTCAGAGGGACCTTCTCTTCCAGTGCTTCCCAGTCTGAGCTGTACTCTGGGCTTATGACACCTCTTTGAAGATCCCAAGGGTTCCTGTCCCTGCATTTTCTTGATACCCCTAGACATCCCTGTACCTATACCACCATATTGCTAGAGCACCTCTTTCCTACTGGAGCAAGCCTGTACCAGCTGGGATCTCTGTCCATGCTGAACCTGGCCTCCACCCTCTAGTCCTTGAGTTGTGTTTTGAGGCCAGATTCAGGGGCTCCGGGTAGGCCTCGAGTACTCAGAAGCCACGTACGACCTCCTACTTTTGACAAGGAGAGCATGTGACTGCCTGTCAACTCCCCGCGGCCATCAGTCGGCTTCTGTTGGGCAGATGACACAACAGGCCGCGAGAGGTAGAGGTGCATAGGTACCAAGATCTAAACACAAGTTAAATCACTCCGAAGCAGCAGCCTGCACAGCCTCTTGGGGAGATTCTTCTTTTTGGATTATGTATGGGTAGCAGTTTGGTTGTAGAACATTTCCCTGGCATGCTTGAGGGCCTGGGTTCTATCTCCAGTATCATTTTAGAGAGAGAGAGAGAGAGAGAGAGAGAGAGAGAGAGAGAGAGAGAGAGGAAGAAGAAGAAGAAGAAGAAGAAGAAGAAGAAGAAGAAGAAGAAGAAGAAGAAGAAGAAGAGGAGGAGGAGGAGGAGGAGGAGGAGGAGGAAGAGGAGGAAGAAAGAAAGAAAGAAAGAAAGAAAGAAAGAAAGAAAGAAAGAAAGAAAGAAAAAGAAAGAAAGAAAGATCTCTGTGAGTAAAACTTAGCTCCTATCAGACTAGGCCAGACTCCAGGTCCTAGTGCACTTGTGACCTTCAGTGGGGAAGGTCAATGCCAAGGTCAAGTTCTGGGGAGCCTAGGCTAGACAGTGCTTATGACTTTCCTGAGCATGTGCTCGGTGCTGACACTGAGTTCCAACTACACATGTACTCCCTTTTATAAAGAGTTAAGTCCTCTCTCTGGGAGGAAGATGTTTACAGCCAGGGAAACTGAGGTTCAGAGTAAATAGATTAGGAAGAGTGGAGGGGGGGAGAAAAGAAAAGAAAAATAGCCTCACGCAGACTCTCCCCTTCTCCAGAGGGGGAAAAAGAAAAGAAAAAAAGAGTAAAGAATGGGGTTTCTTAGGTGACCCACAAGCCAAGACTGAGCCTGGCTCAAACCTGCCCTGGGGAATAGCAGGACAGCCACCATCTCCACTCCCCTGGGGACAGGGGACAGCCACCATTTACACTCCCCTGGGGACAGGGGACAGCTACCATCTCCACTCCCCTGGGGACAGGGGACAGCTACCATCTCCACTCCCCTGGGGACAGGGGACAGCTACCATCTCCACTCCCCTGGGGACAGGGGACAGCTACCATCTCCACTCCCCTGGGGACAGGGGACAGCCACCATCTCCACTCCCCTAGAGGAAGCTAGCTCCTACTGTGCTCAGATTCTGAAAACCGAGTTAATGTCTTGGGCCCAGTAGAGCAAAGTTTGGACCTTCCGTGTGGTCCTTAAAGGCAGCTGGTCCATGGTTTCCTTCTGATCTGGCTGCTGCTGTCTCTTCTCTGTTCTTCTCCCTGGGCATGCGCGATGGAGGGCACACTATGCACTCAAGTATATACGTGTCCATGTATCTGAGCCTAGGTGCATGCATGGATGCATGCATGCACATGTGTGTTTAGGGGCTCACATAAGAGTCCACTCAAGATCTTCTGAGGAGAGAGAAATGCCCCTACCATACTATCTGGACGCTCAAGGTTATGAAGGCTCAAGGAACAGACAAGAGTGTATTCTTTCCTAGGTTCTTAAAATGGCCAGAGTTCATCCTGATGTCAGTGAAAGAGATATGGGAATGTATCTGGTTGGAAGAGTGGACCAGACAGACCTCTTTCCTCTCTGCATTCTATTGGAAAACAGCCACAGGAACCTGTTTGTAGCCACACACACACACAAAAAAAAAAGACCTCCCTTTCACATTCCTATTCGGGTCCCTTCCTAAGAGATAACTCCGGGGATCCGGATCTGGTGTTATTAGCACCTGTGACTAATTCCAGCCTCATAAACCCAAGGCCAGTGATTGCAGGGTGCCTCTTTTAGGCTGGAAGGCTGGTGGTCTGGATACCCACCGATCAGCAGGCAGACTCTGAACAGGATCTCAGCTGGCCTGGCCCCAAGTCAGCCTATGTCTTGGCAGCTTCTGCTCCTGCCTGTGAGGGTGACTTCACTTTGACTTCATATCTGCAGAGTGATGTACAGATTGCTTATTCAGCCCTGAGCTCAGCCGGGCAGAGGGTGGGGCTCTGCATACTGAAGAAGAGGAGCGGCTGAGCCCCTCCCCAGGCTCAGGTTCCGGGAGGGACCTGTTTGCTCACTCCAAAGTCCTACAGGCATCTGTTTTTCTTTCCTTCCATTACTAGTTGCAAGCCATGCTTCAAAAAGCATCTGGGAGTAGAGAGAGCTGGGTTTTCCCCACAGGCATCTAGAGCCTGCATCTGACCTTCCATTTCCTGCCTAGAGGCTCCCATATCAAGGGTAAATATATTTAGGCATAATTTGGGGAGGGGAGAGTTAGATTCTTCTGGCAAACTTCTGTTTACATCCTTCCCAACACACCTCTGTAGCCGCTGCTCTATCAGTCGGTTCACATCCTAAGAGCTGTTCTGTTTGATGGATAAGAGCATACAAGTCCTAGCACTGCACCAGGCTACAGTAGCAGGTCTCTTTGAAAGGTGTGCAATTAACCAATGTCTTGGTCCTATTGGTTGCCCCGGCCCTGGGAATCACAAACAAGCACAACAGCACCCTCAACCCTCTTCACCACAGGATAAATTGTACACTGGAAGCAGGCTCTCTGCCCCTCTTTCTCTTGGCCAGGGCTCCTCCCCTCTTCCCCGCCTCTAACCCCAGAAGAGGCTGCAGTCTCCAAACGGGCTTTCACTCCCGCCCCTATGATAAATGGCGGAGGATGCTCTCCGCGTCCAGAGACTGGAGGGCCACCATTCTTGTCTCTGGGTCTCTTGGCGAGTATAGATAACCAGTCAGCCCAGACGCCGAATCTTCGAATCTTCGGTGTTGCTCTTTCTGGGCGGCGGGAGAGGACGGACGAACAGAAACAGCTAGCGAGGTGGACGGGGTGAGAAAGTGGCTATGCTCGCAAATGATCACGTATCCAGGTTACCTTTAGTAGACCTGCACCCGCACCACAACCCACACGCACCCAGCTCCAACCCGCCCTCACCCCGAGAAGAAATCGCAGTTCCCGCAGCAGTCCGGTGCCGCCCCACCTTGCCCCACGCTGTACCTGGAGCCCCGCCCCTCCACACACACCCGCACCCCTGGTCCCGCCCCTCTCGCTGCCCCTCCCTCTGCGCCCTGCCCTGCCCCAGTCCGCTCCCGGGGCGCAGGCAGCGCAGGTCTCTCATCAGTACCGCAACTGGAGCCGTGCAAGCAACAGCAGAGAGCGGCTCCGAGTCCGCAGCTGGGAATCGCGCCCGGACGCAACGCGCCCGCAGTGCCCGCTGCGCCCGGGCTGGCATGGGGAGGCCCGGCTGAGCGCCGCACCCCACTGCCGAGACCCGCCCGCTCCTCCACCGCGGCCCTCGCGTGCACGGGCTATGGCGAAAGCGACGTCCGGCGCCACGGGGCTGGGGCTGAAGCTGTTTTTGCTGCTGCCGCTGCTAGGAGAAGGTGAGTCCTCCGGGCGGTAGGGATGGTAGGGGCTGGGGAGAAGTTAGCGCCGCGCGCCGAGCTGGGAAGCTGACGCGCGCATAAGCGCGCTTACATTGGCTGGCACCGGCTGGCTGCGCGGTTGGCTGGCCTCCGGGGCTGGGAACCCGGTCGCTGCAGCTAGCTGCTGCGCTCCGGCCACCGGCCGGCTGGGCGGGGCTCGGCTCGCCTCAGGTCCGTGCGAGTTGCGGGTCGGGCAGCATAGACTATGCTCAGCCAAAGCCGCAGCTGCGCATCCCAGGCTGGCCGCGTCTCCAGCCGCGGCCGTGTGCCCGGGAGAAGCGGACAGATCTTGTCGCTGTTGGGGAGCAGCTGCAAGCGAGCGGACAGGGTAGGCAGCCCTGGGAAGCCCACGACTTGAGCCAGCGCTTGGAGACTGCAGCGCCCTGATTTTCTTTTCGCGTTTCATTCCTGCACTTGCTGGAGCTCGGTTCTTCTGATTGAAGTGCTGAGGCAATCTTTTGTAAAGGTTATTTTTCCCGGGTGTGTTTTTGCCACCCTGGTCTTTAAAAACATAAAAGCCTGTGGGGTTTTTTGCTTTTTTGTTTTTTTTCCCCGGTCTGTCTTCGCTGGAGAGAACATGATCTGAGCTCTGCCCCGCAGCTGGGAGTCCTGTTGCCACTCACCATTCGGCTGGAGCACCTCAAAGTGTGGCTTTTGGAGGCAGAATAGGGCCCAGCGCTTTGGGCCAGGCCACTCTGGAGTCGAGTGTACCAGCATCATGCGCACATAGGAGCCCCTCATTAGGTGTGGCCTTTCAAAGCCTGGTCACTGCCCTCACTCCTGTACCTTGACTGAATGAACCCTAAGGATACAGGATACTGGCCCTCTTGACTGCACATTGTACTGACCTTTCAACCTACCCTAACTTGTTTCCCTCTGGAAAATATATGTACTAAGTTTCCCTCTGATATCAAAACCGAGCCCAGGCCACTCTACTCCCCTTCCTTACAAAGGGCTTTCTCTCTTTGCAACCATGCTCACCTTGCCACCAGCTCAGAGTCTTGTAAAGACTGGGTTCGCTGACCGGCCCCGGGCTGCATTTGTGGGCCTCCAAGTACCACAGAGAAGTGTGGAAAGGGGCTAGGATAAAAACCTTATCGTTCCCGAGGAGGGGGAAATGTAGATTGACGACTCTATTCCTGGGTCTTAAGGTGCCGTGGGGCACAGTGCTGCAGGGCCTCGAGGCTGTGTAACAAAATACAGAACTTAACACTGTAGCTGTCCTGTGCCATCGGGTTTAAACTTCCCAGGGGCAGGTATATAGTCAGTGAACCAGGAAGACTCGTACTGAAGCACTTCCCTCCACCCACCTAGCCCTGAATTTAGTGAGGTCCCCAGCAGTTTAAGGGACCCATCTCAAGGATCTGGCCTGTGGCATTTGGCAGGCATAGAGGGAGATTTCTATGTAAACCTCTGGCTCAGAATCAGTTGGCCATAGACAGCTTACAGAATCTAGGGACTATGAGCGGCTGTCTTAAACCCACCCCTTTCTGGGTGACCAAGAAACCATGATAGAGGTCCAGAGGGGGGAGCAGCGGTCTCATACTCAGGAAGAAATAATTGGGGTTCTGGAAAAGCCCTCTAAACTGGACTGTGGTGCAGTGGCTATGACACTCAATTGATCAACCCCAGACTGCCTGCTAGAGAGCTCGGGTGCTCGGGTGCGGTCCCTCAGTAGGATGGGGAGCAGCGTGGCCTCCAGCGCCCTCTTGTGGATACAGTGTTCTGGTTGCTGGGCCTGTTGCCCACGGGGTTGAGTGGGATTTGAGTGGGTCTGTAGAAGTTAAGGGAGCCTTGGTCACAAGACGCATTGTGCCCTCATTTCGAGTTACCAATACATGTACCCACTCTTTCTGATGAACTCACACTCAAGAGACCTGTGGATAAGACTGGCCTGGCTCCCTTCTCACCGTCCTTCACAGACCCCACAGGGACACAGCACTGTGTCACACACTCCCTCATACTCCTGTTACTGTCAGGCCCAGTGTCCTGGACCTAGAGATGACAACCTCCTTCTGTTAACATTTTCTGGACCTTTCACTGTTCCGTACAGACACAACTTGACTGCATGGATGAGGATACTGAATCACAGTATCTTGGTCTCCCCTACATGTCCCAGGGCTCCTTGCCCCTCCCCCCTCAACTACTTGTCACGTCTCCTGTCCCTCATCCTCTTGGCTTGGCATCGTGCTTAGCATCTTGAGCTGTGAGAGCCAAAGGATCTGTCACCATGTCATGGAGGGTCCCTTTCTGGACAGCCCTTCTGTGTCTGTGTGAGGGATCCCTAACCTGTCGGCATCACCCAGAGCTTTCCTTGTGAGGAAGCACCTGGGGCCTGGGCCTCCTAGCTTCCCTTCTGTTTCTTTCTTCTTCCCTTCCCTTACTGAGCTCGGAATCTGGGAGATTCGTCCTGGTTCCCCAGGCTCATCTGGGCCCTTCTATGTCTCCCCCCACCAGGCCCATTCTCAGGGCTGGGCCAGCCAGGATTCCTTAGGATGGAGCCTGAAAACAGACAGCAAGTGGGGAAGCAACTGCACCCATTCGCTAAATTGCCTTTATTTTGCAGAATTGCTTTAGGGATGAGCTAAGTAAAGGACTGTTTCCTCAGTGGTGTGAAGAAAATGGGATGCATTCACTTAATGGGGTGCTAATGGCCTTTTAGCCAGGGGAGGAGAAAACTAATTAAAAATTACAGTATCTGTAGAAAAGGAGCCTGGGGTAGGAGAGGAAAGGGTGGCTAGAAGCTGTTCCCTCCCTCGGGATCTTCTCCTGGCAAAAGACTCTGTAGATGCCCTTTCCTGCTGACCCCAACAGCGACTACCCCTGTCAGGTTTGTGGTCTTCTTTTTGTTTACAGGAGAACAAACTGAGGTTCTCCGAATCTATAGATTCTGGAGCTCATGGAAAATGAAGGACTCCCCAGGTCCAGGTCTCTTGTCATTAGCAAAGCTTGGTACCAGGAGCAGAATGAAGAGGAACGTGGGAGAAGACACTGTTCCTGCCTGTCACACCACAGCAGTCACTCGTGCGTGACAGCAGGTGCTCTGGAGAAAGGCTGGACCACATCTAGGGGTGACATGTGACATAAAGCACTGCCCACAGATGTGAGGCCAGAGCCTCTGTGGGTCTGAGCAGAATTCTCGGTGAGATGTTTTTGCCTTTTCTGGCTGGCTGACCCTGGAGTCCCATGAGCTAGGAATGAACCCTAGACCTGGCTCTGTCAGCGCAGCCCTGGAGAGGGAGCCTGTGTGTCTAGGCATTGTGAGAGGTCCTGTTTGTATATGGACGGAGGGCTGGTAGGGACAAGACACCCAAGGACTGTCCTTTGCACCATGTCTGAAGGGAAGTGCCTTCTTTCATCATGGTGCCCTGCTTAGGGAGGGGTGCAACCATGTGCCCCCATCCAGATGAAATCCGCTTCCCTGGGGCACTGGGAAAGACTGCTAAAAGAGAACACCCACTGAGTGTCCAGGAGACAAGGGCAGCGATGGCTAGGAGTGCAGCCTGTACTCACACAGAATTCTTTGCTTCTGGATGAGTGCACATAAGTGTACTATGGAGAGGGGTGCTGGGGGATGGGTGGGAGCGTCTAGGGCAAGGCTGGTCTCTCTCTCAGTCGTCTTCCATCAGCTGTGCTTTCCTCGTTTCCTCCTTCCCCTTTATTTTTCTGTATGAATGACTTGATAGTCCTAATCAAAAAGAGCCTTGAGTGTTGCTTTGCAAGGAGGAACTAACAGCAGGAGACACACCTAGTAGTTATGGAGAGAGAGGGAGGGGGAGGAGAAAGGGGGTATGGCTCTGTTAGAGACAGCAGCTGGCAGCAAGACAAGGAAGCAAGGAATGGGGAGCCTGGCCTAGAGTCCTGGGCATGGACCACAAAGAAAGTGATGGTGGAGGCTGTCTCTCTCCTCTGTGAGGAATGTTGTCCTCTGTACCCTCTGCTATGGGGTGTGTCACCCTAGGAAGCGGTAGAGTTGGTATAGCTGACTCCAGGCTGTCACCATTCCTAAGAGCATACAGAGCTTCGTGTCCTAGGAATCAGAAGAGGCTGTGCCTCCTGCAGGGCTCCAACTCCTCTGAGGCAACACAGATCCTTTCCTGACAGGTTGCAGGATCCTAAAGAGCTCTTGGGGACTTCACCTTCTTCCTGCCTTGTTTGCCCAGCTGTTGCCTCCCCCGCCCCATCACCTACCTTCCTGTCCTCAGCAGCCATGGAGAGGCCCTCAATGGGCCTCCCAGCTGTGGCATTGATTGGAGGGTGCTTCAGGGACCACACCCCCTCTGCCTGAGGCTGGAGTCTGTGGCGCCTGTAGACCCCTGAGCCATCTACTGTGAAGCTATGACCCAGTCAGGTGAGGGAGGCGGCAGGGGGGCTGTTGTACTTGGCCAGCTCTTTCCCAGACACGTCTGTGCCCCTTAGAAGGCGGCTGATGAGACCTTGAGAGCTACCACTGAGGCTGCACCACCTGGGTTCTGAGGAAAGCACGTGGCCAGCCACAGGCAAACACTTGTGTTTGCTTTTGCCTCCTGGGTAGTTCCACTTAACGCAGAACAGCGCAGATGCTAGGGCAGGTTAACTTCACCTGAGCAGGTGTGTGCCTGCCTGGTGAGCGGGCAGTGAACCTCTCTCCTTGGTGTCAGTGGTACCCTGTGGACTCTGCAGCAAGAGGTGCTAGTTAGTGGCCCTGTGGCCCAGGTCTTAGCAGATGGAACCCCTTTTTCCAGACCTGGGAGCTAGCAGGGACCCATCTTTGTGATCCGAGATCTTTATTCCTCTGTGACTTGGGAGTGTCTGTTCTTCAGGGCTGTCACTGAGGGACAGTGTGACCCTAGAGCAGGAGTCAAGGAATGCTAGCTGATGGTGTTGGATACTGGACAGCATTCATTGCAACTGATTCCACCTCTTCATGTTTCTTAACCTTTTACACTTGGATTCTAAGAAGGAAAAGAGGGGAAGTTTTTACTATTTTGAAACTTAAGGAGCCAAAGAGATGTGTGATCTGAGAGAGAGGTACGGATTGACTGAATTTCTTAGACATTTGCCAGCATGACTGGAAAAAATGGGGGCCTGGTTCTGGATGTCTCAGGGGCTCTGTCTTCTCTGCTCATCCTTCAAGCCCCTCTTTCCTTACCTGGGGGCATCTGCAGCATCGTGGAAGTCCTGAATCCATTTCAGCCCACCCTCCATCCAAGCAGCAAACTGACTGGCAGTGCCCCTCCTCCCAGGCAAGACAGCTTCCGGTGCTTATCCCTTGAGGGGTGTTTTTTTTTTTTTTTTTTTAACCTCTGGCTTGGGACTCAGCACAGGTGGTCAGCCGGAGGTCATCACCTTTGCAAAAGATTGCTCCAGCAGGTCCACAGAGCCTCAGAAAGTCTAGAATGAGATACCTTTCAAATGTTTTCTTCCCCAGCCACACCAGCCTGTATCTACAGTTCTGGACAGAAGATGTTCTTACATGGGTACTCCACCCATGTGACAGCCGACAAGTCTTCCTTATCCACAAGTGGCCTCTCCCATGAGAAGCTGGACTCCTGGGTCTGTGGCACCTGGCTATATGCACAAAAGATCCAGAGCTTTGTGGATCCAGACTTGGAAGGGCCTTGTGTAATCACACCAGAGAGCCCCATTTCAGTAGAGAGTAGACTGAGATACACTGAAGAGTGAAGAGTACCTGTGGGGACACATGCTTCTGGGGTGTGCCTGTACACATTCTGGGGGTGATGGGTCTCCAGGCTTTGGACCATTTTTAGTTTGCTTTCTGTTGTTGTAAGAAACACCATGACTAAAAGCAAGATGGTGAAGAAAGGGTTTATCTTAACAGCTTACAGTCCATCACAAAGAAGTCAAGGCAGGAACTGAAGCAGAGACCACGGAAGAATGCTGTTTATTGCCTTTCGATAGTTCAGCTTGCTTTTTTTTTTAAACATACAAACCAGATTTTATCTCTAGGGGGTGACACTACACAATGGAATGGGCTTCTCACCTCAATCAAGAAAATCCCCTCACTTGCCTACGGGCCAATGTGATGGTGGCATTTTCCCAGGTGAGATTTTCTCTTCCTAGATGACCATAGTCTGTGCAAAATTGACAAAACTAACCTAACCAGCTCAGACCCGGTTCCCTAGCTTTTCCAAGTGGATGTCTCTGCCCACTTTCCTGAGTGGTACTTCAGGCTTCTACAGCTATGGGTGTGAGGGAAGTGACTGTTTATTGAAATTGCCCTTTTAAAAACCTTTTTAAATGAAACGGACATAGCATAAGGTACCTATTTTTAATACACTAATGCAGTAGCATTTAGGCTACCCCAAGGTTCCAGGAGGCATCTCTGCATTTCTGCCACATGCTTATTAGCCACAAAGGACACCCCCATGTACCCAACAAGCAGTTGCCACCCCCTCCAATGTACCTGCCTCTGATTACCCTCACTCTGCTTCCCTCTTTAAATTTGCCTATTCTGGGCATTTTGTGTAAATAGTGCAATGCGTGTGGTAGATCCGATTGGAGTTTATCTTCATTGTAGCTCACATCAGCCTGCCTGCCGGTCTTTAAGAGTGAGTAATACTCTATTTGTTTGGCTTTGCTACATTTGTGTATCCACTCTCGTGATCCGGAGGTGTGTTTTTTTTTTCCTATTGTAAACAATGTTCCCAGGCATGCCCTCTGAATCCTGTTATTCAAGGCTTGTTTTCAGTTTCCCCAGGAGTGAAAGTGTTGAAGGCTTTGGTGTTTGTTCTTTGAGCAGTTGTTGATCTGTGCTTTACCAGAGGCAGGGTCTAGTTCAGCAACTGTGTGCAAACGTTGCTTTTCATCCACATCCTCTCCGGCCGTACTGGTTCCTGTTGTTGTTTTTGCAGGCTCGCCAGTGGGATCAAAGTGGTATTTCATTGTGGTTTTGGTTTCAGTTTCCCCTGAAGATTAGTGACCCAGGCCTAAGAGCAGACAAGCTTCGGTGTACATACTCATTGCTCATGTGTATTATTGGACAAGAGCCTTTGACTATTGTTTATCCTACATTTTTCTTTTCAACCACTCATACATGCATTCTGTGTATACTAATACACCATCCTCTCTTTTCTCCCACCCATCCCTGTCACCAGGACACTTCACAGGTCCCTTTCTTATGTTCTTGTCTTTTGGTTTTATTTTTCTGATGTGCAGATTTTAGCCAGGACTTTCTGTGAGGCCATGGGTTTAGAACTATCCATTGGAACCTATTTAACCTCAGGAACTTTCCCTCTCCGAGAACCTATCAGTAGCCAGAAATTACTCAACAGGGAGGGCTAGGGCCCCTTCAACTTGCTCCCTCATTGGCTGTTGGCATATGGGCATGCGTAGCACCAGTGTGGGCATGCGCAGCTGCAGTGAGATCATGTTTGCAATGACTGTCATGCCGTGAGGGTAACATCTTTGGGCCCTTCTCCCTTTCTTCCATATCTTACATTCTTACTGTTCCCTCTTCCCTGGTGTTCCCTGAATCCTGAAGATCACAGTATAAACGTCTTACTCAGGGTTGAACATCTTTGACCGTTTTTAATTGAGTGCCTTTGACTTAACCATCAGGTATGGGTGAGAGGCTACTTCATCCAGTAGCACCAGCCACTTCAGAGAAGTCTCTGGAGAAGACACTGGTGTTCTAATATGGATGGATGTTGAGTCTCCACTGAACATGGAGTGTCCGTGTTTCTCAGAACAACGGGACTCTTGCACATGTCACACTGAGCACAACTGTTCCAGAAACAAAGGCATCACAGCAAGTGCAGGGGAAGCAGATGTTCTAGAACATCCCTATCCAAGGGGAAGATGCTGGAAACCAGTGACCCATCCCACACCCAACAAGGGAACTGGCAATCCGGAAAGCCAGGGCTGCCCTCTTACTCTGTGTCTATCTGACTAAAATTAACTGGGCAGATTGGTCTAAGTTGATTACAGTAATTGCTACTGTGATGTCATGCTGCCGGCCAGAGCTGTGTTGCAGGAACGACAGCCTGTGCAGAGGCAGCAGTCTCCCTTCTGCATTCCCGCTCAGGGTTTGCAACCAGAGATAACGAGGTCCAAGATCCAGGAACAAGTGATGGGCTTCTCCAGCACTGGTGTGCTCTGTCACAACAGGGACCCCAGGACTCCAGTGTGTTTGGCTGTGGGTCCTTGTGGCGTCAGAAACGACTCCTGTGAGGTTCACAGCTCCGAGTCACCCATTCTTCCCCAGAGCAATCAGATGCTCAGGACTTCTATCTGCCGCCCTGTCTTTGTTAGCGTTTTTATTGCTTCAGTAAGACACGTCCCAAAAGCAAGTCAGGGAGAAAGACATTTATTTGGTTTACACTTCCACATCATAGTCCATCATGTGGCAAAGTCAGGACAGGAACCCAAGCAGGGCTGGAACCTGGAAGCAGGAGCCTGGGAAGGGTGCTGCTTACTGACTTGACTCCAGTGTCTTGCTCAGCCTGCTTTCTAATAGAACCCAGGACTGCCAGCCTCGGGACAGCACCACCCACAATTGTCTGGGCCCTCCCCCATTGATCACTAATTAAAATGTCCTATGGCTGGATCTCATGGAGGTATTTTCTCAACTGAGGCTCCTTCCTCTCTGATGACTCTAGCTTGGATCAGGTTGACACAAAAAAACTAGCCTGCATCCCTAGAAGAGTCTGGCTGCTTCTTTTCCTCCTGAAACAGAAGTGGTCTCAGTGCTGCAACACCTTAGTGCTTGAAGAGAACACGCTTGAACTTAGAATTGGCTTCCCAGCATCCCCCTCACCCAGTTCAGATCCCTGCAGTCTGGGCACATGAAGCCGTACTGCAGGACCGTCACGTGTGGGTACATCTATCTTAGGACCTGTCTCTCTATACACCCACACAGAAGCAGGAAGGGCTCCATATCAGACCACAGCCTCTACTGTCAGATGTGTTTGGTACTGGAACTTTGTGGGTGCAAGAGGGCAGACTCCACAATACTCAGTCAATTTTCCTATGTCCAGTCAGTTGGGCCCCTGGGAACTTTACATTGGGTTCTGTACCTTGGTGTTCATTCCATGCCAGAACCACTGGTGGGATGGTACCCTGTGCAAATTCCACCTGGCCTCACCTTCCTGAGGCCCTCACTTTGTTTTAGGACTCCTGCCCAGACTCCACCCACTCCATCTCACTGAAATCTTAAAGAGCCAGTTTATAGATGCCAAAGAAACTTTGAGGGGCATCTGTATAAATGCCAAAGAAACTTCGAGGGGGCATCGGTCTTTTTGAGGAGACACTGGGAAGACATGGCTGAATCTCCACAGTGGCCTTTTCAGCCTGGGACTGCAGGCATATAAGTGGATGGTCCTCTGTCCCTGGGACTCTGTGACCTGGTTTCTCGCAAGCACTATATGAACAGCTGTCACTGAACAAAGAGGCCTGGGCCAGACTCTGCCCGAGTGCTAAATCATTCTGTGTGGCCTGGGGCCATGCTCTGTGTTGGTTCATTGCTCAGTAAGACAGAGCTCCTAACATCCATTAGTGTTTTGATGTGCTTAAATGGCACTATAGAAATCCCACTGGCGAATATGGAAGGTGACATGGAGTGTTACAGAAGAGCTTGAGGTATGTGGGGTGGTCATTGAGCAAGTGGACATGTTCTGCGTCGCGGTGCTCTGCTGGTTATGTGGGGGAACAGCTGCACTGTCCAGAGTCACCGGGGTCAAAGCTGCTAGGGCCCTGGTCCAGTCACAGCAGCCACAGCTACCCAGAGCTACACTAGAGAGAGCCCTAGAGCCAACGGGGCCTGGTCACTCACACATGCTCTTCCACCAGCCTCTTGGGTGGCCAGGCCTGGCCCTAGGAAAGAAATGAATTGTAACCTAATTGGCAGTTTCCTTTGTATAGAAGCCGGAAGGAACTGCCGGCAAGAGCCACGATTAAGTCTGTAGCAGCTGGGAAATCACATTTGGGTGGGAGCATCCTTCATGTCAGTGGGGCTGGTGCAGCTGGTCTGGGTGGGTATGGAGATGCAGGTGGTGGCTGCAGTGCATTCTGGATAAAGCCCAGTGCCCATGCTCCTCGAAGAAGAAGGCCCTGTCTCTGCAGAGAGGACAGGGATTAATCTCTAACCTCAGCTGTGCAATAGATTCCCCCCTCGCCCCCGCCCAAACCAACACAGAGAACTACACGATGATGGGAGACTCCGAGTGCTAAGTACTGGGTAATACTGACAGCATTGTGAAAGGTGATGTCCTACGACGCCAGCTCGGGAGACAGGACATGCGAGGACCATGCTTGGTTGTGCAGGGAAAGCAGAGCCTCAAGCCAGGAGCAGCTCCACCTCCACACTGTATGTCTGCTGTCCAGCTGCTCGTCCAGGCTACCAGGCACCCTACACTGGAGGGCCCACCCAGACAGGTGACTAAGGAGATGCCACACACAGAGTCCCCTGCTCTACACTAGTGGGGGTCCAGACTTCTGAACTTCTGTGTGTGGACTCTGAAGATGGGGTTGGAGGAGATGCTAATAGTTGTAGGGAACATGGAAGAGATGGTTGTGAGCGTGACGGTGGTTATGGTGCTGATGGTGATGGTAGGTAATGGAGGTACAGATGTGTGTGGATAGAAATGATGGAAATGACAGGAGGCAGCGGCCATTGTTCCTAGACCTTCATGTCCACCAACTAGATTTTGCTCCCAACAACCTTATGAAGAGGAAGGACTTAATCTCCTTGGGAGCTGAGACAAAGAATGTTTAACCCTCATCCAAGCCAGCGCCCCAACTTTACCAGTCATCCAGACTTAGTCCATGGTCTTACCTAGAATCCACAAGCTGGTTCAACCTATCACTTCTGACAGGCGTTCTGAGGTCATGATCTCTTAGCCTGCAAAGCTAGACTTCCTGTCAGCACCTGCGTCCTCCAGCTCTCTCTTTCCTGAACCATCTTCTCCTGTCCTCTCTGCTCTCCAGATCAGGCTCTCCCTCTTGTGGCTGACACTGTCCATGCTTCCTAGGGGAAACCCCACAGGCCGCCCTGGTCTTTATCTGTGGCTCCAGGCAAATGATTCAGAACAACCAGCTTAGGTCCGAGTTATTTTCTGGTTGCTGTGATTAAGTGCCAGACAAGAAAGGACTCTTAACTGCTGAGCCAGGTCTCCAGGGTGCAAATGGCATTTGGCCTAGTAAGGGTTTACAGTTGCTATGACGAAACACCATGACCAGAAGCAAGCTGGGAGGGTAAGGCAGTTTATTTGGTGTAACCATCTACATCAGAGTCCATAGACGGAAGCCAGAACAGGAACGCAAAACACGGCAGGATCCAGGAGGCAGGAGCTGATGCAGAGGCCGAGAAGAGGTACTGCTTGCTAGTTTACTAGGTTGCTCCCTCTAGCTTGCTCATCCTGCTTTCTTTTAGAACCCAGGACCACCACCAGCCCAGGGATGGCACCTGCAATGGCCTGGGCCCTTCACGTCGATCACTAGTGAAGAAAATGCTCTATAAGCTTGCCCTACAGCCTGATCTTAGGGAGGCATTATTTTCTCAGTCGAGGTTGTATATCCTGCATGCTGTGCGCCCATCAGATGCTGCCTCCTGGCTCCGTAGGCAGAGCTGCATCCAGTTTTGGCTGCTGACAATTAATGCCGCTAGGAAATGGATGTGTAAATCTGTGGGACAATACTGAGAGTTGAAGCTTCTGGATCCTGTGGGACATCTGTGTTAAGTAGTTCACGAGATCCTCCTATGTTGTCTATAGCAGCTGCACCATCTCACCTTCTGACCAACAGTGTGCACAAGGCTTCTTAAGAGCTCTCACTGTTCGAAAACATTGTGAAAGTTCTTGGACATAATACAAAATCATCAGTACAGTAAAAGAGCTATAGCCTAGGTCAACATCCATGACCCTCTCCGATTATCTTTTTAGGTGAAACTTGCACTGCCTTGTGTTAGTTTGTATCCATGGCTGTGGCCAAACTAATGCATAAAAGGAAATAAATATGCTTGGCCCGGTTTCAATCCATCTTGGTTGGACGGACATGGTGGAGTGGGATGGTTCAAATCGCGGAGGGCAGAAAGCAGAGACCAAGGCATTGGCGCTCTAGTTCTCCTATTAATGCCATCCAGGCCCCCAGTCTGTGGAACAGTGAATCCCACACTCAGGGTGATGCCCCCTTAGTTGATCCTCTCTGGAGATGCCCTAACAGACAAACACGGTGGGTGGGTGGGTATCACTAAGCTCAATGGTGCTTGTTAATCCAGCCAAGTTGACAACCAAGGTCAGCTGTCACAGAAAGGCATCCGTACTGGCTTGTTTTGTGTGTCAACTTGACACAAGCTGGAGTTACCACAGAGAAAGGAGCCTCAGTTGAGGAAATGCCCCCATGAGAGCCATTTGTAAGGAATTTTCTCAAATAGTGATCAAAGAGGGGAGGGCCCAGCCCAATTGTGGGTGGTGCCATCCCTGGACTGGTGGTCTTAGGTTCTATAAGAAAGCAGGCTGAGAAAGCCAGGGGAAGTCATCCAGTAAGCAGCACCCCTCCATGGCCTCGGTATCAGCTCCTGCCTCCAGGTTCCTGCCTTGTGTAAGTTCCTGTCCTGACTTTCTTTGGTGATGAACAGCAATGTGGTAGTATAAGCTGAATAGACCCTTTTCTCCCCAACTTGTTTCTTGGTCATGATGTAGTGTTCAGGAATAGAAACCCTGTCTAGGACAGCATGCATCTTAGATATGCAGTGTTAGGAGCTGGATAATGTCCCTATGACCTATCTCCTCAACAGGACATGTGCTATTTACACCCCCCAAAAACTCCCCTTTTGCCAATCTCAGGCTATTAACTCTATACCCACCCAGATTAATCACCTGAAATTCAATGAGAATCCAGTTCTGCCAGACTGCTTCCACTGGACAGGATGTCTGGGAGACCCACCCAGCTGAATGTGGGTACCAGGGGGTCCACCATCCCTTTTCGTTGCTGCTATAGGAAGGAGTCTGCGGTACGGATTGCCAGTCTGCCTACATGGATACCCACCTACTGAAGGACATCTGTTTCTAGCTCTCAGTTGCCATGACCAGTTCACCATTTAATGCTCGGTTACTTGATGGATGGGTGGGTTACTTCTGCTGGATAAATGGAGTGGGGTTTCTGGGTCCTGTATCAAAGTATATTTTGATAAAGATCGGTTGCTTTCCTTTTTTTAAAAAAATTATTATATGTAAGTACACTGTAGCTGTCTTCAGACACACCAGAAGAGGACGTCAGGTCTCATTACAGATGGTTGTGAGCCACCATGTGGTTGCTGGGATTTGAACTCAGGACCTTCAGAAGAGTAGACAGTGTTCTTAACTGCAGAGTATCTCTCCAGCCCTGATCGTCTGCTTTCTTACACAGTGCTCCGTTGTTTCTGGACACTGCTGCCTGCCCCGCTAGTCTGGCCATATCTTTTTTAAAAACTTTCTCTTGTTCCAGGTGGTGTGCTGGGAAACAATCATCCCGGGTCATCTTGCACTTGTACCTGGGTAGCAGAGAAATAATTTTGCAACTACTTTCTCCCCCTTCCTTTTTCTTTCTTTGCTTTAATTATCAGTCATGTTTTGCTATGTTCATGTTCTTTGAACTAGAGAGACAAGAAATTCTTGCTAAGATTAGAATTTTTGATTGATTGATTGATTTTTGGTCTGTGAAGAAGTTGTTTCTCCCACCCCACCCCTACTTACACCTTATGTCTCCTGCAGCCCCACTGGGCCTCTACTTCTCAAGGGATGCTTACTGGGAGCGGCTCTATGTGGACCAGCCAGCTGGCACACCTCTGCTTTATGTCCATGCCCTACGGGATGCCCCTGGAGAAGTACCAAGCTTCCGCCTGGGCCAACATCTCTATGGCGTCTACCGCACACGGCTGCATGAGAATGACTGGATCCGCATTAACGAGACTACTGGCCTTGTCTACCTCAACCAGAGCCTGGACCACAGTTCCTGGGAACAGCTCAGCATCCGCAGTAAGAGAACAGCCTGGCACCCCATCCCCACCCCCACCCCACCTTGGCCTGGCCCCTTAAGCTGCGCTCACCTCGACTGCCAGTCTGAGGGTGGGGATGGCTGCTGTGGCCAAGGGTGTAAGGCGCGGGGTAAAGGCAGCTGCTTTGTGTCCAGTTAACCAGGGTCCCCCCTGACTTGGGGAGCACTAACGACCTCCTGAAGCTATTGGGAGCTAGGAGAACCATGCAAGTGACTTGGCGCTCTCTCTGTGTGGAACAGTCTATTTTCACGGGTTAATAAGGATGTATAAGTTGTGAGAGAGATCCCGAGGGGCTGGGAAACCCTTGGTAATTTAGCTGATGGCCTGAAGCTTGCTGAAGAGTACCAGGTCCTGGGAATCATGTTTCTCATCTGCAACAGGCTAGGGTATCCAGGAGGGAGACCGAGGAGAAGGAAACCTAGGACTGGCCCAAAGCTAAGGCTGGAGCTGCAGTCAGGGTCACGTAGGACGTTACCCCTGGTGTGGAGAAGGAGTGGCTTGTGTGGTATGGGATGGTGATGGTATGCACCTGGTAGCTCACACGTCCTAGGACCTCTCTGAGGCGTGGCCGCACTCATCCTCAAGTTCCTGTCCACAGTGGCGGCAGGGTAGAATAACTGACCCCCCTGACAGGCGCAGTGTCTAAGTTAGTTTCCGTTGCTGTGAGCAGACACCATGACCAAGGGAACTCTTATAAAGGACAGCATTTAATTGGGGCTGGCTTACAGGATCAGAGGTTCAGTCCATTATCATCAAGGTGGGGGCACGGCAGGGTCCAGGCAGGCACGGTGCTGGAGAAGGAGCTGAGAGTTCTGCCTCTAGTTCTGAAGGCAAATGGGACAAAGACTGGCTTTCAGGCTGCTAGGAGGAGGGTCTCAAAGCCCAACCCCATGGTGACATACTTCCTCCAACAAGCCACACCTCCCAATAGTGCCCCTCCCTGGGCCAAGCATTTTCAAAGCCCTGCAGCAGCCAGGACAATAAGATGGGAGGGTGTCTGAGGTGGGCAGTTCCCTGCCAACATGATCTAGATCAGTGATCCTCCACATGTGGGCTGAGACCCCGTGGCATGCATAGCAGATGCTTACAGTATGATTCGTAACAGTAGCAATTATGGCTAGGGCGTCACCACAATGTAAGGAACTATATTAAAAGTTATACCATCAAGAAGGTTGAGAACCATGGGTCTAGACAGTTCCTGGAGGAAGGACTTTGCAGTGTCCCTTGGTTTTAAGTTCCTTCGTTTCCTCTGTCTGTCTCCCTCCTGAACCATAGTGGGAAACTGGAGAGCAAGAGTCCCTTGGTGGAAGTCCCAGGGTGGGATGTGCTATAAACCTGCAGTGCCCTGAAGGCCTTTATCATTCGCAGTTGAGCACTGCCTTGTCCAGTCAGGAAAGAAACACACAGCCATTTGGACAGTTTGTCCAGAGAATATTAACTACAGCAGAGTCAATGTAACAATGTACTATAGGCTAAGGGAAAGCAAACTGAACCCTGTAGCCACCAGCCACGCCCAAAGTGGAGGCCCAGGGAGATGCTGACCTTGACCCAAGGCTAGACCTCACTAAAGTGGACTGTGGTGCCTCAGTGGTAGAACTTAACTGGAAATTCTTCCTCTGAGTGTTGATGAAGTCTGTGGTAAGCACTTGATGATTGGTGGGTGGGAGATCCAGATCCCAGAAGCCTGCAGGAGCCTACACTACAAGCCCACCTACCTGGAAGGATGTGGGAACTTTAGCACCAGGCAGGGCCTGGGCGCTTCTTTCAGGAGGGGCCATTTGAGCAGAAACCTGAAAGACAAAAGAGGCGGGTAAGAGAGCTACTGGTTTCCAGGCCTCGGTGCCCTGCAGCAGAGACGGGGAGGTATCAGCTGAGGTTTGCGGCCACAAGGAACCCTGGAATTCCTTCCCCTCCTTGTCATCCTCACCTGAAAGGGGGCTGTCTTCTTCTCTTCCTACAGATGGTGGCTTCCCCTTGCTCACCATCTTCCTCCAGGTTTTTCTGGGGTCCACCTCCCAGAGAGAGGGAGAATGCCATTGGCCAGGCTGTGCCCGTGTGTACTTCTCCTTCATCAACGACACCTTCCCAGATTGTAGCTCCTTCAAAGCCCAGGATCTCTGCATCCCGGAGACAGGTGTGTCCTTCCGCATCAGGGAGAACAGGCCCCCTGGCGCCTTCTACCAGTTCCACATGTTACCTGTGCAGTTCCTTTGTCCCAACATCAGTGTGAAGTACAATCTCTTAGAAGGTGAGTTCTAGCCTCAAGGGGGCATTCCTTTACTTTGTTGCATGGGAGAGATAGTCCTGTAAGCCCTTGGGGGTGAGCTACACTTTCTTTTTGCTACTGTATTCCAGAAGTATCTCTTGAATGTCTGTCACCACCCAAATATTGATGAAGGAGGGTAGGATACAACTGTAAACAAACGGTCTGGCGTCTCACCTGCCTTGAAGCCTCTAGTTATCTGGAGGACAGGGCCCGTGAACATGTCAAGGAAACTGGATGGATTCTAGAAGGAGTGAGGAGCAGAGTAAAGCTGAGAGAACAGAGAGGCAGGGGCCGCTAGACCAAGTGGGTTGGTGCCAAACGGCTCTGCCCCAGAAAGTGCTAATGTGGGACCATTTGTGGTTGGAATGCAGTTAGCCACTGGGAGGAGCAGAGGCAAGCAGGGGCAGGCTGGTTATGTCAGGGAATATTTCAGGTTTTCTTTCCCTAGTGCATGGGAAGCTATGGAAGTCAGGGGAGCAGGTATGGGAAGTCTCCACTTGCATCTAAAAAAGGCTTAGCTGGACTCCTGTGTTGGGTACAGTTCAGGGTCAGGGAAGTATATGGTGGAATTAGGATACTGAAGGATCCTAGACAAACTCCTGTTTGGCAGGGTGTTGACATGAGGCTGGCATTGGCTTGAGAATCAGGGATCTTCCTGGCACGCTCTTAAGGAGACCCAAATGGATTCTTCTAAGCTAGAGATGGGGTGTTGAGCCCAGTTCCAAGGATTCTGCTAGCATCAGCAAGCACAGCAGGTCTTTCGGGGAAACTAGAGCCCTTGTAGCCAAGTGGACCTGAATCCTTTGACATCTTGTTTGCTGTAGAAGAAACGAAGGCTCCAAGAGACCAATTTCGGGTCACAATCCCAGGTGGTATACAGCAGGAATTTAAATCCCATATTCAGAAATCCCTGTTGGAATTTCAGACACACCCCAGACATCCAGTACCTATTTTCAAGTCATGGAACTCGGATGTTTCTCACATTGTCTGAAATGAGCAAATATCACGTCTTTGATTTAAAAAAAGAAAAATGGCTGACATTGTGAACCAGACCATACCTGGAGCTGGCTCTCTGCCTATCTATCCTCTGCCCTCCTGGGCATCACCCCTCCAGGCCACGCACGACAGAGCCTTCCTGTATGTCAGCCCTCGTCTGCCCAACTGCATGAGTAAAGGCCCCAGCCACAAAAAAGTAGGAGACACAGACCTCACACGGTCTACATTTGGAGTAATGAGTGCTGTCCCCACAGAGCCAGAGAGGGACAGACAGCCACTGCCATCCACTCTGGGTAGAACCATGAGGAAGCCACACCCCATCCCCTACCCAGTGGTCATGTGGGATTCCCTTCTTCTTGGTGACAGGGGACAGTCTGCCCTTCCGTTGTGACCCAGACTGCCTGGAGGTGAGGACTCTCTGGGCGTTGGACCGGGAGCTTCAGGAGAAGTACACGCTGGAGGCAGAGTGCACAGTGGTAGGCACTGGTGCCAACAAAGAGAAGGTGACCGTGTCCTTCCCGGTGACGGTGTACGATGAGGATGACTCGGCGCCCACCTTCTCCGGAGGTGTGGGCACTGCCAGTGCAGTGGTGGAGTTTAAACGGAAGGAGGTTTGTCCACAGTTGCATTTGAGTGTCTGTTAGTCTTGGCCTTTGCCTGTTGGGTGTTTGTCCCCGTCGCCAGGCAGTTTATACTTGATCTGTTTAGCTGTTCCACTAGCCGCCATCCAGTCACGTGGCTCTCTGCATGTCCTTTGTGTCTTGTCTGTTTGGCTGACTGCCAGCCAGATAGGCAGCAGTCAACCGGGCTCTCGCTGTGAAGGACTGAACCTGGGGTGCTTAGATTATGTCTAATCAGGCCAAGGGCCCCCGGGGGAGAGCACTGGGGAGAACATTCTGGCTCACCTGACCTGGCAGAAAGGAGGGTACTCCCTTCTAAGGCAGCTGGGCAACGTGTCACAGGAGTGTCCTATGAGAGGATGTCCTCGCCCGTGCTGCTTTGACCAGCCTAGGTGGTGAACTACTGCCACCTGCTGGTCATCAGGCCACCCTGCAACCTGCTCCTAGGCTCAGTAAGAAAGGATGTTGCTTCTCTGAGGAATAACTAGGTCCAGGCTTCCTAGGAAGTGCGAGCAGGTATGGGGAAGGAAGAAAATGGCAGATTAGATAACCTTAGAGTGACCCCAGCGGCTCTGTGGCTTTGCTCACAGCTCTTACCTGAGGCCCTGGGCACAAACATTCCGTTCTGATCATCTGCCCCAGGATTGGTTCTAACAACACATAGTTGGTATAGTTCTGGGCTGCGCTAGGTCGTGTTGTCCTCTGACTATCTGCTCTGACTGGCACTCTCTGCTACCTGCAGGGCACCGTGGTGGCCACTCTGCAGGTGTTTGATGCAGATGTGGTGCCAGCATCTGGAGAGCTGGTGAGACGGTACACAAACACACTGCTCTCAGGGGACTCTTGGGCCCAGCAGACCTTCCGGGTGGAGCACTCGCCCGTCGAGATCTTGGTCCAGGCCAACAACAACTCCGTGCGGGCAACCATGCACAATTACAGTAAGAAGCCAATGGTGTGATGTCTTCCCAGAACTTCAGGATGCTTGGTACACGCCATACTACACACACACACACACACACACACACACACACACACACATACCACATGAAAACCACATAAACATTCCATACACACCAAAATATGTCCTACTGAGCACACCCATTCCAGGCCACACACATTCTATGTATAAAACACTACCCAAACACCCTAGGTACAAACCTATTTAAATATGCTAATTTTGCACCCACCCACCAGTAAGTAAACACGCCACTCACACGTTTCATACCCACATAACACACTACACCCACAAAAATACACTTTATATACATATCAAACCACAGGACATAATATACCCTATATATAAACACACCACACATATACCTCATGTACCTATTGTTCCTCTGGAACATATTCACACACACACACACACACACACACACACACACACACACGAGATCTAGCTGAGTAGAATGTCCAGCTTTTAAATGCCAATACCATTGAAAGACTGCCCACGAGGCCTGAAGGGTTGTATGTTGGTGTGGATGTGGTGATGGTGTATGGGGCATAGGGCATAATCGTGAAGGATGGTAACTTGTTTTGTCTCCTGTGTGCCCACCTACAGAGCTGCTTCTCAACAGGAGCCTCTCTATCTCAGAGAGCCGAGTCCTGCAGCTAGTGGTCCTGGTCAATGACTCCGACTTCCAGGGGCCTGAGGCAGGTGTCCTCTTCCTCCATTTCAATGTGTCTGTGCTGCCTGTCACCCTGAACCTACCCAGGACCTACTCCTTCCCAGTGAATAGGAGGGCCCGCCGTTACGCCCAGGTGAGCCCGTGGCCCATTGCATGGCATGAGGTTAGGGGCTCCAAGACTGCAGGCAGGGCTGTGGGTGGGTGGCACCTCTTCCCTAGCCCACCCAGTGCAGAGTTGGCATACGTGGGTCCATAGTAGGCTCCAAGATGGATCCTTGAGCCTCTGTTTACCCCTTTTCACCCTAGAGGGCTCCTAGCCCCTCGTCAGCTCTGGTTTCACCGTCTCATTTCTTGGTATCTTTAAAACATTTTTTTTGAACTAATACAAAAGCATTTCCAGGTAACCCTGAGTATGCCTACTTGGAAAGATGTTCCTGCTGTACTGCTCCATGGAAAAGGTGGTTGAAGGAACCACTGATCTCCACTGTCTCTGTCAGTGCAAAGATACCTTTATATTGGGGGGGGTACCTTTAGCGTGCAGCAGACTGTGGTTGGCAGTAGTAGTGCCTTGTGGGAAAGGTCACACTGCTTTTAGAAGTTTATGTGCTAGAGAAATCACAAGGTGATATTCCTTATTTATCTTTGGAAAATAATAATTGAAATGGAAAAAGTAAAAGACTGGGGCCGTGGTTCAGTGATACAGATCTCTCCTAGGCTCTATCCCTAGCACCACTAAAATAAATGAAAATAGAAAGAATGGAAAGTGAGCACTGGTCTTCATAAAAATGAGGAGTGAGGGGCGTGTCCTCCCACCCAGGGACAGCATTTGCTGCAGTTCTAACTGGTTTCTTCTCAAGCACTCACAGTGTCTGTTGTTTTTAGTTCATTTGTGGTTTGTGTGTATGGTTTAACTGATGGTAGCAGCTTGATCTATCTTCAGAATGTATGTTTAGAACTGTCTCCTCTTGTGCCCATGGCTTTTCCAGTTCTTACAGTTGGCTCCAGATCCTCACTCACTCCTGTCGCCAGCACACAAAGACCCCACCTGTAGATACATAGAGCCTTTGGCCCTCTTCCGAGGTGTAAACATCAGGTCAGGAGCAGGGATGGCAAAGCGAGGGCCCTGAGGAGGTGTTGGAGGTAGATCCACCTGCATTTAACAGACTCAGGAGCCCCAGTCTCCCTGAGTGCCCTGGCAATGGCTGGTTCCTTAGTTTTGTCTCCGTAGTTTTGAAGACCAAATTGAGGCCAGGAACCTTGGATAGTTTTAAGGAAGGATCCCTGAGAACATGGAAGTGAACATTCTTTGTAGGGGAAAGTGAAGCAACCTGGGGGTGGGGGTAGGCTGGTTTGTTGGGGTGTCTGTGTGGCTTGGGAAACCCCTGTGCTCTGGGTCTTAAGAAGCTGCCCCTTAGGTCTTTTCTTACCCTTAGACACAACCGGAACCACTCCTGCAGCTCTCAGTAACCATAGCTCACTGGAGATATGGCTCAGTGAGCTAAAGGCTCAGGGCCTGGCTCCAGAGGCAGGCATCTCCAGAAGGGGTCCCTTTCCAGAACCTCTAAATAGGTCTCCTGACCTCAAGTGCAGTGACCGTATGGCAGTCACACAGCTAGGGTACAGTGCTCTAACAGTTGGGGGACACACACCAGGGATTATGGCCCTCACAGCTGACTCCCAGTGGTGTGGGTGTCTTGTGAGTTGGTGTCCTTTAATCAAGGCTGGCCAGGCAGGCAGGTGTGCTTGTAGGTGCTGAGTCTGAGGAACACTGGATGTTGAGGAAGGCTGCCAGTCGAGCTGAGTTGAGGGCCATCCCACAACTTGGTGTTCCCAAGAGCCCATCCAGCCAAGGTGTACTGGTGCGATCTTCCTCCTCCTCCTCCTCCTCCCTTTCCCCCTCCAGATCGGGAAAGTCTGTGTGGAAAACTGCCAGGAGCTCAGCGGTGTCTCCATCCAGTACAAGCTGCAACCCTCCAGCACCAACTGCACTGCCCTAGGTGTGGTCACCTCGCCCGAGGACACCTCGGGGACCCTATTTGTAAATGACACGGAGGCCCTGCGGCGACCTGGGTGTACTGAGCTTCAGTACACGGTGGTAGCCACTGACAGGCAGACCCGCAGGCAGACCCAGGCTTCGTTAGTCGTCACAGTGGAGGGAACATGTAAGTGTCGGGCTCCATGGAGAGGGGTGAGACATTACGGACAATCACAGGAAACACGTGTTCGTTGTGCCTTTGAAACTTTGGTGTAAACCAGTCATACTGTGTGGTCACCCTCATATCCTCCTTGTCCTTACCTGATGGGCTCAGCAGACAGGAGACTAAAGGCCTCTGACTCTGGGGTCTCAGACCCTTTCCTACAGTGCTCTGGTTACCCTGGAACCCATGGAGTTTGAGTCCACGGGGATTGCTGTTACACTCTGTCCGTTTGAGAGGTCTAGAGACGGGGCCCCACACCAGCCCCTGTGACCTTGGCTTGTCTGTCTGCTCCAGCCATTGCTGAAGAAGTGGGGTGCCCCAAGTCCTGTGCAGTGAACAAGAGGCGACCTGAGTGTGAGGAGTGTGGTGGCCTGGGCTCTCCAACTGGCAGATGCGAGTGGCGACAGGGAGACGGGAAAGGTAGGCCTGGGTGCTGACAGGGGTGACATGGAAGGGGGGGCAGGGAGGAGGGCGGGAGCTTCCATGGCTGCCATCAGGTGTGAGAGTGGCCACTTAGGCTTCCTACAAGGTCCGCTAGGCCCTGCAATGAGCTTCCCTGATCCTTGTCTTCTGATCCTGTTCATCTTGTGGAACCAGTGCCAGCAGAGAAGGCAGGGGAGCATGTGCCACCTTGTAACTAGAGGTCCCGCCGTTAGATTCTCTCTGGGCTTGGAAGGGTCTATAGCATAGTTAGGAGACTGTGGTTCTTCCAGAAAGTCTCAGCCAGAAAGGGTGTCTGCCTCACTGTTGGGTGCACCTCCCACTCTAAGGCTCCTGTTGGCAATATAGATTTGACAGATCCATGCCTTTAAGTGTCCCAGCATGTCAGCCTTGGGGACCCCTCGCCTCACCGTTCCTCGCTGCTGCCTGAGGTGTACGTGGCGTCGCTCCACTTGTCCCTTCATCTCCCTGTCCCTGGAGAGTCAGGGTTGAACCACAACAGAGTCAGACCATGGTTGGGATATGCCCATGTGGGGTGACAGCCTGCTGTATGCTCCGTCACAGGGATCACCAGGAACTTCTCCACCTGCTCCCCCAGCACCAGGACCTGCCCTGATGGCCACTGTGATGCTGTGGAGAGCCGGGATGTCAACATCTGCCCCCAGGACTGTCTCCGTAAGCCCAGGCTAGGCCCGTGGTGATACATTTTATCTGTGTGCAGGGAAGGGCAGAGTCGAGGCAGCTGGCAGCGGAGAGTTTGAAAACCCTAACCTCCACCTGAACACATTTAGGAGCTGCCAGTGTCCAGTTGGATGCCTCAGGCTGGACCGGGGGTGTGGGTGGGGCGGGTGGTATTGTTTCCGTGTCTGAGCACCAGCTTAGCTTACGTAGGGCCATGGCCTCATCTTGGCACCAAAGAAGAAAGGTATGTAATAGTAGGTTCAGCCAAGCAGCGTGGGTCAAGCCAGTCCTGCTATTGTCTCACTTAAGTGCTGGTTGTGTCCCAAAGACTGAGCTTTTGTAGCCTGACCTATCTATCCTTGGCTGACTCAGGAAACTGCAGTCTGCTGGCTCAGGACCCACCTTGTCTCGGATCTAGTTCCTCCATCTTTACTGTTACCGGGGGTTAGCCATGGATGATCTCCTGGGACCTCAGCAATGGGTCTGAACAGTCTTAGTTCCCCACTACTTCCATAGCCAGCGTAGCGGGGGGGGGGGTGTTGTGTTAAACTCCCAGCCTAGGTGAAACAGGCTTCTGAGTCTATTGCCTTCACTGGGCCTGAGCTACTGACCAATGAGAGTCCGAGGACTCTGAGGTATTCGGCCACACCAGGAGACTGAATATTGCTGCATATGTCCTCAGGTGCCAACATTGTTGGGGGGCACGAGCGAGGGGAGCGTCAGGGTATTAAAGCCGGCTATGGCATCTGCAACTGTTTCCCTGATGAGAAAAAGTGCTTCTGCGAGCCAGAGGACAGCCAGGGTAAGGCGTGCTTCCCCAGGGCTCCCGGGCCTCCCCAAATCCCCAAGGGAGTTGAGCAGTCATCTATCAGGGGGTGAGACTGGGGAGGCAGCCACACCCTGGGAGGCTCCTCCTTCCCTTTAGGCCCAGTACCCTTGGTACCACCATGAATAGGGGGTCAGAGTCCCTCTAAAGCATTTCCTAGCCACAATTCTCAATGAAGGATGTTCAGAAGAGCAGTCCTGGGTCAGATTTCCTGTACAGGGTCTTGCTCAGCCTCTGACACTATGGAAGGCTCCTGGTATTTGGCTCTGTCTAGGACCCTCTGTCCAAAACATTCAGTCCTTTTTCCCTTCGTCCTACCTTTTTATACTGACTCTTCAGACACGTGTAACAGAAAAACAGTATAGCCAGTGTGGCCGGCATACTGCCTTTTGCTGGCTGATGCAGACATAGTGTCAGTCTCCACACTACTGTTGGTACTGAGAGAGGCTGAGCAGTAGTAGGAGAGACAGTACAGCAATGCCTGCACCCTGTCCGTAACATCTCAGACAGCCCCAGTGCAGCCCCTGTCACTCTGCCCTGCCACAGGCCCATTGTGTGACGAGCTGTGCCACACCATCGTCATAGCCACTGTCCTCGTCTTCATCATCTTCGTCATGCTGTTCACCTTCTGCATCCACCGCTACCACAAGCATGCGCACAAGCCACCCATTGCGTCCGCGGAGATGACCTTCTGCCGGCCGGCCCAGGGCTTCCCAATCAGCTATTCCTCCTCAGGCACCCGCCGGCCCTCACTGGATTCCATGGAGAACCAGGTCTCTGTGGACTCTTTCAAGATCCCGGTAAGGGGCCCCAAGAGTTAGGTGGACAGTGTTGGAGGAAATGTGGCCACACAGGCTTTCTCTACTACTTGAGATACCCACAGATGGTTGATACGGCATTGCCTAGCTCTACCATGGCATAGGACCAAGAGCAAGGGCATCCTTGCCTTTCAGTGGGAAGCTGGGCTGTGAAGGTAGGCTGTCTAGGAAGGAAGTGACAGGTACTGGTGTAGATGGGACTGCCTGGGATCTGAGATGTATGTAGGCCTTGAAGGCCCAGCGAGAGTGAGCGTGGCCCTACCCACAAGGGATAGGACCAGTAATTCCTAAACACACACACACACACACACACAAGGGATAGGACCAGTAATTCCTACACACACACACACACACACACACACACACACACACAAGGGATAGGACCAGTAATTCCTACACACGCACGCACGCACTCATACCCACCCAGTAAGTGTTTCATGTCAGAGTAGGAACAGTGGATGAAGCCCATGTTTATAGCAGTTCAATGGCTCCTCTCTTGAGAAGTGGGGTGGGATGGGGGTGGGACAGAGAATGTGGGAATCATAAAGAAGTGCTGATCCAGAGGTCCAGGGCAGCAGTGTAAAGGGTAGATATCCCAACATGGAGAAGGGGAGACACTGAAAAGCCCCAGCCACTCTTGAGATGGGCGTGCTTTTCCATGGCTGCTGCCCAAGGCTAAACTACCACTGAGGCCTCCCTGTCATGGCCGAGTCTTCCCTGGGCTTGCCGTGTGTAGGTTCTGCCCTCACCTTCAGGTAGAGCCTACCTCTTCAGCACTTCTCTCTTGACTGTTCAGGATTTGGAAGCCAGGGTGCTCTGGGAATAGCTAGGACAGTGTTATAAGATAAGAGGTATGGACAGAGTAAGCCACAGGCTTGGCTGGAGGGGTTGTGGACACCCGTGGGAGCACCCAGTGGCCATGGACCCATGGCAGTCTCTGTTTTAGGCTATGAAGTGGCCTTAGGTGGCTGGGAGGTTCTGCCTCCCCCAGAGCCTGTGTGAATGACACCCAGCCCTCACTCGGGGCTAAAGAAGTCCTGACTACATGTGCCGATGCCTGGTGTGTGGTGTGTGGTTCCTCTTCTAGCAGTAGCTGGATCTACAGAAGGCTTCTAGGCTAAGTCACCAGAGCTCTCTGTAACCCAGGTGGCACAGTGAGGCTGCATAGCAGGGCCACAATGTTCCCAAGGGTAAAGACATACCACTGTCACATGTGTGCTCCAGGGTTAGCCTGGTGCCCTCAAGCTATACCCACATGAGCCCCAGGACTCAACCACTCAGCCTGATGTGTCTTAACATAAACCATGGAGAATGGGGCACTGTGGCCCATCCCTGTAATCCCAGCCCTTGGGAAGAGCAGGCAGGAGTTCACAACTTCAAGGCTAGACTAGGCTGAAACCAGCAAACCGAACAGTAAGGATATTGATTTATCAAATCTTGAAAGGAGCAAGTTCTTCATACCATTTTTACATGCTTAGCGTAGTCTCTGGTATATGCCTCACACATGACTCTAATGGCTGCAGTGGAGGTGTGGCCTGTGACGCTAGTGATATCTGTGCTTTCTTCATGCTTAGAAGGTGTCACAGAATACCAAGATCACTTAGGAGTTTGCTAGAATGTGTTTATATACTCAAAGGAGGCTAGCCCCACAGGCCGTGTGTGTGTGTGTGTGTGTGTGTGTGTGTGTGTGTAAATCAGAGTATGGCCTTGGGCCTGGAGCTGTGTGTCCTTATTAGGCCAGCTCTGTGGTTGGGAAGCCTTAGAGATCTTTGTAAACAGAAACCTCTACACGTGAGGGCACATGAGGACATGTGAGGCAGTAGGCATCCAGTGTGGTACCAGCTCCACAGGGTGGTGGTTTTGCAGGATGGTACTTGGCTGGCAAGAGTCTAGAAATGTATCCAGTGCGACCACAATTAGGCCTGATACAAGGAAGGGACTTGAGTGGGATGCTGACGTGTCAGCCAGAGCTGGAGCTGGGCTATAGAAGTGGGGTGCATGGCACAGGCCACAGGAGGAGCAGCTGCCTCACACGTCAGGAGGGGAGTTGACCAGGAGCCCAGTGGTGCCTTTCTTCAACAGGCAGCCACACAGAAAAGATGCTCTGAATGTTTCCACTGTGGGGAAATTCTGGGCTCAGAAGTGTCCTGGGTGGGGGTGTCAGAGAAAACTTGGGTCTGGGGGTGCTGTCTAGTCAGCCAGAAGCACCCAGCTGGCCTTGAGGATAAGAACTTTGTAGACTGACTGGTCCTGTGTTATTTGGTATGTGGAGGCCGGGTGAGTCGAGGCCGTGAGTCCAGGCCGTCCCCTAGAGACTCACTTCAGGCCTCTCTGGCCTGACCATGGTGATCCCAGTGGGTGAACTGTGAGGTGGTGGGTGTGGTTCAGGTGATGACCAGCTCTCTGCCTTCTGGCCTTGTTGGGGGCAGGAGTTAGCATTTAAAGGCCTTGCCTTCTTGCCCCACTTTCCTTCTTCCCTGCTAACGGCCCCTGTCTCCACCCCAATGTAGGAAGATCCAAAGTGGGAATTTCCTCGGAAGAACTTAGTTCTTGGAAAAACCCTGGGAGAAGGCGAGTTTGGAAAAGTAGTCAAGGCCACAGCCTTCCGTCTGAAAGGCCGGGCAGGATACACCACCGTGGCTGTGAAGATGCTGAAAGGTACCCGTCCAGGGGCTGTGTCTGTGGGGGTGGCTGTGGCCGGCCTTCTGTGAGGCCCCCTGGCAGATCCACCACTGCTGCTCTGTGGTGGCTGCAATCTGAGTACCCCACAGACACAGTAGCCAGTGCTCCTGAAGAGGACCCTGCTCTAGTGGAAGATGCTGGCTACCGCTTCTGCAAAGAAACCAGGGTTTAAAGATTTAAAGCCCTTTGGGAGAGAACCGGTAGTTTCAAGCAGCACCCCAACCTGCCCCATTCAATCCTCATCCTGAGGTCACTAATGAAATGACCCTCTCTGTAAAAGACTGTCCCCCATCCCAGCAACCACTGAGTCTTCTCTCAGAAAGGGGGGATGGGATTCTCTGTAAGGTTCTTTCTGCTGAGAGAAGCATGCTAAAGCGACCATGCTGCCGTATATACAAGCAGTAGCCCCGGAGACAAGGAAGTTGACCTATGGGCTCTTATCCTAGGGGTACATGAAGCCACGGTTGGCCAACAGTGAGGAGCCTTATAAAGTTGGATGCTGAGGGTCTCCATGTAAATCTGTGAGGGGGATGGCAGTCCCTTCACTACTCAACATGGTCACCAAGGGATCCCAAGGGCTATGGCAAATACAGTCTGTCTGTGCTGTGTTTCAGAAAATGCCTCCCAGAGTGAGTTACGAGACCTGCTTTCTGAGTTCAACCTTCTGAAACAAGTCAACCATCCACACGTCATCAAGTTGTATGGGGCCTGCAGCCAGGATGGTAAGGCTGACCAGATGCTGGGGCGGACAGGCAGCTGCCAGCCCAGGGCTGGGATCCCTCTTCTGCCCTTGGCTGGGTTTCTGGCTCCTCTTCATCTGCTCTTCGTCTGCTGAGTATCTGTGTCTACTCGCTGTGCAGGCTCAGATGCCAGAGGTGTGTGTTTGTAGCCCTCCTTAGGCTTGCTGAGCACAGGTCACCTGTTACAGGGAACTCTGAGACTCAACAGTGCATCTTGGGAACCTACACAATAACAACTGTGCTGTTTCCCGCAGGTGACCCCAACCCCAGCCCTGCAGGGAAGGTGCACTGTCACTTCTGTTAGCTTTTCATACCCCCCCCCCTTTTTTTTGCCAGAGGAGTGTGGCACATGGCTGTGCCCATGTGTGAACAGGAAGTTAGACTGTTGCCGAGCTAGGCTAGAGCCAAGTCTGAGCCGTGAGATTTGCATAGGCCTTCCTGCCTCCATTGTTTTCCTCTCCTACCTATAGGGTCAAGGATGGGAAAGGGTATTAAGTCCTCATATAGGGCATGGTAGCTTACTGAGTAGGGCTAAGAACAGTGCTCACCCTCTCAGGAACCATGGGGAAGGGAAAGTCTCACTGTACTTTGAAGGGAGCTAATGTCCCCATGGTCAATGTAGGCCAAGAGTGAATGATAACTTCATGATCCATGGAGTTTGTGCCTGCCCACTTGGTCGTGAGGTGACAGAGCCTGCAGCCACCAGTACTGAGGCTGGGCCTGATTGCAGCCTCTCTCTGACCCCAGGGCCACTTCTTCTCATTGTGGAGTATGCCAAGTACGGCTCCCTGAGGGGATTCCTCCGTGACAGCCGCAAGATCGGGCCTGCCTACGTGAGCGGTGGAGGCAGCCGGAATTCCAGCTCCCTGGACCACCCAGATGAACGGGTACTGACCATGGGCGACCTCATCTCCTTCGCGTGGCAGATCTCGAGGGGTATGCAGTACTTGGCTGAAATGAAGGTGAGAGCCACAGACACTGTGCTGCCCCTAATGCCCTGCCCAATCCCGCCCCGCCCCACCCCTGCCTACCAAGGCTGGTCTGAGAGTTCTTGCTGCCTCCTTTCTGCAGCTCGTGCATAGAGACTTAGCTGCCAGGAACATCTTGGTGGCTGAGGGGCGGAAGATGAAGATTTCCGACTTTGGGCTGTCCCGAGATGTTTATGAAGAAGATTCCTATGTGAAGAAAAGCAAGGTACCTGGCCATGAGTGTCCTAGTGAGTTTCTGGGAGTTGTCGTGGGTGTGTGACTATGCTGACAGGGTAGGGTGGCGCACTTAGAATGACAGAGGAAGGGAATCTAGCCCCATTCTGATCTTCCTGAGGTACCTGGTGCTTTTAGTCATTTTCTAAGACCTCCCAAGTCCACAGAACTAGACTCCTTTCCACAGTTCCTCTCCGTTCCATAAAATATGGCCTGTGTTCACTGTGTAACTGCTCTTTTCCCCATAGGAGGGTAAAGTGGAATTAACAGGAACATGTTTTGTTGCTTGAAGTTCACACACAGAGTTGCACACACATCGTGGGTCTAGAGAATTTCTCCAAGTTCCAGGCAGCATGGGAACATCTGATTCACTGATGACCTCTTGTCCCCATGGTAACTGCCTTGCCTCGTCACCTGGCATCTGCTCTCCTGAAGCTGAAGCTTCCCTGTGACAACACAGGCAGGAGCAGTCCTGGGGAGTGCCCAGGGGTCCTGGCAGTGAGGTTTCCAGGCAGCACACACCCGGCTTTATCTGCTTTGGCTTCGCTGTGAGGCTCATAGGTCCTTGTGCGTTACCACAGGCTGCGAGCACAGTGTTTGTTTGTTCTGGGGTTTCTGTGGTGATAGCAGATCTCAGAACTACATAAAGGAAGTGGAAGTGGCTGCTGTGCCACTTTGTAGAGGATGTGAGAGAAGCTTCCTGTGCCCGTATGCATGCGTGCACGCGCGCGCGCACACACACACACACACATGTGCGCCCACATCTCACGGGAAGGCCTGCTGTCACAGTGGAGGTATACAGGTATGGCTTTCAGGGGCTTTGACAGAGTCCAAGAGCACAAGACGCAGGCTGCACAGCCATACATACTATCAGGAGCCCAGTGATACATCATGAAGGATGTAAGCATGAGGAAATACGTTTAAGCCAACAGAAACGACCATTGGTATGTGCTTTTAAAAATGAGACATTCTTAAGACCTTTTCATTGAGCTGTTCATCCTATTGTTGAAAAGGATCTGTTAGAACGGAGGCCAGTGCTGCAGGGGAAGGGAGAGGGTTGCTCCTTCTGAGATGCTGGAAGAACCCCCCGGGAGAAGGAGAATACAGATTTGGTGCGCAATTGTTCTCTTCCCTCAAGGTTTCTCCAATGAGCCTTGCTGATGGCAGGCAAAGTTTACAGGATGGAAACCGGGTGTTGGCTTCCCGAGTGCATGTGCTCCTGAGATATACTAGCAAGAAACTCAACTTGCAGGACAAGTTCTTGGCTCTGTGCCGAGGAGCACTGTTCTGCCCCCCCCCCCCAGGGTGCCTCAGAGCAGCCCTACCACAGGTGGATTTCTTGGGTTGCTTCTTTGCAGGGCTCTGGTATGTGAAAGGTTGCCCTCTGTGCCCTCTGTGCCCGTGGGCAGTTTTCTTCACTCCCAGTAGAATCTCAGCAAAGTCAAAGGTTCAGGCTGGAGCTGTGGCCCCTACAAGACTGCACAGTTGGTCTGTACCCCACGTTCCCTCCAGAGCTAGGTCAAAGGGTATGGCTGACGACCATGGTTACAGAGCTTAGAACCATACTAATGCTTTCGTTCCCTCCCTCTAGGGCCGGATTCCCGTCAAATGGATGGCAATTGAGTCCCTTTTTGATCACATCTATACCACTCAAAGTGATGTGTAAGTGTTGGGCATTGCCATCCTGGGGTGGGGAGGTTGGGCCATGATGCCTTGTCTCTGCAGCTTGGCTAGGGGACATTGTTGGTTCCGAATACCTGTTCACAATGTTAGTCATCCACGAGGAGCCCAGGCTAAGAGGTCAGCCGCTATTCATTCAGCAAGTGGCTGGGCCCAGGCAGCAACTCTGCCAACATCAGTGGTGTGTGTAGGAGTCGGGTGGGGGATGGGGTAGTCATAGCCCACTTCCGGGCTCTTACTTCTTCCACACCCCCTTCCTCTCCTCTCCCAAGAGTTCTGGAAGACTTGAGTCGGTCAGGACAACCTGTGATGTTTACATGTGTACAGGTGGGGCCCGGGAATTCCATGACAGGTAGTCGTATCTGAATTTGTGGACTGGTATATCCCAAACTAGGACAAGATATGATTTGTTTTTTTTAAAGACAAAAATCTTGCTTCTAAAGTGTTCTTGCAGTTTTGCAGAGATGCAGATATTGAATAGAGCTATGAAAATAAGAGTTGTTTCTTAAGCACTTCTAAACAATAGGTTTCTGGTAACAACCGGTTGATTTTGAAGAATCGAAAAATGCAGAGAAAAATCCAATAGTAGACAAACAGCCTTGAGTCACAGTGGGCCCCTCCCTCGTGGTTCCCTTCAACTCGCTCCTGTAGTGCAAACATACATCTCCAGATAATGCATGTTTCACTATTAAATATTTTCTATACAAGTTGGTCTAGGACTTAATGAGAATTTCACAGCATATCCTGAATTCTGTTGCTAGGACCTCATTCCTTTAAGGTCGTTGCTTCAGTGGCAGCAGCTCAGGACTTGAGCATCCCAGATCTGTTGCACACCTGCCTCTGTGGTGTAGCCAGGCTAAGATCCCTTTGTGTCATCCATTAGATCTGTTACAGACAGAGACATCTGGGGTCCACCAAGGAGGCTCCAGAGGCCAGAAGCTGCTTACTGCTTCCCTTCCTCACCACAGGTGGTCCTTTGGAGTGCTGCTATGGGAGATTGTGACCCTGGGAGGTAACCCCTACCCTGGAATTCCTCCTGAACGACTCTTCAACCTTCTGAAGACAGGCCACAGGATGGAGAGACCGGACAACTGCAGCGAGGAAATGTGAGTGGGCTTCCTGCCCAGCCAACCTCTGGCCCTCATACTCTGGGGCCTGGATGAAAAGTAAAAACAGCTGACCATTCTCTTCTCTTTCCCAAGAAGCCCGGTGCCACCAACCCTGAGTAAGCTGGGTGACGGGGAGTGACAGGGCGAAGGCCAGGCAGCTATCAGCAGGCTGAGATAAATAGACGCTGCCTCCCCCCAATCTGGGCTGGTGGGCTTCCTAGGACTGTCTAGGGGTTGATGGAACTGGCAAGAGCTCAAGGTCTCCTGCACAGTGTGTGGGAGAGGGAGGACCTGTGCAAGGAGATAGAAATAGAGTGGGGTAGAGACAGCCTCTCAAGAGTCCCAGAATCCCAAACCACTGTGCTTCATACCAGACGGGTAAAGGGGTGGGGGCGATACCAGGAACAGATCCCCTGGTACATTCAGCACCTCGATCGGTGCCTAGCTGAAAGCAAGGTTAGGCATGCCAGGGTGGGGAAGATGCCACCTTGAGCATTGGGCTGGCAGTCACCCAGCGTGACACCCACATCACAGTTCCAGAGCCCTCGGCCACGCCCAGCTTCTGGGGAAGCAGGGCTTCAGGACACAGATAAGACTGAGAGCCGGATAAGCTTGGTTTGTAAGTTTGTAAATCCTCGAGCTTTCCATAGAATTACGTGATGAAACCCAATCACACTGACCCCTGGTTCCCTCTTCCAGATCTCGCAAGACCTGGCCACATGTCCCCTCTCAATTTCATGTCTTATTTTGGGATAACCCATTAAGATCAATGAGTGCTGCCTTTGTATATGTACATGGCCATGGGGCTGTCCACTGCAATATGGGAATCTTTACAGCAACCATACCCTTCACAGAGAATGATTTTCCCTCCCACAGCAGCTGTCCACTGCCAGTAGGCCATAAACAAGGGATGGGGTTGAGAGATCATCTATCCTGTTTGTGCCAGAAGTTTGGCACATCACTGGTCATGTGCCAGGAACCAGAGCCACTATGAGTTTGTGACTGCAGCAGCCACATTGTGTCCAGAAGACAGCATTCCACAGTGCTCCTCCCTAATCTCTGGACCTAACATTCATTCTGCCACCTCCTCCCTGATGTTCCCTGGACCTTGGCTGAGAGCGCGGACGTTGCTATATATGGCCTGTTTAGGGCCAAGCACTAACTAAGCAGTTTCTTATTCTTGGTGCTCTGCTCTCTGACCAGTTATACGTGTCTCTGTTGACTGCTACTCAACACACACGCGCGCGCTCGCGCACACACACACACCACACACCACACACACACACACACACACACACACACACAAGAAAGAAGCTTCTCTGATGATGACTGAGCCCAAATCTCTGGCAATAAATATGAATATTTTGAAAGCAGTTTGTGACAGCATGGTGTTTAGCAAATTAAAACTAACAGCAGTTTCTATCCTAGAGCCTGAGACGTCTCTAGCCATGGAGCTGTTGAGTAGGATTAGAGAGCCAGGCTTGAAGTTCCCTCAAATCCAGTCAGGAAGTTGTAATAACTAGACATTGTGTTTGTTTTCATCCCTAAGAGTTGTCAATCACTTCCTCCTTTTTATACATTTTAAAGACTTTGGCTTTCTACTGAGCCCACCTACTTGGAGGGTTCAGGGTCAAAACATTGCTCATGTCAGTATAAGGAGAGAACAATGAACCCCTCTTGGAAGAGGCCACCAGAGGGTGAGCCCTTCTGGAGAGAGGCCAGCAGAGGGATGCACCATGGTGTCAGTCTCCTGCCCCTGGGTCCAACTTAGAAGCTCAGAGTTGCAGATGGTTTAGAAACAGCCTAGAGAGAGGAGACATGGTTCCTTAGACCCAGTCTGCGTGTGCTGTCCCTGCCAGGGCTTTACCACCTCCCTGTGCTGCTCTCCAGGTACCGCCTGATGCTGCAGTGCTGGAAGCAGGAACCAGACAAGAGGCCAGTGTTTGCTGACATCAGCAAGGATCTGGAGAAGATGATGGTCAAGAGCAGAGTGAGTCCCAGAGTCACTGCCAAAGGCTCACCTTGGGATGGTAGTTTGAGGCTCTCTGTGTTTCCACTCCAAGGCCAGAGAGAGATGACTGTGCTATACCACAGAGCAGGCAGTAGATGAAAACCTGCCACTTAAGCCAGTTCCCTTGGGCCATTCAGTAATGAAAACATCTTGGTTTCTAGCTTGTCTTCAGACAAGAGCTCTTCACAGGCAAGTACTGGAAAATATTTCAAAACCAAAGGAGAACTTTTGCAATAGTGGAATAGAATGCCAAAGACTCGAAACACATGTCCTAAAGACATAAGCTCCGAGGTACCTGGGAGGTGGGCAGTGACTAGGGTTGGAACTCTGGCGCTGTAAGTGTCCTTTCAAGAGCATCTTGCTCTCACCATGGGGGACCTACAGGAATAGGAGACCTGGCAAGCCAGGTCTTCTGAATTTTAAGAAGTTCATGTTGTCTACCAGTTTTTATTAACTGCTTGTGTAGACTTCCAAAGCCTGGTGTCAGCCAAACAAAACAAGTGGGAACAGTCAGCCTCTGTGTCTTGGTGAGAAGGCGGAATAATTTTTGCGTAATATTTATTGAGCAACTGTCTGTACTGTTCATACTGGGTGCTAGGGAGACAGGTAAACAGGACCAAACAGACATCCTCAGTCACACTACTCCCTTTAAGGCCTTGTCTTCATCTTTACTAAAAGCTGCCCTTCCTTCAGATTCCAAGAGTACACAGTCTTGGCTCCCAGCAATAAAATACAGCAGGTTGTGTTGCTGGAGAGATGGCTTAGCCAGTAAGGACATCTGCATAATCACTAGGACCTGAGTTCAAATCCCAGCATCTGTATAAAAAGCCAAGTGTGGCCAGTACTGTGAAGGACAAGGACAGAAACAGGAGATTTGTGGGACTTGCTGAGAACCAGCTCCAGATTCAGTAACAGACCCACCCTGTCTTAAGGGACCAAGGTGAGGAGTGATAGAGCAGGATGTCATTGTCAGGCGTCACAGATGTGCACATACACTGGATTTTTAGAAAAACTTAGTTTTGTTGGCTTTTTCTTATTATTGAAAGTAGATTTTCTCATACAGTATATCCTGATTATGTTTTCCCCTCCCTCTACTCCTCCCAGTTCCTCTCCACCTCCCTTCTCAGCCAGATCCACTCCCTTCCTGTCTCTCATTAGCAAACAAATAGATAGCTAAGGGATAATAATAAAGTGAAATAAATATAAGATAAAAAACAAAAACAAATCAGAATAGGATAAGAGAGACAAAAGGTAAAGAGCTAAAGAAAAGGGACAAGAAACAGATTTAGGGACACTGGGGAATCCCGTAACAACACAAAACCAGAAGCTACAATGTACATGTGTATATGCTGGAGGCCAGCCCGGAGGTCGTCTTTATTCTTCGTGCTTCTTGAGCCAAGGGGAAGAGTGTCAGTGGGAGTGAGACTTGAGAAATTTAGGGTTGTTGTATAATAACATTATGTTTTCCTATCTTGATTCTAAGTCACTTTGCTTCAGTAGCCTGCTTCAGTTCCTCTGAGGTGAGAAGCCTCAACCTAAAACAACAGATTAAGTAGCCTTTGTTCTCTCCCCAGGAATTGTATGGCTGTCTCTTTTTAGCCTGCTAGTTGAAGTCCCAGGAAGAGAAGGGGTCACTTTGAAAAGTGATTTTATTGTTTATTTCTAAGTTGTAAAAAGTTACCTATGAAAACTCTCTAGGAAAAAGGGGGAAAGGGCTTGTAGGAAGAGGAAGGATGAGGGGGTCTAAGAAAAAGGAGATGACGAATCTAAGAAAGTCTGGATGAGGAGAGTGTTAAGGAAAGGGAGGGGTAAGGAGAGAGCATGAGCAAGCTCTCTCTGCCCTCAGCACTTACACATCCTTCAGAATACACGGCCATATGGTGAAAGGCTCATCACAAGTTTACACACAAATTCAAATCATAAAACAAATAAGTTTACAACAGAATGTTTACATGCATATCCATTAGGAATAATTATCTAGCTAAACAGACATCACCTGTCACAGCTCCACAGGTTGACAGAGAGTTAAAACCCATACCTAAGTTATTAGTGAAGTTTTGTGTAGATAAATCCAGTCAATATTTTATCTTCTGTCCTAATACCTACAATAAATCATTAGTTCCCTTTTTATGACCTTTGGTTAATGGTTTTACAACTTTTGGAATGTGGTCTAAGTAGATGTTCGCTTACTATCTCAGAAGCAATTAACTCATAACACTAAAGACAGAATTCTCTTTGTATTTTGACTATCAGAAAGGATTTAATAGCAGTGTTATTAAAATAGCTTAAATAATTACTATGTTTAGGAATTCTTACAGGATCATCTTTTTGGTTTTTCGAGACAGGGTTTTTCTGTGTAGCCCTGGCTGTTCTGGAACTCACTTTGTAGACCAGGCTGGCCTCGAACTCAGAAATCCGCCTGCCTCTGCCTCCCAAGTACTGGGATTAAAGGCGTGCGCCGCCACCGCCGCCGCCGCCGCCACCACCACCACCACCCGGCCTAGGATCATCTTTAAGGATTAAGAAATCATTTATATCTCTGTATAGCATCCCTACAAGATAGTACATCTTCGTTGTTCTACAAAGATCTGCTCAAAAGGGTGGGCTAATACCTAGGGACTGTTATATATGTTTAAGTATAACAGAAAAGCATATTAATAGCACGAATCTTTCCTAAAATGAATTTTTTCTGGGCCTTGCCTACCAGAGTCCCATCATAGATTTTTAATCCAAGGCGGAGTCATCTCAGGAAGATCACTTGCTAGTTATTAGCTTCTTCTATGATGGCTCATCTTCTATGAGGATGTGTATGTGTATAGGTATTCTGACCCAACAAGGACCCTCCAAAAATGTGGACGAGCTCATTTTCTGTTGGATATCTCCTGCTGGGCATACAGCCTAACCTAGAGTAGTTTGTTTCTTCAGTGAGACTCCTTGAGAAAACTAAATTTTCATTTGCAAATGGTTATCAGCTTACTTTTGTGTTAGGGATGGGGGTGGGTGTCCACTTCTTTCAGCTGAGGACTCTGATGAGTGCAGACCTGTGTAGACCCTCTGCGTTCTGTTTCGGTCTCTTAAGTCAATATGTGTATTGGTCTTTCTGTATTTACAAGGCCCTATACCCTTGGTGTTTTCCATTCCTGGCTTTTACACATTTTTGCCTCCTCTTCCACAAGTTTCCCTGAACCATGAGGGGAAGGATATGATGGAGACAGATGGAGACATCCCACTTAGGACTGAGTGATCCACGGTCTCTTAACGCTCTGTATGTTGACTAGCTGTGGGTCTCTGTATTTGCTCCCATCTACTGCAAGAGGAAGCTTCTCTGTTGATGCCTGAGCAAGGCCCTGATCTATGAATATAGCAGAATGCTATTTGATTACTCTGTTCCTTTAGTAGAATTGTAGTATTTAGTTTTCCCCTAGGCTATCTAGTTTCAGGTTCTTCGTCACCCAAGTAGTAGGTTCAGGCATGGGTTCTATCTCACGGAATGCTACTTAAGTCAAATCAGATATTGGTTGGATATTTTCACAAGCTTTGTATCACCATTTAGCACTCCTTGCTGTGAAGACATTATAGATGGAAGGATTTGTGGCTGGGTTGGTGTTTATGTTTCTTCTTCAACACTTCAGAGTGCCTTTCAGTGCTAAGAGCACTAACTTGCAGGGGTGAGAGCTCTCCATAGGCATCAGTTCAGGGTCTCCATGTTCGATGAGTTGTGTAAAGGAGTTGTCTACAGCAGCAGAGCCTTGCTAACACTTTGTGCTGAGAAACCTTTGGCAATAACTCAATTAAATGTAACCCATTCCCAGTTCTAGAAGCTTCATTTGGTACATAAGTTTTTTGTTGGGACTCTGTCTCCCCCATTATTTGGCAATTTCATTTATATCTTAGCAATTTCATATATATGTGTGTATATATGTGCATATATGTGTGTATATGTATAAACATGTATGTGTATATATACACACATGTATGACTACAAACTTTGACTTACTCCTTGCCCATTTGTATCTTTCTGATCTACTTCAGTTGATACATATATATATATACATATACATATATACATATATATATGATGTATGTATGAAAGCTTCTACTGTGTTAGGTTTCCATACTGCTGCCCTTCTAATGGTCCTTAATTTTAGCTGTGTCTCCCTATATTCCCTCCCTTGTCTCCCTCTTCTCTCCCCCTCCCCATTTGAACTTCCTGTTATAGCCCCCACCCCTGTTTAGCCATGACTGTTCTGTTTCCCCTTACTAGGGAATCTATCCCTCCCTTGAGTCTCTATGCTTAACCTCTGTGGTTCTGTGGATTGTAGCTTGGTTATCATTGATTAACCGCTGACAATCCACACATAAGTGAGTATGTATCATGTTTGTTTGTTTGTTTGCTTGTTTGTTTTGGATCTGGGTTACCTAACTCAGGATATTTCTTTTCTAATTCAACCCATTTACCTGCAAATCTCAGGATTTTCTTTCTTAATGGCAGAGGAATATTTCAATGAGCAACTGTACATTTTCTTTACCCATCCATCTGTTGCGGGACATTTGGGTTGTTTCCAGCTGCTGGCTGTTATGAATATAGCAGCAGGGAACATGGTTGAACAAGTGTCTCTGTGGTAGGACAAAGCATCCTTCGAGTGTGTGCCCAAGTGTAGTTTAGCTGGGTCCTGAGGTAGATTAGTTCCCATCTTCCTGAGGAGCTGCCACTCTGGTTTTTCTAGTGTCTGTACAATTTTGTATTCCCACTAGTGATGGATGAGGGCTCCCCTTTTCCATATCCTCACCAACATGACCTGCCATTTGAATTCCATCTTTTGAAAATTCTCTGTTTAGATTTATATCCTTTTTTTATTTGGGTTGTTTTCTTGATATTCAGATTTTTTAGGTATTTATATATGTTAGATATTAGCCTTTTATCAGATGTGTAGTTGGTAAAAAATCTTTTAATATTTTGTAGGCTGCTACTTTGTCTGAGTGATGGTGTCCTTGTTTGTGCAGAAGCTTCTCGATTTTATCTCATTTATTAATTATTGATCTTAGTGCCTGTACTAACGGTGTTCAGTTGAAGAAGTACTTTCCAAATTAACTCGAAAGAGAGAGAATATTCAAATTAGCAAAATTAGAAATGAAAGGGGGGACACAACAACCAAGGAAATTTAGAGAATCACAAGAACACACTTTAAAAACCTGCACTCCTCCTAATTGGAAACTCCAAAATAAATGGATACTTTCCTCGAAAAGTTAAATCCACATCAGATAAACAATTGAAACAGACCTATAAACCCTAGTGAAATAGAAGCAGTCATTAAAAGTCCCTCAACCCTCCCCTCAAAAGACTCAGAGTCATATGGTTTTAGCACATACTTCTAGCAAACTTTCAAAGAAGAATGCCAATGCTCTTCAAATTATTCTACAAAACATAAACAGAATGAACATTGCCCATTTAATTTTATGAGGCCACAATTGCCCTGATACCTAACATACATGAAGACCCAACAAAAAACTTCAGACCAATTTCCCTTCCATAAGCATAGGTACAAATTTTTTCAATAAAATACTTGCAAACTAAATCCAAGAACACATCAAAAAGAACACCCACAGTGATAAGTAGGTTTCATCTCAAAAATCCAGGCATAGTTCAACATGGATAAATGTAATCCACCTTCTAAACAAAGGCAAGAACCACATGATCATCTCATTTGATGTAGAAAAGGCTTTGACAAAATCCAATACCTTTTCATGATAAAAGTCCTTAAGAGATTAAACATATAAGGAACATACCTCAATACAGAGTAAAGGCAATTTTACAGCAAGCACATAGCCAAAATCAACTTAAATAGAGAGAAACAGGAAGCATTTTCACTAAATGAGGAGCAAGACAGGGTTATCAACTATGTCCATACCTAGCACTTGAAGTCTTAGCTAGAGCAATAAGACAGCTAAAGGAGAAAAGAAGGATACGACTGGGAAAGGAAGAAGTCAATGTATTTTTATTTGCAAATTATATGATAGTAAACATAAGTGACCCAAAAAAATTCCACCAGGAAACTCTTTACAGATGATAAACACTTTGAGCAAAGTAGCTAGATACAAAATGAACTTAACAAAAGTCAGTAGCTCTTCTATATACAAATAACAAATGGTTTAAGAAAGAAATCAGGGACATAACACTTTTCACAACAGAAAAACTTACATGATGTAAACTTTAAGACATTGAAGAAAAGTCTGAAGAAGATACCAGAAATTGGAAGGATGCTCAAGGGTTGGTAGTATTCATTGTGTAAAAATAGCCATCCCACCAAAAGCAATCTAGCATCTATCAAAATAACTGCACAGTTCTTCACAGATCTTTAAAGGACAATTTTTAGTTTCATATGGAAACACAAAAAATCCAGGATAGCTAAACAATCCTGAAGAATCCTGAAGAAATCCAGGATAGCTAAACAATAGAAGAACCATGGGAGATATCACAATCCCTTATTTCAAATTATATTACAAAACTAATAAAAAGAGCAGTACAGTATTGACACAGAAATAGGCATGTTGATGAGTGGAATCAAATTGAAGACCTGACCTGTGGACACCTGTTCTTTTGATAAGCCAGAAACACACTGGAGAAAGACAACACCTTCAACAAATAGTCCTAGTCAATCCGGATGGCTGCCTATAGAAGAATCCAAATAGATCCATGTTTATCACCCAGTACAAAACTCAACTCCAAAAGGATCAAAGGTTTCGATATAAAATCAATATATTGAGTCTGAGAGAGAAAGTGAACAACCTTGAATACATTGACACAGTTTTGTTGTTTCTTGAGAAAATCTTCAGGATTTGTGGGTTCAGGGTTGTCCTGAGCAGAAGTAACAATAGATGCCAATATCGCAGTGCTGAGAAACAGCCAGGACAACACTGAAATTGTCTACATAGCTAAGAGGCATGCATCTTGTATTTTTGTATGTGGGATCTGGGGTCCCTGTATCTGTATCTGTTCACTGTAACAGCGGAAGTCCTGGGAGGGAAACTGAAAGGCATCCATTGGGTTGATCCTACCACTTGACACACTGTGTTTCTACAGGAGTAATATGACCACGGCAAGTGCTTTCAGACCCAAGAGTATACGGAGAAGCCATTTTCCCAACTCTCTGCTCTTGGTTGGATTAAAGAACCTCAGTGCCTTTTCTAGTGTTGTCCTCTTAACACAGGATGGAGACTGTGGTCTTAGAGAGGCCAAGAAACAGTACACAGTAGATGTACAGCCAACACCTCTGTCCCATGAGCATTAAGGGTCCCTGAGTTTGTTTAGGAATGGCCCAGGGTCAAAGATAACTAACCATCTCTTTGTCTCTTCCAGGACTACTTGGACCTGGCTGCATCTACTCCTTCAGACTCATTACTCTATGACGATGGGCTCTCAGAAGAGGAGACGCCCCTGGTGGACTGTAACAATGCTCCCCTCCAGCGCTCCCTCCCTTCCACATGGATTGAAAACAAACTCTATGGTAGAATTTCACATGCATTTACTAGATTCTAGCAACGCTGTCCCCTCTGCACCATCCCAACTCTCTGTAATGCTTTTTTAAGAGTGTTTCTGATCCCACCGAAACCAAAGCTTCCTCTGAACCCTTTTCTTTGTAAATATCTGACTTTACATCTAGTTTACATACATTCAGACATTTTGCAGCTACGTCTTTCTAAAAGGATGTGAAAATAAATGTCATTACCACGCAGCCCAGCAACTTAAGATGACACAGGAGAGAAGCGGATTAGAGCAGAATTCTCAGGGGCCATTGGGAAGCAAATCATTGTACTTCTGACTTCGTTATTTAAATTTACCTGATCCGGGGAGGGAATAAATTTTGCCAGGGAAAGCTGGCATCCCCAGCTTGCAGTGATGGCATAGCTAGGGTACCCTCAGGCTGCTCCTGGGCTGGTTTGTGCCTCATGGAAGCTGTGCATATATTCCCAAGTCCAGCTATGTGTCCACCACCATGCAGTGTGGGGCAGGGGGACAACCATGTGGGCCCTGGGCAGACACCAGACTGCTGCTTTCACATCCTTTGCACCCTACCCCCATCACGATGTTGTCACTTATGAAGCCAGTGCTAAATACTGAGCCAATGCTTTCTGAAAGAACATAGTCTGTGGTGCTGTGGCCTTGCAATGGACAGTAAATACGGTTCTTGCCAAAACTCCTTCTTTGTCTTGGATTAAATACTTGAAATTTTTTCTGCTTCCTAACTTCCTCATTGATGCTTTTTGAAGTCTGGCAGTTTCAAGCTAAGGTAGGTTCTTTCTGCATGCTTCCTGAGTCACAGGTCCTCACTACATGCCTTGTACCGACAGTGCTGTGGGGCAGCCTGTGTGTGCCCACTGTGGGAAAGGAAGCCTTCCTCCTCCATTTTAGCAGGGATGACAAGTGACTAGCTCCTAGAGCGTTCCCCCAACAGGAAGCCATATAGTCCAGCCATTCGCTGATGCTTTACACCGCCCTGAGAAAATAATAGTGTTTCACCAGCTCCATTTCAGATTTGAGACTCTAAACTTATAGATATTGAGATTGGTAGCATCTGCTAAATTTACCTTTACCAGGAGCACAAGAGATTGCCCCATGTAGAGCAGTGTTTTGGAAACCTGGGATACAAAACCATTAATGGAATTGGCACAGAAAGCGCAAGTTGGTTTAACTGTCAAAGGGAGTTTTGCCAAGGCCTTACTGTCTGCACATGAAGTTTGAGTTCTTCAGTGCAGAACAAATTATCTGTTTTCATTTTTAGGCATGTCAGACCCGAACTGGCCTGGAGAGAGTCCTGTACCACTCACGAGAGCCGATGGCACTAGCACTGGGTTCCCAAGATATGCAAATGATAGTGTATATGCTAACTGGATGGTTTCACCCTCAGCGGCAAAATTAATGGACACATTTGATAGCTAACATTTCTTTGTGAACGGTAATGGACTCCCAAGGGGGAAGAAACATGCCAAGAGGACCAAGTCTACCGACCTCTTTGTGCACATCACACTGGCCAAGACCAGCCTTAGGTGGTAGACTTGTTTTCTGTAGTTTGTTTTAGCTGGTTTTCAAAATGGTTTTACTTCAAATAGCTGGTGGTCCTCCCTCCTGGTGATCTCCCTCCTAGGGATCCTCCCTCCTAGCACACCTGCCCCATTGGGTGGGTGCTCTGGGTCTTTGGTTAGATCCCCTTTCCCTTTAGCATTGGTAGCACCTCTGTTGGTCTGCTCATCAGTAGCCACCATGAGCTCTGTGTTCACATGTGTGGGGTCTGCCATTCACAACTTGGATGAGAAATTGTACCTGAACTGTCTGGTTTTCCTGGTTGATAACCTATCACTCGCCCCCCCCCCCAAATGTTTTAACATGAAGCACACATACAAACAACATCAGTTGAAAACCTGATCAGAATAACCTGTCCTTGTTTAGAATGAAAGCCCAGAATGGGACTGGGTGGTTGCATCCAATCAGGTCCGCTAGGGCTGGAGGGAGGAGAAGGGAGCATTGGGCTGTCCTCAGCTCAGCATATGACATCCTAAATATATATTTTTGGGTTTACAACCATGTAGCCTTTTCTTAGGAAAATGTTTTGTTTCTGTCATGGTTAAATGGCTCTTAGATTTAGCACAATGGAGAGATTTGGTGTTGCCCTTGCTATGTACACGGCAACTGGGAAGAAGTAACCCCACAAGACATAGTCCCCTGTTGAGCCCTCAGCAACATTCGCACATTCAGTGCTGTGTGACTCCTACCTGCTGACCAGAACAGGATGAAGAAGCGGGACATTTGCAGTGGAGCAGCCTTCAGGCCCAGAATTGCTGGCAGCAGAGGCCTTGGGCCACAAATGCTGAACCCCCCAGCACACCATTGTGCAGTACACACCACCCATCAAAGAGTGTGTTCGTCCTCTGCTCACGGACAGGTGGGTCTGTCTTAATCCCTATCTTGTCAGCTCATGCCCAAAGGGAAGGACGGTTCATCTAGTTGTATTAGAAGTTTCCCTGACACTGACTGAGGTGAGAGAACAAGATTTTGGCTCTTATAGAGCTTGTGTGAAAGGCACACGGGTCAGCTCTCCCCGGCCATCCTCTATGCTGCTACGGTACGTGTTTTGGTCTCCTCCGTTCTGACCACGACTCGTGTAAGGGTCTTGTCTTTCTGTACTGATGGCTGTAGCTACAGATACTCCGCACTCTAGAGTTTTGGGGGTGGCTCTTGGAAGTTTCTTAGGCTGTCTGTGGGCTGTCACTTTCCACGAAAAGGTCATGTTACCAAAACACTGCCTGGTCTTCAGACTTCAAGCACTGTGATAGGACTTTTAAATAGTCAAGATATACTATATTTTGTGGGCATTTCACAAATACAGTAAAATTGTGACATTTTATGTGGCTGAGAATGCTCAGATAAGTATACCGGATAGAGCCTTATGGGATGTGTGTAATATTTATGTGCACACATAGCCAGACAGACAAGAAGATGAAAAATGGCTTATTTCAGCATATAATATGGCTTTAGTTTGGGCCATTTTTTTTTCAGATACACTGTGATAAGGTTTTTTTATATAAAGTATCTCTAGTCATGGGATCCATTTTGTTTTTCAGATGTGCTTATTGATAGTTTTATTAAATGCGAAAATACAGATAAACTCAAATTATTCAACATGCCTACACAGTAAGTGTGAATTGCTACAGCAGGTTAGCTCTCAAGGGCTGAGCTCCAAGTCTAAATAGCTGGCCCATCTGTGGGTAATTAACACTTGACTAATAACCATTTGTCTGTCTGTCCCTGAGATATAAAAGTACCCATACTTGTTGAAGTACCTATACTTGTTAGCACTATCAGACAGATTTTTTTCATCTACGTATATGCAGAAGTTACCATATATTAAATATTACTGAGTATTAAGTAGCAATCTGTCAGCCACTAAAATTTGTAAGATCTATTTAAGAAAGGCTATTAAACCAATACCGTGTTGACTTGTTTTTGTAATCAAGGTGACTAAGGAAATAATTTCAGTTGTGTAAATAAAATGATAAATAATAAAATGTGTCAACTTTCTCTCATTTTAACTTCCTGGTTGCAAAAAAAAAAAATCGGCTTGCTGATTTCGAAGTTTCTACACATAATTAAAATGTCACAGCAAATCTGTTGTAATTGTGTAATAATGACAAAGGAGCAATGGTTCTTGGTGGTGTCACTAGTGTGTCTTGTACAATATTCAAGTGATATGTCAACTAACCCTGTGACTAGGATTTCCTCCCTGCTGTCAGGACATCCTCCTTGCAGGTGACCTTCCTAGAACAAATAGTGGCCAGTGTTGATGTTCACTGGTCTCTGGAACTCTTAGCTGTTGATTTCCTGGAATGTCAGTAATCTCTCAGTTACTAAACCTTAAAATGTGCATAGTCATAAACAAACATCACAGAAGGTAGAGGGAAACTCTCTTCAGCCACTTACAGAGCCTAACATACCAGCTACTTAAGTTTATTTTAGCCTCCATCCAGGGAAGGGACTGATGTTAGTTAATGCCAGTCTGCTCTGTAACCACATTGTGTGTTGAGTGCTAGGGGCCCGGATCATTTCCAGTGTACGTGTTTGCTCACAGACCTTGTATGTATCAACCAACAACTGCCTCGCCCTTTGAGGCCAAACTCAGGCCAACTATGCCAACCTTTTGCTTTTGCCTACTTGAGTCTGGACCACAAAAGCTGCAAAGAAATACGTGCTGAAGCTTCAGAGGTACCTCGGGGTAGTCTTTTAGGCTAGTGTGTTGGAAACATACTTCCCTTTTTCAAGAGCCAGAAGATCATGTGTCTCTGTGTCTTGTTACTTCCCCCTAAAAAAAAAAAAAATGCCAACTCCAATGAAAGATTCCTTCCTCTCATGTCCTGCCATGTGGCCAGCTTATTTGGGTGGAGAACTATCTTTAGATCCAAGAACATATCCTAGATAAATGTTTCCTATATATATATATAAAAAAAAAGCATACTGCCCACTGTATAAAGTAAGCATTTCTCCCTAGGCACACAGAGTGGGGGGCGGCCACCCCTCTCCTTTAAGCATGTTCCCATAGCATATTCAGCTGCCCCTGCCTGTGAGGGCTAGTCAGGAAGAGCAGGGACTCTGCAGATTTGCCACCCTGGCCTCTACTGCCAGCCAATAGAGAAAGTCTCCTGTCTTTGCAGCCTTAGCTGAACCCTACAGTTTCCCACTTCACCGGGGAGTCACAAGATGGAACATCTTAGGTATGATCTTGGAATCATACTTTGCATATAGAGAGTGGTTAATTGGCCACATGGGTATTCCCTATAGCAAGGCCAGTGACCCTCTTGATAAGCCTCATTGGCTTCAGTGCTTCAGAAACATACTGAATGTTAAAAAAAATAAAAATGACAAGTTTATCATTGTGACTATTAAATTGGGTGTTATTGCAAGCGACAAGTGATTCTGCAGCTATGGAGACATGTTAGATTATAAGACCTGGCTAATGAAACATCTCAGGCATGGGAGTTGACAGGAACACATCTCAGTGTGGTGGCACTGCAAGGAATGAAGACTTGGAGCCCACAGCCTGAGGCCATCTAGCCACTCTGACTTTAGCAGCTCTGTCCTATACTAGGATACTTGTATCACATGACACAACAGTGCAAGTTAAAAATAAGTGTTGCTAAGGTGAGGGAGATACATTCCACAGCTTAACTATAATCACCAATTTTCAGTTTGGGGAAGACATTTTTGATATTTCATAATGAAGATAACTTGAACATGGTCAGCAGCATCAATAAAGGCTTAAGGTCCTGAGTGTCTGTTTCATCTTTTTCATGTTCATACATAGGACTGGCCCAACTGTGTTTTGTTTTTGTTTTTCTCCCTGTTTTAATCTCCCCTCACTTCGATCCTTTCGTGGGTTTAGGAGTGTGTTGTCCATGCTTAGGTAATACTTGCTGCTTACACTACCTGCGGTCAGAGGATCATGGTGGATGGTGCCTGTATCACAGCCCCATTGGAGACCTCCATTCCTATCAAGGCATGGCTTCCACATATCTTGGGTCTCCCTCAAAAGATTTAAAGGACTTGGGAATTTTCCTGGTGACTCAGGCCATCGAGCCTTGTAGACTGACATTCTTGAATTCTTGAAAGACAGAGGGTTTTTCAAGGATTAGACCTGAAGCTTGAGGAGCATTGTCAGTTTATTGATAGAAAAGTGGGCTTATGAAGAGTGATCCTTGAGAACAGGAACAAGGGGCTGGAGAGATGGCTCAGCGGTTAAGAGCACGGACTGCTCTTCCAGAGGTCATGGGTTCGATTCCCAGCAACCACATGGTGGCTCACAACCATCTGTAATAAGACCTAATAGTGTCCTCTTCTGGTTTCTGAAAACACCTACAGGGTGCTCATATAAATAAAATAAATTAAAAAATGTAAAAGTTAAAAGAACAGGAATAAATGCTTACCAGACATGGAAGATAACAAAAATCACAAAAATTGTGAGTATTCTTGACACTTGGGAGGCTAAGACAGGAAGGTCACCACTACAATGTATGACTCTGCCTCAAAAAAAAAAAAAAAAGGATGAGTTTAAGGATGAAAGAGTTCTGGCTTCTTAGAAAATACTCAGAGAAGGAAGTATTGTAGCAGATTTCAATTTTAAAGGCATATGACAGGAATTGCCTGCATCGTGGCTGCTTATTACTTGCAAAGGATAAGTAAGTTCTTTTTGTTGTTGTTGTTTTGTTTTTTGTTTGGGGTTTTGGTTTTTGGTTTTTTTGGATTTGTTTTTTTCGAGACAGGGTTTCTCTGTATAGCCCTGGCTGTCCTGAACTCACTCTATAGACCAGGCTGGCCTCGAACACGGAAATCTGCCTGCCTCTGCCTCCCAGAGTGCTGGCATTACAGGCGTGTGCCACCACCGCCCGCAAAGGATAAGTAAGTTCTTAGCTGCTAAGGGGAGAAGACTCCAACCTTTTGAACTGCTTGCAATTTGTGCAGAAAGCCCCAGGGGCTCCAGCTTCTATGGGTTGATTCCCATGCTGGAGTGGGCTTTTGCTAATGCAGCTGCCGGTGGGTCATATATGCCATTGTAAGTCACCCAAAGAAACTCTTGGGTACCCCAAGTCTCTGGTGCTCTGAATAATGTCTGTTACTGGTTCCCTGTGTGGGAGGCATAGAAATTTGTTCGTGTTTTTCAGGAATAGTGTCACACAATAGATAGGAATGAACTTGTCTGAACCTGTGAGGCATTTCAAAGAGAAATTAAGCTAACATCTATCTGACATTATCTGGGGCTGCCATGCCACTCTCTTGGGGGCACCTGAGATTAAGAAAGAAACCATCCAAATTCCTCCTCTTGAGAGTCAGAATCTAAACGTATGTTTTATAATGCCTTCTTGAATCTCACCATAAATCATCCTTTCTGGAGTTACTTGGTTTTAGCCATAGCTTTAGGCTTTAGCCTCCTGTTTAGCATAATAGTTTGACATAGCAGTTTTTTTATTGAATATATTCTTCATTTATATTTCAAATGTTTCTCTACTCCAAGAAAGCCCCCAGCCCACCCTCCCAGCCCCTGCCTCCAAGAACATGCCCCTCCACCCAACCCACTACCACCTACCCCACCTCTATTTCCCCATGCTGGGACATCTATCGCGCTTTCACAGGACAAAGGACCTCTCCTCCCACTGAAGCCTGACAAGACATTCCAGTGCCACACTTTTGGCTGGAACCATGTGTACCCCTTGGTTGGTGGCTTAGTCCCTAGGAGTCCTGGGGCATCTGGTTGGCTGACATTGTCGTTTATCCCATGGAGCTGTAAACCCCTTCAGCTCTTCCAGTCTGCCGTCCTCCATTGAGGACCCCATGTGCAGTCCAATGGTTGGCTACTAGGATTTGCCTCTGTATCTGAAAGGCTCTGGCAGGCCCCTCCAGAGACAACCATAACAGGCTCCTTTTGGCACCCACTTCTTGTCATCCATAATAGTATCAGGGTTTGGTGAATATTTATAGGATGAATCCCCAGGTAGGGCAGTCTCTTGGTGAGCTTTCCTTCAGTCTCTGCCCCACACTTTGTCTCCATAGTTGTTCCCAGGAGTATTTTGTTCCCTTTCTCAGAAAAAAACAAAGCATCCACACTTTGGTCTTTCTTCTTCTTGAGCTTCCTGTGGTCTATGAATTGTAACTGGTTTACTTTGAGCTTTTGGGCTAACATCCACTTATCAGTGAGTGCATACAATGTGTGTTCTTTTGTGACTGGTTTACCTCACTCAGGATGACACTTTCTACTTCCATCCATTTGCCTAAGAATTTCATGAATTCATTGTTGTAGCTGAATAATACTCCATTGTGTATATATACCACAGTTTATATATCTATTCTTCTGTTGAAGGACATCTGGGTTCTTTCCAGGTTCTGGCTATTTTAAATAAGACTGCTATGAACATAGTGGAGCATGTATCCTTATTATATGTTGGAACATCTTCTGGGTATATGCCCAGGAGTGGTATAGCTGGGTCATCAGGTAGTAAGTACTATGTCTCATTTTCTGAGGAATTGCCAAACTGATTTCCAGAGTGGTTTTACCAGTTTGCAATCTCACCAGCAATGGAAAAGTGACTCTCTTTCTCCAAATCCTCGACAGCATCTGCTGTCCCCTGAGTTTTTTCATCTTAGCCATTCTTACTGGTGCGAGGTGGAATCTCAGGGTTGTTTTGATTAACATTTCATTTATAACTAAGGATGCTGAACATTTCTTTAGGTGTTTCGCATTCATTCGAGTTTCCTCAGTTGAGAAATCTCTGTTTAGCCCTGTACCCCATTTTTAATAGGGATATTTGACTCTCTGGAGTCTAACTTCTTGAGTTCTTTGTGTACACTGGATATTAGCCCTCTATCAGATGTACCATTGGCAAAGATCTTTTCCCAATTTGTTGGTTGCCATTTTGTCCTATTTACAGTGTCCTATGCCTTACAGAAGCTTTGCAGTTTTATGAGGTCCCATTTGTCGATTCTTGTTCTTAGAGCATAAGCCATTGGTGTTCTATTCAAGATAATTTCCCCTGTGCCCATGTGTTGAAGGCTCTTCCCCACTCCCTCCTCTGTAAGCTTCAGTGTTTCTGGTTTTATGTGGAGGTCCTTGATCCACTTGGACTTGAGCTTTGTATAAGGAGATAAGAATGGAGCCAGGCGTGCTAATGCACGCCTTTAATCCCAGCACTTGGGAGGCAGAGGCAGGCGGATTTCTGAGTTCAAGGCCAGCCTGGTCTACAGAGTGAGTTCCAGGACAGCCAGGGCTGTAGAGAGAAACCCCGTCTCGAAAAAACCAAAAAACCAAAAAAAAAAAAAAAAGAAAGAAAGAAAAAAAAAGAAGAAAAAAAAAGAATGTGTCAATTTGCATTTTTCTACATGTTGACCTCCAGCACCATGTGTTAAAAATGCTACCTTTTTTCCACTGGATGTTTTTAGCTCCTTTGTCAAATATCAAGTGACCGTAGGTGTGAGGGTTCATTTCTGGGTCTTCAACTCTATTCCATTCCCGCCTCTCTGTACCAATACCATACAGTTTTTATCACTATTGCTCTGTAGTAGCGCTTAAGGTCAGGGAAGGTGATTCCCCCCCAGGAGATCTTTTGTTGTGGAGAATAGTTTTCGATATCCTGGGTTTTTTGTTATTCGAAATGAATTTGCAGATTGCTCTTTTTAGAGCTATGAAGAATTGATTTGATATTTTGATGGAGATTGCATTGAATCTGTAGATTGCTTTCAGCAAGATGGCCATCTTTAGTATATTAATCCTGCCAATCCATGAGCATGGGAACTCTTTCCATCTTCTGAGATCTACGATTTCTTTCTTCAGAGGCTTGAAGTTCTTGTCAGACAGATTTTCACTTGCTTGGTTAGAGTCACACCAACATATGTAATATTATTTGTGACTGTTGTGAAGGATGTCATTTCCCTAATTTCTTTCTCAGCTTGTTTATCCTTTGAGTAGAGGAAGGCTACTGATTTGTTTGAGTTAATTTTATAACAAGCCACTTTGCTGAAGTTGTTTATCAGCTTTAGGAGTTCTCTGGTGGAATTTTTTGGGTCACTTAAGTATACAAGCATATCATCTGCAAATAGTGATATTTTGACTTCTTCCTTTCCAATTTGTATACTTTTGACCTCCTTTTGTTGTCTAATTGCTCTGGCTAGGACTTCAAGCACTATATTGAATAGATAGGGAGAGAGTGGGCAGCCTTGTCTGGTCCCTGATTTTAGTGGGATTGCTTCAAGTTTCTTTCCGTTTAGTTTGATGTTGGCTACTGGTTTGCTGTATATTGCTTTCACTATGTTTAGGTATGGGCTTGAATTCCTGATCTCTCCAAGACTTTTATCATGAAGGGATGCTGAATTTTGTCAAAGGCTTTTTCAGCATCTAATGAAATGATCATGTGGTTCTTTTCTTTGAGTTTGTTTATGTAGTAGATTACATTGATGGATTTCCATATATTGAACCATAGCTGTATCCCTGGGATGAAGCCCACTTGATCATGGTGAATTATCGTTTTGATGCATTCTTGGATTCAACTGGCCAGAATTTTATTGGCTATTTTTGCATCAAAGTTCATAAGGGAAATTGGTCGGAAGTTCTTTTTCTTTATTTGGTCTTTGTTTGGTTTAGGTATAAGCATTATTGTGACTTCTTCATAGAATGAATTGGGTAGTGTTCCTTGTGTTTCTATTTTGTGGAATAGTTTGAAGAGTATCAGTATTAGGACTTCTTTGAAGATAATAATAGAATTCCCCACTAAACCCATCTGGTCCTGGACTTTTTTTTTTTTTTTTTTTTTGGTTGGGACACTTTTAACAACTGCTTCTATTTCCTCAGGACTTTGTCCATTTTGTCCAAATTTTCCAATTTTGTTAAGTATGAGCTCTTGTAGTAGGATCTGATGATTTTTTGAATTTCCAGTCTCTGTTGTTATGTCTCCCTTTTCATTTCTAATTTTATTAATTTAGGTAGTGCCTCTGTGCCCTCTGGTTAGTCTGGCTAAGGGTTTATCTATCTTGTTGATTTTCTCAAAGAACCAGCTCCTGGTTTTGTTGATTCTTTGTATAGTTCTTTTTGTTTCTACTTGGTTGATTTCGGCCCTGAGTTTGATGATTTCCTGCCTTCTACTCCTCTTGCGTGTATTAGCTTCTTTCTGTTCTAGAGCTTTCAGGTGTGCTGTTAAGCTTTAGTGTATGCTCTCTGCATTTTCTTTTTAGAGGCACTTAGAGTTACGAGTTTTCCTCTTAGCACTGCTTTCATTATTTCTTCCTTGACCAAGCTATCATTGAGTAGAGCATTGTTCAACGTATATGTGTATGTGTGCTTTCAGTTGTTTTTGTTTGAACTTAAGACCAGCCTTAGGCCATGGTGATCTGATAGGGTGCATGGAATTATTTCAATATTCCTGCATGGTCAGTTTTGGAGAAGGTACCATGAGGTGCTGAGAAGAAGGTATATTCTTTTGCTTTAGGATGGAATGTTCTATAAATATCTGTTAGATCCATTTGGTCCATAAATTCAGTTAGTTTCACTGTGTCTCTGTTTAGTTTCTGATTCCATGATTTGTCCATTACTGAGAGTGTTGAAGTCTCCCACTATTACTGTGTGGGGTGCAATGTGTGCTTTGAGCTTTAGTAAAGTTCCCTCCACCACCACCTCCCGCCGCCGCTGGGCAGTGGTGGTGCACGCCTTTAATCCCAGCATTTGGGGGGCAGAAGCAGGTGGATTTCTGAGTTTGAGGCCAGCCTAGTCTACAGAGTGAGTTCCAGGACAACCAGAACTACACAGAGAAACTCTGTATCGAAAACCAAAAGGTTTTTTTTTTTTTTTTTTTTTTTTTTTTTAATGAATGTGGGTGCCCTTGCATTTGGAGCATAGATGTTCAGAATTGAGAGTTCATCTTGGTAGATTTTTCCTTTGACCAGTATGAAGTGTTCCTCCTTATCTTTTTTGACAACTTTTGGTTGAAAGTTGATTTTATTCGATATAAGAATGGTGAGTCCAGCTTGTTTCTTGGGATCATTTGCTTGGAAAATTGTTTTCCAATCTTTGACTCTGAGGTAGTGACTGTCTTTGTCACTGAGATGGGTTTCATGTATGCAGCAAAATGTTGGGTCCTGTTTATGTATCTAATCTGTTAGTCTATGTCTTTTTATTGGGGAATTGAGTCCATTGATATTAAGAAATATTAAGGAAAAGTGGTTGTTACTTCTTGTTATTTTTGTTGTTAAAGGTGGAATTCTGTTTGTGTGGCTATCTTCTTTTGGGTTTGTTGAAAGATTACTTTATTGCTTTTTCTAGGGTATAATTTTCCTCTTTGTGTTGGTATTTTCCACCCATTATTCTTTGTAGAGCTGGGTTTGTGGAAATTTGGTAAATTGGGTAAATTGGGTAAATTTGGTTTTGTCATGAAATGTCTTGTTTTCTCCATCTATGGTAATTGAGAGTTTTGCTGGGTATAGTAGCCTGGGCTAACATTTGTGTTCTCTTAGGGTCTGTATGACATCTTCCCAGGATCTTCTAGCTTTCATAGTTTCTGGTGAGAAGTCTGGTGTAATTTTGATAGGTCTGCCTTTGTATATTACTTGACCTTTTACCCTTACTGCTTTTAATATTCTTTCTTTTTTTTAGTACATTTGGTGTTTTGATTATTATGTGACAGGAGGAATTTCTGTTCTTGTCCAGTCTGTTTGGAATTCTGTAGGTATCTTGTATGTTCACGGGATCTCTTTCTTTAGGTTAGGGATGTTTTCCTCTATAATTTTGCTGAAGATATTTATTGGCCCTTTAAGTTGTAAATCTTCTCTCTCTTCTATACCTATAATCCTTAGGTTTGGTCTTCTCACTGTGTCCTGGATTTCCTGGATGTTTTGGGTTACAAGCTTTTTGCATTTTGCATTTTCTTTGAGTGTTGAGTCAATGTTTTCTATGGTATCTTCAGCATCTGAGATTCTTTCTTCTATCTCTTGTATTATGTTGTTGATGTTTGCATTTATGACTACTGATTTCTTTCCAAGGTTTTCTATCTCCAGAGTTGTCACACTTTGTGATTTCTTTATTGTTTCTACTTCCATTTTTAGATCCTGGATGGTTTTGTTCAGTTGCTTTACTTGTTTGTTTGTGTTTTCCTGAAATTCTTTAAGGGATTTTTGTGTTTCCTCTTTAAGGGCTTCTACCTGTTGATCCATGTTCTCCTGTATTTCTTTAAGGAAATTATTTATGTCCTTCTTGGAGTCCTCTATCAGTATCGTAAGATGTGTTTTTTTTTAAAATCCAGCTCTTGTTTTTCTGATGTGTTGGGGTATCCTGGATTTACTGTTGTGGGAGAACTAGGTTCAGATGGTGCCATGTTGCCTTGGTTTCTGTTGGTAATGTTCTTGTGTTTGCCTTTTGCCATCTGGTTATCTCTGGTATTAGCTGGTCTTGCTGTCTCTGACTGTGACTTATCTGTCCTGCAAGCCTGTGTATCTGTACTCCTGGGATTCTCATTCTCTCTGTACACACAGGTATATAAGCACTCCTGGGAAACCAGCTCTCCTGTGGTGGTATTTGTGTATGTAGCTCTGTGGCCTAGGATCAGATATGTACTCTCAGACCTCTCCACAGACCTGAGAAGTTAGCTATCTCCCTGCTGAATCTGGATATGGTGCACTGTGGCAGAGGATGGTCTCCAGCCAGAGACAGAAATCAGAAGGCTCCCACCTGAGGGTTCTGGACGGGTTCCTCTGAGCTGCAGGGGTGGTCTTACCTGTGCTCCCAGGCCTCTCCACATTCCTGCAGAGGGAACAAATGCCCTGACTGCAGCGGGTTTTTCAGGATGTATCAGGAGATGATGTCTTCACTGTGGTAGACCCTGCAAGAGTCTGTCCCATCAGAGATGTTAGGCAGCGGAAGGAACAGAAAGAGAGTGTTATTTGGGAAAGTGGGGGTTTTGATGGTTGCTGGGTAGCAAGTCACTGACACCCAGCAGCAGCTCTGGGTCTCCAGAGGTGGGAGGGGGTTCCTACCAAATGCCCTGAGTGCAGCAGGACCTCTAGGATGTATCAGGATATGGTCTGCCCCAGCAGACAGGTCCGGCTGTGGTGGAAGGGGCATGAGGAACCAGTTTTTCTTCTTTTAGCTTCAAAATAACCCCTTTTGGTGGAGTCCTCCTCCTTTGGGACAATCATCTCCCTGGGAAATAGAAGTGTAAAAAGCTACTTAACTTGCTGGCCTTTTTTGCGGCAATGTAAGTCAAGAATAAAGTCACAAATATCCAAAGCAATGTACACTCAAAAAAAAAAAAATCCTGTCTTGTGTCTATGTTTGTTCCCTGGCCTGGCTGTTTGACAAGCTGTTGGTGCTATCAGCCACACAGACTGACATTTGTTTCAGGTGGAGGACTATATTCTAATGGAGAACTCAAACTGATACAGTATAGCCTGCTGGGCAACTTTTAACCTCAATGTTGATATATGGCTCATCCACCAGTAAGTATTAGGTCAGATTTCTCATGCGGATCTAATGCATTGGCATGAGGTCAGAAAGCAGGACAGTTACCAGGTTCTTTTCTTTGAAGGGCATCAGAGAGGCAGGAGTCTATGCTGTCGTGGTGACAGGTAATATAAACAGGAAAGAGCAATAGACTCTAGTCAAAAATTAGCTGACCCAGGAGTGGGAAGGACGGAAAAGAGAGTAATGAGAAAGGATAGCACTGGGCAAAACATGATGTATTCAGATGAAAATTTAGCAATCAAAGCCATTATTTTTAAAAAAAAAAAGCAATAATAACTGCCCACCTTCTTGTTGCTGCAGGAACAGAATGGAGGTGTTATTAATGCCAGCCATGAGAAGTCCTTAGTAGAATATGCATTAGGCTTCTCTAGAGAAACAGAACAAATATTATGATACCACATTACAAAGTGGGAACTGTTAGGCTGCCTCCATGGCATGGGCTGCTCAATACAACAATACCTATCTTCACCCTGGAGAGGCTGAGAACCAAGAAGCTCTTCAGACTGTGAGGCTGGATCTGACACTGAAGGGCTGGGGGATTTGCAGAGAGCTGTTGGTCTTCATTTCATTTGGAGAGCACAAAGAACCTGGTTTGGGTGTCAACAGAAGATAGCAACAGGATAAATGCACACACCAGGAAGAAGCAGAGGCAGGCAGTAAGGCAAAAGCAGTGCTGATTTTCTCTTAAACCTCTTTCCACTGGTACCACCATGGGAAGGTGCCACCTGCTCTGGGAGAAGGTCTTTCCCTCAGCTAATCGTCAGGAAGTACCCTCACAGGACCACCCAGAAGCATCTCTTAGTTGATCCCTGATCAAATCAAGTTGAAAGCCAAGACTAATCGACTATAAGTGCAGGTTTAATTATTTTTCTAGTTCTGCCTTTGCAGCACATTTGGGGAAGTGTGGATGATGGTTTCGTAGAACCTACTAGAAGTTTTAATTTGTTCTGCTCCTGCCATTTCCCCTCCCTGACTGGTATGATGCAGAAAGCAAAGATTGATGTGGAGTAATTTCAACCTGCCTGTGCATGGGCTGTTCCTCTGGAAGCTCCCAAACAGCCCAGAGGCTCTACTTGGTATTAACTATCATGGGTCCATTTGAAGAGTATGTATCATTGGTAGGTAGAAATATCTACCTACCAGCCCCCCCCCAAAATGACACGGAGACTTTTTGTTATTTATGAAAGCTTTGGCCTTATAGCTTAAGCTTGTTCCCAACTAGCTAACATCTCTAATGTTAGCTTTTTATTGTGTGATAACATTATAGTCCCGTATTTTATAGCAAATATTTTAGATACAGCTTTAAGAAGTTTCAATCTCATGTTTTGAGTCTTTTCATGGACTGCCTTAGGACAGAGAAATCCTATGGGTCCCTTTGTGGTTAAGTCTACCTGCTTTTGCCATTTAAGATTTCAAATTGTATAGGGGAGTGCCAGGACAGGGAAATGGGCAGGATGGGGGTGGGGGGAGTGTGTGATTAGGAAATAGGTGAAGGGAAGAGGGCTTATGAGACTGATGGGGAGGGGGGAACCGGGAAAGGGGAAAGCATTCAGAATGTAAACAAAGAATATAGGAAAAAAAGATTTCTAATTGTAGAGGTAGGGATAGATCAGGTAATCCTGGATTACATGCCTCTCTCTATCAGATACTGTTGTTCTATGACTAATTACTGGTATTATCCAGGAAAATCCTTAATTATAGTTTGTTTCTAGTTTTTCTGGAAAAAATTCTTTTTCTGTTTCTATTACATTTACTTACCAGGTGTGCATGTGCCCATTCACATGCCACAGTGCATCTAGAGGTCAGAGGACAACTTCCAAGAATCTCTTCTTTTCTCCTAGCATATGGCTCCCCAGGATCCAACTTAGGTCATTAGGCTTTGCAGCAAGCGCCTCTGCCCAGGGAGTCCTCTTGCTGTTGGCCCTGCCCAAAGTTTACATTCTATAGTACATATGCAGCTGATAAGAGGTATGAACCCTTAAAGAGATAATAGCATTTACAGGGACTAGACAGGTATCTGAACAAAATGCAGGGAGTTATAGACAGATGTGGAAGAGGGCAAATAAAATCAGTTTGCATGGATTCTGGGAGATAATCAGAGGGAAGTGATTTTTTTTAATTGGAATTTTATTTGGAGACTTCTGTTTTTGCAATTACAAACTATCTTAGTTAGGGTTTTATTAATATGAGGAGATAACATGACCAAGGCAACTCTTATAAAGGAAACCATTTCGTTGGGGCTGGCTTACAGTCCCAGAGGTTTAGTCTGTTTCCTTCATGGTGGGAAGCATCTCAGTGTCCACACAGACATGGTGCTGGAGGAGCCGAGAGATCTATATCTTGTTCTGAAAGCACCTGAAGACTGAGCCTTCTACCTGGGAGTAGCTGGAGCATACGTTAGACCTCAAAGCCCACCTCCACAGTGACACACTTCCTACAGCAAGGCTGCATCTACTCCAGCAAGGCCACACTGACTCTAACATGGCCACACCTCCTAATAGTGTACTCCCTATAGGCCAAACATTCAAACATGTGTGTCTATGAGGGCCATACATATTCAAACCACCACAAACTATTGCCCATTGGACCTAGGAAATACTCTTCACTTTGGTCTGTAAGGCATTTCTCAGCGGAGTGCTTACTATGTTCAGTTACTTGTTTCCAAATATTCCTTGGTGAAGTAAATGCTTTTCAGAGGGCTCAACATCTGTGATTATAAATACAGTGCAGACGCTCCTTCACTTAAAATGAGTCCACATCCTGATAAACTTATTAGAAGCTGAAAATGCCAGATGTTGCTAAGTATTTACTCCTCCTCCTCACCAAATGAACATCATAGTTTAGCAATACAACCTACTGTAGCATGCTGACTGTTGTCTCTTAGGACTGTGTGGCTAATGAGGAGGTGGGGGAGGGCTGTAGCTCAGCATGAGAGCTCACTGTTGCAGGTTACCAGTGAGGGAAATAGAATGGAGAACATCCACAAGCCAGAGAACCTGAATCTAATTTGTGACCACCCCAGGGAGAGGAGAGAGCCTGTGCAGTCGGCTGTGCAGAAGACCGAAGTGCAAGCGGCAGGAGTCTGGAGTCAGGCAATGAAATGCTGACTGAAATGTCACCCTACCTTTGGTTATCAGGACAGGATCTCATCCACTAAGATTTAAGCCTGATGCTTGCAGTCTAGAGCCTGAGCTCAGAGAGTGAGTCACCCTCTACAGCTGCCTCTCTGTCACTCACTGCTGTGATGCTTGACATTTCTTTATCTTCAGCCATCTACTTAACAACTCTGCTGCATCCCTCCGGCGGGGTGATTAATGTTTAAGGGTCTTATAAGTGTGAGGATAGAGTCTTACAGACTCTAGATAGCAGCGCTGTGTTTGCTTCTACTCCCTCCAACAACTGGGAGACACATCCCAGCCAAAACAGCCACCTCAGGGTTATTAGCCTGGAGATTGAGAAGGGCAGACCTGCTCAGCCCACAGGCTACCAAACGTAAGGAGCACACAAGAGATTTCAGAGGAGAAGAATATTAATATGTGTCCTAGGGATTATTCTTTTGATATTTTGGTGAAAGTGTGGCTGGTTTTTGCTCTTCTGCCTGAGGCTAAATTGAAGATTTTTTTTTTCACTTAACTGCATTTGTAGAGGAGATTTCAAAACAGCCTAGTGTTGACTGTGTCCTGTGGTTATTAGTAGCCAGTCTTATGCAAACCTATGATGAAAAGGAGCAAGGGAAAATACAAAGTGTATAGTTGGAAGAGAAAAGGAGCACCAGGAAGTGTGTACAAATTAAATAAAAACTTCATGCCAAGTGGAATAAGGGCAGTGGTGACCTCCGAGCGAGACCTCATCCTGCTAAGCTTCCAATTTGTAAAAAGGAGTTTAAAAAAAAGGAATTAAAGAAAAGCTTAGGGCCAGGCATGGTGGTGCACATCTTTAATTATAGCACATGGAAGGCAGAGGCTGTAGGATCTCTGAGTTCAAGGCCAGTCTGGTCTACAGAGCAAATTCCAGGACAGCCAAGCTTAGGCAGAGAAGGAAACCTTGGAAAACAGAAATCTAGTGAAAACGTATTTGAATAAGGGGGCCAGGTTGCTGTTCCAGCAAGTCGTAAACTTGGCAGCTTTGACCATGTGGCTCTGGCTTTAGAGTCAAAGGTACAAGAAAGGGGCTTTGAAATCCCACCCCCCCCCCAGTAGGGAAAGGCATTAAAGCCAGGAATATATCAGGCACGTTCTTTATGGAAGTCCAGAGAAGCCATTGTGGGAAGCTATGCAGATGAAGTCAGGATTACTTTGGAGATCCCAAATACCAGACTTGTGGGATACCTGCAAGGAGAGCTGCTAGCTAGGAATGGAAGCAGCCCAAGAGAAAGAGACGTACAGCAGTCAACAAGGCTGAGTGGAGCTGGAGATCTGAGGAGTGCTTTGACATCAGACATGGAGATGCCGAGTTCAGAGTTTGCTCAGCTGAGTTTTGATCTTGCTTTGGTCCAGTATTTCTTCATTTTGCTCTCTTTCCTCCCTTTTGGAATGGTAATGTATATCCTGTACCCACTGTATGTTAGAAGTATGTGATCTACTTTTTTATTTACATTTTGTAGAGATAATAATTAAGAGATTGCCCTGAGTCTCTGAAGAGACTTTGGACTTTTAAACAAGTTTAAGACTGCTATAGACTCTGGGGACTTTTGAAGTTGGACTAAATGCATTTTGCATCATGATATAGCTACAAGCTTACAGTTGCCAGGAAGTGGAATGTGATGGCTTGAATGAAAATGGCCAGTAGGGAGTGGCATTATTGGAGGTGTGGCCTTTTTAGAGTAGGTGTGGCCTTGTTGAAGGAAGAGTGTCACTGGGGGGCGGGGGGGGGGGGGGGTTGAGGTTGCAGATGCTCAAGCCAGACCCAGTGTCTCACTTTCTTCCTGCTGCCCAATGATCCTGCTGTAGACCTCTCAGCTATCTCCCCTGCATAAGTCTGCCTGCACATCACCATGCTTCCCGCCATGATGATAATGAACTAAGCCTCTGAAACTGTAAGCCAGCCCCAATTAACTGCTTCCTCGTAGGAGTTGCCAGGGTCATGGTGTCATTTCACATCAATAAAAACCCTAAGACAATGTGCATATAATTGTGTTTTCATTTCTATACATATATGTGCATGCCTGTCTTGTGTGTGTGTGTGTGTGTGTGTGTGTGTGTGTGTGTGTGTAGGTCTTAGGGATAGAAGAGACTATGACTGGGAAGAAGTTATCCTAAGGGAAAGAGCCAATCCTATTATGGTGTTGTGCGGCATTCCTCCTGGGGAGACCTGAACAAATGTCTACTCACTCCAGATAGGGAACTGACAACAAACAGATCACAGTGGTAAAGATACTGCCAAAGTCCAACATGGAAAACCAATGAGTTCTATTGGAGTTACTTATAGGAGCAAAAAGGACTCAGAGAGCTGCATCGCCAGAAGCTCCAGCAACACGGGTGACGGCTTGTGAGAACTGGAGCTCACTGTACAACTTGAAGGCAGATCCACAGTTGGAGATGATCGCTTCTAGATAGCTCAGATAACTTCTCCGGGCAGCCAAGTTGCCTGAGAGTGTCCTTTAGCAATCCTTGCTTTAGAAGAGAGGTAGGTAGGTGGTATGTCTGGTCAGTTTCAGGGACTTCCTGATGCTTTTTTGTTGTTTCCTGAGCTTAACTACGGTGGGGTGGAATGTTTCACCTTTAAAACATTCTTAAGGAGCCTGATTCCTCCTGGGGAGACCTGAACAAATGTCTACTCACTCCAGATAGGGAACTGACAACAAACAGATCAAAGTGGTCTTTCCAAGATGAAAGATTTTCTGTTGAAGGAAATTGCTACATAACACCTGTGCAGTGACTCCCTTCTGTTGCTGTGTAAAAATACTGACCAAAATCCACACAGAGAGGACACAGCTTGTCTGACTTTCACTTCCACATCAAAGAGCACTAAGATCACTAAGTCAGAGAAGTAACTCAGCTAGGAGCCTGAATGTGGGAACTGAAACTGGAGTCACAAAGAAAGCTGCTTACTCGATTGATTTCCATGCTTTCTCGATGTACGGTCTTATACAACCCAAACTGTGTATCCAGAGCTGGTGTCACCCACAGTGGTCTGGGCAGTCCTACATCAGCAATTTATTAGGCCAATCTAATGGATGCAAGTCTTTAGGTGATGATCTGTTTGTGTGTCAAGGTGATAAATTACAACAAACACAACCTAGACTATCTTCCGCCTTTTCATTTTCTCTCTGGAAACTGAAGAGCCAAACTGTAGGTTTGGGACAGATTCAAAGGCTCAGCTGAAGAGCCAGGAGACACACCCACTGCACAGTGTGTGCACTGCATAAAGAGTATGCTCTGCCTGAAATGTGATCAGGAAGGAAGGAAGATAAAGGGAAGACAGCAAACACAAGCAGGATAGACGCCCAGCATCTGTGATGCTAGAAAAGAAGGAAAAGACAGAAGGCCGTCAGTGGACGGATTGCCATGTGCTAAAAAGTGGGCTGGTTTTGAATTTGGTTAGTGGGGACATTTATTTCTCTTTTGGGATTTGCCAGAATTTGTCCATTCACAAGTTCAGTTAGAGCCTGTGTCTGGTACTGAGATGCCAGAAACTGCAGAGGAGGTCTCTCTCATTCTTTCCGCCCTAGTCCCCATCCAATTTAAAGTGTCCCTAAGGAAAATCCAAGCCCAACCATTTCCACGGCTGAACATGAGCCCAGAGGGCACATTCTAAAGGTCCCTACATCTGTGAGCTTTCTGTGTGTGAGACAGGGTGTTAGTATGTATCCCAGGCTGGCCTGAAACTTACTGTGTAATCCAGGAAGTCCTTAAAGTTAGGATTTTTCTGCCTCAACCTCCTGAGTGCTAGGAGGCCACACCTGGCTTCTGGGGACTTCTCAGTAACTGTTAATGAAATGTCAGGTATAAATGTAGGTGCACCCTAGATATGAACTTGGACTAAAAGTGTCTGGCATCATGATTCGCTAAGATTTCAGTGAGGTGACATTTATAATTACTCTACTAGTACTTAGACAACTTTTGCCTTATCTTGGCAAATTAGCAGTGCTGGCCACTTAATCATTTGCTAAAGGTTCCCATGCTCCAAGTCTCCTAGGAGAGAATTCTTCTGCATTCTTACACTCATATTTGGGACTATGGCTGGTAGACAGCATGCAGCTAACCCATGCGTGTTGACTGTTGTTTGTGAATGTACCAGAGCAGATGGATGGCTGATGGGACTTCAAAGTGCATCCGAAAGAAGCAGCTTTCCAGGGGAGAAGCTTTGTTCCTGACTACAACTTCCTCTACTAGCTGACAGTTGTTGAACTATCTTCTGCCCTGATGGTCTCCTCTAATGCTACAAAGGATATCCTAAAATCTTTAAGGGTCTGGACCACCTATTTCTAAGACAGGATTGCTGACTGCATATCCAGTCTCTTCCCAACTTTGTCAGCATGTGCATTTCTGAAGAGGCTAGATTTTGACCTTCCCTGAGCAGAAGGCACGTTGCTATCCGCAGCCTTCCCACTAGTCAGCAGCTCTCTGCTAGGTTAGCTTTTGTGTGAAGATTAGCCACATGTGAATCTAAAGTGTCTCTAGTGCATGATGTTCCCAGGCTATTTATCCCACAAGTCTTGAGCACCCAACTCAGCTGTCTGTCAGTAGATGAATCAACTCTGTCAGCTCTGGAGCTTTCTGTGCAGGCTTTAGGACAGAAGAGGGGAAGAATGGGTGTGTCCTGGCTATAAAGAGAAAGGCCTGGCCCTGGAGGGCGGGACTTGGCCGTGGGAGGCGGGACCTGCATGTTAGAGTGCAGAATCTGACTGTGGAGGACGGAGCCTGGCTGTGGTGGGCGGGGCCTGCCCGTGGAGGCGGGCTCGCGACGGCACCACACCCTCATTTCCCCTCATTTCCTCGCACGCGCCGGAAGTGGCGGTGCTCCGCGGCGGCGCGCCGGGCCCGCCAGCGCAGGGCGCTGGCCAGGTGTGCAGTTCCCTAGAGGCGGCAGCGCTGAGCTGCGGGCACGGTGAGTACCGCGGTCTCCGGCCGCACCTCTGGGCGGCGGCCGGTCCCTTCCGACGAGCCCGCTGGGCGCGGAACTTCATTGACGCGCCCTCCCGAGTCTGGTTCTGTTTTGGAGACCGCTGGTTTGCGTGTCAGTTTTTTTTTTTTTTTAAAGCCTACTCATCATCATCTCTGCTGAGTGGCTCAACTTTTTACTGTGGGGTTGAACGCGCCCTCTGGCAGCATCCCTGCTGCCTCTGACAAAACGCCCCCCTTTAAAAGATGCTCTTGGGGTAGGAATTGGTGACCCCGGAGCCTGGAAAAACCGAGAATTGTCAGAATGACCAGATAGTTTAGAAAATTCCTGCATTTCTGAGCAAGTGACTGGGTAATTTGTCAAATATCATAACGGTGCTTGTGTTTGTGATGATGACATTGGCAGCATGACAGTTTGGTTAAGATCTAAAGCTTTTCTTAAGTCCTTGTTAAATCTGGAGGTGTGCTTTAGCCTGCTTTTGAAATGTCCATGCAGTGTCCTGACAGTTCATGTCATTGAAGGCCCCTGGGCCTCTAATTCTTTGGGAATTAATGCTGTCTCTTAAAGGTGTATTTAAAAAAAGCACCTTTGACTCCGAGGTAATAAGAAGTGTTTTATGGCATAATGTTCAAGAATGTTTGCTACTATTTTTTTTTAATTATGTGACTAAAAGAGTACAAAAAAGGATGTTGGGTTTTCAGTATATGAGGCATAGAAGAGTTGATAGTAAACAACTAGCTTTAATTTCAGATAATTAAGAAATTATTGTTTATCCTTCTACACTTCTTTTGTAGAGATATAAAATATATACGAAGTCAACAAATGTATAAAAATTAGCTGTCAGTGAATCTTTTCATGCTTATCACCTTGTCTACTGCTACACACATCAGATTGTAATTGTAGAGCATTCCCATAGTTCTCTGCTTCTTCCAAATAGGTTGTACCCCTGCTTTTACGTCAGTATTCTGACTTTCTCATCAGCCATTAGTTTGGACTATTTTAAGCTTCATGTTATTGGAGTTAATATATAGTATTTTCAGAATATTGCCCGTGGAAGTCACCCTTCATGTTTTTTGATATGATACCATTCATATCATGATAGGGTATTGATAATTCTTTCTTACGGTGTAATATGCCATTGTGTGATGTGATTATTCTTCTGTTCATAAATATGTGTGTTTTTAGATTTGTGGTATTATTTGTTTTAGATTTTAGGAATGTTATAACATTCTTGTGAATGTCTTAGCATGTGAATACATTTTGTCAGATGTAGAATGACTGAGACATACAATAGGGAAAAATTACATCTTAACTAACATGGACCCTTTCCCTTTTAAAAGATTATCTTAACTAATACAGCAGTGAAGGTTAGTTTTAAAAGTATGTCTATTAGGAGTTAGGGCATGGTAGTGCACACCTTTAATGCCAGCACTCAGGAGGCAGAGGAAAGTATCTCTGTGAGTTCCAGGCCAGCCAAGAATATACCCTGAGTTCCTGTCTCAAACAAATACATATATATTCATTAAGTTACAATTTCCATTTTGTATTTGCACAAGTGACAATCTTCTAGAAGACTCATTACATTTAACTATCTTTTACCCACAAGTCAGTTAGAGCAGGCCTTGATATGACTGTACAGTTTGATAACAATTAGGTAAGAACTGTGTTGCTTAACTTAGTGGCTGTCAGGGGAAGTGGTAGCTGTTAGGGGAAATGAAGCACCAAAGGATAGCACCAAAAATGGATTGGAAAAATCATGAGATCATAGTTACTGTCACTCCACAAGTACTAGGTATCAGTGTGAAATTGAATTATAAGGTTAGTTTCAGATGTGGATTTTTTATATTAGTATTAGTATTTAAATAACATAGCAATAATCACTAAATATCTGTAGGAAGCCAGCATGTCATTTGCACAAATACAAGAAGAAGTTGAGTTTTAAGTATTAGTGCCCTTAAGTTTGGAAAGGTGCTTTGCCTACTGAACACATGCGCACACAAGCACACACAACCACTCAATCACTCAGGTTTGGAATATTGAAAGAGAGATGGCGAGACAGAGACAGACATCAGGGACAGGACAGATACTGGCAAGCATAGATCAACCTTTCCCTTTCTAATTTCTGGTTTTCTCCTCTGTGGGCAGAGATGAACTGAAAGAATGACCTTTCAGAGAGCATGTGGATAGATACCTATGCTAGCAGTTCCTGAATTCCACTCTCCTACCAACACATAGAAGATACCTAATATGTATCAAGGAAATAATGATATTTCTAAAAGCAGAAGTATAGAAGTTTATAAGTAAATTGATACAGCAAAACTCTTAATATTGTTGAAGACACATCCTCAGATACATCATAATAAAAAGTTTAAACTATGGAGAAAATTTATATAATTTTATAAGCATCCAAAGATAATGTTTTGTTTGTTTATAAAGGACTAGAAGTCAGTTTCTTAGACATTGTCTGACAGCAGTGTGGTCATGCATGTGTGTAGTTCCAGCACTGTGTTGATGACTGAATTGACGATTGTGAATTCTAGGCCAGCCTTGGATACATTAGGAGACTTTGTCCCGGAAAATAAACCGAACAACCAAAAAATGCCCATAGGTCTATTTTGAATTTACAACCTTACCTCTAACCCAAATCATTTGACCCACATCCAGTAGAGTATACAGAATATACTGTATCAAAATGAAAAATTTAGAAAAAATATGGAGTTCAAAGAAAGCAGCAGTAAAACTTACTTCTAAGTTTCAAGTCGTAGACAAATTTAACTAAGAAATTTAATGTAATGCTAAGGATTTTTTAAGTCTCTTTTGTTTGTTTGTTTTGGAGGGGGTGTTTTTGGTTTTGTTTGCTCAAGACAGGGTTTCTTTGGGTAAAGCTGACTGCCCTGGAACTTGAGACTAGGTTAGCCTCAAACTCAAGAGATCTACCTGCCTCTACCTTCCTTGAGTGTAAAGGTTAAAGATGTGTGCCACCATATCCAGCCTGAATTTTTAAGTCTTTAATAAACTTTAATGTGTCAGTCAGTGTTCTAGTATTGGGGATAAAAATCCCTAAACTAGAAGGGAAGGGTCATCTTTTTCTTGAGTCTCAGCTTGTGCTCACTTGGCCCCGTTGCTTTGGTTTTATGGCAGTATAGTCAGCATGGTGGCAGGAATGTATGGCTTACCTTGGGTCCAAAAAGAGAGGGGGGAACCCAAGCTCCAATATCCCCCACCCCAAAAACACACCCCCAATCACCTAGCTCCCTTCTGCTGTCCCATAAGCAGTGCTAATGGTTCTGCTACCTCCATTTGGAGGGACAGTCCAGATCTAAGAGCAAAGGAGAAAAGTAGGTAAAGCTATTAGAAGCTTACCCTGGCTAAGAGACAAGTTGCGTAAACTAATTATGTTTAAGGGAATTTAGGCAGCAGTTCCATTTCAAGGATTTGTCTGTTAGTAAAATCCTGTGTTCAGAGTTGAATATATGAAAGCCAATCATGCCAAGATGTTTAATTGTGGCAAAAGATTTCAGAAGGATATATAAAATTTGGAGGTGGGGGTGAGTTAAGAGAGAGACTTTTCACTGGATACCCTTAATTCACAGTCGACCTTTTTTATCCTATGAGCTCACTTTATGATATTTTAGAATAAATATCTTTAGATATCTATCTTTATCTATCAGCCCTTTCTTTTTTTAGAGCTGGGGTGGTAATGTACCACTGCAGCCTAGCTTTCTAGGAGGCTGAGGCAGGATGATCACTTGAGTTCAGGAATTCAGGCCTAGTCGGAGCAACATAGACTGAGTCTCAGGAGAACTTAGACATCTCTGAAAAATAAGCTTCAGAACAGGAGTAGCTCTAACTGGCTGGCTACCTAGACTACTATGACCTATGGCCCAAATGGGACAGTTATATTTCTAAAAAACTGTGGGAAGGTAATACACTATGATGCGAAGATTATATGAAGTTCAGACTTTCGTGTTCCTTGAAACTCAACTCCTTTTGTAATTTCTGCTTAGTCTGTGGCTATTTTGTGTTACAAAGGCAAAACTGACTGCCTATGACGCTCTGACCTAAAATGTTTGCTTACCTCTGGTTTAGAGGCCAGATAAAGACCTCTCGACATAAAGGCATTTTGTGTATGAGAAAGCTGCCATTCCAAAGGAGTGTGAAAAGAGTAATGAAACTTTCTTACCTGCTTGAGAAAAAGGTGTGAATTTTGTATTAGGATCACCTCTAGTAGAGAAGCTAAAACTTAAAAGTCATATAGGAAAAACTTGATAGAAAAACATTGCATAGCAGAAAATAATACCTGATGGTTACTGAGCACAGAGTGCCTGTCGGGGTTCCTTGGCTGGTGCGTATGCCTCCAAGGAAAGATCTATAGTCAGCCCCACGTAGATGAGGAAACTAAAGCTCACAGAGATGGAGGAACTTGTCATGTAGAGCAGCTATCCAACTCTGACGCCATTTATAGAGACAAGAAGAACTGAGAAAAATAATTGACAACATATTAATGCCATTTATAGGTAATATCTGTGTTGAAAGAAGGATCTGCTTCATTTAAATATTCTGTTGTATAAATGTCTATAGTTTGCTTCATCCTTCCTATCTTTTGTTTTTCAATAAATTGCTTCTATTTCATTTTTTAAAAATTATTGTAAGAGTATATTTTGCCTGCATGTATGTCTATACACCTTGGAGGCCATTGAAGGGCTTTGGATCCCTGGAACTGGAGTTACAGACAATTGGGAGTTGCTAGATGGGTGCTAGGAGTTGAACGCAAGTCCTCTAGAAGAGCAGCAAGTAGTCTTAACCACTGAGCCATCTCTCCAGCCCTAAATTGCTTTTTATTTTTATTCTCCTATTATATAAACATATCTTATACATTTGATATTATATACTAATATTGAGAATTGTACAGTAAAAAATCTTAAAAGTGGAATTACAGATTACAGAAAGAGTGTATGTATTTTTTTAAATATGTTCCACAAAAAGGAGTGCATGTATATCTAGTTTGTCCTTGATTAAAGGAATCATAATGTTTTGGAAGAAAAAATGGCTATCTAGGAGCTATTAAAACTGCATCTGGCTCTAGCAGGGGACTTGAGTTTGGTTTCAGTACCACACTGGGAAGTTCATAACTGCTTGGAATTCCAGTTCTAGGGAATCTGACACCTATTACCTCAGGGCACCTACACTAACACACACACACACAATTAAAAGTAAATAAAAATTTTAAAAATGGCTATTCTAGGCAAACTGCCTCATTTTATAAAAGAAGTCCAGAGAGGTTAAATATTATGCCCAAGATTATATAACTGTTATGTAGCTGACTTGATTCTCAAACTCATTTTCTACCACAGGCTGGCCCATTTTGTGCCATTGTTTGGCCAACATTCAAGAACTGTGAATATAGTTTTCTCCAGAAACACCTTATCAAAAGGATCTCTTTGCTGTTATTCTTGGTACTCAGCACAGTACTTGGTACACAGTAGGTACTCAAGTATTTGTGGAATAAGTGCTGCTTTCCAGTGATCAATCCCTTTGTTTTTAAATACTTAAAATTTGTAAATGCTTAAGTAAATGGTTCTAAACGCCTTTTTCCCAGATACTTATACTTTAGAATATTATTCTGATAGTGATCATGTCTTTCAGATAATTCTGTGGCTTTGTTTTGCTGTGTTAAAAAAATAACTTTAAAAGTGCTGTGGTAGCTCATGTACATAACAACCCTAGCACTTGGGAGGCTAAGGCAGGAGGATAGCCATGCATTTGAAGCCAGGCTGGGCTACAGAATAAGAACCTGCCTCAAAATGAAAACAAACAAAAAAACCAAAAACCAAAACAAAACAGCCAAATATAGCAGCACTCCTTTAATCCCAGAAGGGGAAGCTCTGTGAGTTTGAGGCCAGCATAGAAAACTGGGCTACACAGAGAGACCTTGTCTCAAAAGAAGGAGGAAGAAAGGGAGGAGGAGGACTTAAAATGAGGTTTTTTGTTTTTTTGTTTTGTTTTTTTTGTTGTTGTTGTTTTTTTTAAATTTACAGTAAGAAACCAGTTACCAGTGTAGTGTTTGCATTGCTGGAGCTTTACATTGCTTTTTCTAGATCTGTTTTTCTTCTGTCCAAGGACTTATAGCATAGGTGTGATAGTGATGAGTTCTCTAAGCTTATTTTTAATGTCTGAATAAAAATATTTTAGCTTTGTTTTTGAAAGATTCTTTTGATGAATCCTATACTAGCTCAGTTGGAAGAGTGGAGAACTGTAGCAAGCACTCTCCAAGGTTACTTTGCTGGGCATGGAATTCTAGTTTGGCCTTTCTTAGTATTTAAATTGTTTAGACTTATTTGTTTTATTTTATATGTGTGATTGTTTTGCCTGCATACAGGTATGTGTGCCATGTGTGTGCCTGGTGCCCTTAGAGGTCAGAAGAAGTCATGGATCTCCTGGGACTGGAATTACTGTGGTTGTGAGCCACAGTGTGGGTGCTGGGAACTGAACCCAGGTTCCCTGGAAGAGCAGCAAGTGCTCTTAATGCTGAGTCACCTCCCTAGCTCTTCAAGTATTTAAAATACCACTCCATTTTTCCTCACTTGTATGGTTTCCAAGAGTTTATTTTGTTTCATTAATATTTTGTGACTTTATTTTTATTTTTGTGTTTGGGTGTTTTCTGCATGTATGTGAGTACACATGTGTGCAGTATCTGAGGAAGCCCGCGAGGGTGGTGGATCCTCTGGGGTGGCAGTTCCAGATGCTTGTGAGCTCCATTCAGGTGCTGTGAGCAGTGTTCTTAGCCTCTGAGCCATCTCTGCAGCGCTCACAGACCTGGGTTACTATTGTCCTTGTTCCTTTGAAGGTTGTCTAAAAATAGTCTGAACTGCTGTATCATGAGACCCTGTGACTTCTTTATTGATCTTATATTTGGGATTGATGAAGCTGCTTAGATTTTTTTATAGTTTTCGTAAAATTAGGAGATTTGTCAGCCTTATTTCTTTATATGTCTTTTAATTCCTCCACCTTTTGTGGACTCTAATCACAACCTTTCTACATGCTTGAGTTATCACATATTTACTGATTCTGTTTATACTTCTTTTTTCCCTCCTGTTTCTGTTGCTTTGTCTCTAATTAACTAAAATATTTCTTCTGAATTATCTAAGAGATAAATCATACTTTCTAATGATTTGAGTATAAAATCTCCCGCTGCTATCTCTAACCCCGCCCTTTCCCCCTAGGCAGGTTCATATATTGAGCTCAGTCCCAGTGTGTTTAACTTTTGTGGAGCTTTGAGGTAGGGCTTTGTTGGCAGAAGTAGATTGGTGTGGGTAGGCCTTTAAAAGTTATTCCTATACCTTGTTCCAGTCTACCTTTCCTGGCTTCCGCTGGTGCCTTAGGATTCCACAGCCATAAACAGTGACATACTTCCCTCTACCAAGATGGACTGAAATCTCTCAGAACTGTGAGACAAAGTAAGCCTTTCCTCCCATAACTTGTTTCTATACAGTATTTTGTCATATGATCAGAAAAGTCACTGATATTGTGCTTCTCTGTATCTCAGACTTTGAAATTTTCATCTGTGTTGGCAGCACTAAATCAGCTTTAAATAGTGATGTTCTGATATTTTCCAATATGACTGTTATTTTTTTTTGTTTTATTTTCTTTCTTTCTTTTTTTGAGACGGGTCTCAGGTACCTGAAGCTGGTTTTAAAATTCCTATGTAGCTGAGGTTGGCCTTGAACTCCTGATCTTCCTCTCTGTACTACCCAAGTGTTAGGGTTTCAAGTGTGCTCCACCATACATAGAATAATTTTTATGTGAATGTCAGATATTGAGAATTATATTTTGTTGTATGCTAAGTGTTTTATGTTCCTATAAATATTCTTGAAAATTATGGTATTATGTGGAAACAGTTTAATTCTTTCAGGATTTGTTTTTAATATTTGTTGGAAGGACATAGATGAATGTTTATTATTAATAATTTCCCATTACTGAGGCAAGCCTTTTTTGAATAACCAATTCCCCATAAGTTTAAATTTTCAGTTCGTCAGCTAGGAACTTATACTATTCCTGGCCTTCTATAAATGCCAGGTTTGTGTCCTCTAGTTTTTTATAGTCTTTTCCTTGGCTTCTTTCTTTATAAGCCTACACTAATGAGCAAGTATTCTGCTGAATACCCAGAGGATGCCCACTTTAGGTCTCTGGAGTTGTATGCTTTGAACCCTTACTGCCTTGGTCCTTTCAGACAGTTGGGTCCATCCTGTCAACTCAGAGAATCTTCCGGATTCTGCTTACACTTGCCTTCCTGAATTATGCGTACATAGATTTTATTTAATATCAGAAACAGTTTCAGTAAGATTGGTAATCATTTCTGTTCTTCATTTTTCCAAGGATCACTACACTTTATTAACCAATGCTCAATAGCTGGAAAACTGTTGTTTTATGTTTTGTAGTGTTTGCAGGGTATGATTTAGTTGTTTCAAACATAAAAGTAAACCTGGTTCCTGTTTTTCCATATTGGGATGAAGTCTTAGTCTCTTTTTGGGTTGGAAGTGATTACTCTTAAAAATTCTTTCAACTAACTCTAAATATATTTCATTTTTGTCTTATGTACCTTTACTATCTGATTTTCCTGTCACCACAGTCTTCCTTTAGCTTGTCAGACATTTCACTGTGTTTAGGAGGCTGGTTGAATTAACTCTGAGCTGTGAATGAACATCATATGTATAATGGATGCACAGAAGGTAGAATCAAGATGTAATAGCAGAAATGGGTATGTGCATGTGGGTGGTGTGTGTGTGTGTGTGTGTGTGTGTGTGTGTGTTAAATCTACAACCTCACTCATGCTTGCAATTTTCCACCACTGAACTATAATTCTAGTGCATCTAAGATTCTTAGTATTTTTGTATTGTTATAATCTGGTATTCTAGTATGTGATAACAAAGTTCCTTTTAGGAATGAGGCAAGTAAAGATTTAAACAATTAATTACCACAGAATTATACAAGTACATTCTAAAAAGTTAATTGCAGTAGCCTTTCTTTCAAATCAATGGATATCAACTGCAGCATTAAGCCGCACTGATATTAGAAACCTATATTTTTTTATTAAAATGAGAGAACACCTTAGTTTTAATGCTTCCACTTGGTGGTTATATAACCTTATTTAAATCTGTTCATTTCTGTACAATTTTTCTTCTATAAAATGAGACTAATACTACCTCTATCCTGAAAGGATTGTATAGAATATTCGAAAAGTGCGTTTTAAACTAGTGTCTTTTAGGATTTTTTTTAATTACAACCCAATTATTAGTATGTTCTAGATGGAGATCTCATGTGTGTCTGTGTATATTTGTGTGCGTGTGTGTGTGTATGTATGTGCATATTTATATATATGTATAAATATACATATTTATATACATATAAATATGCATACATATATATACATACATGCATATACACACATTAATCACAATGTAAAACTTATTGTTACAGTTGGTATTTCTCTTTTCCTTGAAAAGTAAAGTGGCCCATTATGTATTATAAGTCATTGAATAAAATATATTGTCAACACAAAGGAAAGGACTATAAGGTGACCTATTAATAAAAGGCTGTCATCCATAGGGCATACGTTGCTTTATGATCAAGTTATACCTCAAAACCATTTGAGTTTATTGTAATAGTTAAGTATATCAATCTTTATTAGCAGGTTTTGGTTTTGATCTTATTTTTTCAAGGCAGGGTCTTACTATGTAGTCTTGGCTTTTCCAGAACTCACTAGATAGACCAGGCTGGCCTTAAACTCAATAGAGATCCACCTGCCTCTGCCTCCCAAGTACTGGGATTAAAAGTGTGTGTGCCATCATGCCTGACTTACTAACAGCTTATGAAAAATTATGTTTCTACTTTTTCAAATGCAGCCTTTCTTTTCCCTAACAAGTAGGATAGTAATAACTTAAATAGTTAAGAAATATCCTCAATTTATTTTTCAGTAAAGACATTTAAATGGTTCTTTTATTGAATATTATATTTTTGAGTAATGGAGAACCCTTAGAACTAGTATTAGCTTTGCATTTTCTTTTAGTTTTTTTAAAACTTAAGCCTATTCCCATTTTCTCTAACATTTAGGTAAGATTTGCAATCAGATGTCATAAGACACTCAGTGAATTAAATTTTTCAGGATACTTGGTAGTCATTTGGTTTACTAAGGTAGCAAATGGCTTAGGGAAATTAAACCCATTATTTGTGGTCTTTTTTGTTTGTTTGTTTGTTGTTTTTTTTTTTAAGACAGGGTTTCTCTGTGTTGTCCTGGCTGTCCTGGAACTCACTCTGTAGACCAGGCTGGCCTCGAACTCAGAAATCAGCCTGCCTCTGCCTCCCAAGTGCTGGGATTAAAGGTGTGGGCCACCACTGCCTGGTTTATCTGTGCTCTAATAGTAATACAAAGTTTTAATCTTGACTACATTTTAGTGCAAACGTGCCACAAAAAATATATGTTGCAGAAATTTCTGGAGAAGGCACCCAGGTTTTCCTAGTGACAACACAGCAGACGATTGACTAGGACGTCCTAGTGGTCAGCTTCCAAGGTCGTGGTGCACTGCAGAAAGCATCCCTGTGAGCAGTCGCTGTCATGTCAAGTTATCCTGCATAGAAGTGCTTGGTTGGAATGGAAGTTCTGTTTGCGGCAGAGGACTTCTTGCCTCTTCTTGCCTGGGCTTAATCTCTTCTATTTCTAGAGTTAATAATCCTACTTTAGAATTAGACTGGGAGGGCTCACAAGACTGGTTGGAGCATGAAAGGTAGTGTGTAGTGTTATAAATTGACCATTTTTCTCTATACAGACAAATATAATTAACTCATTTGTGGTTTTTCTCTATATCAACTCTAAATCTTCCAAAATTGTAAGGAATCTTGCTGTGTCATACAGTGGAAAGTGATCTAATGCTCAAGTAATCTACCAGAGAACTTTGATTGTAAAAATGTTTTTAATGTGTTTTCCAGATGTCTGTGACCTTTTGAAATTGTACCCCACCCCGCTTGATTGAAATTAATGAGCAAGAGTATTTGGGTATAACTGGAGGAACTTTTCCTTGCAGACAATCATTATTACTATAATAAAATTACTTACAGAAATCCAATTCCCACATATTATATGATTTTTGGGGGGAAGTGGTGTGCTAATAAAGAGTTATAAGCAGCATGATTTTAAAATAATTTAATTATTAAAAAACAGCATAATTTTACTGTATATAATTTGGATGCTTCTTGATTCAGGAGGTAATGGGTGTTTAAAAAAACAGGCTTAATGTTTTATACACAATATGTTAGTATTTTGTGTGGTATTTTTCTGAATATTTTCTTCTAGTGCTTACCAATTACTCTAAATTATATTATCATCTCCATGGAACTCTATGTATAGTGGTAACACAGCCACGCTTATTGAAGCTGCCAACGATGATATACGTAAAGAAACAAAATTCTGATTGACTCTGATCTGTTTCTTGCAGAAAAGTCACCACCCAGATAATGGATTTTATAGATCAGATTGCTTAGTGTGGATATCATGGTAACAATACAGGAAGTATTCTTAATTTCTCACTTCTGCAAATAGTTATGACTACTGAAGAAAGAATCTTTTAAAACTACAGCAGAGTTCATTTGGGTAACTTCTATGGAAATCCTAATTTTGTTTTAACTTTTGGTAATTGCTAAAGTCATGAACAAGCAGAGTGCTTGTCTTGTCAGGCAAACCCACAGTAGTGAGGATGTCTAGAAGAGGACCGATTCTTCACAGCCGGACCCAGTGGCTGCTGGTGGGCCTTGCTTTGCTCTTCAGTTTGGTGTTATTTATGTACCTCCTGGAATGCGCCCCCCAGACTGATGGAAATGCTTCTCTTCCTGGTGTTGTTAGAGAAAGCTATGGTAAAGAATACTACCAGGCCCTCCTGCAGGAGCAAGAAGAGCATTACCAAACCAGGGCAACCAGTCTGAAACGCCAGATTGCCCAGCTAAAGCAAGAATTACAAGATATGAGTGAGAAGATGAGAGCCTTGCAAGAGAGAAAGAAGCCAGGGGCTAACGGCGTAGGCTATCAGGGCAACAGAGAGCAGACACCCAGCGACCTCTTAGAGTTTCTGCACTCTCAGATCGACCGAGCTGAGGTTAGCACAGGAGCCAAACTGCCCAGTGAATATGGAGTCGTTCCCTTTGAAAGTTTTACTTTAATGAAAGTATTTCAGTTGGAAATGGGTCTCACTCGCCATCCTGAAGAAAAGCCAGTTAGAAAAGACAAACGAGATGAATTGGTAGAAGTTATTGAAGCTGGCTTGGAGGTCATTAATAATCCTGATGAAGATGATGAACAGGAAGATGAGGAGGGCCCCCTTGAAGAGAAACTGATATTTAATGAAAATGACTTCATAGAAGGTAATATGAAAAATATGTTGGTAAGATTCATGCAAGTTGTCATCTGACCTCCATCTGTGCGTACAGACATGCAAATATAAAAACATTTTTTAATCTTTTGGTAAATTCTTATGTTAGTATGGCAGCATTCTAGTAGCATGTGCTAATATATCATTACTACTACAGTGTTAAAGCAATTATATTTATCCACTTAATTTCACCAAAAATTTGAACTGGCTTTTGGACAAAGTTAAAATGAGATCATAATAAAAACAAGAATAAGAATCAGGAAAACAGAATAAGTCTAAATATAAGAACACCACGTTGAAGGGCTCTTGTGGGCATGTGATTTGCATTCCTTTCTTATCTGGTGTTGATGTTCCTCTTATGTTTTTTAAAATGTATGAACTAAGGCTCAAATGTGAAAATCATTTGATAAGGAAGGAAAAGTCTAATGTAGTAGGTCAGTGGTATTTCCATTTTTAGAGAAGTAAATGGTCACAGCATCGAAGGAAGTATACGATTTTACATTTGGAAACAAAGTGATAGCACATTTTAATAATACAGATTGCCAAATCGCGGTGAGGTCTTTCCTCTGTTTATATGTGTATAAGTGTTTTGTCTGCATGTATAGTGTACCTTGTGTGTACAGTGCTTGCAGAGACCAAGGAAGGTGTCTGCTGGAAATCAAACTTGGGTCCTCTGGAAGAGCAGCTAGTGCCCTTGACCACTGAGCCATCTCTCCAGGCCCAGCATATGGTTTTAAAATGCTATGTAGCTTAAAGGTCATATAAATTTCAGATATTTGTAAGTTTTAAAAAAAAAAAAAGAAGTAAATGTATATTCCTGCCTGTCTCCATATTAATGCCCACTGCTAGGCATTTCCATGCTACTGCAAACAAAACCATTTTAGCTGTGAGTGTTTTTTAAAAGTTTGTTTTGCTGTATTCTATAAACAGCCTACCATGTACAGCATTTTGTTGGACTCCAAACCATCATGGCTATTACTTAGCTATCACATGACTTCTGAGGTCTATCAGTCCAGGCATTCTGCTTTGCACGGACATTTTAGCTATCTTCTTCCTATGGCCTCTTTTTCTGCTACCAAGTCATGATATTTTTTTTTTTTTTTTGGTTTTTTGGAGACAGGGTTTCTCTGTATAGCCCTGGCTGTCCTGGAACTCACTCTGTAGACCAGGCTGGCCTCGAACTCAGAAATCCGCCTGCCTCTGCCTCCCAGAGTGCTGGAATTACAGGCGTGCGCCACCACCGCCTGGCCATGATAATTTTTATTAGTTGTTTCTCTCAAAAGAGAAGCATTCTTCCAAGGTTTTGGAATGCTTAGTTTTTTTTTTATTTCATAGCAGAATTGAAAGCTGCAGATGCAGTAGGACAGTAAGTTGCCTGTGCCACGTCCCCATTCCCACTCTTCCTTAAGAGCAGGTAAATAGTGACAGCTGTGTGCTCTGCTGCTTCTGCTTATAATTCCCTGTCGCTTCTGTAGACTGTCCTTCCTGTTTCCTCCACTGTGCCATGATTGTCTCCTAAACTACCAGCAACCTCGGAACAACTCCCATTCCTCTTCCAGGCATTAGTGTAAATGGCATTCCTTCCAGGAAGAGGCCTCTAACATCAAGCCTAAAATATCAGTGCTTTCTGTGTCACCCCTATAATGCATCCTCTGTCATAGAACTTGTTGCATTGTGTGCTGTTGCCATCTCCTGGTTGAGTTTTCTGTCTAGACTAGAATCCTTAGAAGAGGGTAAGTCTAACCTTTCTCTCCTGAGTACTTAAAAAAAAATCATACTGCCCAGTCAACCACCATACTTTTTTCTAAACACATCTCAGATCATTGTATTGAAATCTATACTAGTATTCTTTGACTACAACACACATACACACACACACACACACACACACGTACACACGTACACACACACACATGTATAAGAGAGAGACACACACAGTATATATGTGCATATCCATGTGCATATACACATTGCACATTATATTACTAGTGTTTATATTTCTGACCTTTTCACTAGACTGGGCCTTGCTCATAACCGAGACCACATGGTCTCTGTATCCTCAATGACTAACATGAAAGTACTTACTTCATTTTTGTTGAATTGAACAAAGTAATAAAAGTTTGGACTCTTGGGCTCAGAATTGAGTATTCCAGAAGCAGTTTGTTTGGCACAGTGGCAGTAGAGTTTGGATTAAGGGGAAGGAGTTGCATGTAAAGAGGAGTCGTTACCACAGCAGGTTATTTTGTGGATTGGATAATGTAGCAGAGCTTTGTTTGCAAACCTCTCTTCTTCAGAGTAGCTGTTTCTAGCTGTAGGTAGGGGAGATATTTCCACAAACAGATGAAATCTTTGTAGTCTGGTTAATGCTTTTGATCCTTGCCTGAGTGAAATCTGTATTCCTCTTGAATTTAAATATTGACATGAACTTGTTTTTGTTCCAAACTCTTCGCTTTAGGCTATTATCGCACTGAGAGAGATAAAGGCACACAATATGAACTATTTTTTAAGAAAGCAGACCTTATGGAGTACAGACATGTGACCCTCTTCCGCCCTTTTGGACCTCTCATGAAAGTGAAGAAGGAACTGATTGACATTACAAGATCAGTTATTAATATCATTGTGCCACTTGCCAAGAGGACAGAAGCATTTTCACAGTTTATGCAGAACTTCAGGTAACTCGGAACTTGCAGATTTGGCTAAGTTCTTTACCTTATTTTGTGCAGACTTGCTCAATTTATCTTCAAGTATGATTACACAGAGTTATGGAATAACTATATAGGCTTTACAGGATATTTTTAGATTTTTATTTTTCTCAAAGCATGTTTGGTGCATTATGTTTCTTGACAGTTTGAATTATGATACAAATTTGAGGGTGGCAACTACTTGAAAATTCATTTTGATGACTTTATAATTGTGTTTGAATTTAAGACAAGCTGAACTTTTCAAACAGGTTTATTTATGTACATGATTGTTTGCTCTCATGTACATAATGTGTACAACACGTGTGCAGTGCCCATGGAGGCCAGAAGACTCCATCACGTTCCCAGGAACTGGAGTTACAGGAGGTTGTGAACCTCTGTGTAGGCGCTGGGAACCAAATCCAGGTCCTGTGCTAGAGTGGTTCTTAACCACTGAGACATCTCTCCAGTCACATTAAGTTGAACTTTTAAAAGTCAACCTTATTGAAGATTAACTCATGTACAATAAAAAAATCCATCTAGTCTAAAGATAACGTAAAGGATATTTGAAGGTTAAGTCATGTTTTCACGACTTCTGACAAATGTATAACCTCACAAACCACCACCTCAATGAAAACCTAGAACATCGCCCTCTTCCAATAAGATCTCTTGACAGCAATTTGAACTTTAAGATTGAAATAAACTTTAAAATGTAAACAGTCAACTAAAAGTAGAAGAATTTATGTCTTTTGTCTTTGCCATCAAGTTGTATTTTAAATGTAAGTGTTAAAGTTATATTAGAAAAAAATCAGTTAAGGAAAATGCTGCATCTTTGTTTGAATTTAACAGTTGTTTTAATACACTAATTTTACTTCTTTATTTTCCTATTTTAAAGTTAGCTAACTCTATCCTATGGTAGAATATCCAGAAATCATATTTCCAACTGGGTTTTGCCTGTTTGAAATAGCGCCATGAGATACGATTTCCTACGACTTTTTAAACTTGCTTTCCTTGCATTTGCTTTAAGAGGCCTGCCTCATTATTCTTTTTAGTAAGTAACCTGCATCATAGTAGCTACCTTTTGATCATAGGTATCATCACCGTATACCAGCTATTTTTTTTAATTTTGTTCCATTTGAAAACAGCCTCTTGATCTGAGACAATTATTTATTTATTTGAATTGATTGAATTTATTCTGAATTGATTGGGCATACTTTCTTGAATAGTTTTTAATTTGCTACTGAAAGCCATCCCACTGCAAGTGTTCCAAAAATGTTTCTAAAATATAACAATAGCATAGCCCTGGCCCTCAGATGGGTTATCTTCACTGACCCACAGACTTTGAGCTTTGCTGTAATATCTCCAACAATTAAGTGGTAGCACCACTTTAATATTAGCTTAATACTGCATGTGATTTCATTCTGTATTGGTAGTATCTTATTTATTTTCTTGCCAAAACTTCATGTAATAGATTTATGAATGAGTGGTGCTTTGTATGTTTTTTTAAACAAATTTTATTTTTCAATTCTGTTAGAGATGTTTGTATTCATCAAGACAAGAGGATTCATCTCACCGTTGTGTATTTTGGGAAAGAAGGACTATCTAAAGTCAAGTCTATTCTAGAATCTGTCTCTAGGTTGGTAAGCCAAGGCATACTGAAGTCTGTAATGCTGTGTTAAAGTGTGAGAGAAGAGTGAATATCTCAGATACATAGTGTTTAAAAGTCTGGTGGAGGGGCGGAGGGGCTGAAGGGCGGAGGGGCTGAGGGGCAGAGGGGCTGAGGGCCTGGGGGCTGAGGGGTGGAGGGGCTGAGGGGCGGAGGGGTGGGGGGGCTGAGGGGCGGAGGGTTGGAGGGGCACTCAGTCAGCAGAGTGCTGCTACACAAGCCTGAGCGCCTGAGCCTGAGTCCTCAGAGCCCAGAGAAAGCTGGGCATGGAAGCAGGCATGTGGAACCATGTTATGACAAGATGGCAGGCAGAGACAGAATCTCCAGAAGTGCACAAGCTGGTGTTCAGTGACAACACAGAGACCCTGTCCCATACAATGTAGAAGAAAAGAATAACACCCAACATTGTCCCCTGATGTTTACATGCATGCACACAAATGTGCACACACATGTGCATGAATGTATATCATACATATACACGCATGGCACACACTAAGTTGCCTGAGCATGTATGTGTATGTGGCTGGTTGGTAATGACAGTAAGTTTTCATCTTATGTGACTCTACAAATCCCTCTTCTCTTCTTGCTTAGCAGGCAGCCCGGGGTGATCAGGTTCTGTTTGCTTTTCTAAGTCTAATCTCTGTTTTGATACCATCATCTCACCTTTCTTCCCTCTGCATACCCATGCCTCTGCTCTCTCCTGAAAATGGTGCTTATATCTCCTATGTCTTCACCACTCCCACCAGCTGCTGCAGTACAAGTACACAGTAGACACTGTTTTGTTTCTGTTCTTTTATATCCAAACTTAATGGAAAAGTAGTTCTGCAGTAAGTGGCCCATGTTGTGCCTGGCATATAAGTGTCCGAGGATTTGAATAAATAATTTAGAAATTCCTTAATAATTTTTCATTCTTTAAGATGAAATTTTCTTCTCCAAATCGTGGGCCCAAATAGAAAACTCAATTGTCGCTGGGCGGTGGTGGCGCACGCCTGTAATCCCAGCACTCTGGGAGGCAGAGGCAGGCGGATTTCTGAGTTCGAGGCCAGCCTGGTCTACAGAGTGAGTTCCAGGACAGCCAGGGCTATACAGAGAAACCCTGTCTTAAAAAAAAAAAAAGAAAGAAAGAAAGAAAGAAAAAAGAAAACTCAATTGTCAAAGTCAGCCTTTTTCTCTTATACCCCATTTGTTGGTTCTTTTACATTTGATAGCCTAATCCTCCTCCTTTAAAAATGATATTATGCATGTAAGTTTTTCTCTTCCTAATGTAAAGATGCTGCATTCTGTTAGGTTGGTTAACTGCTCTTACTACACACAACCCGCATATCTTTCATTGCTTTTTTATCTTTCTGCTGGTTGGAAACAGCCATTTTTCTAGAATTATTCGGCTCCCATCTGCTGTGTCCCACCTACTATGTTCCAGGTATGCTTCTTGAGAGTCTAACTCAGGCGATACGAAACATAACTGAGAGAGTAGAGCCCGTCCCTGGCCTGCAAGGGCTCTCACAGCCTTGATGGGCATAAATATGACTCACCGTCTTTCTTTCCCACATCATGGTGGCCTTCTTTGAGCTCAGGATTGGGCCATTTTCATGGCCCCTGGGCCTCATACCTGAGAGCCATGTGTCTTTTTACTGCTAATTGTCTCTGCTGAGTTGCTTTCTATTTGGGACCTTTTCTCTGTCTCTCCCTTGCTTGTGCCACAGCCTAATTCCAGTCCTCACTTCCCTGTTCCCCACTCCCCTCTTTATTGCTTTCAGTCACCTACTGAGCACCAGTCACTTACCCTGGTGGATTACTGAAACCACCTCCCTGTGTTGTCAAGATTCTTCTGTAGAAAATGGTGGAGGCCTTGAGTCTGCTTAAGGAGACTGTGAGTAATGTTGAAGGGTCTTGGTTGCCTCCCAGAAGTGATGGTGCAAACAAGCTTGGAGAAGAAAGTAACAAAAATAACTTTGGAGCCCAAAGGACTGGAATCAGACACTTGACTGCCATGAAGATTTTCTGTGGTTTTGTCTGCTTTCTACATGTTGACTTCATTCTCCTACTGCAGATTGGCTTCTTCCACATAACAAAGGATCCCAGCTCACACCTTAGCTTTTTCGTCAGAGAGTTTCAGTAGAGACAATCCCAGGAAAGGATGGCTTACCCACTCTTGAGCTACTCAGTGATTGTGCTGAGTGGAGTGGAGGCTTCACAGGTTGGCCACAGAAGCCTAGTCCTTAGCATATGCAGTTACTGCTGTGGTGGGAAGCTGAACCACAGACTGAAATCAGGGAGGCTGGCAGTGGGAGAGATTTTATACCCTAAGATGGAAAGGGAGTCTGGGCACCCCATCACTCAAGTCTCTCCATGCGATGCATGGGTCTTTGCTTTCTTTCCATTACCATGCTGTGCTGTTGTAAGAGCAGGCTTCCTCACAGGCCTCCTAGTTCAGTGGTTCTCCAGTTAGTGCCATTGGTGTACCTAGTGGGCGTACTAAAGCTGGAGGCCTTCACTCTGAGAATCACTGACCTATGGAAAACCCTACTGACTCCTTCCTTTTCAAGTACTAACATAGTTGTTTGTCCCGGGATGACCGGTGGACTCAGGCTGGCTTTCCTCATTCTTCCTGTTGTAGGGTTCCTTGGTGTGGCCCTCACACCTTCTCGAATGCTTATTCTGACCCATCTACTTTCTCTAAAATGTTTTGTGCTCTTGTACTTACCTCTATGCTTCTGAGAATTGTTGGAAATGGCCTTCCACTTGCATTCAGCTGACTTTGGGATTCTACCAAGGTGTAATTCAAGTTCACTATCTGACATTTAGCTACTGTAGGCACAAGCAATCTCTTCCTGAAACCACTGTTTGTTCATTAATTCAGTAAATATTTACTGAAATACTTGTGAGGGCCAATGTGTCATATTAGTGAACACAAAATCTATTTTGAATGAGTAGGGAGATACACAAATAAACATGTCACATGATACTAAGGGAAAGAGCCGAGGAAGAGAGGAGAGAGGTTAGAGAGCCTGCTTCCCATGTGGTATCAGGGAGGAGCCTCTAACAGTGGAACGTTTGTGTGAGGACCTGAAAGGCAGCAGGAGAGCACTCTGTGTGTCTCATTTGTATAGAAGGCATCGTTGCTTACCCGAAGCTATGGCTGCATTTCCGTGTATCTATGTTTCTCCCACAATGCATTTTTAAGATCTCAAAAGGCAATGCCCCTTTTGAAAGTCATACCATTAGTATGTTGCTTCAAATGTGGACTTTTTGTTAAAATCTATTCCTGATAAAGAACAAATGCAAGAAGCTGAAGGTTTCCTTTCCTTATGTAAATAAATAACCAACATAATAAGTTATTTGAAATATAGTCCATTGTAAGTTCTGTTGACGAAAGGACATTGCCAAACTTTTAATGGGACTCATCAGCTCTTGTTTTTGCTTTCCTCATAGTGAGTCTAATTTTCACAATTACACCTTGATCTCATTGAACGAAGAATTTAATCGTGGACGAGGACTAAATGTGGGCGCCCGGGCCTGGGACAAGGGAGAGGTCTTGATGTTCTTCTGTGATGTTGATATATATTTCTCAGCTGAGTTCCTTAACAGCTGCCGATTAAATGCTGAGCCAGGTGAGTAAAACACCATCCCATGAGCTTAGAAGGGTATCAGCATGGTCCAGCACTGAGTCACACTAATCTGAGGGGAACACACTTTATTAAACCTTGGGAAGGTTTTAAAAGTATATTAGGCATAATTTAATTGAAGCAATGAATAGTAAGTTGAAACTTTGACCTCTGATGTTCAAATCCTTTGTTTTCTTGGCATCAAATTCCAGTGGTTCTTTCTGAAGGGTTGGGGAGATCTTAGTGGTAGACTGGTGCCTAGCATATTAAAACCCTAAAGTGGTGTGGAGGCATGGAGAAGAAGGAAATGCAGAGGAAGGTAAACCTGGAAATTGATGATAAAGAGGCAGCTCAGAGCAGGGAAAAGTCACAGGTGCTGTAGAGGAGAGAGTTGGAAGCTCTTCGTCTCGGGAAGATGGTGTGTGCACACACCTTACACGGGCATGCAGAAGTATGCTATGTACAAGTAGTGGTTGGTCTCCAGATTGGACATGGTAAAGGGACTTATCGTACATCACTTTATAGTATAGATATAAAACAAATTTGTAAATTTATAAGTATAGAAAAATTAAAAGGCCGCCATGTAAGGGTTCCTTGAACATTACTGAATACTTGATGCTCGAATATCTGGCTGAAGCCATTCATTAGCAAGGGTTCCTCTGCTGAAGGGAAATGACCTAGTTAGCTGGTGAGGTCCCTGAGTGCCATCAGTTTGAATGACATGGTCTTCTCAGAAGATCCTAGATCTTGGTTTAAATCTGTCTGCAGTTCTGTTTTACTATTCTTTATATATCTATGCATTGTGCAGTATTCTGTGTACTTTCTGTTTTTAATGACTCTTTGAAGAGTAATAGAAATGTTTGAGTTTCTTGATGCTTGTCAGAGGTTAACATACATCTGTTACTGCTGCCTAGTGAAAACTGAGAATATGACTGAGAGAGGGAGTGCCTTTGTGTTCCTCCTGTGCTTGAAAGGAATAGGGTGCAACATCCTTGAGTCTGTTTTTATTGTTGTTTTTGTTGTTTTGCAGCTTCAGTTTCAGTTTGACCTGTTGTGTGTTATCAAGTGAACCTTGGTATTCCAGAGTATTGATAAAATTAGCACAATGACAAAAATAGAAAGTCTCAATAGATACAGTAATAAAAGCCCTTCATTTATGTGAGATAAACATCTATTTTTATTTATAGGTAAAAAAGTGTTTTACCCTGTGGTGTTCAGTCTTTACAACCCTGCCATTGTCTATGCCAACCAGGATGTGCCGCCCCCTGTGGAGCAGCAGCTGGTGAGACTTTGTATCTTTGTTTATGAAAGGCTCCATGGTTTTTTTTCTAGTTTCCTTTATGTTTGTTGTACAAGTAAAAATAAAGTTTCAATTAAAAAACATAGCTGTTTCAAGTCCCATAACCTCTTTTGCATTTCCACCTCAGTGAAGGCTTTCATTTCTGTTGCTTTAGTGATAGAAGACATTGACCACAGGAAGGCTCATATCCCAGAAGGTCCTGATTATACAGTCACATTTCTTCCAACATGCTCTGGGAATGCTAAAACTAATATTAATGTTTAAACTCCATTAACTATAAATTAAAGAATCACTATCAGGGAATAGGATGCTATAGGAGGTTATGTAGAGTAGCACGCTATGGGAGGTTATGTAGAGTAGCACGCTATGGGAGGTTATGTAGAGTAGCACGCTATGGGAGGTTATGTAGGGTAGCACGCTATGGGAGGTTATGTAGAGTAGCACGCTATAGGAGGTTATGTAGAATAGCACGCTATAGGAGGTTATGTAGAGTAGCACACTATAGGAGGTTATGTAGAGTAGCACGCTATAGGAGGTTATGTAGAGTAGCATGCTATAGGTTATGTAGAGTAGCACGCTATAGGAGGTTATGTAGAGTAGCACGCTATAGGTTATGTAGAGTAGCACGCTATAGGAGGTTATGTAGAGTAGCATGCAAGGCAGTTGCCATGCATCGAGCCCTACAGTTAGTACCTGAGCTTTACTTAAGTGATTTTGGAAATGTTACATAAGCTTACTGTTTGAGTAATATGGCTCACAGAGATGTTGTAAAGCTGGCCTGCAGTGCTCCTGTGCTTCATTCACTGGCTTTCTCAGGTTAGATGGATGTCCCTTCCCCTCTGTGAACGGCAGGATTGTTTGGGAATATATATACAAATAGAACCAAAATGACAATTGTCACTCACATCCACCTTAATCTGATACCCCAAAGCCCTTGATCTCATTAGTATTTAAAGTAATACTAACAATAAGCAGTAACCACACATAATAGAGAAATGAGCTAAAAAGCCGACAGTAATTCACACATTAGTCACCTTTGCTAAGAAGGAAAGAGCTTTGTGAAGTTACTTCTTTTAAAAGTCACAGCCATGCAAGTGAGGCTAGTGGGAATATAGGCCAGCTCTCTAGGCTCAGGTTTAAACAGATTCATATCTGTTATTGGTAATACCTACTCCTGGGATCTTGGCTGAGCAGATAGATAATCAGGGCCTAGAATAGTAATATGTATAAAGTGACATTAAACACAAGCAAAACTTTAATTAAAGAAATTTACGAGTAGTATAGTGAGTATTATATATCAAGAGGAAGGCTTGAAGTGTAAATAAAGTAAATATCAAAGTGTAAGTGTAGAGAAAACAGACATGTGGTTATTTCCAGATGACTTTTTATTGTTGTTATTTTGGAATTTTCTTTATTTCTTTTCTATCTCCCTCTTTTCCTCCCTCCTTTTCTTTTCTTTCTTTTTGAGCCAAGGTTTTACTGAAGCCCAGGCTTCAGACTTAAGCCTCAGATACTGGGTATCACAAGTATGTACCACCATGTCCAGATAGATGGCGTTATAACAACAGTTAATGTTTACGTGCCCTTTACTGTCTGAATGATTCTGTTCCATTCTGCCTGTGTGTTAACTCAGTTAGTCCTCCTGACAACCCTCTGAACACAGCTGTGTTACTGTTGTATCTGGTGAACTGAGCAGCCTGGTGCCCAGGCCGTGTGCTCCATGGTCACAGTCAAGCACTGCGCAGACTGTCTCTGTTATGGTAGTTCATCTAACAGTGAAGATCTGTTAAGAAAAACACTGGGCACCTCAGCACCCATGACCCTACCTGTTCACAAGGATTTTTATTCTGGAAGAAGACAAAAATAAAGTCAGATGATAAACATGATTAAAACAAACCAAGTAGTAAAAACTAAGGAGGTGATTTCTGTGTTGTGTTCAGTTACAAAGGCATTTCAGAGATGAGGCTGTTTATAGCCATGGAAGGAAGGGGCTAAGCAGTGACTGGGTGTCCTCTGGTGCTTAGAGCACAGCTGGCAGGGAAGGGGCAAGTGCTGGCCCAGGTCACATAGAGTGTATGGGATCTTAGAAGGAGTAGGCATTGTATGCTACCTGTGCTAGCATTTAGAGAGAAGAAACACTATAACTCTGACAGGAAGCAGCCAGTAGGGCTTTAGCAACAATGGAAGTGGAGATGTGGTTATAGCTTGGCAAAAGGTGTTAATTATACAGAATTAGAGATTTTTGAACACAGAATTGATTATCTGTTGTTGGGGCAGATATGGAAACTGAGGAAAAAAAAGAAGTGGAAATAGGAAAGGTCAGGGGTTAGGTCTGGCCACGGTAGATGTGTGTTACTATATACACTAGATATTCCCCTGCTATTCCTGGGGATGGGATTGTGGGGGCTGACATATGTAGGTTTTGGTTAGTGTCTTAGTTAGGATTTTATTGCTGTGAAGAGACACCATGACAAAGGCAACTGTTATAAAAGAAAACATTTAATTGAGACTGGCTTACAGTTTTAGAGGTTCAGTCCATTATCATTATGAGAGAAAACATGGCATTGTGCAGGCCGGCTTGGTGCTGGAGGAGCTGAGAGTTCTACACCCTGATCTGAAGGCAGCGGGGAGACTCACACTGGGCATAGCTTGAGCTCAGGGACACCCTGCATCTGAGCCACTGTGTCTGCTCTCTTCTTACTTTATATAGCCCACAAGCTGAGGATTATATTTATAGTGTTAATGGTTTAAAATTTTAATATTTTATCACACATGAAAATTATATGAAGTTGAAATCCTAGTGGCCATAATAAAGTTTAGTGGAGCATAGCCTGCTCATTTAATTATTTATTGTCAGTGACTGTTTTTACAGTAGGAGAATTGTGGCAGACTTAGTGTTTCTTACAGCCTAAAATATTTATTCCGTGGAACATTGGCTACAGTAGCTCTCCTTGAGACTTACCATCCCTAATCCCTACTGGTCTTCTTGCCTGCAGGCCTTTGTGAATTGTCACTCGCAGCACGTCTCTAACAAGGTTCCCCTATCAATCAGAGCTGACGTCCCAGCTTGTTTCTGCGGGCAATTGTCTCAGTGTCTGAGTTTGGATGCGCTGCCTTGCTTCGTCCTCCTCACCTCCGCATCCTTCCCCAGGCTGGGCCCGGTGCACCGGAAGCAGCCTGGGTGCTCTCTGTGTGCTCGCCTCCTTTGTCTCCCGCTCTTTCCAGTGCTCTCCCAAGCATCCCAGCCTGTTAGGGTGGCTGGTACCTAGACCCCGGGGAGGCTAACCACAGTCCTGCTCCACAGTGGTCTGCCTCAGCTGCCCAGGCCTGGGCTCCTGAGCCGCCTTGGAGCCTTGTTCTACCTTCTCCCTGTCCCTGGAACCACGCAGATCACTCCTGCCTCTCCCCTTCCAGAAGCCTTCACCTTCAAGTACTGTGTTTCCTGTTTCATTAGGAAAGATAAACATCTAGTTCTTCATTTCCCCAAGAGCTCTGTCTTCCTTACTGCCCCAGCCTCTGCATTCCCAGCCGATGAACTGCCCATAGGAGGGGCGATAGGAACAACTTCCTGGGACATGCTGTCCTTTCCTTGTAACTGATCTACCCCGTTAACAAGCACGCCTTTGCCATCGCTCCTCACTGTGATCCTAGCAGGTCTAACCTAACCTTCTTGTAAGTCACACTAGGGCCTCGCTTACTGCCCTCTCGCCACAGCCGTCCCTTCTCCCTTCTGTGTCGAACACTCAGCAGAGCTCTGCGCTTGCTCTTCTCCTGGCCTGTAGTGTTGTCTCCGAATGCTTGCATAGCTTCTCTCACTTCAGTCAGGTCCCTGCATGGCTTACCTCCTTAAGGAAGTGTTGTGTAAGCAACTGTTGACAGGATGGGCCCTCCTCTGTCAGGTTCTCCCCTTGTCTTGACATGTGGCACAGCCTTTGAAAAGATTTATTAGTTTGCTAGTTTCCTACACATCTTTGGTTTTGTGTTTCTCTACTTGGATTTCATCAACAACAACTTTATTTTAATGTAGGTTTTCCTCACATAGGAAAAGGGTTTGGTAATTCCAAAGGTATCTTCACCAGCTGTTGGCAAACTTCCTGTAAAGAGCCAACGGAAGATATTTTCAGCTTCCCAGGCCAAATGATCCAGTTGTAACTACACAGCTCTCCCCCTGTATTGTGAAAGCCCCATATGTCTTTCTCATGATAACTTATTTACAAAGCATGTGGCAGGCCAGAGTTAGCCCAGGGCTGTAGTTTGCTGACCTCTTGCTTATGCCACATAAGCAGAACAAGTTGCCTTTTCTACAAACTCACTCATGAGAGTAAAAGGATCTTCAGTTTCTAATGTGCCCAACAACCCTCCCTTTTTAGCTTGTTGGTTTGAATTCTGTCTTAATACCTGTTAGTGAGCACCTTACACTAACTGGAGTAAAAGCTGTATCTCAAGGCTGCAAAGTATTCATATCCTGTTGAAAAGCTACAGGTGACAAGATTATCAGAGGAAGCCAGGAAATGGTTGCTGGTAAACGCCCACATAAGGTGTGTGTCTTAGAGAGTCTCTTGTAAGCATCATCTGTCAATACACAAGCTGATGGCCACTGAGCTGAGGCAGGGAATAGGAGGTGGGACACTGGAGGAAGAAAGTGGATTCTGGGAAACAGAGAACAAAGGGGAACGCAGAGAGCGATGTAGGAGAGACACTGGGAGATGCTAGAAGATGCTGCTGGAGGTGCTAAGGGAGGAGCAGCCTGGCCTGAAGGGGAGGTGACTAACCATGTGGAAGACAGAATATTCTGAATGGGTAAATAAGCTACCAGCTAGTCAGGGAGTGAAGCAAAGCTTCAACCGAGGCATTTATGAATAAATATGTCTCAGAGTTGTCATTCTGAGAGCAGGGGCTGGAAAGAGGAAAACATGGATTTTTTTTACAGTGTGTAGGGGTGCTGGTTGTAAATTATTTTATACACACACACGCGCGCACACACACACACACACACACACACACACACACATATTTAACTCTTGTCCTCCTATCATGAGTCCATTGAAGTCAGGACCATTCTCTTTTGTTATTAGTAACCTCAGCTTGAATGCAGTATAGTAATTGAGGTCAAGTGATAAAAATCCTGTGCTCGTGCAGATTAGGATATTTGTTTGTTTTGTAAGGACTTAACAGCATATGATCCTTTAAACAAATGACAGGAAAAAATTTTTTGTAAAGTAGTTGTTTAATTATTGATTAAAACTTCTAGTTATTAAAGATTAAATTGAATTTTTTCTTCTTTATCATAAGGTTCATAAAAAGGACTCTGGTTTTTGGAGAGATTTTGGCTTTGGGATGACTTGTCAATATCAATCAGATTTCCTGACTGTCGGTAGGTATGCATCCATCTGAGGATAGAACTTGATGCCTTTCTTCTAGGCTTATGCCGTTGTCCCGAAAGGTGTCAGAATTGAGTGCCTTTAGTTACATTGTGAGCATGTATATGTGAAATATGAAAGGTAAAGCAAAGCTCATAATTAATGTCTTAGATTGTAAAAATGAGGTTGCAAAGGCAAAAACTAAATTTACTAGTTTCTTTAAAAGCAAGCAGACAAAAAAGAAATGATTTATTGGCATGTTGCTGTGTTTACAGTTGTTTGGAGCACTCTTCCAGAGCTTTCCAGAACCATACTGTTGGTCTTTAGGTGTTATAGCCACTGTAATCCTGGAGTACCGAGTTAAAGCCTTTCTCTTTTTCATGTAAAGACAAAGCCCTTTTCAGTCTTCTGTCCGAGTACTATGCAGAACCTCAGGAGGGAGATAAAGGGGAGGGGCATCTCGGAAGTGGGCATCCCTGAGGCCAACAGTCTGTCCCTCGCCCAAAGAAGTGCTCAGCCGCCTGGGGTCACCTCCCTCTCCCCCTCAGTCACACTGTACCCACAAGAGTGCTAAGGAGCAGTCTGTAAAGAGAAGAGTCTTACAACTGCAGGTTATCTACTGCCTCCATTTCCATAACATAGGAGAAGCCATAGGATGCAGCTTGTGATAGTCTTAATCTATATGAAATTCACTTCTATAAAGTCCCTCCACTCCTGTCTCTTTGTCATTATACTTGAATAATGGAAAAGCAAGAAGTAATGATAGAACAAATGCCATCTTCCTGATTTTTTTACATATTAAAATAGTATTTACTGTCTTTCAGAAATAGATTTTTGTAAACTGTAAAATATTGTGATATTTTGAGTAGTATATTGATTTACAGATTACATGTAAAATTTAGCAACTTGAAATGTTCAGGTACCTAAGTTGTCTAGTTGTCACCATTCACTTTAGACTATTATCACCTTAAACTTCATGCCCATCAGCAATTATTCTTCATTTTCCATCAGCTCCTTCACTCCCAAACTCATTGACCTGCTTCCTATTGGTTCGCCTCTTCTGAGCGCTTCCGTAATTACAGTTGGGCATGCCATGGTCTTTCATTGCTGCTTTCTTCCGCTCATCGTGGTGTTCTCAGGGTTCAGTGCTTATCCTCAGATGTGTGTCATGTATTACGTACCTCATTACTTTTTAGAGCCAAATAATGTTGCACTGTATGGTTAGAACACACATTTTCTATCAGTAGATAGACATTTGGGTTCTGTTTTTAGGCTATTATGAGAATTTCTACTATGACAATTTAAATATCTGTGTATATGCTTTTGTGTAGACATAAAATTTTTCATTTTTTCCTATGGTAAAATTGCTAATTATATGGTGTGATGGTTCATCTTGAATATCACACTTGAAGGGATTTTAAATCCCAAGGGAAACAAGACTGTAGACAGTCTGTGAGGGATTCTCTAGATTGGATTAATTCAGATGGGAAGACCCACACTAAATTTGAGCCATCCCGACCACGGACTGGCATCCTGAGCTGAACAAAAGAAAGCAAGCTACACCCACAATTCATCACTGTCTGCTCATGACTGAATAAAGTGCAACTAACTGCCTCGCACGCCTGTGGCCATGCCTTTCCTGCTGTGAGGCACCCGCAAACGAGCCAAAGTCATCTTTCCTTAACTTGCTTCATGTTGGATCTTAGTCACAGCAAGGAGAAAATAATACATCAGGTTCTCAGAAACCACCGTGGCACCTTCAAAAGCACTGCGCCCTTTCCATTTTCTCAGCAGTGCACGGGAGGGAGTTCTAATGTTTCTACATCCTCAGTAGTTTGTATTATTATCTTTTTAAAGCTTAATTAATTAATACAATTAATTAATATAATACATATTTAATGTATGTATCCTATGTATGAGTATGCTGTCTACATGCCAGAAGAGGGCATCAGATCCCATTACAGATGATTGAAAGCCACCATCTGGTTGTTGGGACTTGAACTCAGGACCTCTGGAAGAGTAGCTAGTGCTCTTAACCGCTGAGCCATCTCTCTTCTCAGTCTTGCTTTTTTGTTTTTGTCATTGTTTTATTATTACTTCAACTGTTAGAGTGTGTATGAAATAGTATCTTGTTGTTGGGGTTTGCTGTTGTGTTGTTTGTTGAGGTCTCAGTGCCTTAGTAACCCTGTGGTCTGTCTAGAGGGGGATGTAGTTGGGTATTGCCTTAGTTTAAGCTCTGACTTAAGACAACAACCAAAAAAAAAAAAAACCCCTCAACAGGCTAGGTTCTGATTAAATACTTTCTCTTGATGTCAGGCCTTATAAAAACTGAATTCTCTTCCCATAGAGGTGTTGCAGGTGTGGCTGCTGTGTCACATGTGCGTCAGTAGGTGGCAGAGAGGAGAGAGGCTATGTCTATGCTCAGTGTTCTGACCTGTGAACATCTGAATGATGAGTAGCTTAATACGTTCTGTAAAAAGCAAGCCCCAGAACCGCCAGTCTGGCACCAGGCAGTCCCAGATGGGCTGCCAGGATGGGGAGCAAGCCAGAGACTAGAGGAACCCCGTCTGGGACCACAGGCCCTTGGTGGGTGTGAGCCTGAGATAAATGGCCTTCACAAGAGGCCACTCAGGCAGGCTGGGCAAGAAGCAAGCCTGGATGGCCACCATGCTGGTGCCATGGAGCTGGTCTGAAAGCTACCCTGAGATGACCACCAGCCTGATACTGTGCATGCTGGGGGCATACACCATGCCTAAAATGACCCCTGCCCAGTGCCCTAATGCACCATCCGGCATAGCACTCCTGAGACCACTCATGAGACAACCCTAGACACTCAGAAACACCAGGTGCCACTACAAGGAACAAGTAAGTGGTACAGAAAGGAAAGAGAAACAGAAGGATGTGGGCAGAGTGAAGAGACTAAGGGTAGTGAGGGGCAGCCTGGTGTGAGGAGCTGGGCATGGGTCTGTGGCCCTGCAGCAGCAGGGATCTGTTACAGCCAAAGCCCTGGTCTGGGTTGCTGCCCAGAGACAAGTTGATGTCCAAGGGATGTGTAGAACTGGCCCCACCCTTCTTCTGGGCATCATGGGAGAGGTGGCCCCGGAAGCAGGAGAGCAGGAGAGCAGGAGAGTGCCCCTAGCCAGCTGCAGTACTCCGGAGAACAGCCAGCTCAGCGCAGAGGATGCAGGTGAAGGGGCCCTGAGGATATGATCATGGGAGAGACGGCCCTACCATTCCTCTTCCATGCAGTGGTGCGGGCAAGGGAGAGATACCCTCCTCCCCTCTTGGTTGTCACCACCTGTGGCTGGCAGGAGACCTGGTCCTGGGACCACAAGAGCCGGAAAGTTGTCCCTGCCCCTCACTAGCTCAGCATTCAAGAGACCAGGTCCTACACTTTGCCTGGGCAGCACAGTAGAGTTGACCCTGGTGGCAGAGGCACAGGCAAGCCAGCCCCAGGGTTGTGAGCCTGAGAGAGCTGGCCCTGCACTTCACTTGCTGCAGCTCTCAGGAGAGCAGACCCTGCCCCTTGCCTATGTGGCACAGAGGAGCTGGCTCTGGTTGTGGGAGTTTCTCATGAGCCATCCCCAAGGGCATGACATCTGGAGAGCCTGCAGGCTGACCAGCTCAGATACCTCTCAGGCCCAGATCCAGAGCTTTGAATTGGCCCACCCTGACATCCACCCCATAGGTGAACCTCTGGAATGCATGAAGGAGCCGATCCTACAGATCCAAAACTACAGGATCTCTATAGCACAGGGCAAAAACAGGCTCTCCAAGAAGAACCCCATCAGGTCCCAGTGCTGATAGAGTAGCAAAAACCAGAGGCCTCATACCAAACCAACATCATCGTAGTGAACATTTGCAAGCCAAGCAATGTGGACAAAAGGTTATACAAGAGGACACACTGTGACATGCTACACAATGAGATTTTTCTTTTTCTCTATTGGGAGGTTGCAAGCATGGAGAGTGGTTACAAGGGGAGGAGGAGATGAGTGGGATTGGATTCTTGATGTAAAATTCACAAAAAACCAATACAAAGTTTGCTAAAACTTAATTCACTACTATAATTCAGACCCGTTTCCTATCCCCACTCTTATACCTCGGTTTCTAGAAATAAAGTGTTTTAAAAACCTGGAGGATATTTTTTCTGTCTTCACTGTGAGAACCTAGTGGAACTGGAGGTGCAATTTCCCACGTGAAGTCCCTCATAGGTAGGCCCACGTGGAGCCCTAACTCACACACCTGCATTCAGGAGTTAGAGTGTTCCTGTTCCAGACTGGCTCCTGAAGACATTTCTTCTCTGGAAACTAGTGATATATATATATCACTATATATATATTTTTTTTGTATCTGCTTGTCTCTCTCCAAGCTTCTCAGAAAGATCTACGGGAAATGGTTGATTTTTCAATGTGTTCAGCTTTTTATCTGTTGGGACTGTGTGGTGATTTCTGAGTTCCTTATATCTACACTTAAGGCATTTCCTCTGTATTACTGTAAGCATCTATATGATCTATCTTTAATATTTAAGCAGCTCATTCCTATTTGTAAGGGAGAAAACCATAGTATATCACATTTAGCGGTTAGTACAGATATGACAGCTTAAACTATAGCGATCTTAGGCATGAATGTTAATTTAGAAGCCTGGGTCTTAAAGAATTATTTATTTATTTATTTTATGTATGTGAGTACAATCTCATTGTCTTCAGACACACAAGAAAAGGGCTTCTAATCCCATTATAGATGGTCATGGGCCACATGTCATTGCTGGGAATGGAACTCAGGACCTCTGGAAGAACAGTAACTGCTGATCTATCTCTCCAGCCCAGATTTTTTTTTGTTTTTTAAAACTATTTTCTAACTGTTCAAAAAGCTTTGAATACTTTTTTGTTCTTCCTGCTTTTTAAAAAAAAAGTCAGTTGTTTAGTGTGAACCCAATTTTAAGAGCTATCTCCATTTCACCATCACCCACGGCTGTCAGCCTTTGTCCTACAACTTGTCAGACTTGTGCTAGTAAGATTATAATTACATCTATATGCCATGGCCACTGGCATGCTCTTTCTCTTTAATTTCTTGGTACTGAGGACTGGACCTGGATGCACAGCCGTTACGTTTTTGAGACCGGCTCTTACAGCTCAGACTGGCTTCAGACTTAAGATCCCCTGCCTCTTCCTCCTGGCTGCTGGATTATAGGTGTGCAGTACCATGCCCAGTGCTCTTTGGTTTTGTTTTTTTCTTTTTCCTTTTTTTTTAGTTCCTATTTGAGTAACAGATATCTGGCACTTTCTTCCTCAAGTATCTTCTTCAGTTGGCTATAATTTTGGTGTCTTTTACAGAATTGTTTCCCTTGCTAGAGTTCATGTCTCCACTTCTGCCTTTCTCTACCTATGTTTAACCTCTAAAATTTGGCATGTGTTAGTATTTAAACCTAAGCCTTATTTTTTTCTGCAACTCCTTCAGCAACCCCAGTTTATTCCTGTGAGTTCAAACCATGTGCTGCTAAAATTCCTTCCTTAAGGAGGATGTAAGTAATATCTCCCTTTCCTCCAGACATCCCAAGGATTAAACCAAGGTCCAGTCCAGCATTTTACTCCAGTGAATGTATTAGGCTTACTTACAGACCTGTGGGAGTTGCAGGCAAGAGCATAGGTGATTTGAAAGCAGCCACGTGGGAAAGTATGCACCCAACATGGATCAAGAGTGCCTGGGACCCTCTCCCTAGCCCTTCTGTACTGTGTACTTCTAAGCCCTCCAAGAGGCCACCTGCAGTTGAGACAGAATTGCATGTCCCTGCATGGGCGACACGGCAGGATGCTGCAGTGGGGGTCCCTGCTTCTCCTGTAAAGGAGGTCAGTGGTCTACAAGTCCAGCTGTGGTGAATGCTTGCAAACAGACACAGCTAAACTCATGAAGATGGAGGCAGTGTGGCCCAGACAACAGTTCTGTGTAACCCCATCTGTGCACCCAGTCTTAATCTTCTGTCTCCTGTTTGTCCAGTTCTTGTGGTTTTTCCTATGGAAAGGTTTTTGTATCCCAGAAGATCTTGTTTCTTGAAAAATAGAAAAAATATTAATGGTGGGGCGTGATTTATATTTCCTTCTCCTTTGCCTTTCTGTAGAATTTGGTGTTCTAAAATATTTATCATGATAGCAGTGTCCTCAGCAGCTGATGTTGAACTCTCATAGTCTAAATGTCAGTTGGAAGTTATCCCGCCATGCTGTAGTCTTGTGCTGTACCACACAGCCTCATTTGAAGCAGAGCATCTAATACTCAGATACTTGTTTATGCTCTGGCTGTCAGACACTGAGAGTGTTAGTTTGTACCTGCAGGTGGATTCGACATGGAAGTAAAAGGCTGGGGTGGAGAAGATGTTCATCTTTACCGAAAATACCTACATGGTGACCTCATTGTGGTTCGGACTCCAGTTCCTGGTCTTTTCCACCTCTGGCATGAGAAACATTGTGCAGATGAGCTGACCCCTGAGCAGTACCGAATGTGCCTCCAGTCCAAAGCCATGAATGAGGCCTCCCACTCCCACCTGGGAATGATGGTCTTCAGGGAGGAAATAGAGATGCATCTTCGCAAACAGGCTTACAGAACAAACAGCGAGGCTGCTGGGTGACAGAGAGTCGACGTGTGAAAGTCTGAACGACAAACCAGCACTGTTTATCCAGCCTTAATTCCAACTCTAGATTCTGTGCCTCTTCCAGAGAAAAACTTTTACATGTTCTTTCTGAAATTTCTTTGTAGCTCAACTTGATGTAAGAAGAAAACGCGGGTGTCTTGATGTAAAGCCTGCCTTGTGAGAGTACTGTAGTATGAAACAGTTGACAAAATGAAATTTGATATTTGTCCCCAAAATCATTTGAATTAGAGTCTGCCTGGTACCTGTGTTCTGATTGGTCCTGGATGCGTGGGAGGCTGATGTTGAGTTGGTCAGCACACTCCTACAGGGAGCACAACATTGGTTGGTCATCATGTTCGGGCAGATAGACCTGCTGACCACTAAGTCAATCATTTGACTTCAGTCTTTAGATGAAAGCTTTCATTGATCATGTGTAGAATATTTCTGCACAGAGAATAATTAACATATCTGAAATCTACAGCCTATCATGAAGGCATAAATCAAAACTCCTTAGTTTCATGTTGCTTTCCCTTTTAATATGTTTTTAGGCAAATGGATATAGTAGATGTAGTTTAGAATTTATGGTTTGATTATAAATAAAATATATTGTTATATTACCAATGTCCAAAATGCATAGTCAAATTGTAGTAGATTGTTTTGAACATTTTATTATATTGGAATGCAGGAAAATAGCTATGTTTGGGAACATCTTTTTATATAAGCCAGATGCATCAGAACCTTCCTGAAGAGGTGCAGAAGATATGAACATTATAGCATGGTTTTGTATGGCTTTTGTTTTGCACTGTCTTGTTTAGCATGGGTACATATATTTTATTTTCTAGTATGTTAATTTTTGCCACAATTGTGTTTGCATTTGTATTATACTTTTAGTTGAAAGAGTTTTATTTAAAAAACAATTTAATGCATTATATAATGAGATCACCCTTGATTTGAGAAAAGGGAAGGAAGGAAAAGTGATCTGATAAAAATATGAATTATGGAATACTTTAAAAAATGTATAGATTGAATGCTATTTTAATTGAAATGTAAATTATATTAATGAGACAAGATGAATAAGAAATTATATTCCAGTGGAACTGTGCTATAGTATTTATCACATATGGATATTTTATCATTGGGCCATTTACTAGATCCAGAAACTGGATATAAAGTAAAGGCATACATGATTTTTAACCCCTGACTTAAAGGGACCTGCTATTTGTATATAACCCATGAGAGATCAGAAAGAGTCATTTTTGTTCAGTAAATCATACCATCTCAAATGTTACAAATGCCAAATTTCTAGGTGCTAATGTGAATCCGATTCAATAATAACTAATTGCTGAGGGTTCTACCTGGGTTAGTGTTGAGGTATTTTCTAAAATGTATAAAGTGCTTTCTGCAAAATAAGCAGAGCCAGTGTCTCCTTTGCACATACTTATTTATTGTAGAGACCAGTAACCATGGTACTTAAAACTAGGGTACTTCATGATTTACAAAGGTGGCTTCAGCTAGGTTTTGAGATAATCAAATGATTTTTACTTTAACACCTATTTTTTTAAAACTAGCTTTTATTTGAAGATGGAAGTTAAGTAATGAAAGTATTACTCTATTTTTTACATTAAGTGGTACCAATAAAGTATTTTGTTACCAAAAGCTAAATGAAAATGTGGTAAATTAATTTCTTCCTAATTTAAAATCTAAGTTCATGAATATTCACGGCATGCAGTTGTGACATTAAAGAATAAGGTGAGCACCAGCGCCCAGCGCCCGCGACACCGTGCCCTGCCTGACGTGCCCTCCCTGCCTGGCGTGCCCTCCCTGCCTGGCGTACCCTCCCTGCCTGGCGTACCCTCCCTGCCTGGCGTGCCCTCCCTGCCTGGCGTACCCTCCCTGCCTGGCTGGCGTACCCTCCCTGCCTGGCATACCCTCCCTGCCTGGTGTACCCTCCCTGCCTGGCGTGCCCTCCCTGCCTGACGTGCCCTCCCTGCCTGGCGTGCCCTCCCTGCCTGGCGTGCCCTCCCTGCCTGGCGTGCCCTCCCTGCCTGGCGTGCCCTCCCTGCCTGGCGTGCCCTCCCTGCCTGGCGTGCCCTCCCTGCCTGGCATGCCCTCCCTGCCTGGTGTGCCCTTCTTGCTGTACACATCCTCACCTGTCACAGGCCAACCCTGTGTCTCTACTGTTCAACTTGTCTGTTTTTGAATTCTTGTTATTATTTCATTATAGACTTTCTATAATGTAAGGCATTGTGTTCTTAAAGTTCACCCACGTTGCTGGGTTTGGTGGTGCATGCCTTAGATCCCAGCTCCCAGGAGGCAGAGGCAGGTGGATCTCTGAATCTACAAAGTGAGTTTAAGAATAATCACAGGTGTTACATAGAGGTTTACCCATGTTAATATTCAAATTCATTTTTATTACTGAGTAATATTTTGTAAACATACTCTGATATTGACTTCATTGATAATATTTGTGCCTCCAGAGCTTTTTTGTTTATTTACTTTTGTTGTTGTTTTTGTTGTTGTATTGTTGGTTAGCTTTTGGTTGTTTACACTTTTTACTGTTTTCTTTTTCTATTACAAGCAGAGCTATTATGAGCATGACTATACACACTTAGAAGTGTGCCACAATTTCTGTACCTTCAGCTGTAAATATCATGAGTGAACTTACTTTCTAAAGTAAGTTACTTGCACCAGACCTGAAAACAGTACTCCTCAAATAATTCTGTAAAATAGCAAAGGAAGGATCTCTTTGAAATTATTTTTTTTACAAAGCCATATTACCTTAATACCCAGGCCAGACAAAGACCCTGCCCTCCTACCCCAACGCCAAAGAAGAATGAATTGTAGGCCAATCTCACCCTTTACACAAACCAATTCCAACTGGATCAAAACCCTACATGTTAGATCTGAAGCTGAAGGAGCAGTGGGTACACTTCAGCGTGGCTCACCTAAGGACTTCAGAGCAGGACTTTGGCAGCTCAGGAAGTAAGGCCAACAACCAACAAGTGTGAGTTCGTGAAATTCAAATGCCTCTGTACTGCAGAGGATCCTGTTAATTCACTGACAAGGAGTCTGCAAAATGGGAAAGATTCTCTGTCAGATATATCTGACAGAGTATGGGTGTCTATAATATATGAGGCACTCAAAAGGTTAAACACCAATAAAACAGCCCTGTTCCTTAAGTGAGCTAAGAAAACTAAACAGTTCTAAGAAGTACAAATGCCTAAGAGGTATTGTTAAAGTGTTACCTGTCCTTAGCTGTCAGAGAAATCCAACTTAAAATTTCTTTGAAATTTCCCAGTCAAAAAAGCTAAGATGAAACAGAAGAACAAATGTGGAGGCTGTGGGAAATGGAGACTCCTGGAGCGTTTGGTGGTGGGAGTGAAAAATTTGATTAGCTGCTGTGGGAATCAGCATAGCAGTTCCTCAGAAAACTAGAAATAGATCTATCTACCTTATGGCCCAGTGATGGCACTCCTGAGCATAGACCCAAAAGACTATTTCCTGCTATAGACACACATGCCCGCTTATGTTTATAGCTGCTCTATTCACAATAGCTAGGACATGGAAACAACCTAGATGTCTACTAATTGATGAGTGGCAGTGCAGTGCGGTACCTATATACAGTGTGATACCTGTATACAGTGTGGTGCCCGTATACAGTGTGGTACCCGTGTACAGTGTGATACCCATGTACAGTGTGGTGCCCATATACAGTGTGGTACCCGTATACAGTGTGATACCCATGTACAGTGTGGTGCCCGTGTACAGTGTGGTGCCCGTGTACAGTGTGATACCCATGTACAGTGTGGTGCCCGTGTACAGTGTGGTACCCGTATACAGTGTGGTACCCGTATACAGTGTGATACCCGTGTACAGTGTGGTGCCCATATACAGTGTGGTACCCGTATACAGTGTGATACCTGTATACAGTGTGGTGCCCATATACAGTGTGGTACCCGTATACAGTGTGATACCTGTATACAGTGTGGTGCCCGTATACAGTGTGGTACCTGTATACAGTGTGGTGCCCGTGTACAGTGTGGTGCCCGTGTACAGTGTGGTGCCCGTGTACAGTGTGGTGCCTGTGTACAGTGTGGTGCCCGTGTACAGTGTGATACCCATGTACAGTGTGGTGCCCGTGTACAGTGTGGTGCCCGTGTACAGTGTGGTGCCTGTGTACAGTGTGGTGCACGTGTACAGTGTGATACCCGTGTACAGTGTGGTGCCCGTATACAGTGTGGTACCCGTATACAGTGTGATACCCATGTACAGTGGTGCCCGTGTACAGTGTGGTGCCCATGTACAGTGTGGTGCCTGTGTACAGTGTGGTGCACGTGTACAGTGTAGTGCCCATGTACAGTGTGGTGCCCATGTACAGTGTGATACCCGTGTACAGTGTGGTGCCCATGTACAGTGTGGTGCCTGTGTACAGTGTGGTTGAGGAATTTTTGGGTAAATGGATGAATCTGGAAAATGGAGTGAGCCTACACAGACGAAGAAGGACAAACATGTTCTCGCTAACATGCAGCTCTTAATGTAGACGCTTTAGGGTCTCTGTGTGTTTAATCTTGAGTACGTGTAAAATCTGTGGAACTACAAAGGGACCATCAGTGGAAAGAGGTTAGAAAGATTTTAGTGAGGGTAGATATAGCAGGTAATATGAAGGAGAAAATGGAAAGAGTGGGAGAGAGTTTGATGTGGAGAGGGCAGCGGCATGGGTAGGGGGGAGAATTACTCACATCTAAGGATCCTTGTGGAAACCTGTATTGTATAAGCTGCCAGCACGGCAAGACACGTCCATGGGCACTGTGGTAGCTGATCATGGTTGCCAAGTTTATTGAAAACTTAAACTGGGCGCTCCGGGGAGGGATTTGCTTATTCAGATTATTGGAAACAAGAAGACCCGCCATAAATCTGGGCCACATCTTCAGGTGGCACCCTATATGAAAGCATATGGAAGGAGGAAACTTTGCTTTCTGCCTGCTGGGCCTCACTCTTACCAGCAAGTCCGTTTGTCTGTTGCTATGTTGTCCTTTCGTCAGTGTTGGAACCAACTTCCTGGTGACTCCAATCTCAACCGCTGAGACATCCAGCCTTGTGGACTGAACCATCACCGGTGTGAGACAGTGTGGCTGTACCACATGTTGTAATTCAAAAAGAAAACGTGTGTGGAGAGAGAGCATGAGAGAGAGAGAGACAGAGACAGAGACAGAGACAGAGAGACAGAGAGAGAGAGAGAGAGAGAGAGAGAGAGAGAGAGAGCTCCTATTATAGCATAAATGTTGTAGAATAACCAATGACTTTCCAATTGGGTTTAAGGTCTGTTCCACAGAAGGAAACACATGGTGTCTGGTACTGAAAATCTGACCAAGAACTTTTTGCAGGGAAGCTCACAGACCTCATGGGTGAAACTAATACTATCATTTTGCTAAATACATGTAGTATCAAACTGCCCTCTAAATTTGTATCTTTCTACATGTAGATTAGTGCAAATCCCATCAAAGAAATTTCTTTGTACAATTAATATAGAAACTCACAACTGGCCAAAGGGTTGATAATTAGGAAGTATTTATGATTATCCCCGAGGCTTAGGGGCTAACATGGAAGGAGTGGAAAGATTGTAAGAGCCAGCTGTTAGGAGTGACTGGAGCAAAAGCAGTGTCTTCTGGACACGGCAGGCCCTCCGTCTGCACCTTTGAATTTCGCCAGCTGTAGCTGCCTGCACAGTCAGCATTCTAGCATGGGACAGGAAGGAATTCATGAGCCCCCAGCCCTAGCTAAGGGGCTGGGAACAGTCATAGCTTCTGGGGCAGGGAACGTCATTTTACTTTAAGGCTGTGGCCCCTGGTAGACTGACCGTACTTCAGTCACCGGGGTCACCTACTGTGTGACCGGTATCCATGGACAGGATATTTGGAATCAGTGAGTTATTAAACTTTTTTTTAAAAAAAAAAGGATACAGCTTTAAAATGGAGCAGGGAGGTATAGGGATTGATCTCAGAGAAGTTAGGGGGAAGAGTTGGGTGTGAATGTGATCAAAATATATTTTATGAAATTCCCCCCAAAAAATTAATAAACATTTATTTTGTAAAAACTGAGCTACTCTCGGGACTTGAGATCATGAAGAACAATCAGAAGGCAGACAGAGTTGTAGAGATCAGAACATCCAGACATGTAGACACTCAAAGGCACAGACAGCAGCAGGCTCAGCTCAGGCAGGTAGCTAGATACTCAGGGAAAATTAACCCTCTCCTAACCCTCTGGCTAGGACATGATCCGAGAGTCGTCCAGAGTTGCACAGTATTGAGCCTGAAGCCAGTCAGTGGATCAACCTCTCTCTAGAGCCAGCTACCTGTCACCGCTGAAGAGTCACTCAGGTTCCAGGAATATACTTGATACACCACAGCCTCATTCCTTCAGTAGGATGACTAATACCCAAGACTTCTGGAAAGCAAGAAGACAAGTCCTCTGCCTGAAAAGACCCCAGCCTCTGATTGATTCCCACACTCTCATGGGACCTTGGGAGACACACATCCTAAAGCTAAAACATTAGTAGCCCCTGGGGGTACCATCTGAGGGGTCTCAGGAAGGTGAGAAAACCTGCTCAGTTTATAGACTGCAAACTTCAGTGTGGCCAGCAGGGGCCTCTGGTATGCAAAGAAAGGCAGCTGTAAGGTAAAGAAGCTCAGGCAGACGGCAAACACTTGTCTAGTCCAGTCACTGGGCAGTGGCATAGACCGGGATCTCAAGGTCACCCTCATATGCATAGTAAATTGGAGACCAGCCTGAAATATATGAGCTCTTGTATTAAAATAAGTGAACAAGAAATCAGAAAGATCTTAAGTCACCCAGTGAAACACTTCAAAGTCTTAGAAAAATAAGAGCAATCCAAAACCCCAAAACAATAAATAGTAGAAGGAAGGAAGGAAGGAAGGAAGGAAGGAAGGAAGGAAGGAAGGAAGGAAGGAAGGAAGGAAGGAAGATAGGTAGGTACATGGGTGGGTGGGTGGATGGATGGATGGATGGATAGATTAGATAGATAGATAGATAGATGATAGATAGATAGATAGATAGATAGATAGATAGATAGATAGATAGATGGATGGATTAGATAGATAGATAGATGGATGGATAGATCGGGGAAGAAATTAATAAAATGGAGATGGAGAGAACAATACATACACTCAATCAAAGACCCTAAAAACTTCACAAGAAAGTCTTAGAATATCATTTTTCTCTTTCTCTTTTGGAAAAAAAATCTTCATACAATCTACTCTGATAAGTTTCTCCTCCCTCAACTCTTCAAAAATCCTTCCCACCTCCTCCCCCCGCCACCTCCATGGACTTTATTTATTTTTCTCTCTTTAGAAATCAGGCAAGCAAACAAACAACAACAAAAAAATTTTTAATGAGAAAAAACCGCAAAAAGACCACACAGAAACAAACCCCATAAAAGCAAAAAATGATCACTTTCAGCAAAGTGGTAAAACACACAATTTCTCTACAAAGATCTATAGCTTTTCCATACTGACAATGAGAAAGCTTCAGAGAAAGCAGTGCTTCTCAGCCTTCCTAGTGCTGCAACCCTTTAACACAATTCCTCACGTTGTGCGGACACCAACCATAAAATTATTTCATTGCTACTTCATAACTATAATTGTGTACTTATGTGACCCCTGGAAAAGGCACATTCAATCCCCAGGGAGTTGCAACCCACAGGTTGAGAACCACTTATGGTGGGGGTGGGGGTGGGGATAGGGGGATCCTATTCAAATAGTTTAAAAGAAAACGTAGGAATAATCCTAATAAAAGGGTGGAAGTCTTACAAATAAGAATTGGAAGATACTGAAGAAAGATAATTGGAAAAGACACGGCAGACAGCAAGGCCTCCCACGCTCATGTATTGGCAGAATTAATACTATTGTCCTCATCAAAATGCCAGTGGGATTCTTCACAGAATGATTTTTTTTAAAAAAAAAAAAAATCCTAAAATCCCTGTGAAAACACAGACGTGTCCCAAACAGCCAGTGCAATCCTTAGAAAGCACTTCTGGGAAAGAATACCACTGACAGCGGGCGTGCTCGAGCGTGGGCAAGCTGGCACAAGCTCAGCTTGGGGCCGGGGTTAAGGGCACTGGCTTCTCTTGCAGACCCCAGCTCAGTTCCCAGCACCCACTTGGCAGCTCACAGCCACCTGTAACTCCAGCTCCAGGGGACCTGATGTTTTCTGGCCTCCATGGGTACCACACATCCACATATTACACAGACATGCATGCAGGCAAAACACCCATGCACATAAAACAAAAATACATGTTCAATATTTTTAAAAGAAGATCCCAGGTCCAGAGTCAGTGGGTCTCATACACTAAGGAGACTTACACATGTTTCTAGAACGTTGTAAAAACTAGACGTATTTGTGGGACGGAACAATGGCTCAGCAGATAAAAGCACGCACTGCTCCCGCAGAGGATCTGGGTTAGATTTCCGGTGTCTTCATGGCAATCCACAGTTATTTGCAATTCCAGTCCCCGGGGATCTGACACCACCTTTGGGCCTCCAAGAACAATAGACACACACATAGTTCTATACATATACGCAGGTAAACATTCAAACACATTAAAGATAAATACTTCTTCAAAAAAAAACTTGGGTTTTTTTCTATGAATAGTTGGGGCGCAGGGGGGAAGACCTGTAAGCCATTATCTAGAAAGATTGTTTTTAATCCACAAGTTCAACTTATTTAAAAATTCAACTTTTCTGCTTTTTCTCTAGTTTTCTCTGTTTTGAGTGAGTTGTTTGGATACATTACAATTTTATAATGGTAAAATAGAGTTTAGATGAAATCCATAATGTTGCTTGGATTATGGTCTTGCCTTCTATGCTATCGACAGAATTTAGGCTAATACCACCTCGTTGTCATTACTAATATCATTTATTCTTGTCTTCTGTTTTGTTTCTCGTCAGCCTTGTCAAACTATTTCCAGTCCTTTGCAGTGAATACCCCTTATCAGTCATGAGAGGCCAGCCACTTCAAACCCTCCCCACGCACGACTTTTTGTGTCTTTAGTTAATATACATCAAGTAAGTCTAACCTCCGGTAGGTGGGGCATCTCATTTTGGCTTTTAGTTTATTCTTAGGGAAGAGGTGGTGGATACCTTAGCATTTAGTCTTTAGCCATCTTTTGGGAAATACCTGTTCATGATTTGTTTTTGCCAGTTTTTTTAAAAATGGCTTGCTTTGGATTATAATATTAATTTGACATAACTTCAGTCACCTGCAAAGGAAACCTCAGATATGAATTATCCTGATTGACTTAACTGATGTGGGAAGACTTGGTCCAAGTCTGGAAGCATCCTAGGTGAAAGAGGATGTGTCCAAAGAAAGATGATTCCGGGTTTGCTTGCTGGCCTTCCCTTGCACTGAGTTGATCTATCCTGTTGTTGCTTGTTAGGCCAGACCCCCTGCTTACTCAGGCACAAGCTGGGAAACCCCGACTGCCCTCCTTCCTCCCCCCCCCACCCCCCCACCCCCCGTCACTCACACACAGAGAAAATCTCCCACCTGGTAGCAGAAAACTCCAGGCTAATATGTCATCGCTCCCAGTCTCTGTATTTCCGTTTCCAGCAATCCACCCAAGAGTGCCCACCCAGGGGCTGAGTTTTCTACCGCAATCGCAGATCCTAGCTGACACATCATCACTCCTTGCCTAAGGTCTGTAAACGCCCTTGCTTTAGCCTGGATGCTGACTGCCTCCTGTGAGACCGGTAAACCAGATAGAGAGCTGCCTCCTAATAAACCTACATTTACCTGTTTTAAATCTGGTCTAATCTGGCCTATATCTGCATCACTGATAGAGAGAAAAAACATTATTGCTCATGATGCTCCCTTCACTGATATCAGTTCCAGTATCTCCAGGTTTCTATCATTAACTAAGACTCTCCAGGAAGCTTCAAGGTCTTACGCGCCAGATTGGGACTGCTGAGACAGCCAACCTCATGGACTGAGCGACTTAACTACTAGGTTGTCGGCCTCCCCAGGGTGAGACAGCTACCGTGGAGTTACTCTGACTGATGAGAGTTAAATAATTACTGGGTTCACAGTCACTCAGGTGTGAGAAAACTATTGTTACCATTGTAACATAAGCCAAGTTAGTAATATATGTAATTATATATAATATATATTATGTACACATGGGTTCTGTTCCTCTAGACAACGCTGACTGATGCGAATTGAACAGAACAGTATAAGACGCTTCGTGGCGCCCATGGTGCAGTGCAGGCTGCTCTGTGCTACTTAGGCCCAAGTTGGATTTGTTCCCAGTGTTTATCACAGCAACAGAAAGCAAACTAGAACAGACATCAGTAGCAAGAGTGGGGGTGCTACGAGAGTGGGGTGCTGGGATGGACCTGGCCACATCCTTTGTGCCTTGGACTGTTTGAGAAGAAAGGTAGAAGATTTTGGAGCTTTGGGATAGAGAGTCAAGGAGTGCTCAAAGCTTAATGAGCTATTGTGGGACCGTGAAAATAGTACTGATACAATGTGGATAAGGACAGCGGCTCGTCAGCTTTTAAAGGGAAGCTTGAGCGTCCCGGAGACTCTGTCAGGACCCTCTGTGTGATATATCTGGATCTAGAATCATCGGAAGGGAAACCTATGCTTTACTAGGACAACAGATGCTGGTCAGCTGGAGCTGGGGAATTGTCATCATTAAGATTTTCATCATCAAGGCAACGTTCTGGGAGGTATTTCCGGCAGGTTTGCGCAGTCCCACCCCTCCAGCCCTGCCACCCGCCACACGCACGGCTCGTCTCGGAGGCTCAGGCTCCCCCGCACTGCACACCTGCTGGTATCCTTGATGGACACCCCTACAATCATGGCGTCCCCACTGCCGCTCAGGTGGCACCTTCACCAGCAGCCTCCTGGCATTTCTGCATGGACTCTGACCTTGCCACATGATGCTAAACCTCAGTCTGCGACACCTTCAATCCTTCTAAGCCAGTAGCATGTGGGTGACTCTTACACCTTATTTGCCAAGTTCTGCTGACAGGTTGATGTGCAGCCCTGCCCTGATGGACCACAGCTTCTGTGCTTATTATTAAAATCTCACCCAAATTCTGGATTTGAGACCTTTTAAGATGCCTATATTGTAAATAATTTCTTCTGGGTGTCGGACTATTTTTCACTTGCTTGGTATAATTGAAAATTTTTAATTATAATGAAGTTCAATTTGTCAATTTTCTTTTATAAAAATTTTCTAAATTTTTTTGCATTTCATACATGAATACCATATTTATATCATTTCCCCCTCCCTCCTCTCACCTCAAATCCCACCCTTGTTTCCCAGTTCTCTCTTAAATTCATCTCTCTCTGTCTCTGTCTCTGTCTCTGTGTGTGTGTGTGTGTGTGTGTGTAACCACTTAGTGTGGCTCATACGTGCATATTTACAGCTGACCACTTGGGGTTCAATAACCAATCAAGGCACTCATCCCCAGAAGGAACCGACTCTTCCTCTCCCATCAGTCACTGATTTCCTGTAGCTCTTCAGCGACAGCTAGGGCCTTGGGAAGTAACTCCCATCCACGTTGGCATGTCAGTTGGTGTGGACATTACATAGGACTCCTTCAGCCAACCCTATTGTTGAGATATCACGGGTGTAGCATCCCGGCCATGTCTAGAAGAAACTATCCCAACAGCTGGTGTCCCCTGGCTCTTACAGTCTTGCCCCCACTACTAATATTCCCTGAGACTTAGAAGTAGGGGTGTCATTGTCAATGTGTCCATTGAGCCTGGGCTCTCCTGGCCATTTGTTCTCCATATTTTGAGCAGTTGTAGGTCTTTGCAGTTGCCTCTGTCTCCTACAGAGGCAGTGTCTTAGGCGAGTCCTGAGAGCTAGCTTCTCTACTTCAAGGGTGAGCATTTAGAATACAGTAGGTGAATGACAACAGGAGGTTCTCCTCGTGTGTCTATGAGCTCTCCAGCCACATGTAGTGGGGTTTATAGTGCAAGAATCCCCACCTGTTGAATAGGCCTTAATTAGATAACTGTTGTTTTCCCCAAGGTGGAAGTACCCCTACTGAACCTGGGGATCTTACCAGGCCAGTCATTGTCCTGGTTTGCAGACTTCACTGCTGAATAAGACTGTTAATTACTTTTCTCTTTTAGCAGCCTGCATAACGCCTTCAGTTTCTATGAGAGCTAGTCCCCCAGGAGTCAGCTGCAGCTCAATTCATCTAAGTTCCATCTCTGAACAATGTGGTGCCTTCAACAGCAGGGTCTTACATCTGAGTTTGGAGGAGGGCAGCCAAAGGCAATGGCTGTACTGTTTTAGGGGTCTCTTAGACCTCCTACCAACAGCTGGAAGGGAGGTCTCCTTTGCCTGGTACTGGGTTTTTTTTTTTTTTATTAATCTGTGACTCTTTTGAATTTTTACTTTATTATTTTACATCTGTGAATGTTTTGTCTGTATGTCTGGCTGTGCACCACCTGCATATAGTACCTGCAGCGGCTGAGGAGGATGTCAGATCCCCTGGAACAGGAGTTATGAAGGGTCGTAAGCCACCATGTGGGTGCTGAAATCAAATCCTGATTTTCTGCAAGAGCAGCAAGTGCCTTTAGCTGCTGAGCCATCTCTTCATCCCTAGTCTGTAACTCTTGAAGGAGTACTGTCACCCTGTGAACGTGTAACTCCATTGACACTGGGGTACTCTCTCTCTCTCTCTCTCTCTCTCTCTCTCACACACACACACGCACACACACACACAGCCTTTTCAAACATCCTTAGTGTTATTTTTCTCTCCTTCCTATTACTCTCCCTTCTCCCCAGTTAAGCTCCTCCCCCTCCCCCATCTCCCTCTCTCCCTTCACAGCATCTAGACCTACCATTGCCCTCTCAAGAGCTACTGCCTCCCTTCACGGTCCACTTTCCTAGCTTCCTTGTTTGCTTCCAGTGATGTATTTAAATCTAAAATTTCAGAGCTAGGGCCCACAAGTCAGAGACTAGAAGCAGCATGTGTTTCTTTGTGGCTGGGTTACTTCGCTGAGTATGATATTTTTCCAGTTCCATCCATTTACCTGCAAATTTCATGATTTTGTTCTTCTTCACAACTGAATAGGATTCCATTGCGTGAATGTACCACATTTTCATTATCCATTTATCAACTGGGGACATTTAAGTTGTTTGCGGCTCCTAGCTGATGTGACTAGAGCAGCAGTGAGCGCAGCTGAACAAGTGACCCTGGGACAAGCCGCTGTCCTTTGGACACAGGTCAGGAAGTGATCCATCTGGGTCATAGGTATGAATAAGCTATATTTATATATTAGGTTCAGCATTTTGATAATTCTCCACACTGATTTCCAGAGTGCCCACCCACAGTGATGAAGTCTCCCTTTCCCTACATCCTCACCATGATCCTCAGGCATTTCCTTAATCCTTCTGGCAAAAGTAGTTCTAATTTACATTTTCCTAATGCTAAGAATGCTGAGCGCTTTTTAAGGCATTTCTTGACCATTTCTCTTTGAGGTGCTCTGGTCACATCCATAGCCTTTTTTTTGGATTGGACCATTTGTTTACTTGATTCCTTTTGAGTCTTTGCATATTTTATAGTATGTTGTGTTCCTTGTTTCGCTTGCACAGTTACTAATCTGAATGTCTACGAAACATTTTCCAGTTCCAAAGTATAGAAGAATCTTTTATGTTATCTCTTAGACTATTATGATGCTTTTTAAACTTGCATTTGTAGTCCATCTGGAGGTGGCTTTTACCATCATGGGTTCTGGTAGAGGTTAAGAGTGTTCCTCTGAAGTCTCTTTTGATGAAGATCTTCTGATAGCAAACTCCACTTTAGTATGTATCTTGTATTTTCTGGTTTAAAAAAATATATGGTTTTGAAGGGCAGACAACTCTAGACTGACACTTTTTCTTCTGCCCCAGGAAGGTCATTCCCGGTGTGCTGGACTCAGTTTCCCGTGTGAACCCCATGCCTGGCAGACGGCTTTACAGGAAGGGATAACAGGGTACCTGCAGGAGATAGCAGTCCCACAGGCAAGAGAATCTGACTAATCTGACGAGCAGATGACCCTAACGTTTATGTGCACACACTGCACCCTTGGGTGTGTTGTTTGAGAAAAGCAGGACTACACTCACCCTGTGCATACTTTTTCCAGTCTCATTAATCATCTGAAAAGTCGTTTGTCAGAATGTAGTTCAGCTGCAAACAAAAGCTGCTTGCTGGGTTCCCTGTCTTTGAAGCCTACAGTGGGTCCCTGCAGTCCCTGCAGTCCCTGCCACCTCCTTCCTAACTCCAGGCTCCAGGGGCGCGCGTGCGCGCGCGCGCGCGCACGCACACACACACACACACACACACACAAGACAAGGGAGAAGAGCGACATGTTCTTTTATTGATGCAGGTACATTCAGTCACACCACAGCTGACATCCTGCGTATGGTACAGCTTTAGATCAGAGATCAACTCCAAATACCAAAACATCAAATGGACGGTGGATCAAAGTGGGGCAATAAAACAGCAATGTAGACACTTTCTCAAGAAGATACTGGAACCGGTGACCCCTGAAGCACACACATGGACTGAAGGCTCTTAACACGCGTACAGAAAATGCTCTAACATTATATTCCAAATATATATTCTCATTTCCAGCCTTTATCTCAAAGACATAAACAAATCGATATGTACTATCAATATACAATCTGTACCAGCTAGAGGTCTGAAAAGTGCAATCACACTGTGACAATACAGTGTAGCTACTCGGCTCCCCGAGGCTGAGGGTGGCCACTTAGCTCACCTCCCTATGGCCTGGCCGGTCATCTCCAGGCTGTCCAAAGAAGCTCTGGGAACCGGACCCACCATTCCATACTGGGCCTCTTGACAGGCCGGTCCCGCCCAGGCCAAGCAACTCAGTGCAGATCTCTCCAGCTGTCTGAGGGACGGAGCCATCCCACCCATGACCCAGGCTTCACACCAGGAAGTCAGACAGGAAAGGTGAACCGCAATCCCCTGTTTGGTTCAGAAATACACTGCTCGTGTTGGACAGTTTGATCCGGAAGTACTCCTGTGGTGGTGGGGGCTGCCTGGCTGAGTTTCCGATTACTGGGGGTAGGGGGCTCCTACCAGAGGGAGGGGAGGCTGTCTGCCACACACCCTTTCTTCTTTCCCTTCTCTTTGTGTTCCAGCTTCAGACACTGCCCTGCCATCCTCGAGTCTGCTCTGTGTTTTCTTCCTGGCAGCGCCTCCGCACCCGGGAAGACTGACAACACTATAATAACCCTCCCCAGATCCGCAGAGTTAGGTTGTTTTTGTTTTTTGTTTTGTTCTTTTTGTTGTTTTCCTCTTCTAAAACACAATTGAAGAACGATTTGCCAAACATATTCTCACAGAAAATATGCTGTCAGGCGCCCCCTCACCCCTCCCAACCCCATAAATCCCTGATAAAGGAAAATGAAAATGTAAACTTTGGAAAGCCCGTATGTAAAGGTTCCCTTCCAGAAGTGTGCACGCGAGACTTCCGGGCCACTCCAGCCCTCCCTGTGGGAACCTGGTGGCCCAGGCTGCTGAGGGTGGGTTCCTTGTGGCACAGGACAGAGTTGGCTTCAGTTCCGACAATGGAACAGGAAGACTGGACCCCCAGTACCCTCTAAGGCACTAACCCCAACATCAGAGACACTGGCTGGAGAGGCTGGCGTCCGAGCAGGCAGGGCTCACATTGGTTTTGGTTGGGTTATTTTAAATTTTTTTATAGGATGTTAATCATCAAAAGTAGAAAATAAAAATCTACATTTCATTAGAATAAGATGTTACCATGGTTACCATCTCCCATGATACTCTTTCCCGCCCCTCCCCAAAACAGGGCCCTGCCCTGTTTAAAATAAATAACAACAACAAAAAAGGACTGTGTAAGCGCCAAAGGCTGATGCGTGAGATAATTACCGTCTTCTTTTTCATAAAAGTTATATACAAAATGGACCCCAGCCAGTGAGGCCTCGCCGCTCCTATCCTACATCCATCCCAGTGTCAATGGGATTCGCATTTTCTGCTTCGTCTGGCACCCGCAGGCTGCATCCTCAGGCTCTGTTAAGGAGAGTGGTCCTGCGGGTGGACAGAAGCAGCTGCCTCAGGCTCTCTGAGCAGGCAGAGGGCAGGCCACAGCTCTGTGAGAAGAATGCCCAGGCCAGCCAGCCCAGTCTTCAGCATCTTACCAAGCCAGCCTTAGGGAGACCAGAACTGGTTTTGCCATGCCTACCCTCCCTCCCCAGGCCCAGGTGCGCCTGGCCCACCCCCCACTCTCCTTCCCCAGGCTCAGGTACACCTGGCCCACCCCCACCCTCCCTCCCCAGGCCCAGGTGCGCCTGGCCCACCCCCACTCTCCTTCCCCAGGCTCAGGTACACCTGGCCCACCCCCACCCTCCCTCCCCAGGCCCAAGTGCACCTGCCCCACCCCCACCCTCCTCCCCAGGCCCAGGTGCACCTGGCCCACCCCCACCCTCCCTTCCCAGGCCCAAGTGCACCTGGCCCACCCCCCACTTTCCCTCCCCAGGCTAAGGTGCACCTGGCCCACCCCCCACTCTCCTTCCCCAGGCCCAAGTGCACCTGGCCCACCCCCACTCTCCCTCCCCAGGCCCAAGTGCACCTGGCCCACACCCCCCACTCTCCTTCCCCAGGCCCAGGTGTGCCTGCCCCACCCCCACTCTCCCTCCCCAGGCCCAGGTGCACCTGGCCCACCCCCACTCTCCCTCCCCAGGCTAAGGTGCACCTGGCCCACCCCCACTCTCCCTCCCCAGGCCCAAGTTCACCTGCCCTACCCCCACTCTCCCTCCCAAGGCCCAAGTGCACCTGCCCCACACCCACTCTCCCTCCCCAGGCCCAAGTGCACCTGTCCCACCCCCACCCTCCCTCCCCAGGCCCAGGTGTGCCTGGCCCACCCCCACTCTCCCTCCCTAGGCCCAGGTGCACCTGAAAGTCCTACCTGAGTGCCTTCCAGCTGTCCTTCTCCATGTGATTCTCAGGACCCTCACTTTCAAAGGAGGCGATGAAGAGAGCTGAGGATGGAGAGCCCCTGAGAGCCAGCATCCCCACAGGGTTGCCCTTCCAGGGTCACAGGGGGCCCGGGACAAGAGGACTAGGGACTCCTGACTGACTTCTTGGGCCACCTCAACAGGCCAAGGAGCCTGGGTGGGCATGGGAACAATTGTGCTCTTGGGGAGATGGGTGTGCTGTCAGAGACACACCCTTACCTTCCTCGCTGTAGATGGGCGCTGTGAGCAGGTAACTCTGAATCTTCTTGTCCTTCTCAAAGGGGCATTCCACCTGTGTCCATGTCATGAACTCGTGGATCTGTCTGGAAATTTCCCAGAATTTCTGAAAGGACAAAATCACCAACCATGTGCTCGCCTGAACGAACTCAAAGCATCAGCGCCTCGGTCCCTGTATCTGTTGCTGCTGCTGTTGATGATGATGATGATGATGTTAGTCCCAGAAGGAGGAAGGCAATTAGGCCTACAGCAGGGCCTGTGTCTCTCCTGCACAGGGGACCCAGAAGGCCCCATCTGTGATTCCAGCCTGAGGCACTCCCCAGCTACACCCAGCAAAGGGAGGGCCACTGGCAGGACAAGCCACAGTCTTCCTTACCAGAGCATGAATGCACAGTATCCAACTATCCCTCAGGTAATGTGCCCTACACTTCCCAAGGTAGCTTTGTTCCACTCCCCAGTTTATCTGGAATCCTGCTCAAGTTCTTTCTTTACCTAAGTCCCTCTTCACCCCTAAGTCCCTAAGGATGGCTCCTCCTCTGTCTCCTTAGTGGCGTCAGCACTGGTACTTGGTCCTGAATAAACACAGACCCTGTGGCAACAAGCTCTGAGATCGGCCGTTCCCCACCAAAACGACAGGACCTGCACCTTAGGACTGAAGAGCAGTTCATCCGGCCCTGAAGGACCTTCTAGAGCTCAGGCAGGACTTGGAAACTACCCCCCTGCTACAAAGCCACTGTCTGGAGCTGCAGTAGTGCAAGAAGGCTCTGGCTGCCCCACCCGCGCTGGGACCACAAGCAGTCAGGCTCACTTTGAAGTTAACGTGCCCATTGGGCAGGTGGTTGGTGTGGATTTTGTGCAGAAAGTAGACGTCCTTAACGAAGAGGTTGAACACGGGTATGACGATCTTCTCACGGCTGCTGTTGGCGGTCTGGGACCTCTGCGTCGCCCCCTGCAGGGCGGTGCGGTAATTGCAGAAGTTGCTGGAGGGGTCCATGTGATGCTGCAGGCGCAGGGAAGATTACAGTTATGAAGTAGCAATGCAATCATTTTCTTGCATGGTTGGGGTCCCCACAATATGAGGAACTGTATTAAAGGGTCGCAGCATCAGGAAGGCCGAGTGCCCGCCTTCCTGATGCTTCCTGAGTGTCTTTGCTCCACTACTCCAACCAGCACCTCTCGGGCCCCACCCACTCCACGTGCTTTCTAAACAAGTAGTCTGTGACCAAATACATCTATGTAGAGCTCCCGATGACCTGTCTGCTAGCCTCTGGGGACACAGGTGGCCCAGGATCAGGAGACGGTGACGGCTCAGTGGCCGGCTTCCCTTGGTCAAGCTCCCGCCCTTGCTTGGTTTAGGTGTTGAATCCAAAGCAACAGGGCCGAGGAGAGCTCAAGTGTCCAGCACCAGTGAGGCCAGCCCTGTGCGTGCGTGCGTGCGTGCGTGCGTGCGTGCGTGCGTGTAATCGTGACAGGAAAGATCCCGTCCCCTGCTGCCTGGGACCCTGCGCAGCACGAGGTGGGGGAGGGTCAGATGCCAGTACCTCCAAGACATCAAACTTGGCTGTCTTGACTTTGGACCACGTTTTCTTAAGCCGTGCCACTGGACTGAGGTTCATGCCAGCTGGAGAGACATGGGCAGAGGTCAGGCCATGGAGATACAGGTGACAGGAGCAGCCCCACCTGTGCCTGGACACTCACATATGATGGCCATCATGGAGTTGAAGTTCCCGATGTTGAAACACTCTCGGGCCACATCGATGAAGAACTCCAGCATGCGGGTCCGGTGTTTCTTCTTTACCACCTAGAAACAGTGGGTCTGCCTCAGCGTGGAACCACCGAGGGAGGGGCCACTGGGGAAGGGCCTCGGCCTTAGCTGCCAGAAGTCTGGGGCTGCATCTTCTGGGACTATATTGTGTGTGTGTGTACATTATATGTATGTATGTACGTGTGTATACATGTATATGTGTATATATGTATGTATACATTATATGTATGTATGTGTATATATGTATATATGTATGTGTATATACATTATATGTATGTATGTACGTGTGTATATGTATATGTGTGTATGAGTATGTGTATATACATTATATGTATGTATGTACATGTGTGTATATGTATATGTGTGTATGTGTATGTGTATATGTGTATATATGTATATATGTATGTGTGTATATGTATATGTGTATATATGTGTATATGTATTGTGTATATGTATATGTGTATATGTGTATATGTGTGTGTGTGTGTCCTAACACTGCTCCATCTTCATCCTCAGCCTTGCTTCGTAGGCTGAGGACAATGAAGCTCACTATAATTGGCTCAGTATTCTGGACCCAAGGAGAGCACCCCAGTGTTGGGGTCTTGGTTATTGTGTAAAAGAATCATTGTTGTATGTGTGAGTTGGCTGGCAGGGCCAGGCTGAGGTCCTCATAGTGGGCACCATGTGCATTTATTTGAGTTCTGTGAGGGCAGGAGTCAGCCTTGCACAGATGGTTTGGGAAGTCAGCTAACCCAGGTCTGCCATGACAGAGACTTACCCGGCACACCTCTGTAGCCACGAGCATGCTCAAGCAGTTGAACCAGTTGTCATAGGCTTCTAGACTGTAGCTCTTACTCATGTCTCCGCGGCACTAGAGGGACAAAGAGTGTCACAGGAAGCTCTGGGGACCCTGCTTGGACCAGCCAGTTACCATGGCTGGCCAGGTCTGGACCATGCTGCCTGCATGTTCCTCAGATGTTCTGACAAGCTAACCCATCAGTCCAAACTGGCTTCTCCCATGATGCACTGCTCTGTATAGACTAAGAGCTAAACTCCATGATAAATCCCAGGAAGGCCACAGGCACCCCCACTGGGTGGCACCACCCACTACTGAAAAGTGCATATCACATACTGAGGCCCGGACCCAAACTGTGTTGGGGTGCAAGTGCCAGGCTCTGCTAGGCCAGCTACCAGCCATGCCTCCCAGAGCGAGCCCACGTACCCTGTGATTGTCCAAGGAGTCCATGTGGCTGATGATCTGCATCAGGTCCTCAGGGCGGATACTGTTGACCCGCTCCTTCAGCAGAGGGCAAGGAGAGAGGTCAGAAGTTCAAGTGAGCGAGACAGAACCCAGCGCTACCCTCCCCTTGCACTCATACAAGGACGCCACACTCTTACAGACCCAACACAACTAGCCTGTGACAATCATGGCGAGAGCTAGCAAGCCAGCTTCCCTATGGTGGCCCAGACTGACCAGCACAGGAGGTACAGCAGCACCCGCTGGCCAAGCAATGTCAAGTGTGGCCCAACCCCATTCCATGCAATGCCAGAGCATGCAGCAGCACTGACCAGTTCAATGTGAGTCAGCTGCTGGGCCAGCACCAGGGGGTCGCTACACACACCCAGGATGTCTTTCTGGGCGGCTGGTGGCTTGGCCTTAAGGACAGGCCCTTTGTCCACAACTGGTGACCGGAGTTTCTCCCGAAGCTCTTGGAGCTGACTTCGGGCAGCCAGGGACAGCAGCAAGGTTTGTATCATTTGGGCAATGGCTTTCTTCACTGTGCCGTTCTCCTGTGGGGTCAGGGCGGCATCAGGCGCTGGAGTGGACTGACAGCGAGGCCACCACCACCACACAAGGGTCCCATCTCAATCTGAGGCTATATCTGACGTCAGCTCCCACCCTCCTAGCCAGACCTGAGTACACCTTTGGGCCAAGAGGGGCTCCTGGGACTGCAGGAAAGGAAGGTTATAGCGGGCTGTCCTGCCAGAGGAGGGTGCAGAAGGTAGGGCTAGACCTTGGTTTGTGGGTCTGAAAAGCAACTTTCCCAGAGGTTGTCAGCTGAAGACACCAGGAAGGATTTTCTCCCTGGGTGGGCTATCCTAGGCTCCTTGTCTCCCAAGAGTCTCTCCACAGGCTTCCCTACTCAGCAAACAGGGACACTAAGCACAGGGTTCTCCATCCTGAGAAGAGGCCACACAGCTTCTCAGCTTCTGTCTCTGCCAGGCCAAGACAAGTCTGGGAGCCCGAAGAGAGGACAAACAGATCCTACCAAGGCATGGGGGTGCCGAAGGCTGCAGTCATGGCAATTGTTGGGATGACCCAGGTCCTCCTAGCCCATTGCTGGCCTGCTAGGCTATTATTACCTGTGCATAATACCCTCCTGGAGGTCACAAGGGAAGGGACCACATATGAGGATATTCCTGTAGAAACTGCCCCCCATTAAAACCACCCAAGTGACCTGGCGAAGGACCAAGGGAGGGCCTCACCTCGTCACACTGAGTGACACGGTGTGCGATGGCCTTCAGTTCCGCCATGGCCTTCTCATCCTGGAAGTCGTAAGGGAAGGCCTCTGTCCACTCCTTCAACAGCTGCACGATCTTGGTAGAGAAGGACTTCAGCTTGGCCTGGGTCAGTGGGGGATGTGCAAGACCCCCCCAAGTCAGAGGAGACCACACAACAGCAACAGTAAGAAGTTGCCCTTCACTCTAGGGCCATGCCCCTCCCCAGGGCCTGTGCTGGGCACACAGCCCCACGTGCACATGAGGTTTTGCTAGAGTTACACCAAAGAATGTGCATCTCTCATTTGTCTCTTACTTCCCTGAAGTCGACTTTTTCACTTAAATTCACTTTTAAAAACAAAATGCAAATAAAAATTACTAAAAAAAAATTACTAAATTAATTGAAAGAGGAATTACCAACATGAAAATCTCTGATCTTAATCACAAAATATTTTTAATTCCACCTTCAATTAATTTAGAAAGGTTTTTATGTCTATCATTTTATCTGTATAATTTTCCATGAAATAGTCTATTTTAATGTGTTTTTCTATATATTTCTTGAATTTTATCAGAAATATTTTCCATGTAAATCTTCAATTTTACCTGAAAATGTTTATAATTCCACTTTCAATCAACTTAGAATTATTTTTATGCCTACCATTTTATCTGTATAATTTTCCATGATAATCTTCAATTTTAATATGTTTTTCTTTTTTTAAGATTTATTTATTTATTTAATGTATATGAGTACACTGTAGCTGTACAGATGGTTATGAGCCATCATGTGGTTGCTGGGAATTGAACTCGGGACCTCTGCTCAATCCAGCCCTACTTGCTCCTACCAAACGATTTATTTATTATTATATGTAAGTACACTGTCTTCAGACACACCAGAAGAGGGCATCAGATCTCATTATGGATGGTTGTGAGCCACCATGTGGTTGCTGGGACTTGAATTCAGGACCTTTGGAAGAGTAGTCAGTGTCTTAACCACTGAGCCATCTCTCCAGCCCAACATATTTTTCTATATATTTCTTCAATTTTATCAGAAATATTTTCCATGTAAATCTTCAACTTTATCAGAGATGTTTATAATTCCACTTTCAATCAACTTAGGAATACTTTTATGCCTACCATTATTATATCTATATAAAATTTTCCATGATAATCTTCGATTCTAACATGTTTTCCTACATTTTCTACAATTTTATCAGAAATATTTTCCATGTAAATCTTCAATTCTATCATAAAATGTTTCTACTTCCTTTTTCAATTAATTTAGCAATGTTTTTTATGTCTACCATTTTACTCTTTAATTTTCCATGAAAATTGTCAATTTTAGCATGTTTTCCTATATATCTCTTCTATTTTATCAGGAATATTCTCCATGTAAATCTTCAATTTTATCATAAAATGTTTTTATTTCCTTTTTCAATTAAAAAAAAACTTGCTTTTCAAAAAATTTAAAATAAAACAAGACAGCAAAAACAAAACAAAACAAAAACCGCTCTGCCCGCGCTGGGCCTCCAGGCTGGCCCACTCGGCACCTGCCGCCCTCTCTCTTCACTGCCCCTGTTCAGCCCAGGGGACAAAGGGCCATCACCCCACCAGCTTACCTTCTCAGGCCCGGCCTCCAGCTGTTGCCTCTGCTCCAGGCAGATCTGGCCTACTCGAGCCAGGAGGTCATGAGGGGGCATAAAGACCCGGGAACTCAGGAGAAACGTGAAGATGTACGTCCGCTGCAGGAAGGAGAGGAGACTACTGAGGACCGGAACACTCCCGTGGGTACTCTCCGCTGTGCTTGGCCCGGCCCCTCCTCTCCTACATGGCATCCTTATACGACCTTGTTTCTTTCTACTGCTAGATCTTCCCACTTAGGAGACACAGCTCTGTTGGAATTATTCACTACCCTCTGTCCCCCCACCCCCAAAAAATAGAGGAGGGTGGCTGTCCAGGCCTGTTGCCAGGTTTCTTAGGTGACATTCTGTGACCAATGGTTCTCTTCTGTGGGTCAGTTCTTACAGGATCTTCATAGGCTCCTGCCAGTGGCCAGATGGTACTGCAGGTTAAGGTCCTCTGGGGGACTCTACCCACTTGGTCTACCCCCATTTGGCTGATGTAGGCTGTGTTGCCTAGGTCCCTAGGCCCCAACTCCAAAGCCACAGCACAGGAATTCACTTGCTCTAATCTGAGGCCAGCTGGGCTTCGTCAGCAAGGCCTGCACGCAGCCAAGACAGGACATGTTCACACCATAGAAGCACGCAGTGCTACCGGAGGCAGCTCTCCCTATGACACTAGGTATTCCTCTGACCCTGTGAACTTCCTGTGACCTGTCTCAGGGTGTACAGGGTTACTGCTCAGGCACCCCAACCAGCAGGTGAGACAGACTCTCAGGGTCCACCTTACAAGCAGACGAACGACTCAGACATGTAATCTGAGCCCTTAGCTCCATTCCATACAGAGTGGGGATCTCCTGGTGTGCTTTCATGGTATGTGTATGCTCAGCAGTTACATGGAGAGGGAAGATCAGACACTCTGAAGTCAGGCCAGTGCACAACTGGACACCACACTCTACTTCCTGACCTGCTAGTCCATCCTGGGAGCCTGTAGGGGGCATCCCAGGGCACAGTGTTCTGAGAACTACCTGGGCGGCAAGCAGGCTGAGGTCCTCTGTGATAGCCCATCTGGAGAATCCTTCCTGGCCTTGGTACAAGCACAGTCAGGGCTAAGGGCTGTAACCCTGCTGTGGGTTTCTTCTGGGCCAAGGCTTCCTCTGTCCCAGTCTCTCACCTGCCATTTCCGTACCGCCAGCACTGGAGTCAGCCCTAACTAGTCCTTGACAAGGCTTATAGGATGGATGGATGGATGGACAGAAAGACAGGGAAGGCTTGTCTTCCCAGAGCCCAGGGAGGGCAAGGGTGGCCATACAGACAGAGACGCCAAGCTGCCCAAAGCGCTGCCCTTGAGAGGCCGGAGAGATGGCTCAGTGGTTAGGAGCACTTGCTGCTCTTCCACAGTCCCAACCTTAATTCCTAGCATCCACATGACAGCTCACAACTGTCTCTAACTCCAGTCCAGAGGTTCCAGACATATATGCAGGCAATATATATATATATATATATATATATATATATATATATATATATATATATATATATATATATATATATATATATATATATATATATATATATCAACCAATCAAAGATAGCCAGATGTAGTGATGAACACCTTTAATCCCAGTGCTCTAGAGTTAAAGGCAGGTGGATCTCTATGAGGTCAAGGCCAGCCTACATAATGAATTCCAGGATAGCTAGACCCACATAGTGAGACCCTGTCTCAAAAGACAAAGAAAGAAAGAAAGAAAGAAAGAAAGAAAGAAAGAAAGAAAGAAAGAAAGAAAGAAAGGAAGGAAGGAAGGAAGGAAGGAAGGAAGGAAGGAAGGAAGGAAGGAAGGAAGGAAGGAAGGAAGGAAGGAAGGGAAAAAAAAGAAAGAAAGAAAGAAAGAAAGAAAGAAAGAAAGAAAGAAAGAAAGAAAGGAAAGAAAGAAAGAAAGAAAGAAAGAAAGAAAGAAAGAAAGAAAAGAAAGAAAGAAAGAAAGAAAGAAAGAAAGGAAGGAAGGAAGGAAGGAAGGAAGGAAGGAAGGAAGGAAGGAAGGAAGGAAGGAAGAGGGAGAAGAAGGAGGAAGAGAGAGAAAGGAGAAGAAAAGAAAAAAGAAAAAAGGAAGGAAGGAGAGAAGAAAAGAAGAGGCAGCCACAGACAGCAATTCCTCCTCCCCTGTTCTGAAGGCCGAGAGCCTAAAGTCTGCACCCAGGTCAGACAGAGGATTCTGAGATGGACAGACGGGTGGCTGGCACAGATGGGCAGGGCGGGCTGCCTGGCTGGGACTAGCCTGCAGAGCTACACTTCTGAAGAGACGTCACGCATCAGAGGTGGAAGGAGAGCCAAACGTGACAAGAGACTGTCTTCCCTGTTCCCAGAATGGCCGATCTTGAGGCGAGGAAGAAGGCGTTGGGCTACTGACGAGCAGGGAAACCTCCGGCATCCCCATGCCTCTGAGGAGGGGTGGCTCTTCTTCCCTGGGAATTGGTGTTTCTCAGCTCAGGGCCAAAGCTCAGAAGTAGTCTGGGCTCCCAGGTCACAGGACCCTGATGCTGGCCTTACCTTCCTCCAGGGTGGGACCTTTGTATATCTCTGCTTCCTATGTGTCTCCCTGCTTTTATCTACTTGGAGCACAGGGAAGTCACTGCGGCTTCCTCTAGACAGGCTTTTATGTGCACAGTAGGAGGTGATGAAGGTCCTGCAGCTCATCCTTCCCCTCCCCTGCTCTGTCTAACTCTACAGTCCCATCTGGGCCTCCCTTCCCCTCCCAGAAGCAGCCTCCCTTGAAACCTGGATTCCTCCTCCCTGTTACTTGCAGTTCCACCTCCCTCAGGTCCCAGTCACTCACATCCGGATAATAGTCCACCGTCGGGACCAGGTGCTCCATCAAGGCCTCCAAGGACCCGGAAGTGAGGCGTCCATCTTGAAAAATGAGGTCCTTGGAGCCGCTGCTGGCCCCACCTCCTCTTTCCCCCATGCCAGGCTGCACCTGTCTGTTACAGTTGGGTCCAAGGATGCTGGAGAAGACCACAGACGTCTGGGGCATAGCTTCCTGGGAAAGATAAACAAGGCTGTGAGGTATGTCCCAGGTGGCCTGCAGTCTGTGTGCATGCAAGTCCGACTAGAAGCCCCCTTGGTCAGCTTGGTGCTCCCCCAGATGCTGCAGCTCTGATGAGAATTTCTTGACCACCTGCTCCTTGCATGCTAGAGCTCACTCCAGGGACCCTGACTCAGTGTAGTTTCTCTGTGTCCCAATCACAGGCCTCCTGGGATTGACCAGGAGGAGAATAAACTCAAGAGCAAGCATAGGAAGCCTGTGATCAGGACAGCCGCAGTGATGGTGTGCAAATGACAGATATGTGTGACTGCTGATCCTTAGCTGTGCGACTCCTGAGGAGAACCAAGGAACACCCTTCAGGGCAGCAGATGCCAGCTTCCAAGGCTGGTGCATGGAGAGGTTAAGGGATTAGCAGGGGCAGTGTATGCTGTAGGGCCAGAGTATAGTGTGTTGCTGCTGCTGCTGCTGCTGCGAGAGCTTAGAGTCTGCTCTGAGCAGAGGAGGAGCTAAGAAATACAGCAAGAGGGGCATGTGGAGGATGATTGTTTGGTTCTGCTGGGACACTGGGAGGGCTTGTCTGCTCAAGCAGCAGCAGACGAGGCGGTGTGATGGACCTGACCTTGGATACTTTGAAGAACTGTCACGCCTGAGCCACTTACCAGCACACACAGAGTAACAGACAGGGGATCTGGGGGAGCATCTGTAACTGGCTTTTGGATGTGTGGAACTGGTGATAAAGCAGGCAGGGCAGCATCCTGGCAGAATTGCATTCTGGAACTGCCTACTTTGAATGGCTGACAGAGAAACCTCAGGTTTCCTTAGAATTCTTGAAAAAAAATTATTTTGCCATGAGTATGGGAATTCAAGCAAACTCCCAAAACAAGCAGAGGAGCCCATACCATAATGTACCCCTTAAAGTTCAGATAGTCAGCAGCACCACAGCTGGGGTACCTCACACAAGTTAGGTACACACTATTTTCAGGCCCCAGCTGGCTCTGCTGCATCAGAAACACAGGGGCAACCTTGATACTTTGTCCCAGGAAGTTTTCCAGGGATCTCTCTGCATCAAGTCTGTGGGCCCCTAACTTGAGAAAAAGCCTTCAGTTTTCAGATCACAAAACTGAGGCCAACTGAGATAGACTTCAAATAAAGAAATCCTAAGATGTCTGAGGGCAGTCTGAGCGCTGCATCTCCAGAAGCCCTGCCCTCTTCTCCAGGCAACCCACGAGGCCAGAAGAGGCTGGCTTTTGTGTCCTTCCACAGGCCAGCTGTGGTACTTAGTGACCAACTTCACAATCAAACAATACTGGTTGCTTGTGGTGGGTTCTCGTCACCTGCAGTAGCCCTGCTGGCCTCAGGGTCTCACAGAGGCTCGGGTGGATCTTAAGTTCACACAGTTCTGAAGGTTCAAAAGGTGACTGGTAGGTGGAATAGCTTTGACCAATAGCATCTCCATATCCCACAACACTGAAGTTTTACCTCTACGGAGGCAGCAGGGCTCTGGACACGAGGGGTGATGGAGGGTAAGGGCCATGCTCTAACTTCCACTAACTCATATGGCCCCCGTCGAGCCCCGGGGGCAAGGCTGCTATAGTCAGTCTGCTGGGAGAACCAGAGCCCGGGTGGAGGCTGCCTGGGTCTCAATATACTGTGATTCTGATGCTATAGAGGAGACAGTACAATTTGCTACCTTCAAGGAGAGAAGCCTGAAGAACAAGTACGAGTCCTTGGGCCAGACACAGTTCCCAGAAAGGCTACCCTACTGTGTGAATCTGAAGTAAGTTTGCAGGAATCACTTGGAGGGGACACGTGGCAAAAGCTAATACTCAGTGTTGTAAATGACAGAAAGTGGCGGCACCGAGACATCTCATCTATTCTGTACTGTCATGCTATTCTTCCCTGAAAGCTCGCACAGAGGTCACGTCACAGCCACCGGTCTTAGGGACAAGTGGAGGCCAGGATGCAGTAAAGGCGGAGGAGAAGACTTGAGGTGCGAGCCTCGGGCTCTGGGAACCTCAGAACAGTGAAAGTGCATGTCTGAAGTCTGCTAGGAAGCCCAAACACCCCTTATAAAGTCAGCCCTAGGCCCCCATCACCTGCACCACAGATGCCATTGATTGGTGCCGCTGGCATGTCACATGTGCACCAACGACACAGGGAGCCCACCCTGCATGGACTCTCTGTAATAGTAAATGTGGTTCCCCGAAGCAGCAAGGGGAACCTGCTAAAATTCAAGATCTTGTTCCAGGCCTGACTCACCAAGAACCTGTCCCTGACCAAGACACAGGGATGGCTCTTGTGCAGGCAAACAGAAGGCCAGGGAACCTGTTCCCCCTGCACGTTCCAGCCTCCAATGTCTTGTGCCAGCTAAATGAGGTTCCCGCCACTGTGGCCATACACGGGAACAGCACAGAGACTTCTCAAAGCCACCTTACTCAAACCATCCGAGAGCAGGCTTGGCACTGGCATTTTCTGAGGATTTCCAGGTACAAAAGACTATCAGGAAGTCCCTGCAAGGCTCCTGACTGCACCCAGACCCCCAGTGATGCTGCGACCATTGCACAGGACCCAGGAAGTCCCCCCAGGCCAGCCAGAGGGACTAGTACAGACCTGGAGTGGGCTGGTTTCTGAGGCCTGCCTGGGGAACAGGCTGTACCTAGCTGGCTTTACCGTTCCTCACTTCTCCAAGCAAGAAAACAAGCGCCTTCTAATTACAGACCTAATCAACTCGGTAAAGCACCTTGCAGCCAGACAGAGCAAGTGACTCACTGTCTCCTTGCAGACAGTCTTAAAAGCTTCTCGAATCCCACTATCAAGCCAGGTGGCGTGAGGGCAGATCCAGGGATCCAGGCTGCAGGGCTACCAGGAGGGTGTCTCCTGCCCAGAGGGCAAGAGCCTGTTTCTACACCGGGTTTACCTGGCACTGTGCAGCCAGCACTGAGGAAGGTGGGCAGAGTTCTCCCAGCCTGAAAGACATTGAGGTTGGGTGAGCAGACAAACCCCTGCCTTCAGGAGCAGAGACCTTCAGGGTCAAGGTGGGCATGGATGGTTGCCTAACAGGTGAGGAAGAAGCCCTCTGCAAGCCACTGAAATGGATGCGCTGCAGGCTGGCCAACTGGCCCGAGGCAAGATAGGCACAAGATACAGACTTTGGAGCTTCCTGTCACTACCCTGTTGTCTCTTCCCAGGTTCCCTGTCACTACCTCTGCACAGCCTTGTCCTTCCCTGAAGGCTCAGAAGTCTCCTGTTCCTTCCTCTTCAAGAAGCAGCTCTTGGGGACCTTGCTGCCAGGTTCATGCCTGCTGCCCCTCCTGGGCCCAGCACTGAAGGCGCTGCCTTGGGATGTTGCCATGGTCATGTCTACACCGCACCTGTGACCATCCAGCCCCCATTTCCCTAAGTCTTCTCCTTTGACTGCAGGTCCTAGGCCTAGGACATGGAGGAAAGAGCTTGGCACGTGGATTCAAGAATACGCTCTGAGATAAAGCCTCTGGGCTTCTACACGGCTCCCTCAGATGTAACCTCTCGGGTTTCTTATCCATCCTCTCTGTAGGGTCTCGTGAGGGCTACGTCAGAAGGTGAAAACTAGGAAGTACGTGTTCCTAGGGCAGTACCAGATATGGCCATGTGACCTGTGATGTGCCCTGCCCTGTGGTTCAGTGGTTGTCCCTGATTCTGACCATGGCCTCTGACCTAAGGCTTCAGAGCCATCAGTACACACCAAGGCCCTTGCTGAGGCCTGAGCGAAGCAGACCATTCTGGCTCTGCACAGACCAGAGTCCGGGGCTGCTACGGGTAATGCCTGGGAACTTGTATACCTTTTATGCACATTTCCATCCCTGAGACACAGAGATCAGTAAGAAAACTCCACCCCCTCACTCGGGTTAGTCAAGCACTTCCCAGAACTCTGCCAAAGACGCCTTGTGGGGTGTGAACACATCCCCATATCTATGTGCTCTGCCTGCTGTTCCCTGGGGACCACACTCCCCAATGAAGTGTTCCTACACCGGCCTCCACTTCAGCTCTGGGGATCTGGGCCTGGAAGATAGCAGTCATTGTTTCTCTCCTGCGCCCTTCCAACATCCAGAACATGATCGTGTTGGGCTCCGAAGTGTGAGGAGGGAAGAGAGAGGAGACTCACACCTAGCGAAGAGCCGCCTTCCCTCCAGCTGTTGATAGGAGCCATCGGTGCATCTTTGTAAGCCTCAGGACCACAGCCACAGACTGCAGCATGGTCTCCTGACTATGGGAAATGTAGTGGGGGGGGGGCGGTGTACAGAAGGGATGGCTTCAAGCTCAGAACAAGCACACACTGACGTGTGACCTGGCAGGCTGCAGTACAGAAAAGGATAATGGCCCCAGATGCGGAGATGCTTCAGCGGTGTGTGTGTGCTGCCTGCCCCAGCACACCACAACAGCAGTGGTAGGCAGCCAGGGCCCAGAGACTCTTTGGATCTGACAGAGCTGAGAGAATAAAGATGGTTGGCAGTTTGTCTACGGCTGCAAGGTACCCTGGGAAACAACAAGGTGGCCAACAAGATTTGGCAACATCATGAAGAAGGTCCCCTCTTTCAATCCTGGCAGAGATTTTAGTGCCCCTCTATGCACCAAGCAGCACAGACCGAGCTGAGCTGACTGTAGCCATGGTGGGGCCTTAGCCATTCTTCCTGTTGTTGTGATAAAAACACCCAGCAAAACTGGCTGAAATGAGAAAGGGCTTGTTTTGCCTCTCAGTTGGAGGGCTCAGTCCATCTTGGTGGGGAAGGCTCAGCAGCAGGGGCTAGAGGTCACATCGCATCCGAGGCAGGAGACTGTGCTTGAAGAATACTGCCCTCCAAACTCTAGCCAGGCTGAGACTCTGCCCCCTGGGGGGAGTCCTGGAACTGAGCCCAGCTGCTGCAGTGGCGACCAAAGGATCCAGACCAGAGGAACCTACCGCCTTACCTCACTGTACGCCACATCTGCTCCTGGATGTGAATGGCCTGGGCCATTCTTCTGTCCTTCCCTTCTCTTAGGTGCTTTTCTTGTTTCCTCTACTGAGGATGGCCATGGAAGACAAGAGCTAGGTCCACGGAGGAGAAGAGCTAGGTGGAGAAGGGAGGCTGGGGTGTGGTTTGCCCTCTAGAGGTCTCATTAAAGACTCAGGCCCTGGCTGCCAGCAGTCAGGGAAGGAGAGGGACAGATGCTGACTTCAGGACAGAGTCAAGTCACTGCAGGCCACTCCCCGCACTCTTGTCCCGGAGTCTGCACCCCACCCTGTGACTGTATGCATGCTTTGGGGAGATTCTCAGGAAACACGCCCTTATTTTTTCCTGTCAGCCTCTAACTTGATGCCTCAGAGGCTCTAGACAGCAAGTCTAGGGACAGGAGAGAGCAGAGGGAAGCTCTGAATGATTAGCTGGGACAAGAACATGTTCCTTCAGGAGATGGGAGCAGCAGGGGGCAGAGAGGGAGGCAGTGCAGCCTGTCTGACAGATCTGGATCCTAGAAACTTCTGAGGCCCAGCCACCCGTGTCTAACACCAGCTCTCCCTGGCAGATTCCTTCCCAAGAAGAGGCAAAGGGTCAGCAGTATTTCTCTTCCCAATACACCTCCTCCAGAGTATGTTTTATAAAGTGTAAGTCTCTATCTCAGAGACACTAAGGAAAGAACTCTGGATGTCCCAAAGGGACAACCGTCTAGCAGGCTGCCCTTCAACACAGCCAACCCCATCCCAGCAGAGAGCAGCAGCCTAAGAAGGGGCCAGTTTCACGCTCAGCTGGGAAGCAGGAGCCGGGCGTCTTCTTTATAGCTCTGAAGGAAAGAACTGTCATGGGTCATGGGTAGGATCGCCAAGCGCATTCAGAATTCCATGGCCCTTCCCAGATTCGAGTCTGTGATTCTAGAAATTTCCAAGAAATGTAGAAGCAGCTTCCAACTAACCTTGTTGAACTTTAGATTTCTATTATTAGAAGTCAGAGGAAGCCATGAGTTGGGCATCGGTGTAAATCAACTCATACAGATGTGGCTCACCCATAACACAGAAGAATGCTCGTTCTCACATGAAGATAGCAAGTCCTGGCCCTCGGGACCTGCATTCGGACGCTCAGGCTGGCAGTGATGTGCAGGTAAACTGAGGCTGGTCTTCCCTCCCAACCCCCCAACATCTCCTCAGGAGCATGAAGGAAGGTTGAGAGGAAGGGAGGAAGGCTGATCCTCTACCCAGATGGACCAGTGGATACAGACACATTCCTTCAGTGTTCTGCACACCGTTTCGGGGGCTCTGAGGCTCCCAGAGGGTTGTCCTTAGGCCTCAGGCAAAGCAACCAGGATTTATGAAAAACTAGGACAAAAATGGCCCTGAGGGTGCACTTTGCATAAATACCCAGGGTTCTGCCAGAAGGTGGAGGGGGCATCAGCCGGCTCCCTGCCTCTGCCAGTTTGGGGAGGGGGTCTGCTTTCTGAGGCAGCACCGGGCTTCTATTTTTTAACCTACTCAACAAAAACTGAGACTATTTTTAGCTCGGCAAGCTGCAGGACATCACAATTAGCAACTGAAAATTACACATCCTGCCTGTCTCTCCTCTGCTGCCTGGGCGGGGGTGCTCCAGGATGGAGCTGGAGCCCAGCCCTGTGCCCCTACCCTCAAGGGCACAAAACCTAAAGGGCAGAGCAGAGGCCACAGTCAGGGCTGTGCTGGCCGCTTGGACTCAGGGGGAGAGCACATGAGCCCAACTCTGCCAGGGACCCCACAAAACGGCTCCCAATCACTCTTCCCAGAAAGCATTTGCACTGGGCTGGGGCAGGGAGGGAGATGCCAGAGCATTCACTCCTTGGTCACTAGTGGATGCTCACTACATACACAACCAGCTTCCTAGAGCCAGTACAAACCGTTCTGCAACCCTTCAGTGGGCCAGAGAACTTGCATCAGAGGCTTTAGGCCTCTGTCACATCTCCAGAAGGCTGCCATCAGGTCGCTGGCAGAGCCACCACACTCTCAAATACAACGGTTCTAAATTATAACTAGGAAGATGTTGGGGAAGTGCAAGTAGAAGACTTGGTGTGTTGGGTGAGGCAGGGCGCACATCTCCCTACAGGCTCAGCCACTCAGCCTTGAAAGGGGAGGCTCAAGAACCAAGCATCTGGTGGTTTGGAAACTACTAGGCACTGACTAAGGACCCCTCTTCTTCCTACCTTTAGGGTCTTTTCCTTCCTGACAACACGGGGCACAAAGGAACCTCACAGCCTCCAGCCAGAGGTCCCTCTGAACAGGGACTTACCCAGCATCTCACCACAGGGTCTGGGGTACCATTTGCATTGAGGGGCAGTGGAAATCTGACTGTCAGACACATCCCCCCATATACACAGGTAAGGGTTCAGGAATCTGCTGAGGAACACCAAGGCTTCTGTGTAGAGACAGACTATCTTCTCCTGCCCTATGCCAACAACTTCCCCTGCCGAACACAGGTTTTCATTTCCCACAGGCTTAAGCTCCCATCTCCACTTGAAGCAGGTGAGACTGGGAAGCCTAGCTCACATCTTCTTCTTCTTATTTATTTATTTTTCTCCAGATAGGGTTTCTCTATGTAGCCCTGGCCAGCCTCGAACTCACTCTGTAGACCAGGCTGGCCTCGAACTCAGAAATCTGCCTGCCTCTGCCTCCCAAGGACTGGGATTAAAGGCGTGCGCCACCATTGCCTGGCCTGTGAGAAATACATGGCTTAGTCTCCCGGAGTATCACCCATGATGCAAGCTATAGGGTGAGCTACTGCCTGAGGGTCCTCAACTC